>NC_142592.1:11040956-11641670 GCF_965207765.1 Zootoca vivipara | reverse complement strand
GTGGAATTTCTTTTTTGGCTTAAGTGCTTGTGAAATGTGAGTTCGAACTTTATTGTTAACAAGACTTGAAGAATGCAGCCAGCTTGTTAAAATGGAGTCGAGAAAATAAACTGTGATCATATTCCACCCCACGTGATAAGTTTTGACCTTGGCAGGACTGAAATATGTCAACAAAAAAGTGTTCCCCTGAGTTCCAGCGGTCTGTTTTGACCTTAATGTGGGAAACAAGAATAGAGTTATGTCAAGAGGAGACACGACGACAGGAGTTACAGCAGAAATTTCAGGAGGTGATGGCGGAATATGATTTTCTAGGAGATGAAGCTTTTGACACTGAAAAAGAGCAATGTGAGAATGACAATGATGGGGAAGGAAAAGATGAAGATGAGGACTGTGATGATTCAACACAAAATGAAACACACCATGAAAAAAATGATGACTCTACTCTACAAAAAGTTGGATGGAGTGCCCTGTCTTTGAGGGGGGCACGATTGGTATTATTGGAACTCCAGAACGCCCACAGGGAAGAAGGAAAAAATATGCAGAGAAGAGAAGAAATTCAGGGGTCCTGTATGGTGACCTGGATGGCAAGAGACTGTAAACAGGGGGTGGGGTGAAGGGAAAGTGATGTTGTGATTATAAGGATGGATTAACAGGTTTATAACTGGTCTGCTGATTTTGGAATTTGCTGGATTGGGGGGGGTGGAGCCGGTAATCGGGGATGTAAGGTTAAATTGAGAATAGTTATAGTTTTAAAAGTGAATGGATTTTGGAAAATGTGAAAATATGGAGGCTTATAGAGGGAGAAAAAAAAATTAGGCACGGGAAGAGAAAATGGGAGTTTGAATTTTCAGTGATTTGAATATTAGATGAAAATGTTAACAATTGATTTATAAGTTGTATAAGATACAAAGGTGTATTTTTATAAAGTAAGAAACTGTTGCAGATGATAAAAAAGGGATGAAAACCGGGGAAGGGGGGGAGGGGAAGCCCATAAAATATGGTTTTTCAACTATGAATGCAAGGAAAATTTTTCTGTTTTGTATTGTTTTTTTCTTTTTCTTTTTTTTCTTCGCCCTTTCTTTTTCCCCTTTTTTTCCTATTTCTATTTTTCTCTTTTTTTGGTATAACAATAGATGGTTGGATGGATGTCCTCCTGCGTACTGCCCTGGTTTGCTGGAGCTCCCTGGTGGCAGGGGGGGGCTTTGGGGTCAGGGGAGGGGGAGGAGGACAGAAATCCAAGCATAAAATGGACCATTTCTGACTGTTCACAAACATGGGATACTTCTGTGGCAGGGGAGGACCCATGTGGGTGGGTAGGAAGGAGGTGGAAAAGGGGTTTAAGTATGTACCGTTTTTTTGTTTTTTTGTATTTTGTAAAATTAATAAAAAGTATGTTTAAAAAAAAAAATGGAGATGAATTATATTAACACAGAGCATTAATATTATGTTAATGTAAATCCTAGCAGTCTTGCCTCCTGGAGTGATCAAACGAAAGACCCTAATTTTGTAAAAGTTAATTGGTTTGCCAATTATATGCCTCCAAAAATGTAAACTAATATAAATGCACTAGTATCTTTACAAGATGATATAAATCAAGGAGATGTGGAAAAAAATTCCATAAAGGTCAAGATAATTCATAGATACAATCCTGTGTTTCAGAAGCATTCGGGAGTTCTGAATGTGTTTGTTATCTCTTATGAACTAAGGTGCTCATCCGTGAAGCCACCCTCAAATAATGAGCCCAGGATAATTGATTCAAGCTCCGAAGAAACAAAAGAGGAAAAACGAAAGCACCCTCGACATCCATCAGCAATACATTTTCAAAGCAAATGCTGCACAAAGATTATTTCAAAGCGGACCAAGTTGAAAAGCCTGTGGAAAATCTATTTAGATAACTACTTGTTATTTTTTAATAACTTGCACTTCGGCAAACACCTTTTGTCTTGTTAAGAGTTTTGTGACCAACGTGAACTTCTTACCGGTTAGATTTTAAAAGACCCATCACTTTAGAACTGACTAAAGACGCTCTTTGTCCCCCACCTTTACATACACACACACACACACACACACACACACACACACACACACACACTTTGGCATTGGTGATTCACAATGAATCTTAACCCCTCCCACCCCCAAATTGTCATTCAATAGAAATATTTGAGCCAAAATCTTCTCAGAACTAAGGAAACACAGTGTGAGTCGTTTTTAATTAGACACCATTCATGGATTCAAAGCATTTGGGGGTTTTATGTAATGGACTCAAGGTGGGTCAGGACAATATTGGGCTGACTTCACCTGATAGAAAGTTTGCTCAGTTACTGAGCCAAACCACCAACTTTCCAATCTCACACGGCCCTAACCATCATATAAAATCCCAGGACAGCAGTTTCGCTTTACAAGGGAGAGCCCTGTTCCAAATGCTACCCTCCAAAGAAACTAAGGGTATAATTCTATAGTTCTTGAGAGAGTATCCCAGAGGTCATAACAGAGATTGGATTTGCCCGCCCAACAATGGGCACTGAGTTCTAATGCTAAAGAGGGAAATCTATTGTCAAAAAGAGAAAGCTCTCTCAAGTATGATGTTGGTTGAACAGAGGGGGAAAAGAAGCATGTTGGGAACGGCTTTAGGAAAAGATCTTGGTCCTCCTCCATACCTGCAAACTGTGGGTTGATTTAGACCAGGCATCCCCAAACTGCGGCCCTCCAGATGTTTTTGGCCTACAACTCCCATGATTCCTAGCTAGCAGGACCAGTGGTCAGGGAAGATGGGAATTGTAGTCCAAAACATCTGGAGGGCTGAAGCTTGGGGATGCCTGATTTAGACACTTAGTGGATTTGATCCAAATGATCTTCATCTCCTTCCATGCCTACAAACTGGACTGGGTGGGATTTTGAGACATTTCTGAGCATGCATAAATAGTTCCTCCTTTTCCTTCTTAATGTTTCAAATGTAGGGGAAATCAGATTTTTTTAAAAGAGAGAGAGAGAGCAGAAAATAGAGAGGGACACCAGAGCATTCCTCCACTCTCACAGCCAGTCTGTTTGCTTGAGCCCTGAAGGGTGTTGCATCAAATGTTAGAACCATATTCGTATGTCTTCCTGCTATGCTACCACTCTAAGATTTTCTGGGTGCCTCTTCTGATATCCTCTCCTCACCCAGCTAAACGGGTCTTGCTGATCACCCAACAGCAACTGAATAATGCAGTCGATGGAATGCAAATGCCCTAGCTTTCTAATATATGGACCTGGCAGATTCCTTTCAAAGCATGGCAAAATTTCCAGAAAATCCTATATGTCAGTATAGCGACACAAAATTCCTCTGATGCAGTCAAACATTTACACAACTGTCGCCAGATGGACCATCTCCCACAGAAAGGCAATTTAAATGCAAAGGCTGCTGAACTTTGGAAATATTTGTTATTGTATAGCAGCGTCTTTGTACAGCCAGGGAAATTTGGCTGCTTTCTATATTGCCCATATGGCTTTCTAACTACAGTCGCAATGCTTATTTTTAGAAAAGAAATAACATTTTCCCTCTCTCAGCAGCCCCACAGCTGTTAGTGTAGATGTCAGCATTCTTGGCCTTTTGGCTACGATCGAGTGTAGCATGTGTAGTGTGAGGGGAACTTTGGGGAAGGATTAAACCTTGGTTCTTGCCCTGCGTAGCTTAACTGGGGTGGGGGGTAGAATCCTGGTATGTATAGAATGGAATGTGTGTTGGTTCTCCTTTAAAGAGAAACGTTCCCCTCTTGGTTTTCCTGAATTGCTTGGATGTGATTTATTGCCCCGCCTGGAAGAAAGAAGATGTTACCTGGGTCCTAACATGGAAGTATAGTGCTAAAAGTTAAATTCACTACAGCTGGGGTAACTTGGGTCCTGGCTTGTAAAAGAGCAATTAATTGTAATTAGTCTGTATGCTACCTCAGACCTGGGAAATTCGGGAGGGATTCGGGAGAGATTTGTGAATTAACATTCTCACAGCTGTATTACATTGTTTTGATATGTGGAAATTAGGAGCTAGGGGTTTTAATCATTGGATCTTGACTGATTAAAGAATCCCTTCGATTGGTTTAAGATCACAATACCTCGTGGGGTTAATGAGGATATATACTCGGCATCTAGAGGTGCAAATGGCTGTCCTTTGGCAACCTTTGTTGATGCTAATGTCTGTCGTTGAGAAGATTGCTGGAAGTCTGCCCCCTTGCTGGAGTGCAGGGACTTGATCGAGAGACTTTTGACTTAATCATAAGATTGAACTTATATGTGTGAGTACATTAGTTAGAATAAGGTTTTATTTTAAATTTGTATGCTTTGTAAGAAACGTGCATCCTCTTTATAAGTATTTTATTTTACAATAAATACTGAAAAGTATTTCTTGTTTTGTCTTACTTGCCTTTGAATGAGTGAAGCTGAGTCCAGAACCGGACCATTCGGACTCTACTAGATATTTTGTTGCTAATTGGGGTTATAATTTGTGAGCTAAGCCGTACAACCCAGATAAGGGAAGGAGTCTCCCTGAACCTTCTATGGAATTGTATGGGCAGGGAGTGGTGGCAGCCTGCTGGTCACTGTATTGCCTAGCTCTAAGACAGCCCCAGGCTTTATCTAAGTTCCTGCCAGTGTTGAAGGGGGGGGGATTAGATGCCTTTGGGGGGGTGTTGAAGGAGCTTCAAAGAACCCCTACAGCATGGCAATCAGATATTGCAAATAATAATAATAATAACAACCTACAAATAGCTCTAAGAGGGCCACAGGTTTGCCATCCATGGCTTAGAAAGTCACAAGAACAAAAGCAAAGGAGAAAAACCGGAGGCTCCTCTATATCAATTGGTCAGTCAGTCAGTCCACTGGTCTATCAAGCTCTGTATTATTTACCCCAGCCTTTCTCAAGCTTGGATCCCCAGATGTTGTGGGACTACAACTCCCATCACCCATAGCTAGCAGGGGCAGCAGTCAGGGATGATGGGAGTGGCAGTACAACAACATCTGGGAACCCAAGATTGAGAAAGGCTGATCTACACTGACTGTCCAGGATTTTAGATAGAGGGTGTTCTGTCATGGAATTCTATTCAGTATTGATCCAGAGTAGAACTCTGGATTTAGGAGAGTATTTAGGAGAGTAAAAACTTAAACATGTTGCAGGAATCCCAAAAAATAGACCAGAGGCAATTATATTTCATCCAACAGAGCTTTCCTGCTACTGAAGGCAAATGAGCATAATGGTCACAAATCCAATACATTCAGGATCTGCACTGTCCATAAGAAATCCAGTTGCAGCAGACTTAACTTAAACTTACAATAACTTATAATAAGACTAAACCTTAACACTATTTAGAAAAGGAAAAATCTCTACGCACTGCATTTCTGCACTAAGAAATGCAGACTGCAATGTTCCTACCTGCAACCTGAAGATGCCAAGGACAGAACCATTGACCTTCCTGCATGAAAAGTCGATGCTCTAACATAGGAACCTAGGAAGCTGCCTTCTATTGAGTCCATCCAGTTCAGTGTTGTCTACAATGACTTGCAGCAGGTCTCTAGGATTTCGGACATGGTTCTTTCCCAGCCTCTCCTATGCTATTTCCCCAGATGATTTTTTTAAATAGTGTTGTCTATTTGGGAGGTCTGCCTGTCCTTGTTTTTTTCCTGGAAGCCCAAATGGGGAAAGATGTCTCCTTTTGTTACATTTGTAGCAGCTCTTCACCTCCATTTCCATGTGACATCCCGAAAGTAACATTGAACATGAATGGGTTTCAATCGAGAACATCTTAGCATATTCTGCTTACGGAACCGTGTAAATACACGTTCCTGTATGTGCAAACATTGCCCTGTGAATGAATCTGAGGAAGGCAAACAACAGCTCAGAGGTGAGGAACCTTATCTTAATCCTTCTTTGACTAAGAATAGCCTCCCCCTCCCCAATTGCTGTGATCAATATCAGATTATATAGTGCACACACTGCAATACGGTGCTGGTCTTGAGGGTCATTTAAAAAGTCACTCTTCCCTTCCTTATTCTGTTGCAAGATGAATCCGAAGGTCAATTTGAATACATCCTATAAAAATGTGGCTTCCTTGAATGTTTGCAAGCCATTAAGGCCCTGTTATTATTTGAAATCATCGTGGTGTCTCTCCTTTGACTTTGACGGACTCTGTTTTAGCCTTACAGACTTCGGTGTCCTAAATGTAGCATAAACATGTACAATGAAACAGGGTATATAGCAGGCATCCCCAAACTGCGGCCCTCCAGATGTTCTGGCCTACAACTCACATGATCCCTAGCTAACAGGACCAGTGGTCAGGGAAGATGGGAATTGTAGTCCAAAACATCTGGAGGGCCGAAGTTTGGGGATGCCTGGTATATAGAGTATCTTCTACTAGTTAACCTGTCATTATATCTAGATCTCTCTCTCTCTCTCTCTCTCTCTCTCTCTCTCTCTCTCTCTCTCTCTCTCTCTCTGTGTGTGTGTGTGTGAAAAGGTTGCTTCTTTTATCCCGCAGCGTTTCCTCAGATTCCGCTTGTGGCACGTCTGAGAACTCCGTTCTCCAAATGTTCTGGCAGACAGAGAAGCCAATGTCTCATACAACATTAATAAGGCAAAGTGTTGACATAATAAATTGTAATTCTTTTAGATCCACAGCATGAGGACATCAGTGAGCAGATGTTTGGGATAATGCATCATGATTGTCCTGAAAGAGCTATTGCTCCATATCGGGCCAATCCATAATAAGGAGTTATTAAAAAGTTTGCCTAGCTTCCGTCTGTCGTCTGAGATCTGTGTCGCAAAGCTCACAGAGGCAGAGCAGCACATCATTTCTGAAGGTGCACATGGGAAACGTGATGGCAAAGTAATTCTTCTACTTCTTTTTCTTTCTGTTCCTCATCCCTGTCCTATATAGGAACCTTATTGTGTGGACAACAGCAGATGTCCCCTCCTCATAGTTGCCTTCAAATGGAGATGTTCACTTCTCTGGCGCCACTTCTGTTTTCTGTTTGTTCTAATTGTGGAAATTGAACTTTAGTTCCAATTTGCAAAGTATGTGGCAGACCCTTGAATTAGTTCTCTTTCTCCATCCTATAAAAACTATGCAAGACACTCTCTTTCAAAGTCTAAATAATATACACCTTTTACTTGCAGTAATGCAGGTAGGCGATCCTTAAGTTAAGAGGAGGAGGAGGAGGAGGAGGAGGAGGAGTTTGGATTTGATATCCCGCTTTATCACTACCCGAAGGAGTATCAAAGCGGCTAACATTCTCCTTTCCCTTCCTCCCCCACAAGAAACACTCTGTGAGGTGAGTGAGGCTGAGAGACTTCAGAGAAGTGTGAGTAGCCCAAGGTCACCCAGCAGCTGCATGTGGAGGAGCGGAGACGCGAACCCAGTTCCCCAGATTACGAGTCTACTGCTCTTAACCACTACACCACACTGGCTCTTACTAAAATTTCTTACACATATTAAGCTGTTACAGACTAACTCTTGACTCTCAGGTGGACAACACAACAAACCTACTGCTCTGAGTGCTAAGACTGTTAGCTGACTGTCACTGCTGTACCAATTGCCACAACTGTCATTTGGGTTTTTGCCTAACTCATAGCAATCGTCACAACTTTGTAAGGCCGATAGGCATTTGGTAAGCCTAGTCTTGGTTGGAGGGGATTTTGTAGCCTCCATCTGCCCCTCCACAGATAAGTATATCCTGAAGGTATCCAGGAAGAGTGGCTGCTGTCTGATGTCTAGACGGGGGCTAGGGTCATACCACTCCTCCAATGGGGACCACTTGGGGAATGCCCAAATTAGACGTAGGTCATAAGGCATCCCCAACCCCACTGTCTTCACCCTCATAAACACTCCCAGCAGATGGGCAGGAGCGACATGCACTGTTGCTTACCTCAATGCCTATGGCCAAACTTTCACAACTGTAACCCATAAAGTTGTGGCCTTATTTGATCCCCAAACCAATGTGTTGTGTATTGTCTAGTTATTTGCACCTCGCCACACAAGTTATTTTGTTTATTATACAGGCACTGGATAGGATTACTGTATAACCCTACATTACACAATAAGATACACATCGGACGATGCAAATCGCACATTGATAGGGCACCTATGGCCTTCAAGTTCTTTATTTAGTAAAAGGCAGACACCCAGAGCCACTTCCAAAAAAAAATACACTCCCTTCCCTCAGACTTACCATCTTAAAAGACACGACACAAAAGGTAAATTTATTGGGAGGGAGGAGGAAGTAAGCAATCACAGGAACAGGTTCTTAGTTCTTCTGATAAGTGGCTGGGAGTGGAATAGGTGGAGGACAGGAGGAGCAAAAAAGAAAAAGAAAAAAGGCTGCGCTCTCCACTTTGGTGGTGGTCCTGCAGCCTTCCTTCCTCCTCCTCTGCTGCAGCCTGATGGAATGACAGATCCCAATGATGACTGTTGGAGGGAGGAACGTGGCTTCTCAGCACAGATCATTGTTATCCTACATCTCTTCTCTGTCGGACTAAAACTCTCATTGGCTATGCTGATGAGATTGAGAGGACAGGCATTTTCAGCATGGCTTCCTACCTCTCTTTTCAGCCACATCTGGGGAGCCAGAGATCTTTCATCCTTCTACTAGTAGCCTCCCAGGGTCTTAATATGCCTCCTGTTTTTGCCACCTCCCTAGAATAGTAAGTACAAAGAGACTGCCAACATGAACCTGTCAGGCAGCGATACATTGGAGGCAGCCAGGTGTAACTTGGTGGGTAACATGTTCTGCAGGCAACCATTATTGGGAAATTGCTAATGGCTCTCTTTAAATATGTTTGCTATTGCATGCTTGTGTTCCATGCCCTTTCGTGGACCTCCTTGAAGCACTATTAACTTCTGAAAAATTGGAGGTTATTGATGGCATAACTGTCTTTACAGTTCCACACATTAAGAACACAGCGCTGGAAGTTATCGCCACAAAGAGCTGCTGGTACATCCTATAAAGGGGCACTCTTACAGTTTGTTCTAGGCACATGAGATGCATATAGCAGAATTTGCTTCCCTTGACAAAACTGTACTGTGCCAAAATGGTGTAAGGAACTGGCAACATTTCAGCGACTGCTGGAGGTCTTCTTCAAACCCCAAATTACTTCTGAAAGGCTGACAAACAACTTTGGCGGTGGTGGTGAAGAGTCAGAAAGTCAATTATAATCCTTTTGTTGTTGTTCTGCATTCAGCAATTTTTTTTGGATGTGAATATGGTATACTGAACTGCGCGTCTCCTCAGCACAGAAACAATTCCATTTTAACAATCTGTACATAAGGGGAAAAAAATGGTACAATGTGTTCCTTTACAATAAGGTAGCAAGGGGATAAAGGTGTGTGTGTGTGTGTGTGTGTGTGTGTGTGTGTGTGTGTGTGTGTGTAAAGTTTCCAGTAGGATTGCAACCCAGCCAGATGGGTGGGGTATAATAGTAGTAGTATAAATAGTACCATGGTAGTAGTAGTAGTAGTATCCAGTAGTATCTGTTAGTATCCAGTATCAACTAACAGTGTGTGTCTACTCTGAAGTAAATTCCATTTGATTCAATGGGACTTAGAGCCAAGTAAATATATAGGATGGCAGCATAATGCAAAATTTGTGTCATTAAACATTCATTATGGGGTGGCAAGAAATGAACATGATACATTTTCTGCGTAAAAATCCTTCTAAGCCCTCTCCTTACTCTAGAATTTGCTATGCCTTCACCGAGAATCCCACCCTAGGATTATGGCGAACCTACAAATACTAGTTTTACTTTCAGCAGATACTCGTCTGTATATTTATTCTGATATCTGGGTCACCGAGATGCCACAAAAGCACTTCAGGGCTCCTTGATTCGACCTGTGCTGCCTTATAGTTAGCCTGCTTTCCCTCCAAGGCATCCCACTTCACCGAGGGATTTGGGGTTCACTTGAACCAGATGCAGACTGCGCTGGTCCCTGGGCAATCCAAATAGCTGAAAAGGACTGGTGCAGGCTGTGTCATTTTCCTTGCTGATTTCCCACTCCAGGCTACGTGCCGCAGAGATTGAACTGGGAATGTAGGGCAGCTCCTGTGTGGCTGCTGCCCTTAGTTTTCCTTTCGAAAAGAGAGCAAGGGGGAGAGGAGATAAGGGCCAAGACTGAGCATGACACCTCCATTCAGATATACCTGTAAACATGGGAAATTGTAGGTCTTAGTTCGTTCGCAGAATGAGACAAATTGCCCTGAAATAACAGGGATTTACCTTCCCAGCAGGTCTCTTGTTTGTAGGATGTCTTCCTTAATGCAAACCACTGCGGCCTTTGTGGTTCTGGTGTCTGCCTTGTGTTATTGATTTGCATGTAATTGGCAAACCCTGTTGCACTATTGACAGTTCATCCACTTTATCTTGCTGGAGAGAACTAGTGGGATAGTCTCAGCCTGTAAGGCTGACAAATCTTCTCTTGCCATAAATATCATGCTTTGTATCTGCTGTGTATTTTAGTTTTTTGGGTTATTTTTAAGCCACACTCATGCCTGGAACATTCAAGCACCATCCATCTCTTGCAAGCAATACTTTCCAAGTGGGGGGGGGGGAAACACCCACCCACCCAAATCCATAAGGCACACCAACAATTTTACAGGGAAGGCCATAGCAGTTTATGAAGAGCCTGCTGGGAAGTTTGCCTGCTGTCCACAGACGGGTTCAAACTGACACAATTGCACATGCTAACAGACAAAAACGAAGCTTTTAAGCCATTAAATCTCAATCAGGCACCTTAGAACCAGTCCTTCTATTATAGGAATTAGGAAGAACAGCACTGTTTTCTTTTTGGCCATCTGAAATTGATTTGAAAATGGCAAGTAATTGCTCTCAAGTGACATGATTGCCCTGGTAAATTCTAAAGCATTTTACCTGGGCAGAGTTTCGTTTAGCAATAACCACTTTCCCCCAAAGTGTCTAATGGATATATTCTGGGCAAGTGAATATGCTTTTATCAGGGAAGTCAACAGAAATGCTTCTGCCTAATGATGGAGGAGGACAGCGCTCATGATCAAGCAACGGGACCAATCTAACTTCAGCACTGTTAGGACCAAAAAGCACACGATGACCAATCACTTGTAGTTTTTTCTCTCCGATGATCTTCCCCTCACCCCTTATTCTTTTACAGAATGAAGCTAGGAAATCTATACTCTTGCTGTGGAAGATCATTGTGTGGGATAGTGTTTTTGAAAGTATAGGGTTTCTTAACTCTTTTCCTTCCAGTGTCTCCCCCCTACGAAAAATCATATATATGCTGCTCTCTGCAGCTACCCACACCCTCCTCCTCCTTTTCTTATAGAGAAAAATGTCACTATTAAGTATTTTTTAAAAAAGTATTTTCATTGGCCTTCTGAGAAGATCACAGCACTTGTGCTTGCCTATTATAAAAGTAGCCATGAAAAATGCCAAGGGTGTCATTTGCCCTGCACGTCTGTGTGCCCTGCTCCTAAACAATTAGGGAGCTACATCCTGACCTCAACTGACTCCTATCAGCTGTCTTGGTTGTAGATGGACATTAAAGACTTCCCTATACAGGACTGCCTTCAGATGTCTTCTAAAAGTCAGATAGTTATTTATTTCCTTGACATCTGACTGGACGGTGTTCCACAGGGCAGGCACGACTATTGAGAAGGTCCTCTGTCTGGTTCCCTCTTCTTGCAATAAGGCAACCTCTAGAAGACCCTCAGAGATGGATCTCAGTGTCTGGGTTGAATGATGGGAGTGGAGACACTCCTTCAGGTGTACAGGGCCGAAGTTGACCTATAGGAGGAATGTTGAATTTCCGGAGTACGTGGAGCTGATTTCCATACCATAAATTTTAATTTCTCTAAGGGCATTTGGTGGAGATATTTGTCGGTCTTCCAGCCTCAAAACAACATCGTCTGTTAAGAGTGCTGAGACTTGTTAGGAACCCCTATTCCCCTTAGGGAGCTAAAATTCACAGAGCTCTCTGGTAAGAAGGATTGGTTGCTCAACCACTTGGAGAACTGCAGCTCTGTGGGGTGAAGAGGGTTCTCCTACAACTCCCATGATTCTTTTTTTTTGGGGGGAAGCCATGTAGTTTTGATGTCGTTGCGGCCCTAGAGCCCATGTCTTCCTAGCACTGATGAAACAGCTCAATGAGCAAATGCCTCATACATATTGCATGGAGCGATCGGCATTATTGGTGATTTGTTTCCAAGAACATATGTTTTGTAAGAAAACAGCAGGCCCTAATTATATAAGCCACAGAGATGAAGATGTATGCATTTGACAAAACAACCCATTAAAATAAATAATATTACCTCACGCTGAATGAACATAGGTAAGCATGATGCATTGCTATGCTATTGTACATTTGTTCTGAAATTTTTCGCCTGGGTGAGCTTTCGCCTGGGTGAGCTTTAAGAGAGAGAGAGAGAGAGAGGGAAAGAGAAAGAAAGAAAGAAATCTAATGAATATAGAATAGGGTACCTTATCAAAATTCTATAAATTATAGCACTTTGAAGCTCGTGTGTCTGTCCTACGGGAGGGCTATGAAGGCTGTGGGGACATTCATTATTTCCCACGGAACTGTCATGTTATTATTTATCACGTTCTATCCCAGTGTTATATATATTTTTGGTCAGCGGTGGAGGAGGACCGAATCTTTTCCTGGCAGGAAATGAAATTTCAAAATGCAGTCCACCTTCCTACTGATGGTAGGTGTTAGGATAGAAGAGGAGGCAAGAAAAGGCAGGGAAGGGTGACAGGAAGGGTGACAAAGACAGGATGGGGAGAGTGGCGCTCCGGAAGGCATTGACAGAACAATCACTTGGGCTTCCATTGCTCACCTGCATTTTGAGTGCATTCTTGTTGCTAAACTAGGCGGTTCCCCTGATGAAGAAGTTTTATCTGACTAATAGTATATATATATATATATATATATATATATAGAGAGAGAGAGAGAGAGAGAGAGAGAGAGAGAGAGAGAGAGAGAGAGAGTTGGGGGGTAAAGGACCCCTGGACGGTTATGTCCAGTCAAAGGTGACTATGGAGTGCAGCGCTCATCTCGCTTTTCAGGCTGAGAGAGACAGTGTTTGTCCGCAAACAGCTTTCCAGGTCATGTGGCCAGCGTGAATAAACCACTTCACAACAGAACACCGTGATGAAAACCAGAGTGCATGGAAACACCGTTTACCTTCCCGCCGCAGCGGTACCTATTTATCTACTTGTGCTGGTGTGCTTTCGAACTGCTAGGTTGGCAGGAGCTGGGACAGAGCAGCAGGAGCTCGCCCCGTCGTGTGGATTCAAACCACCCACCTTCTGATTGGCAAGCCCAAGAGGCTCAGTGGTTAAGACCACAGTGCCATCCAAGTACTTGAAGGGGTGTCTTCCGAAGCATCTTCTGACCTGAACGTTGTGACATAGCTTCCAAGTTCCGGCCTGAGAAATAAGGGACTGGACTGGAAGTAGCAGACCGGAAGTAGTGCTGCCGCCATTTTGGAACTGGGCGAGGCATGCTCAGAAGCTACTTTTGATGCTGCTCTGCCCTGTTCCAAAATGGCTGCCGTACCAGAAGTCATGCTGTGGCCATTTTGGAACTGGGCAAAGCAGCATCAAAAGTTGCTTCTGAGCATGCTCCGCCCAGTTCCAAAATGGCCGCCGCACCAGAATAAACCAGGAAAAAACAAAAAAAAATCTGTTTTTTCGGCTGGGGACAGCTGGAAAAACGGGGGTTTCCCGGGGAATACGGGAGACTTGGCAGCTATGCGTTGTGATCAGTGGGTGATGCCCTGCACATGATTTCATCAGTTGGCGAGGAGGACATTGACTTGAGACAGGACATTCCCTGGGGTGCACCCCTCAACCAAATCATGGAACTGTCTTCAGAGTGAGTTTTCCTCACACTCTGGGTGGAACTTCTATAGTCATGTCTTTGTCTTTGGGGAGATATGTGTTGTTAGATGCCCCAGAAGAACTTTTATCTGCTGCCATTTTATGATGTTGATTGACTATGCTTTTCCATATTGTCATGCAATTCTATCTTGTTATCCGCCCTGTGCTCCCTTCTGGGAGGGAGGATAGGATATAAGACTGATCAATAATAAAGAAAGAAATAATTCCCATTCCCATCTGAAGCAAAGACGATGTATAACTGAATTTGTTTTCCTTTTCCCTCCATGCTACCCATTTACAGCGAGGTATCACACACATCAGCTGGTGTGTGGACACAATGCAACCACAGCATTTGAGAGTACCAGGCCTAAGAAAAGAATATCTGGAAGAACTCTGCTTGCTCAGGTCCAGTGTGACATCAAAGCAGATCCGGCAGAGACCTCAAAGGCTGAGGCAAGAACTGTAAACCCAAATAGGCTCAAAGGGATGTACGGCCTCTTGGGAAATGTTCCAAAGGTGATTTCACTTTCTACAATGTTTCCTTGTCAGATACTGTGTGCATTGTCACTTGGGTGGCCAGTTTAGATATAGGCAGCTTGGGTTTGTCAACAAGATGCTAGTAATTCTGTGATTTCCTACACACACACACACACACACACACACACACACACACACAAACACTGCTTCTGGGGTGCACAAGGGTATGCATGCCCCTAATCCAAACCCAAACCCAAACCCAAATCACTTTATTTCAGCTTTAAGCTCATACCGTGTTTCTCATATTATAAGACATGTCTTATATTTATTTTTTCCTCAAAAAAACACACTATGGCTTATTTTCAAGGGATGTCTTATTTTTTTCCTCCTCCTCCTGCCGTGGCCAGCATTGCTGCTGTGCCTATCACTATGTCTTATTTTCGGGGTATGGCTTATATTCCTTGAATGCTTAAAAATCCTGCTATGGCTTATTTTATGGGTATGTCTTAAAATATGAGAAACAGGGTAGATATACCCCTAAACATTTTGCGAATCTTTGTACTTTTGTCCATTTACTGTATTTATTTCCCCCGATTTGAACTATAAAATGGTGATTTTCTTGAGTCAAAATGAGACATTTTTTAAAGAAAAAAACCAATGTGTGTATGTGTGTGTGTGTAATTTTATCAAATTTTCTGTTTTACAATTTAACATATTCATTTAAACAACCTTAAAACATCAATGACTTCCCTTCTTCTCTTTCCATGGTTCATTTTGCATAACACAAATCCCTGCATATTTTATGTAAACTAAACCATTCATTATTCCATTATTACATCCATCAAAACTTATTTACACTGTTGAATGTATCCAATTCTGTGATTTCTTAAATGGATTTCATCCCAGAGTCTGTGTTGTTGTTGTTGTTCTTAGAACTTTGATTAATCATAGGTCATGAAATCAATTTGCCCATGCAATAAAGTATGTGACCTTCTGTTTCACTGAATCTCACTCTTCTGGAAGTGAAATATGGATCAACACGACACTTGTTTTCTTAGAAGCAGTTTCACAGTTGCTTTGAAATTCAGAGCAGCCTCATAAAAACTTGAGATGTTCTTAAAGACATCGTCCTAATCCTGAAGGTACTTCCTTCTGATTTCTATGCAACATGCATGGTGGCTTTTCTTAAATTGTACTGAAAGACGCTCTCAACATCTATTATATCAACCATCACAGTTCTACTGCAGCCAAAGGAATTTGTAAGGCTTGGGAGTTGCGTGTGTAGACCCTTTAACCTTCTCCAAATAAATTCAGACAAGACTCAAATTTTTGGTTTGTTTTTTGGCAGAATTTAGGCCACAACTTTATTGATTACAATCAAGTGAGTGGTTGCATAGGCTCTGTTTCGACTAGCTCCCTGCACCCTTGCAGGGAGCACTGACCCAGAGCGCCAGCATAGGTCAGCCTTGGGTGAACACCCAGCATAGTGGAAAGCGGGGTCAAGCCAGACCACCAGACAGATGTCCCCCTGGACTCAGGCTCAGGGCACAACCCCTCTCAGGGTTGACCAACCAAAGAGTCCCTGGATTCCTTTAATGGAATACCCATCACATAGGGATGGCGAGAGCATTCCCCCGTCACTATCACCTGAACCAGAGCCTATCTGCAACCTTGCAAGTTGTGACGATTTGCTACGCGGCAGGCGAAACCCAAATGGCACCAGCCAATCAGCCAAGTGGGGAAAATTCCTGCCGTGTCCCTGTCCCAAGGACAGCCGACAGCATAGCAAGGGCATGCGTGCAAGCCCTAAATATAGGGAGAGGTGGGCGGGTGTTCCGATGCACTGGCCCCAAAGAGGAAGCTCAGGGACACGTGCATGGGCTTATATAGAGGTCCCTCGATAGAATTTAGCTGGCATCCCATTGGTCTAATTGCACCCAGCATCGAGGGACCTCCAGTAGGGTGTTGTGGCCATCCAAACGTTCCCACCCACAACACAAGGTTTGGTTGCCAGGTCACACCGCAACGCGTGCCCTCTTGTTAGGGAGGACCCGATTTACTGAAAGCTACCTAAATAGAAATTTTCCTGGCTGGCTTCTCAGTAAAATCTGCCATTTGAAGATGAGAAACGTAAAATTTAGAGGGCTCAAAATGTAGCACTTGCAGCCTTTTTTATTAATCAAAGATTTTCTTGATTTACAAAGATATACCGGTATGCAATGTCTCTCATAATATTTTTACAAATAAGTTTCATTTGTTGAGACATTGGGAAGAAAGGGGGAAAGAGGTAGATGGGGGAGAGATGAGTGGGGAACCCCTTAGCATCTCTCACCACCAAAGGAACACAAGCGAACAACAGAGAACCTGCACAAACAACACTGACAAAAAACCCCGCATATATTAAGTAAAATAGAAACATCGGCACTTGCAGCCTTTTAAGAGACTGCACCATCTCAGTTCTGCTGTCCTTTTCTGTCAAGGTACAGGATTCACTTTGGGTACAGTGTAGGTTAGGAACTGTTGCCATATTTTTTTACATCCTGGCATTTCTCCCTAACCAACATAGTCAATATGCTTGTTCATTAAAAGTTGTTTATAGTTCATGCCAACCACATTTTCACACCACTAATCCAAGCAATAAAACCACCCTCTACCTTTTATGGCAAATCGATGCCTGTAAATAGTAAATAAAACCAAATCACCTCTCAAAAGAATGCAAGCTCATCCAGCAAATTTAGTTTATCACCTTGGCATGAACTCCTAAAATTAAGCATCTCTTTTATTTCTCAAAAGGCATCTTTAAATTCATCATCCACATGCTTTTCTTTTGTGGCATCATTTTCTAATTGCAGTATCATTGTTTGTTTCTTTTCTTTCCTTTTTTTTAAAAAAAACACACACACACCATCTAAATGTTTCCGACGATAAGCCAGACTTTTGCTTGAACTCAAAGTGATCATCTATTAAAGCAAAACAACCACAATAAATTTGTTTCTGGCAGTCCGGGTATATTTATTATATCGGTATGCTCAGAGGAGTCTCTGTACTTCAGGCTGTGCAATAATTTCCATTATAAACACATTGTTTTTCAAAGGTTTACAGCTCAACTATAAAACTTTTGCTCAGGGCTAAATTTTGGTATACATTCTCAGGCTGGCTACAAAGTTTGTATTTTTTTATTTTTATTTTTTTAAAAAACTTTTCGAAAAGCTTTAAAGCTTTCTTCTTAAAGTTAAGATGTTTACAAAGAAAGCTGTATCAGGACTTGATGGTTCTCTTTAAAGCCATGGTTGAATATAATTTTGGGGCAGGATACAGTCTTGATGGAAGATTAGAAGGAGAACCTTCCTTTCCAGAAGTCACATTGAAATTTACAAGTATAATAACGCTACTGCAACTAAGTACGGTATGGCTGTTAACATCTTACCCTGGGAAATGGAATCAGAGCAGCGTGATCGTGGGCCAACAATTAAATGCTTAAGGTTGGGTGCAGGGTGACATTGCTGTGACATTGCACACAGATACTATCTTTGAAATTCTACTCAGTATTGATCCAGAGCAGATTCCAATGTATAGTTAGCAGAGTAAAAACTTAAACACATTGCAGGATTCCCAAAAAATAGACCAGAGGCAATTAATATTTCATCCAGCAGAGCTTTACTGCTGCCGAAGGCAAATAAGCGTAATGGTCACGAATCCAATACATTCGGGATTGGCACTGACCATAAGAAATCCAGTTGCTGCAGATTTAACTTAAGCTTACAATAATTTATAAGAAGTCTAAACCTAACACTGGGCATACTATGTACAGAACACCAGGCCAGAAGGAAAAGAGACAGAAAGTAAAACTGAAATCAAGGGTCCTTCTAGCCTATATTTACAGTGGAACCTCGGTTTATGAACACCTCTGTTTATGAATTTTCGGTTTATGAACACCGCGGACCCATCTGAAATGGATAAATTCGCTTTCCATTACATTCAATGGGAAAGTTTGCTTCAGTTTATGAACGCTTCAGTTTATGAACAGACTTCCGGAACCAATTACACCCATGCTTCAGGTTAAGTACGCTTCAGGTTGAGTACTCCGTGGACCCGTCTGGAACGGATTAATTCACTTTCCATTACTTTCAATGGGAAAGTTCGCTTCAGTTTATGAACGCTTCAGTTTATGAACAGACTTCCGGAACCAAATGCGTTCATAAACCGAGGTACCACTGTATAGTCAGCATGACCTTAACAGAAGAGATAAGAGAACCCGTTTAAACCAGCTGTACTCAGCTTCTCCAAAAGTATATTCCAAACATCATGAAGCTTCCAGAAACTTCCAGAACCCTCTGGAATGAATTAGAATAGGAAAGATCTCTACACATCAGATCAATACTTTCTGCACTAAGAAATGCAAACTGGAAAATACAATGACACAAATGTTTAGATCAGGACAGTCTGAGGACTGACTTTGAACTGTTCCTTTATTCTGACACCTCATGAATATTAACATGTGTACAGAGGCCTTCTGAGTCCATGCATGCGGCCTAACACCCCCAAAAGCTCCACCCAATTTCTTAGAGAACATAAATCCTAAAAGGCGAACCCTGTGTCCCAAAGATGACTGCTTCTCCCTGTGTCTTCCCACTCAGCAGTCATTTATTTATTATTGTATGTATCTCCCACATTTTTCTCCAAGCTCAAGGTGGCATACATGGGGGTTGAGGGAAAGGGAAGTAGGGGTAGGTACTTATTCTCCCTCCCCAATTATAATAATTTATCACAATAATACTTTTATTATTTATACCCCGCCCATCTGGCTGGGTTTCCCCAACCACTCTGGGCAGCTTACTGCATATATAAAAATATAATAAAATATGCATTGCAAACTTCCCGATACAGGGCTGCCTTCAGATGTCTTCTAAAAATTGTGTAGTTCTTTATTTCCTTGACATGTGATGGGAGGGTGTTCCGCAGGGAGGGTGCCACTACTGAGAAGGCCCTCTTCATGGTTCCCTGCAACTTCACTTCTTGCAGTGAGGGAACCATCAGAAGACCCTCAGAGGAGGACCTCAGTGTCTAGGGTGGATGATGGGAGTGGAGACGCTCCTTCAGGTATACTGGGCCAAGGCCGTTTAAGGCTTTAAAAGTCAGCACCAACACTTTGAATTGTGCTTGGAAACATACTAGGAGCCAGTGAAGACCCTTTAGGACAGGTGTCTTCATGCAGTGATTGGCCAGTGGATGATGTTTCTCAGCCAAATTAGGATGGCCCATTACGGCATATGGGGTCCTGCCCCACTAAACTCAGCCAGCCTCCAGTTGCCTGCCTTCTTACTTACATCCAGTCCAGACAGGGACACTGGCTGTCAGCTCCCCCCTCCTTAGTTTCAGGCTTGGCCTTGCAGAACTCAGCAGGGTGCGGTCAAAATCTAGAATGAGATGCCTGTCATTGGCCCTGGCTCCATTCCCAACCCAAGCTAAGCCATGGGATTGTTGTGAGGATAAAATATCAGGGTGGAATAATGTACACTGCCTTGAAGAAAGGTGTAAATGCAATAAATAAAATGAATACTGGCAAGCTGCTGCTTTCATTTCACCCTCATCGAGCTATCTGAAGGACATCACTGATAGAGGGAAATTCAATATTTTGACATTGGGAAATGTAATTTAAGTGACCATTACTGCCATATAGTAGATGCTGAGGAAGTGTGCAACTGAAAGATTGCATTCAGTTTTCTCTACACACACACACACACACACACACACACACACACACACACACACACACACGTACATTATCTAATATATAACTGCAGGCTAAAGCAACTAAAGAGCTCTGCATAAATGAGAAAAACGGTACTGACTGGAGTGAAGATAATGTCAGGAAACCTTTAAGTCAACATCACATTTAGAATGCTAGTGTTTACCGTAAGGCGCTCGGTGCTCGTGGACTAAGATATTTTTGTGCCCTTCTGTCAGAGAAAGGAAAACACATGCGCACACACACACCCTCCAGGGCAGCCGGAACGTCTTTCCTCCCTCAGATTTCACTCTGGAAGAAAGCAATTCCTTAAAGGGTGACCTTAATCACATGACAGTGATGTACTGTATCATGTTTGCTTGTTTACTTATCTGTTGGAGGGACTGATGGATCAGATAGATGAGCTTGTTTATCATGTTCAGTTCCTTGTCTCGTTGAGTCAGTTAAAGTTTTATCAGATTTAATGTGGGATGTGTTTATCAGGTGATATGGCGTGTTTAATGCAGCCCGCAACAGATAACAAGGGGGTGCTGCTCCGAAAAGAATCTGCCAGCATTTCCATTACAATACCCATTTGCCAGGAGTTTATCACTCAGCAACAGCTCCCTGCTTGTCAACCCAACCTGTTGTCGTCACCCTCCCCCCCCCCAATTTCTCTGCGTACAAAATTGCTTTTATGTAGGTCTGGCTGTTTTGCGAAGAGGTTTGGCTTAGATCATAGTGCTTAGATCTGGGAAGCAAACTTGTTGGCTCTGAACAACTAAGCCTGAAAGAGAGGTCTGAGTGATTCAAAAGACTGGACAGTATGTCAAAGAATAGTTAGAACAACAGTATGACTTATCTCACTTCCCTCTGAGGACAAAACGATGCTATAAACCATGAGTGGAATATCTATATCTTCCTATATACATAAAAATGTAAGGCTATCATCACGCTGCAGTATGTGTGGCTTCTATGCTATATACCAGGAGTGCTTTGTAGTTAGTTAAAGGTGCTGAGATGTGTTAGAAGACCCCTAACCCCTATTCCAATCACAGGGCTACAATTTCCAGAGAGCTTTAAGAGGCAACTCCTCTTCCCAGGGAACTATGGGAATTGTAGCCCTGAGAGAGGAATAGGGATCTTCTAACAATTCTCAGCCCCCTTAACAAACTACACTTCCTTGGATTATTTGGGAGGACACTGCTTTAAATCTATAGTGTGGATGGACCAATGTCTCAACGCAGGGTATGTAGGGTGTGTGATGTAATCCTACATACTATGGGGAAGAGGGGGCAGAACCTAACAAGGATATATGTTTCATACACCGTTGTGCTGTTCTGTGTGGGTAAAAGGTAAAGGATCGCTGGATGGTTAAGTCCTGACAAAGGCAACTATGGGTTGTGGCGCTCATCTCGCTTTAGGCCAAAGGAGCCAGTGTTTGTCCACAGACAGCTTTCTGCATCATGTGGCCAGCATGACTAAACCACTTCTGGAGCAACGGGACACCGTGACGGGAACCAGAGCGCATGGAAACACTGTTTACCTTCCCGCCGCAGCGGTACCTATTTGTCTGCTCACGCTGGCATGCTTTCTAACTGCTAGGTTGGCAGAAGCTGGGACAGAGCAACAAGAGCTCACCCTGTCGTGGGGATTTGAACCGCTCATGAGACTCAGTGGTTTAGACCACAGTGCTACCCATGTCCCCTGCTGTTCTGTGTATGCTATTCCCCTCTAAACAACCAGCAGGAAAAAAAATACATGGCATTTTTAAAATAAATAAATCTAGTGTGCATTAATGCATACTCTCACACACAAACACATCCCCATAACTCCACAGGGTCTAGCCCTCTGCTTCCTCCCATTTGCACTTGTTCCCACATAGCATGTACAGGCATGCAGGTCTCGTGCAGAAATATTAGTTGTCATTTGAAAAACTGAAAAAAACACCAGATATGATTTAGACGTATTTGGCTTTTTTTGCCTCCTGTGTTTGCTGTTCATCACCCATGTACTGAGTCAAGAGTACCAGTCCCACAACTTATTCATTACTATCAGGACTCATATCCAGTTGCATTATTGGTTATAGGTTGCCTAGGGTGAGCAAATCTCACAGAGGGTACATGCATGCATCATTTCCCTGACATGTTCAGTGTGATAATTTTTAACTGCATCTAACTACACGTGGGACCCATGTATGTGGGACCCAGGTGGCGCTGTGGGTTAAACCACTGAGCCTAGGGCTTGCTGATCAGAGGGTCGGCGGTTCGAATCCCTGCGACGGGGTGAGCTCCCGTTGCTTGGTCCCAGCTCCTGCCAACCTAGCAGTTCGAAAGCATGTCAAAATGCAAGTAGATAAATAGGAACCGCTACAGCGGGAAGGTAAACGGCGTTTCCATGTGCTGCTCTGGTTTGTCAGAAGCGACTTTGTATTCCTGGCCACATGACCTGGAAGCTATACGCTGGCTCCCTTGGCCAATAATGCGAGATGAGCGCACAACCCCAGAGTCGGTCACGACTGGACCTAATGGTCAGTGGTCCCTTTACCTTTACCTTTTAACTACAGTTTAATTTGTCATACTGCCTGGGTCCCTAATGAAATTATTGGATTTTAGCCTCACTACTGAGGTAGATAGCTGTATGCATTTCATAAAAGTTTATGAATGTCAAGAGAAAGATGGAAGATCATAAGTTAGATTTGCAACTGAAAATATGTCTCATTTCTGATTATATTATATTGTCACTCCACCCGTTCCTCAGTATTTTCAACTCAGATTTATGTTTTAACTTGGCATGGTCATTCATCGTGTCTGGGCTGGGTAATATATTGTTTTCTTACAGGATTAACTATTATGCTAAAAAAATTGCTATAGACTAATGCTCCCCCCCCCCGATTTATTATAAATAGCTCACAATCTGTTCACAAGGACAGCAGTAGCTGTGGCCCATGAAGTTGGGGGGGGTGCAGCTGGAACAGTTTCAACTTCTGGTGTGATGATGAACAGAATGCCCTTGAGAGGCCAAGTATATTGGGATGACACAGGTGCTGAATTTAACATTGAGGGATAACTGTTATTGATCATGCTCAGTGGCACACAGCCACCTCACAAGGTGGAACTGAACAAGCCATTTGCTCCCATTCTCACATCAGAGAGCAAATTGAAGATCTATTGGTACAGTTCTCCATTGCTTTCTAATACACTATGCAGTTAACAACTTCCATCCCCAGCTCACTTTCCCCGGAGGCAAGACCGGTTCCCTTAGCTGCCAAAGGGGCGGGGAGCTTTACAGGAATTTCTCACATACAAAAGTTCCTTCCTTTTTATTTTTTGGAAATAACATTATTTTCATAATGTTGAGCTTTAAGGAAACTTTCATTCATAGTTCATTATTTTGTATTTAGCTCAGGGGTGGGGATTATGTGGCCTTCCAGATGTTGCTGCAATTAATTAATAGTAGTTGGACTACAACTCCCATCATCCTGACCAATGGGCTTGCTAGCTGGAGGGCCACAGGTTTCCATCTCTGTTGCAGAAGTTTGGACCTGCTTAGCTTTAGCAAGGTGGTCAGAGGATCCAACCCTCCACGGTAGGTTGTCAGGAATGGATAAGACAGGGGAAAGTTCTTACCCAGGGCTGTCTTAAGCATATGCAGCAAAAGGGTGCAACGATCTGCCTGGCACTCCCCCCAGGTTGCCCAGTCCCAGGTGCGCAGTAGGGCGGAGCTGGCTGGCCGCCTCAGCGTCTCACTGGCTTGGTCGCCCCCAAACTCATGGCACAGAGCAGCTCACAGAAGAGCCCGCTGCAGTGCTCCAACCGATGGGCAGGCTCTTCCCCGGACTCAACTCTCAGGCCCTGGACACTTGGCCTGTCGCCCCTGAGAACCCAGCACCCGGGTGCCCCACACCCCTAGTACCTATGGGTAAGACGGCCTTGTTCTTACCAACTGCTTTTTATTCAATATTCACAGAGAGAGGCTTAGAAATGCCACCTCTTGGAATAATGGCATTGCTCCGAGTGAGTCACCACCCCTCCCTCTCTCCCTTCATGCGTCATTACTATGGGTGCTGAGAAGTGCCCTCTGCCTCTGAGCTCTCTGCTCTCCTACTTTCAATGCTCGCCAGGTTCTGGGAGAGAGGGGGTCTGAAATGTTTTCTAAAGACACTGTGTCCATCAACTGTTGCCCCTCTGGTGCTTCTACTTCCTCCTCTCCCATTATTTCCCAGCTTTCCCCCTCATCCGCCTCTGAGCTGTGATCTCCCTCAAACCCCTGTTGTAATTCTGAACTTTCTTCTCTGGAAGGGTCAGGCTGGGAAGGTGGTTTCCACCATTCCTCCTCTGTCCGGTCCCTGACACCCGGTGCCTTCAGACCACCCCGTGATTCTTCCATGGAGGCGCAATTCCATCATGTGCAGCCACTCACCTGTCACATGTAGCTGGCAGTAGCACAAACCAGAGGCAGATTGATCATACACCGTGAGAAGAACTGGACCTACATTTCAAGGTCAGTTGTTTCCTTTGGAAAGTAAACCCCACAGTCATCTGCTAAGCAAAGCCCTGGGCTTGTTAAAAGTCTTCACCGTTTTGAGAAAAGTTCCGTTTTTCACAGTTAATCTCCATGCTATTTCATACAAAGTTATAAATATTTATTGTGCGAAAAGCACATGAAAATAATAATAATAATCTCAGCAAGCATTCACAAATGGTATCCATATGGTATTTCCAATATTTTATGGTAATAGTGGAGCTAGTGTGATAATATCGGCAGGAACTCCAAGGATAGGAGAAGAGAAAGAAAGAAAAAAACTGCTATCAAGATTAAGGCTTTGTTCCTACTGTCCTCCCCCAGCCCTTCCACATAGCTCATGACAAATGTCAATGCTAATCTTACCCCTGCTGAGGCAGAAAACACTCCCCTAGACAAACTATAAAACAGAAGCTTTTTGCCAGCGAGCGATAAAATGGCTGCCATAGCACATTTTTAAATAAGAGAAGGGAGGGGGTTGATTTCATAATTGATTTTAATGGAATGAAGAGTACCTCTTATATGCCTAGTCATGGGGTGCAGGGAGAGGGTTAATAATTAGAGAAATTTGTCTCTCGTGCCATCAAGCTGTTCTTCATTTAGGCTCTTATGGAAATATCCGTCATTGCATGGCAAATGTAATGGGAAAAAATGTAAATTGGGTTCCTTGGTTATGAAAGCGGGGGGGGGGGGGTACCTTTCCTTCTGAGAAATTAAACTGAAGCTGCAACATTATATCTCTGGTAATAGGAATGGTTTCTCCTGAAGGAAGGTCTGTGTAAACAGACATGATTCATTACCCATTACTACAATTTCATTGTCCCCTTTGGGGTGAGTGCTCATAAAACAACTACCTCAAGGAAAATTTTTTAATGTGTTTCATTTTGGGCAGGGCACTGTTTCCAACCAGAGGGCTGCATTTGTGGGCAACCTTCCAAAGGCCACGTGCCCAAGGTGAAGAAAGAGACCTAGGTGGGTACGCCAACTGATGTGACATTTACTTTTCTACCCTTGTCTATATTCTAGACACACAAAAGCCAGAGATTTCTGGCTTGGAGGGTCTGCTGATTTGCATGGCAGGCCACTGATATGTGCTTGAATAACTTAGGAACTAGGAAAGAAAGCGTGTGGAGAACTCTGCGAGGGGAAAATGGCAGTGCCAAAGAATCCTTTGAAGGAAAGAATATGCTTTAAAGTTATAGTGTGGATACCGCCGAAGCTGCTGGGATGGAGGATAGGGAAAAGAGTGTGTTTGCATGCAGACAATAACATATTGGATATAGGTAGAATTTACATTTGTCGCTTGGCTCCACTCACCACCGGCATGTAGTAAACCAGAAGGCTACTCAGAAGGCAACTTAAAAATGGAAAGTGTAATGCTGGTGGTCAACAAAAGAGGTTTAAAGACTCTCTCAAGGCAAATATAAAAAGAAATGTAGTGTAAACACCGGCAACTGGGAAACACTAGCCTGCAAGCTCTCCAATTGGAGAACAGCCTTTCCGAAAGGTGTCATGGGCTTTGAAGATGCTCGAACTCAGGATGAAAGGGAGAAATGTGCTAAGAGAAAGGCAGGCTTGGCAAACCCTCAGCATGATCAACTCCCACCAGAAAACCTATGACCCTACTGTGGAAGGACGTGTGGGTCCAGAATTGGCCTCCACAGTCACTTACGGACCCCCTGTTAAGACCGTGTTCATGGAACACAATCTTACTCGGCTAGGAGGGATCGCCAAAGAAGAAGAGGGGCTGAAAAAGGAGGTTTTTCATTAGGCAGAGTTAGGTAGCCACCAAAGGCAACAAAGCTACTGAGGAGTTGGAGAATGGCCTTCCCTCAGGTGCCATGGAGGAGACAATGTGGTCCCATTGGGTTGCAGAGGTAGATACAGCATGTCTGCTTCTCTGTTCATAAGAGTTCTTTCTACAGATCATTCATATTCGATGAGAGACACTGATGTAGACAGTCTAAAGTTGAGGGAGGAAAGAGGTGGGGAGAGAGAGAGAGAAGGGCGGTAGTAAACTTTCATTCTTCTACATAGTGTATGTGTAAGGTTTTTGCATCAGTGTCACATGGGCAGGTTCCATTTCTATTCAGTTATTGGTTTTTGTTGGTGATGAGAGAGATTAGGGGGCGGGGACCCAGGGCATGGTTGGTTACTAGCACGGGGACAAACAAAAGAGGACACTTTCACCCAATTTCGCTCCCCTTTATTACATACATAGTCCCCATTGCCTGTGTTGAAGTAATATTCACTGCCAGCCGAACTGGCTCTAAATCTGGAATTGAAGTGTGGAAGGTGGGGTGTTATCTTGGTTTTCACCTCAGGCAGCAAAATATCTCGGGCCGTCCCTGTCTTCTCCTCATCCTGTGTGTGGGATTTGTGCGTATGCTTGTATGTGAGGGGGTTTACTTGCCAAGTAGGGTCAGCTGCCAATCTGGACCCACCGACACGACAATATAGATTTCATTTAGCCTATTCAACGTGCCGAGTTGAACAAAACAAGGTCAAGCTTCATAAAAAGAGGCAAAGGTAGCAAGTGCTGTTGTGAAGATCAGGATGCCGAATAATAATGAATTATTCCATCAGAATATCATTTGTTTGCAAGATATCCATTGAAAGTTCATATTTCTCCTGGAGGCTGAAAATGAAAAGTAATGCATTTCCTGACATTTCGCTGTGGAGAGTCACAGCCTATTTTGCTCCAGTTAAATGGAAATATCACAGGAGACATGAATTCACACAGCATAGTGTATTTCATTTACACCAAACTGAAATATTTTTATTATGGCAAGTTGTGTATGCCAGATAAGACACTTGCCATCAGTAACAGGGCGATACAAGAAAGAGCATTAATCACTAACTCGTATCCCAGACAATGCAAAGTTTGTTAACATCTTTGCCACTGGGACCCATATAAACCCTTAGCTGACCAATACCCTGTGGCAATGTACACTGCTGAGATGGGTCCCAAAGGAAGAAGAAGAAGAAGAAGAAGAAGAAGAAGAAGAAGAAGAAGAAGAAGAAGAAGAAGAAGAAGAAGAAGAAGAAGAAGAAGAGGTGGTGGAGGAGGAGGAGGAGGAGGAGGAGGAGTTTGGATTTGATATCCCGCTTTATCACTACCCAAAGGAGTCTCAAAGAGGCTAACAATCTCCTTTCCCTTCCTCCCCCACAACAGACATCCTGTGAGGTGGGTGGGGCTGAGAGACTTCAAAGAAGTGTGACTAGCTCAAGGTCACCCAGCAGCTGCATGTGGAGGAGCGGAGACGCGAACCCGGTTCCCCAGATTACAAGTCTACCGCTCTTAACCACTACACCACACTGGTTCTCATAACGTAAGAACCTGCCCTATACTGAATCAAACTATTGGTCCATCTAGCTAACTATTGTCTACATTGGCCGGCAACCGCTCTCCAGGGTTTCAGACTGTCGTCTCTCCCACCGCTAGCTGGAGATGCTGAGAACTGAACATGGCATCTTCAGTGCACAGATCAGATGTTCTACCACTGAGTTATGGTCCTACCCCTAAACACCCATTGCTGCCAAACAGCAACCCAAAGGTAGAAAAGTCATTTTAGCAGCAATGGTGGTGTGAAAGCACTAGAGGCAGGGCAGCTTGTGCAGAATCAGGCAGGCACTTTGCTGGCGAATAGCAACAAGTGCCCAGTATTGGTTGTTGTTGATGTCTTTGCCCAGAACCATGCAGGTGGCCACTGATGGCCATTCACTAGCAATGCACCTGTGTGGTGTTGTGCAAAGCCATGTCTTCACCTGTAGCACCCATGTTCTAGGATACACAATTGAAGTTCTATGTGAGGATCTATTTAATCCAGTGGCATAGCGTGGGTTGCCTGAGCCCGGGGCTGCATGGAGGCTGTGGGAGAAAATGTGGGAGGAATATGCATGCACATTCGACTGCTTAACTGTGTCTAGATCACACAGGAGATCACAGCTACAGAGATGAGATACAGAAACTTGTTCCATTATATGGAGAGGTCACTTCCTAGTTCACATGGAGAAGCCGTTTTCAACAGAGCCTGGCAACAGAAGTTGAAATTTTGCAATCCCTAACAATTTTGCGCCTGGGGCAACTGCCCCTGTGCCCCCTCCCACACCATAGGAACCAACTCCTAGGGACCAAGGTCCCTTTGGCCCGCCAATAAAACATTGAGGGGGCTGCCCCCTGAAGGTTCGTGAGTATTGCCCTTGAAATGACGCGTGCACACCGCATCATGTAATCAGTTATTATATTTTATTCCAGTTGGTACCCCTGTCCCACGCCATGCCACTGATTTGAAGCCAATTTGGGTCATATTCTCCCATTCTTTATCCCAGCAGCCTCTTTGCCCAAATCTATTTTTCATTAACCTGAACAGAATTATCGAATTAGTGTTGTTTTGCAGGAAATATAATAGTATATCTAGTCCTTGTTTTAGAAGAGCTCATGGTTCCCTTGGCCTCCAAACCCAGACCCCATGGGAGTGGAGAACCTATGGTCTTCCAGATACTGTTGGACTTCAGCTCTCATTGGACCCAAGGCGTCAGTACAGTGGTACCTTGGAAGTCGAATGGAATCTGTTCCGGAAGTCCATTCTACTTCCAAAACATTCAGAAACCAAAGCACGGCTTCTGATTGGTTGCAGAAAGCTCCTGCAGCCAATCAGAAGCCGCAGAAACCATGTCGGATATTTGTCTTCCAAAAAATGTTCGCAAACGGGAACACTCCCTTCCGGGTTTGAGGCGTTCGGGAGCCAAAACATTCGAGAACTAAGCTGTTTGAAAACCAAGGTACAACAGTAGCCTGCATGTACTGAAAGTTGGAGCAATGTTGATGAAACTGTTGTCATAGTCTCGAGTTGCCCGTGCTCCAATGGTCTCTATCAGTAAAGCTTCCTGCACATTCTGAGACAAAGTCTTTGTTGTTGGGAAGATGCATTGGCCTCTAATTCCCTACTGGTAATTCCATAAATAAATAGCCATAAATGTTTCAGCGGCACTATTGAATAAGATGAAGGTGATAGGAAAACTGCAAACTAACAAAATGATTCATTCAGGAGAGTCATTTTGTAAAAGGCAGAATTATAAGCATTTCTGAAGAAGCTGACGTTGTTTATATAAAAGCAAATGTAGAGAGAATAAATTACGGCTACCAGCCTCTGCTGAGCTTCCTTGAATAAGTACACTGTTTTATAAGTCAATAAGGAAGTACCATCTGCTCTGTTTGAACACCTGCAATCTTGCATTTTCGTCTACAGGTATCTGTGAACTCCTGTCACAAAATTTTGTTGTGCTTCCTTGAGTTTTGTGCTGTACCACTTTAAACCAATGAAAGAGAACTTGGCAACATTTGGCATTTAATTCTGGTGCCCCTTCCATTTCAAACGCTATTCCATTGTCATATAAGGCTTTCCACAATATTCAGCTGTCGGTTGCTGATATTCAGAAGAAATAAAACTCTGTTCAGTACACAGAGCTGGGTTCAACTCACCTGGTCTACTAGTGGAAGCCACTGCAAGGATTCCCACAAGCATAATGGCATTTTCGGCCTCATCCCTGCAACTTTCCAAATCCACTCTGGAGGGTCAGGAGAACCCCCAAAGCAGCATGTGGAAGAGAGGAATGATTAAGAACGGTAGACTCGTAATCTGGGGAACCGGGTTTGCATCTCCGCTCCTCTACATGCAGCTGCTGGGTGACCTTGGGCTAGTCACACTTCTCTGAAGTCTCTCAGCCCCACTCACCTCATAGGGTGTTTGTTGTGGGGGAGGAAGGGAAAGGAGAATGTTAACCGCTTTGAGACTCCTTCGGCTAGTGATAAAGCTGGATATCAAATCCATACTCCTCCCCCCTCCCCCTCCCCTCCCCCTCCCCCCCTCCTCCTCCTCCTCCTCTTCCCCTGATGAAAAGACAATATCAGTGTGATTTTGAATTACAGTGGTACCTCGGTTTATGAACACAATTGGTTCCGGAAGTCTGTTCATAAACTGAAGCGTTCATAAACTGAAGCGAACTTTTCCATTGAAAGTAATGGAAAGTGGATTAATCTGTTCCAGACGGTCCGCAGAGTACTTAAACTGAAGCGTTCATAAACTGAAGCGAACTTTCCCATTGAAAGTAATGGAAAGTGGATTAATCCGTTCCAGACGGGTCCGCGGAGTACTTAAACTGAAGCGTTCATAAACTGAAGCATGGGTGTAATTGGTTCCGGAAGTCTGTTCATAAACTGAAGCGTTCATAAACTGAAGTGAACTTTCCCATTGAAAGTAATGGAAAATGAATTAATCCGTTCCAGATGGGTCCACGGTGTCCATAAACCGAAAATTCATAAACCGAGGTGTTCATAAACCGAGGTTCCACTGTATACCTACAGAGTCTAAGAATAACTAAAGACAACATGCAGTGAAATCCTATATGTGACTTCTCAGAAATAACCCCAATGATTTCAGTGTGGATTACTCAAAGGACTCAGCTATACAGCTGCAAATAAAATGTTTTAACTTTTAAGTATGTTTTAACTGCAATATACAATGTGACACTAGATGGTGATGCTGAGCCTTATGGAAAATTCAATGTATTTTTAAAAATGCTTTTAAAAAAGCATTTTCAGAACGTATTTTATGTGTGTGTAGATTCCATTCCAATTTGTGTAAGCTAAATTTACAGAGGCTGAAGCTCTTTAGTATTTGATCGGGGCCTGTAGCAACCACAATATTAATCTTGTACCTGGCTCTGTAGTGTCTGGAAGCAACCTGATCAGTTTTGAACCCATTCTGTGTTGTTATGATCCAACACAGGTGGTGGCAAACCCTCCAAATGTCCCTATTTTCCAGGGATGGTCCCAGATTTACAGAAGCCATCCGAGTTTCTGATCACAGACTGTCCAGCTTTTGCTTGCTGTAGTTTAGTTGTTTAGTCATGTCCAGCTCTTCGTGACCCCATGGACCAGAATACAAAAGCATCAATTCTTCAGCAATCAGTCTTCTTTATGGCTTAGGATGCCTCTATTTTCATCGGAGAAATGTTGGAGAAATGTATGGAGTTATGATCGTTTAGTCATGTCCGACTCTTCATGACCCCATGGACCAGAGCACACCAGGCACTCATGTCTTCCACTGCCTCTTGCAGTTTGGTCAGACTCATGTTCGTAGCTTCGAGAACACTGTCCAACCATCTCGTCCTCTGCCGTCCCTTTCTCCTTGTGCCCTCAATCTTTCCCAGCATCAGGGTCTGTTCCAGGGAGTCTTCTCTTCTCATGAGGTGGCCAAAGTATTGGAGCCTCAGCTTCAGGATCTGTCCTTCCAGTGAGCACGCAGGGCTGATTTCCTTAAGAATGGATAGGTTTGATCTTCTTGCAACACATCATTTCCACCTTTTACAGCAGGGACGGGAAACTCTCTTCAGCTGGAGGGCCACATTCCTTTTCTGGGCAATGTTCTAAGGGCCATATCCCAATAGAGATGTAAAGCAGATTGAATGGATGGCATGGCTGGAGAGAGGATGGGGCTTGGGAAGAATCCTGAAGACCAGATACTTGGAAGGCTGCATTTTACTCCCAAGTCTGAAGTTCCCCATCCTATTTTACTGCATGTGTATAACAGGCACTTGTCATTTCAGAAAGGTGCACAGAAACATTCTCTTCCTTTTCCATACCCAGAGTAGCTACTGTCATCTTCTTTAGTTCAAGACTATCTCACACAATCTTCATAAAACCTAGCAGTGCTATTTCTTACCATAGTGTTGTGACATCCCGTTACATTGGCAGAACAAATTGTATTTTCTGTGCTTACGAGTATTTTTAATACCAACACAATGCATTTCGCTAAAGCGCCTCGCATAATCTTCTTAACCATCCCAACTGAAGCCTGTCCCAGCTGGCTGTTAGTAGATTAAATAATAATCGAGTAAGGCTACGTGCATAATTTGTTTAATTTGCATGTCAAGATCAAAGGGGGGAAAATGTTGTTAACAGCATAACACTAGATTTATTGAATGGTAGGATTGTGTCTCTGAACATTTACCTATTGGGCAATGTGGGCAACTTCCCACCCTACATTTATCTATAATTCCGTTTTGTCTACTCTGATCCCCTATTTCCCTCACAGAGTTCCCTGAATTAGTAACAAGGAATGGGCTGGTTCTCATGACATGATAAACCAAACTATGGTTTATTGAGAATACAATAATCTGTGGGCTCACAGAGAATAGCTCACCTCTTCTTTTCTCCTCCTCCTAATTCTTTTTACTGTTGCTCTGAGCTCAGCCAGGGTTCAGCTTAGTATGTTATAATATGAACAAGGATCTAATGGCTTTAAACTCTCTTCACCCAAGATGTAGCCCAGAACAAACCTTGGTTAAAGCTCATAGCCAGTGAGAAGAGAACTTAACTACAGCTTCTGATTCAGACAACATGCTAAGCCAATCATTGTGGTGGCCTATGGCTTTAAACAATAATGTTTCATTCATTCATTCATTCATTCACACCTTGGCTTAGCTCAGAGTACCAAAGCAGGATGGGTGGGTGGAAACTGGGGAAGATCGCTGAAAAAGTGTGGAAAAACACTTTTGCCAAAAAACCAGAAGCCTTCTTACTGGGGATAATGGGGGATGACATACCTAGGAAGGATGTTACTTTCTTTTTGTATGCCACAACAGCAGTAAGAATTCTACTTGCAAAGAATTGGAAGAATGAAGAATTACCAGCAGTGGATGAATGGCAGATGAAGCTGATAGAATTCATGGAACTGTCTGAGTTGACCGGGAGACGGGATCGGAGTGAAGTAGCAGTGGAAGAAGACTGGAAGAAATTTAAAATTTATTTAAAGAATAAGTGTATAATAGATTAGAATTAGTAGAAGTGAGGGAGATAAAATAGAGGTTGTAGATAATACAATGGTGTGAAATAAGTATTGCTAGAAGTTAATGATAATTTAATTAAGAAGCATAGCTGCCAAGTTATCCCTTTTTTTAAGGGAAATTCCCTTATGCTGAATAGGCTTCCTCGCGAGAAAAGGGAAAACTTGGCAGCTATGTTAAGAAGTAAGATTTAGATAGAATATAAAAGGATAAGATGTAAAAAATAGAGAAATAAGGTAATATTAAAGTAATAATTAGAAATTATATAATATTTAGAGTTTACTACGGATGATATGTAAAGAATCGCAGAAGGAGGAGGAATGAGGAAGTCAATAGATTGGAAATAAGGGTTATAAGTTAGAATTTTTGTTTTTGTATGTTTGTATTTTTTGTATTTTGTATTTTTTATGTTTTGTATTTCTTTTTGTGTTTTGTATTTTTGTATGTTTTGTTGTTTGAGAAAATCTTTAATAAATACATTTTTTTAAAAGGAAACTGGGGAAGATCTATGAGCTATGAGCAGCTAAAAGGCAGCTATGAGTTTCTCTCCAGGATCCCCCAGTTTTACATAGTCTTGATCAGAGCTTTGCTTTCAGCTGGAGCTCACTGGAGCTCAGTTCTGGTACCACTTAGGTGGGTACCATTATAAGAGGAACAAGGAAGGTGTTCATGGTGAGTCCCAGCACCTCTTTTTCTAGAAAAATAGCCCTGGTCTTGATAAGCCTTCGTGCAGCTTAGCAAGTTGTGTAAACCAAGTCAATATGTAATGTAGGCCAAGGTTTGCAAAAGTACTAAATTACTGAGAAAATTACCATTACTGAGAAATAGGAAAAAATTATGAAGGAATTAATTTCATGATTTCCCCACCCGTGGATGTAAATTTGAAATAAGACAAAAGAAAACCAGGTGTGTATGTTGGACCAGATATTGTATGAGGAAAAGAACACGTATGCAGTTTAGCCAGAACTCCGCTGTAGTTTTTTGTTTCTCGATCATGTGGCAGCTGTCCTAGATTCAGAGTTCAAACAGGTTCCATATTCCATGTGGCTTATGAATAAAACATAAATCAAAATACATCATTGAAGAACAATAGAATGAGGATGGTGAGAACATAAATCAGCTCAGTTACAAATTGAAAGTTAAAAGATATGTGAATAAGAAGGTTCCTTCTCCTTCAGCTTCTGTTCCTTTACTTTTTTTCTGTAACTGACCTGAGGGATCTGTACCAGGGACTGGACAAATATATCAATTTTAGTATCTCCCAATTACTTATTTCTCCATTCTTAAGTTCAGTTCCCCATATTTCCACATCAGTCTGCGTGTTTTTTTTAAAAAAAACCAACAGCAGCATATTTTCATGAAAATTGACAATTTTAGTGAAAATTTCTGCTGATATACACATTTTTGTATACTATTTCCCCCTATGAGCTACTGAGAGCTATAAGGAAGAGACTTGGATCAGTGGTCATCATCATCATGTGTTTCTATGTCCTCTTTGGGCATTCAAGTCTCCCATGTGATTAGAACTATGTGAATAATAATAATAATAATAATAATAATAATAATAATAATAATAATACCCCGCCCATCTGGTTGGGTTTCCCCAGCCACTCTGGACGGCTCCCAACAGGCTATTTTAAAAAAATCAAACATCAAACATTAAAAACTTCCCTAAACAGGGCTGCCTTCAGATGTCTTCTAAAAGAGTGGGGACAAACTCTGTCCCTGTCAGTTGTCTTCAAGGAAGACACTGATTCTACTTCAGGGTCCCCAAACTAAGGCCCGGGGGCCGGATGCAGCCCACTCGTCTTCTAAATCCGGGCCGTGGACAGTCTGGGAATCAGCATGTTTTTACATGAGTAGAATGTGTTCTTTTATTTAAAATGCATCTCTGAGTTATTTGTGGGGCATAGGAATTCATTCATTTCTTTCTTTCTTTTTTTAAAAAGACAATTTATTAAATTTTCCAATTGAACACATTAAACAAAAACAAAACATTCAACCACACTCACAACAACACATAATAAACACAAAATTTCCTCTTTTTAACATCTAATCAATTATTACAATTTACTTTGCTCTGCCGAGCTTTGACTTCCCTCCTTCCCCCCATTCGGTTTTCTTGTCCACTCCTATCTCGCAGTTCCTGTATTCCTTCTACTTAAAGTCAGTTTGTAGGATTTATTTCAGTCCTGCAAGTGTCTTTAGACTTCTACAGTTCTTCTCCATATAGTCCACAAATTTACTCCAGTCCTTTTGTAACCTTGATTCTCCCTGGTTTCGGATCCTGCTAGTCAGTCTTGCTAGTTCCGCATAGTCCATCATTTTCGTCTGCCACTCTTCAATCGTCGGTAACTCCTGAGTTTTCCATTTTGGGGCTAACAAAGTCCTAGTCGCGGTTGTCACATACATAAATAATACTTGGTCTCCTTTTACTATTTTTTTCTTTTCTTTCAAAATATAGTCCGGCCCCCCACAAGGTCTGAGGGACAGTGGACCGGCCCCCTGCTGAAAAAGTTTGCTGACCCCTGCTCTACTTGTTTAGAGCTCTGGAAGATCAGGGTTCTAAACTGCACAGGAAGCATTCAGGGAGAAAAATGTCTCAGGTTATCACCCCCAACTCATGGAGGCTGATGGGAACAGTACCCAGTGGGTGTTGGGAACCTAGTCATGCCATTCGTGTTTTAGCTCATTGCATGAGGGATTAGAATACCTGGATTGGACTTGAGTAACTTCCAGTTTGGCTCAGCATAGAAACACGTCAGATGGGAGAAGAGAGGTGATGTCCACATTGCTGGCTCTCACTGCCCATTCTTCACTTTGAAGCAATATATAGGTGGCTACAGGTAAGACAACACCTGACAGTTCCCCAAATGGGATTTTTGTTTTCAACTCAGCTCTGTCCCTTTATTTTTTTAATTTTTGAGATTACTATTCCAGGATACCGATTGTGTAGTATGACTAATATATTTGGAGGTTTCACTATCCCTGTTCTGAAATGAAATCCAATCGTTCTCTCAGAATCAAACTCAGATATTAAAGATATTATGTATATTAAAGGAACTTTAATAAGCATTTATATCAGGAGAGTCTCAGACATGCCTGAATTCAAAGCTGTAATTCTTATACGAACTTGTTATTTTTAAAATTTTATGAGCCATTGGTTTCCCTTCAAGAGTTGCTAGAGATCAATAGGTTTCTAGTAGAGCATTTATTTTATTACTCTTAACGACATTTCCTCTTTGTACTGTACTGCTTTCTTTCCAGGGCTTGCGTATATGAAGTATATAAAAATTTAAAGTAGCACTCTGTCTTCTGGTGCCTTTCCATCCTTATTTAAAAAATGGGACATAAGCTAAAATGAAATCAAATGTATCATTAAACAGTAACATTAAAATGTCATCTACTGTTTGGAGCAGATGGGTCATAACTTATTTCATCATAACTTTCTTCAAGAAAACTTTTTTGTGTGTGTCTATACAACTTGGATAGTCTTTCTTGGCTTTTATTACTAAGTTGCTTTCCATAATGTTAACATAGGGGACATCAGGCGTGGAGAAGACTGTGTGCACTGTCGATTCACACACCGTATGTGAACTAGCACAACTCAGTCACATTCAGAATTTCCATGTTTACCGGTGTCAAAATCAGTCCCTACAATCAGCATTTAAAAGAACTGGAAATGTGAAGAATATCCTATTCCACAAATTGTTATCCCATGTTTGTTCTGTGTATATAATGGAATGAAAAATTGCATAAAAATGGGTAGAATGTAGGCAAATGGGATCCTCTTTAATGAGGGTCCTGGTTGCACACGGGCCCCCAGGACACCCCCGCCTGCTGAGTTAAGTTATAAAAGTAAAGGTAAAGGGGCCCCTGACCATCAGGTCCAGTCTGGGGTTGCGGCGCTCATCTCGCTCTATAGGCCGAGGGAGCCAGCTTCCGGGTCATGTGGCCGGCATGACAAAGCTGCTTCTGGCGAACCAGAGCAGCGCATGGAAACACCGTTTACCTTCCCGCCAGAGCGGTCCCTATTTATCTACTTGCACTTTGATGTGCTTTCAAACTGCTAGGTGGGCAGGAGCTGGGAACGAGCAACGGGAGCTCACCCCACTGCAGGAATTCGAACCACCAACCTTCTGATCAGCAAGCCCTAGACTCTGTGGTTTAACCCACAGCGCCACTTGGGTCCCAGTTAAGTTATAGGTGTGGCCCAAGCCTAACAGTCAGGTCCCAGGATCGCGCCAGGCTGTTTGGGCCAATCGCGAGGGTCGGCGGACTCCCAAGCATATAAAAGTGGCAGTGCGACCTAATTGGGGGCACTTGCTTCGCGCTGCCGAGCACCCACCCTCCCTCCCTAATTTTAGGTGTTGCTGCTTTGGCCTCACTTTGGTTTGGGTCACCTATTTTGGAACAGGGGCTGCGTAGGAATTTTTCCATTTGGCAGGTTGGCTGTAGCCTCTTGGTTTCCGCCTACCCCCTTAGCAATCGTCACAACTTTGTAAGGTTTGGTGGTTAGGCATTGGCTTATTGAGTAGGGTTGGCAGACTCAATAGAGGACAGGACTTTTGTGCCTTTAATTGCCCTACTCTCTTTTGAGTCTGGAAACCTTAAAGAGAAACCAGCAGACCCATTGTTTAATTTCCAAGCAAAGGGTCTGCTGGTTTCTCTTTAGTTTTCTCCTTCTGGCAACTTCCGCAGCCAAGCTGGTGCCAAACATCTTGCTCTGCTTTCATAGAAAAGGCCTTTGACCATTTTGGTTGCCCTCTTCTGGACACGTTCCAGCTTGTCAGTATCCTTCTTGAACTGTGGTGCCCAGAACTGGACACAGTACTCCAGGTGAGGTCTGACCAGAGCAGAATACAGTGGTACTATAACTTCCCTTGATCTAGATCAGGCATCCCCAAACTTCGGCCCTCCAGATGTTTTGGACTACAATTCCCATCATCCCTGACCACTGGTCTTGTTAGCTAGGGATCATGGGGGTTGTAGGCCAAAACATCTGGAGGGCCGCAGTTTGGGGATGCCTGATCTAGATGCTATACAGGAGCATTGTTGCAGCCCAGAATTGCATTGGTTTTTTTTAGCTGCTGCATCACACTGTTGACTCATGTCAAGTTTGTGGTCTACCAATACGCCTAGATCCTTTCTTTTGGACCACATCAGCAAGGCTGAGAGGGGGTTCTTGTCATCTGGGCAGCCCAGGACCTCCAAACACACTGCCAAGGCTTGCATCCCAGGAAGGTCACTTTGGTGCTGCTAATAACACAGTTTGACTTTTACCCCGGAGGTGCACTCCAATGTCTCTTGAGACAGATGGATGCCAACAATCTGTTTTGTAAAGTGGTTTTTTAAAAACAATGTAAGCACCTTACATTATATCCATGCTTGGAAGAAGAGGAAAACTTTTTGCCTCCAGTTTGAGAAATGCTACAATCACATTGTTTATGCCCTCGTGTGATCCAAATGGATTTATTTTTGTTTATGTGTTACAGAGCAATACAGGATGAACTTTTGTTTGAACTTGAGCAGATCAAAGAACCAACTAATCGATAAGAGTCTGATTAGTAAGAGTGACAAACTAAACAGTGATAATCCACCCAAATCCTTTTAGTCTTTTAAGATGTGTGCAAACACCTCTCCAAGCAAAATCCTAATCTTAACCTTTTCATTTCCTTTGCCTTTGTAGTGGTTGCTGTTTCTTGCTATTTTATTTATCGCTACCTGGTGAGTGACAATTCAAAGTTGCTTTCCCTCTATTGCAGTTATATCTAGTAATATGACTACAGTGGTACCTCTGGTTACGAAATTAATTCGTTCCGGAGGTCCGTTCTCAACCTGAAACCGTTCTTAACCTGAGGTACCGCTTTAGCTAATGGGGCCTCCTGCTGCTGCTGTGCCACTGCTGCACGATTTCTGTTCTCATCCTGAGGTAAAGTTCTTAACCTGAGGTACTACTTCCAGGTTAGCGGAGTCTGTAACCTGAAGTGTTTGTAACCCAAGATACCACTGTAATGCTACTAATAACAACACACACACATATAGAGACCTATATAGATATACATCTAGTCTGGAAACTAATTGGCAGCCAGTGCAGTCAAGCCAGGATTGTAATATGCTAAAACTGTCTTGCTCTGGTGAGCAGCCTGGCTGCCGAATTCTGCACCAGCTGGATTTTCCGAACCATCTCAGAGGCAGCCCCACGTATAAGTGTGGTACGGCGGCTGCCCACACTTGTTGCTGTAGTTCATGTTGAGGAAATTGACAGGTTTACAGACACCTGGGACATTACAGAATATTCTTTCTTCCTTTATCACAACGTTTATATCCCAACTTTCCTCCAAGGATCTCGAGGTGGTTCTTGTGACTTAAATATCACCATTTGATAACCAACCCAGGGCATTTTGCCATGACCCCTCCCCTGTTGTGACTCCCCCAGGCCCCCACCAAAGACTCTGCTGATGCCATCAATGGCAATGAGAAAAAGGAGGCCAGGGAGGAGAGGAGTTGGCGGTGATGGAAGCAGAGGGCTGTTAGTGACACACTCATATGCCTGGATCTCCTGCTCTTCCCAGCTGTGTCTCAGACCTGCCACCCTGAGGCAACTGCCTCACTGAGCTTCCTTGGTGAGTCAGCCCTTGTGTGTGTGAAGAGAGAGGGCAAGAGTGAAAAAGGAAGGGGGCAGTGCTGCCATTGCAAAGAGGGTGATGGAGAGGGTCCTCTATGGTGGTGGGCCATTGGCTAGACTTTGTTGAAAGCCCTCTCAAATATGGCAGCAGACCTGATTTGAATGATGGATTTGAGTGGAAATGGTAGCGATCTTTTAATCCATTCATGTGTAAGGTAAAAGGTAAAGGTAAAGGACCCCTGGACGGTTAACAGCGACTATGGGGTTGCAGCGCTCATCTCACTTTCAGGCCGAAGGAGCCAGTGTTTGTCCAGAGACAGCTTTCCGGGTCATGTGGCCAGCAGGACTAAACAGAACACCGTGACAGAAACCAGAGTGCACAGAAACACTGTTTACCCTCCTGCCAAAGCAGTACTTATTTATCTACTTGCCCTGCTATGCTTTTGAAATGCTAGGTTGGCAGGAGCTTGGACAGAGCAATGGGAGCTCACTCCATTGTGGGGATTTGAACCGCCAACCTTCCAATCGGCAAGCCCAAGAGGCTCAGTGGTTTAGACCACAGCGCCACCCGCGTCCCTGTACATATGTAACAGAAACGGTAAAACCAGGCTTCCTCAAACTCGGCCCTCCATATGTTTTGAGACTACAGTTTCCACCATCCTTGACCACTGGTCCTTCTAACTAGGGATCATGGGAGGTGTAGGGCAAAAACATCTGGAGGACTGAGTTTGAGGAAGCCTGTGTTAAACTATATGCTTAGGGCATTTTCTGTTCAATGGAAGAGACACCTTAGGGATTTGTAAGTCAAAAGTAGGTAGCACTTAGGGTTGTAAGCAGAAGACAATCTGAACCCCTATGCTGGATGCCACCACATCCCAACCATTGCCAAGAACTGCGATGACACTTTATTGCTAAAAAGAAACAAAAATAATAATCAAGTATATTTATATCCAACAAACAACACTTCCATCCTAAAAGGCTTTCCAGAGCAGCTAACAATTAAAACTGTTAGTTTTAAACAACAAATCCTCTAACATGATTTACAAACATGAACACAGCAGAGCCTTAGCGGGAGTGACAGCTGTTAAAACCACTTAAAAATCATGCCAATTATGTCCGTAATACATTAGGATGCCAGTGCATGTGCGAGAACAGTGGTGTAGGATCAACAGAGTGTCACCTCATCTCAAATATATTTGTCCCTTTTTCATTCCAAAGGGAAAACAGACCAGTCCTAAAAATAGATGCTGAACTTGTTCATCAACATTAATGTTAACAGGTATTTTAAAGCTACCTTCAGCTGCCACAAACAAACAAACAAACAAACAAACATAAGGAGAGCTTGAGCCAATGACCCATCTAGCCCAGCATCCTGTTCTCAAGACATCCTGTTCTCCAACACTCCTCAGATGAAAATAGGGACATTGCTCCCCCCTCCAACTGACCCTTCTTGACCCCCCCATTTTTGGCACCCCCCTGCATAGCATTTCCTATCAGAAGGAAGACAATACCCCAATGGGACACAGCATACACCGTCCTGAGAAAACCTTTTGTTTTATTCTTTGGTAGATTTACAAAAAGCAAAACACAGGCCAATGAATAAATTTTTAGAAAGGGGCAAAGATTGGACACAGAGGCACAAAGCATTAAAAATGAATGAATCCATCTCTGGTCCAGAGATGGAAAGAAGATAAAGTTCCTACCAGAGAAGAATGGCAGATGAAGTTGATGGACTATGCTGAAATGGCTAAAATGACCGGAAGAATCAGAGATCAGGAAGACCAAAATGTTAATAAGGAATGGGGAAAATTTATAACTTATCTTAAAGACCACTGTAAACAGTTAAAATTGTTAGTAGGTTTGGGATATCACTTGTAGCTTAATGGTGAATTCTGGACACAATGGAGATGTAAATGATTTGGATTATCATAAAAGATGCAGGAGGAAATGATTAATAATAGAAGAAGAGGAGGAGTTTGGACTTGATATCCCGCCTTGCACTCCCCTTAAGGAGTCTCAAAGCGGCTAACAATCTCCTTTCCCTTCCTCCCCCACAACAAACACTCTGTGAAGTGAGTGAGACTGAGAGACTTCAGAGAAGTATGACTAGCCCAAGGTCACCCAGCAGCTGCATGTGGAGGAGCGGGGAATCGAACCCGGTTCCCCAGATTACGAGTCCACTGCTCTTAACCACCACACCACGCTGGTTCCCCACAAATGGGGTGTGTGTGGAAGTCCAGGAGATTTCTTGGAATCTTGTCTTGATTTATGTTTGCTATATCTCTGTAAATTTTTAATTTGAAAAACTAATGATGATGATGACAACAACATCAACAACAACAACAACTTGTGCTCTGCTCTACTCCCCCTTTCTTCCCACTCAGGAGGCCCTGCCCTCTGTCTGCCCTTCAGAGCTGGTGCATAACACATGGTTGATCCTTGAATGTGGCAGCCTTTCCTCCTCCTCCTCGTCTGCTCTCCAGCAGCAGTTATGAGCTGCCCAAGAGAGGAGGATGGCAGCAGCAGCCATCAAGAGGCAATGGGATGCTATTTCACAGCTGTAGCCGCCAGCTTCATCCTCGCCTGCCTTGAGCTCAGTGGCAGCGGCACTGGCGGGGGGGGGGATAGGGACATTCTGGGATGAAATCAAAAGCTGGAATGGCTTTTGTAATTCCAGGGCTGCCCCTGGAAAATCGGGACACTTGGAGGGTATGTCACAGTGGCCAACCAGACTCCTGTGGGTAACCTGCAATTGTGTTGCCTGACATAAACGTTTAGAGAAACTCTTACGTGCTAAAACATAGCCTGAACAGTATAAAACGGAATGGGGATCATAGAACAGTCTTTTCTTCCCCGCTCCTGCAAATGCCCCCGAGCCTGGCCTATCAAGCTTCAAACAATTTGCAGTGCAACAAACATTTTGATTACTGTTTTAGAGGAATGAAAGTGTGCCTTTAATGTGTGACCTTCCTGAAACAAACCACCAGTGGAAGTCAACGCCTTCCTGTTTACGAGAGCTGTTGCTTTATTGGTATTCTGCAAGACAGAGGACAACAACAATCAAATTGTTAGATTAATCAGCATTTTTTAAGCCAAAGTGTTTCTCCTGCTTCCACCATAACTTTTAAAAGTCCTTTTTGGTTGTGGGCAGTGTATAACAACAGGATATATCTCAATTATGCACCTAGGGGAAGGGGGAGATTCCCCCACCCTCAAAGAATTTATTTTCCAGTTTGAAAGAAAGGTCATTTCCCTCCTTCTTTGAGCTTGAGCATGAAAAGGTGTTTTGTTGAAGTTTTCATTATTTACTGGAGCTGCGAGGAAGTATCAGTAAGTTTGCATCAACAAATTATTCACATTTTCATCATTTATTTCCTTGAGCCTAGCTTTAACATCATCATCATCATCAACAACAACAACAACATGCTTTGTGCTCTATAATAGTAAGAAAAGGCCACCACCCTTGATGGTAACAGAATCTGTCGTTCTGGTGTCTGGGGTGGAGAACACTTCTTATAAATGACATGTCACTTCAGGGAGCCTTGGTGATTGTAGCAGCTTTGACATCTGGTGAATGGGGACTGTCCCCTCTCATCAATGGGAAAGATATGAGTACAAAGTGCGCTGGCTCCACCCAAGATCTCTTGTGGTGGAGAGAATTCATTTCTCGTGCGTACTCTCAGTGGTAAGCTGCACTGAGCACAACCAGACTTATTTCCAAGTAATGTTTTTTTAAAAGTGTGACCAGACCAGATGAGCAAACTACCTTGCTGATCAGAACTGGCTAGAATAACCAGATTTGTTGGGTACGCCCACTGTCTAGAATGGGGAGCCCTGAATTAAGTTATCTTTTCCAATTTCCCTCAAGTACAGCATTTTAATGAAAAACTCGGCATGGGCAAATTTCACAGAACTATGTCTGATTGGTCTAACATATCTCAGAAAAGGAACTCTGGTCAGCTAAAAAGGAAGGCTATGGCATCGGCTGCGGGCTTCCCCAGAGACAGACATATTATATCTATTTCTTTGGTTCACCCCTAAAAAGGCCAATGCCTTTAGAGTTATTTTGGTGTGGTTTACATATAGATAGATAGATATACCATTTACATTTATTTATTTGGTTTCCTTTAAAACATCATGGTCTTACAGAACCCTCAAAAGCTTCAAAAGTATGGGATGATTTTCTTTTATGCATTAATATATTATTACTGTGCAGAGATTTCTTGGCACAGTTGTCATTTTTCAACCATGTTATACATGTTATGAATCTTGCTGGATCAAGTAAATGTTCCCTCTAAGGCCAGTTTTCTTTTTCCCATACTGGTCAAGCAGATACTGCTATGAATAATGGGCCCCTTTTGGTGGTCCTTAGCATGTGATATTTGGAGATAATAATAATAATAATAATAATAATAATAATAATAATAATTTATTTATACCCCACCCATCTGGCTGGGTTTCCCCAGCCACCCTGGGTGGCTTCCAACAGAAAAAATGAAATAAAATAATCTATTAAACATTAAAAGCCTCCCTAAACAGGGCTGCCTTCAGATGTACTTCTTCAAAAGTCCCATCTTGCCACCATGGCCAATTACACCTGTAGAGCTATCCAACGTACAAAATATATCTCATTCTTTTCAAAACATCAAGTTGGTTTTGTGACATAAAATCCTTAAACAAATATTGAGAACTATTACTGCGGTTACAATTATGACCATTTACAATCACGACCAATTCTACTGCCACCAAGAACACAATTGCTTCTACCATCACTAAATGGAAATCCATTTGACAGTACATCCTTTCTTCATTTAGTGCCCTTCAGAGTTTTGGACCACAGTCCCCGTTTTTCCCTGACCATCAGCTCTGCTGGTTGGGACTGATGAGAGATGTAGTTCAAAACACCTGGAAGGCTCTAGGTTGGGGGAAGCTGTCATTGAAGCCAGCTCCATACTTCTGAATTTCTTTCTTTTACTGCTCCTCATCTTTCACCTTGTCCATTGCCATTCCTTTTTCTATGGCCAAATAAACCCGTAACCTTGTGAGTTAATCCCCAACTGGATCGACCAGCTGGTTTTTAAGATCTGGTTAATTTCTTGTACAGAGACTTGCTGTTTTTATATATATTTTTGTATTTAATTAAACTAATTTAATGACATGAGTGCTTTAATGTTCCTCACGTTGTAGGACACACATTGATTTGCCTTCTGAGCCTTGTACAATTCCTGTTCCTAGGGGTTTTGCAGTTTATTAATCTTCATATTTTACGACACAAGGTTGTCTGTAGGGCTCTGATTACACTTTACTATTTTACTTATTTCATGACTCCCATGACTCTGACATTGTCATCAATATGACCTTGGGGTTGTCAGAATGCTTCCCGAAAACAACTTGCAGTAAGGAAGAAAAAATGGGGAAGTATTTTCATTTTGAATATTTTTTTAATTTAATCAGTACAGTCACACTCGGCTCCGTCTAAACCTATTTGAGTTATGAGCCTAGGTGAAGATATATTTCTGCCCGTGGTATTTCTGGCAATCTACCCTTTGGGGAAGCATTTACATCTTCAGAATAATAAACATGCAAAGTCAAAAAAATCTGCTTTAAACTCAAGCAGTTTCCTTTTCCATATTTTTCTCCCTTATTTCACAGTGTCGGGTTCATGACTCAACCACACGACACATCAATGGAAAGACAACACACCTATGGAAACACATGGAGATCTCTTCTGTTATTGTTATATACAAGCTTCCTTTGTTGTTGTTTAGTCGTTTAGTCGTGTCCGACTCTTCGTGACCCCATGGACCATAGCACACCAGGCACTCCTGTCTTGCACTGCCTCCCGCAGTTTGGTCAAACTCATGTTCGTAGCTTCGAGAACACTGTCCAACCATCTCGTCCTCTGTCGTCCCCTTCTCCTAGTGCCCTCAATCTTTCCCAACATCAGGGTCTTTTCCAAGGATTCTTCTCTTCTCATGAGGTGGCCAAAGTATTGGAGCCTCCGCTTCACGATCTGTCCTTCCAGGGAGCACTCAGGGCTGATTTCCTTAAGAATGGATAGGTTTGATCTTCTTGCAGTCCATGGGACTCTCAAGAGTCTCCTCCAGCACCATAATTCAAAAGCATCAATTCTTCGGCGATCAGCCTTCTTTATGGTCCAGCTCTCACTTCCATACATCACTACTGGGAAAACCATAGCTTTAACTATATGGACCTTTGTCGGCAAGGTGATGTCTCTGCTTTTTAAGATGCTGTCTAGGTTTGTCATTGCTTTTCTCCCAAGAAGCAGGCGTCTTTTAATTTCGTGACTGCTGTCACCATCTGCAGTGATCAAGGAGCCCAAGAAAGTAAAATCTCTTACTGCCTCCATTTCTTCCCCTTCTATTTGCCAGGAGGTGATGGGACCAGTGGCCATGATCTTGGTTTTTTTGATGTTGAGCTTCAGACCATATTTTGCACTCTCCTCTTTCACCCTCATTAAAAGGTTCTTTAATTCCTCCTCACTTTCTGCCATCAAGGTTGTGTCATCTGCATATCTGAGGTTGTTGATATTTCTTCCGGCAATCTTAATTCCGGCTTGGGATTCATCTAGTCCGGCCTTTCGCATGATGAATTCTGCATATAAGTTAAATAAGCAGGGAGACAATATACAACCTTGTCGTACTCCTTTCCCAATTTTGAACCAATCAGTTGTTCCATATCCAGTTCTAACTGTAGCTTCTTGTCCCACATAGAGATTTCTCAGGAGACAGATGAGGTGATCAGGCACTCCCATTTCTTTAATAACTTGCCAAAGTTTGCTGTGGTCGACACAGTCAAAGGCTTTTGCATAGTCAATGAAGCAGAAGTAGACGTTTTTCTGGAACTCTCTAGCTTTCTCCATAATCCAGCACATGTTTGCTATTTGGTCTCTGGTTCCTCTGCCCCTTCGAAATCCAGCTTGCACTTCTGGGAGTTCTCGGTCCACATACTGCCTAAGCCTGCCTTGTAGAATTTTATTTTTTTTTATTTTTTTTTTTAATTTTAAAAAAAGCTTTATTGAGAATAAAATACAAAATACAGACAAAAAAAGAAAAATGCAGCACAAAAATTCGAAAGTATACTACAAAAATACTAATGATACTATAAAACAAATCGTACTTATCAGATCATGAATCAAACACAAACCGAAAAACATAACAAAAAAAAACTCTTAAAATTTAATTCTCCATTTAAATTAAAGCTTATCTAAACCCACATTATCAATTCCCTTATCTCTTCTTCATTATCTATACTCTGTACACCATAAATTTCCATAAACCCCTTTATTTCCGAACCGACTTCCTCTTGTCCTTTTCCCGGGTTAATTACAACATATCTTTTTCCACTGCTTCGTTCCCATTTAAATTTGTTCTGTGCAAGATGTTATAAGTAAGTCCAAGTCTTTATCATGGGGCACTGCTTTTTGATATACTCTCCAAATTTTACCCAATTTTTAACTAATTTTTTATTATTACCTCCTCTAATTACATTTGTTATTTTATCTAATTCCACATAACTTAATAATTTTTTCTTGCCATTCTTTAATATCCGGAATTTCTTCTCTTTTCCAATATTTTGCTAGCAAAATTCTCGCTGCCGCTATCGCATACAGACTAACTTTTTCATCCTCTTTTTTTATCTCCTCCCCCATTATTCCCAATAGAAAGAATTCCGGATTCTTTTTAATATTATATTTACATATCTTTTTCAATTCTTCTAATATCCCATTCCAAAAAACTTTAATTTTTTCGCAGTGCCACCATATATGTACAAATGTCCCCACTTCTTTTTTGCACCTCCAGCAGAGATTGTTTCCATTTTTATACATTTTGTGTATTCTCACGGGTGTAAGGTACCACCTATAAAACATCTTAATCATGTTCTCCCTGATCCCTTCTGATGCCGTGAACCTCCATGATATTTTCCATAGCCTTTCCCAGCTCTCCACTTGTATGGGCTTTCCCAAGTCTATCGCCCATTTTGTCATATTCTCTTTTACCAGTTCGTCTTTTAGATCCCACTCTAATAACACCTTGTACATTTTCGAGATAATTTTTCGATCGTCCCGTAACAGATTGATTTCCAACAAAGAGGGTTCAGACAAAAAGCCATTTCTTTTTTGGTCTTCTTTAAATCTACTACATATTTGATGGTATTGTAACCACCCTTTTAAATGTTGTCGTATCTCTTCATAATTTTTTATCTTTAATTCACCTCCTTTTTCTTCTAATAAATCATTGTATTTCCCCCATTTTTTTTCTGTATTTAAATTCTTAATTGTAGTTAGCTCTAATGGAGATGCCCACTTTGGTGTTTTCGGCTCTAACAACCGTCTATGGCTTGCCCAGATTTTTAGCAACGATTTTTTGATTAAATGGGTGTTAAACCCTTTATGGATTTTGACTTTGTCATCTACCAAATAGGCATGCCAGGTGAATCTATTGTCGAACCCTTCAAGATCTAATATTTTGTGGTTTTCTAGGGTGATCCACTCTTTTAACCATAAAAATCCTGCCGCATCGTGGTATAAATTAAAATTTGGTAAGGCCAATCCCCCTCTTTCTTTAGAGTCCGATAATAATTTATATTTTATCCTCGCTGTTTTATTATTCCATATAAATTTTGTAAGGTCCTTTCTCCATTGTTTGAAAATATTATTTCCTGTGCCTAATATCGGTAACATTTGAAATAGAAAAAGCATTCGCGGTAAGACGTTCATTTTTATTATTGCTATCCTGCCTAATAATGTTAAATTTAACCTATTCCAATTCTCCAAATCATGTTTTACCTCCTTCCAAACTTTAACATAATTATCTTTTACCAAATTATTTGTATTATTTGTAATCCATATCCCCAAATACCTAGTTTTTTTGACTATTTCCAATCCTACTTTCTCCTGCAATTGTGCCTTTTCTTCCTTTGATAAATTTTTGGTTATCAAATTAGTTTTTTTCATATTTATGTCAAACCCTGCCAATTCGCCAAATTCTTTAATTTTTCCTAACACTTTTGGTATGCTTTCCAATGGTTCCTCTACCGTAACTATAACGTCGTCCGCGAACGCTTTTACTTTATGGACATCCTTTCCAATTGTTATACCCTTTACCATTTCCTCTTCCCTTAAGTTTTTTAATAGGAATTCCAAACATAAAATGAATAATAGCGGCGACAGTGGACAGCCCTGTCTCGTCCCCCTTTGTATTTGTATCTCTTCCGTTATTTCATTATTCAATATTATTTTTGCCTTTTGCTTATTATAAATTGCTCCTATTCCTCTTATGATCTTCTCCCCAAAATTCAAATTTTGAATACACATCTTCATAAACACCCACGAGATTTTATCGAAAGCTTTCTCAGCATCAAGCATTAAAAATGCCGCCTTTTTGTTAATTTTTATACTCAGATATTCTAATATGTCTATGACGTTCCTAATGTTGTTGTGCATGCCTCTGTTTGGGAGAAATCCTGCTTGGTCCGAATTAATCAAATTTTTCAAAACTTTTTTCATTCTACTTGCTATCAAATCTGTGAAAATTTTATAATCATTATTTAATAATGAAATAGGACGGAAATTTTTTACGTAATTTTTGTCCGAATTTTGTTTTGGGATGACTGTGATATAGGCTTCTTCCCAAGTTTGGGGGACTCTTCCTTTTTCCATGATTTCATTCAATAATCTCTGTAAAGGTTCAATTAGTACTTTGGCAAATTTCTTATAAAATAGCGCCGGAATTCCATCTGTTCCTGGGGATTTCCCTACCTTAATTTTCCTAATTATCTCCTGTATTTCTTCTTTAGTTATTGGTTCATTCAACAATTTCATGCTTTCATCATCAACTTTTTGAATATTGGTTTTTTAAATATAATCTTCAATCTTTAATTTATCTGATTTTTCTTCTTTATATAATTTAGAATAGTATTGTCCAAAATGTTTTGAAATTTCTTTGGGATCTGTTATTATTCTCTCACCTTCCATCAATTTGTCTATAGTCCTTTCCTTTTGTTGTTTTTTTAGCTGCCAGGCTAGGTACTTCCCTGCTTTGTTCGAGTGTTCAAAATTCCTCTGTTTCAAATATCTTAATTTGTTTTCTATTTCTTCATCCAGGATCGTGGAGACTTGGTTCTGTAATATTCTAATATTTCTCTTTAAATCTTCTTTATCCTGACTTCTCACTTTGTCTAACTCTATTTCATTTTTCCTGATTTCCTTCAAGAGACTTTCTAATTTCCTTTCTTTTTCCTTCTTTTTCCAACTACATTGATTAATAAAAAACCCTCTGAACACTGCTTTTCCGGCGTCCCACACCGTATTTAACTTGGTTTCTTGATTTAAATTTATTTGAAAAAATTCCTTAATTATATCCTCTGTTTTTCTAACTATCTTCTCATCATCCAATAATGTTTCGTTTAATTTCCATCGTTTAATAGTTTTTTCCTTACTTCTTAACTCCATCCAGATAGGGTTATGATCAGAAATAGTTTTCGGCGCGATTTCTATTTTTTTACATCGTAGTGTCAAGTCTTTAGTTGCCCATACCATGTCTATTCTACTTTCTGTGTCATTTGGAAATGAATAAAATGTATATTGTTTTTGGGTGGGGTATCTACGTCTCCATACATCTTGGAGGTCCAAATTATCTATTAATTGAAAAAACGATTTTGGAAGGCGCCCTTCATTCTTTTTCCCCCTTTGTCTATTGGTTTTATCGAGTTCTGTCGATATTACCCCATTTAGATCTCCCATTAATATTATTTCCTGATCGCTATATTCTAATAATACGTTTTCTAGCTTCTTAAAAAATTCAAATTTATTCTCATTTGGCGCATAAATCCCTGCTATAATTATTTCCTCTAATTTCATTTTGATTTTTAAAATTAAAACTCTCCCCTCATTATCTTTATAAATTTGCTTCGGGTTTAATTTTGGATTAACATAGAATACCACTCCTCTTTTTTTGCTCGTATCTGAGGATATAAATTCATCTCCTAATTTTTTGTTCACCAATAATCTACGATGTTTTCTTGCTATATGTGTCTCTTGTAGGCAGATTATATCTAATTTTTTCTTAACCAACAAGCGTTCCAGTCTATTCCTTTTTGTTTTATTATTCAGTCCATTTATATTCCAGGTGGCAATCCTTAAATCCATTGCTTTCCTTCTTTCTTTCTTCTTTCCTTTTTCCCCCCCTTACACCACGTATGAGTTATCAAATTTTACCTTTATTATTTCCTTTAATCCAGCAAAATCAATAATAGGGTTAGATCCTCCAATACTCATATATATAGACAACAACCAACTAAAAGAAAAGAAAAAGAAAAAGAAAAAAAGAAAAAAAAGAAAAAAAAGAATAACAAATACCAACTATTTCTTATTCACTCATTTTCTAAAATCACTTTTGTCAATTTTTATTGACCAGAGACGGGGTAGTCCTTCTTCCTCCTATTTCCCTTCTCTCTCTCTTATTTTTGGTACATTCACCAACTCTAATCTTCTTCCTCTTCGCTTTCTGGCTTTTCTTTCTTTTTCTTTTTCTCTACCACCTCCCCCCCCCAGCTCACCAGCATATTTTCTCCAGAATTTTTCCACCTGAGATACTGTTGTGTATTTCCTTCTAACCTGTTTATAAGTGAAGGTTATCCCTTCAGGAAACTCCCATTTATAGTAAATGTTATTTCTGTGAAGAGCGTCCGCAAGCAATTTATATTTCGATCTTTTTCTCAACAACCTTGGTGGAATCTCCCTCATGATGATAATCTCCCTATCCTCAATCTTTAATTTTTGTACCTTTTTTTGTTGCATTATTTTGTCTCTTAATATTCTAGAATTTAAAAAGACCAAACAGTCATTAGGCCAATTGCCTGCTTTCGCTTGCTTCGATTTCAATCTGAATGCTCTATCTACGCAGATGGATACATCCTCTTCTTGTAAGTCCATCCAAGTCGCCACTTCCTTGATAATGATGTTTTCCACATTCTCATCTGGATTTTCCTTTAAACCCCTAAACCTCAATGTCAGATCATTTTGTTTGAGTTCATGCATCGCAATCGTGTCCCATAAAGTTTCTTGCATGTCCTTTAATTTTTGCATTTCTTCTCTCATTTTTTCTTGGGCTCTTTTAAATTCTCTATGTTCCTCTGTATGTCTCTTTATCACTTCTTCTTGTTTATTCATCTTAGATGATATGTTCTGGGTAGTTTCTTCCATCTCTTTATTTTTCCCTTGTAACTCTTCATATTGTTTATTCAAATCAATTATTGCTTTAGAATTTTCTTCAATCCTCTTTAAATTTTGTTCGATTTTATTTCCCATATTATCCAATTTTTCATTCATTGAATCCATTTTCTCATTAATCTCCATCTTCATCCCCAAGATTAATTCTCTTATATCCATTGATTCTGCCTCTATGCCTGATTGGCGTCTTTGCGTGTTTATTGTGGTGATGGATGGTTGGTTTTTAAGTCTTTTCTCCATGGTTTCCTTTACTTTCCTCTCTTTCTCTCTCTCTGGGCTCATCTGCACTCAATTTTTGTCCTTTTTGGGAATGCTGTTTTCAATTTAATATATTGCTTTCAGGTGGTTTAGTCCTTTTTGTTATTCCTGTTGGGGGGGGGAGGGCATTTGTCGCTTAATCCTGCATGATATTCAGAAGCTTAGCGTGGGGAGGGGCGTTACTTTCTTGGGAGGTTTTCATAGAGTGAGGAGAGGTAAATTGACTATTCTTTATTCTCTGTTTGTTCTTTAGTTTTTCCTTTTATTCCTTTTATTTCCCAATTCCTATGTCAGACCACTGTGTGTCGCTCTGATCATCTATCTTCACTCTCCTGTTCTCTCTTACTTTCTAAGTCCCTCCCCTTCTTCCGGCTTCTTGTGCTGAGTGACTTCCGTTCTCTAACAATGATTCAGCACCTTCTCCGCCATTTTCTAGTTATCTCCTTGTGTTGTGTATTTATATTTTCAAGCCCTCCACTCCGCTAATCCCAAACCACGTCTTCCCCAGCAGCTTTCTTTTCCATCCGCGTCTTTCTCCTCCCTTCCCTTGTTGTTTCCCGCCGCTCCGACTTATTTTCCCTCACTTCTGACTGTCTCCCGTCTCTTTTTTTTAAAAAAAAGTTTTGGGGGGATCTTCCTCTCTCCCGTTTATTTATCCTGTATTCTCCGCTGCTTTAAAATACCTCCAGTCGGGTTCAGAGACACCCCCACTCCTCCCTTCCTTCACCTACTTGTCGTATCACACCGCTCCACTCTCCGCTGGATGTTTCAAGCTCACCGCCTCGTCCTTTCCCCAGTACAGTTCGTGGGTACCTCCAGACCAGGCGCGGGGGGGGGAGTTGTCTCTTCTTTCCACCGGTCTTTTGGGTTACTTTGTATCCTCCAAGTCTTCTTTGGCACACACCCGCACTCCGCTCGTCGCAGTGTGGTGAACTCCGAGATTACAGACAAGCCCCTTTCTTTGTTCTTCTTCTTCTTCTAAAACGAATTCTCCGGTAAAGCAAAGGCTACGGTAAGTTTCTTTGAGTTTTTAACTGTCCTAGCCTTGCTCTTTGTATCTAGTTCTTATTGTTGTAGCCGCCGCCAGGTTGAGCTTCAACCGGGGCTGTTTATAGAGGGGTGGGTAATTCAAAAGCGCGAGGCTCCCAAGGCTCCGTTTCCCTCGGTCAATCTCCTTTGTTTTTTGGCCTCTTTTCGCGCCGCTTTGCTCCCAAAAACACCCGAACTTTTCCTTCGTGGTGCCAGGCCCTTCGTTGCCCTCGAAAAAGCCCGTTACCTCCTCTATAAAGAACCAAGCTGGTGGTTTAAAACTCCACCGACCCGATTCACGTCTAAACTCAGCCGCGACCAACCCGGAAGTCTGCCTTGTAGAATTTTAAGCATAACCTTGCTAGCGTGTGAAATGAGCGCAATTGTGCGGTAGTTGGAGCATTCTTTGGCACTGCCTTTCTTTGGAATTGGGATGTAGACTGATCTTCTCCAATCCTCTGGCCATTGCTGAGTTTTCCAAACTTGCTGGCATATTGGGTGTAGCACCTTAACAACATCATCTTTTAAAATTTTAAATAGTTCAGCTGGAATATCATCACTTCCACTGGCCTTGTTATTAGCAGTGCTTTCTAAGGCCCATTTGACTTCACTCTCCAAGATGTCTGGCTCAAGGTCAGCAACCACACTACCTGGGGTGTACGAGACCTCCATATCTTTCTGGTATAATTCCTCTGTGTATTCTTGCCACCTCTTCTTGATGTCTTCTGCTTCTGTTAGGTCCTTACCACTTTTGTCCTTGATTATGGTAATCTTTGTACGAAATGTTCCTTTCATATCTCCAATTTTCTTGAACAGATCTCTGGTTTTCCCCATTCTATTGTTTTCCTCTATTTCTTTGCATTGCTCATTTAAGAAGACCCTCTTGTCTCTCCTTGCTGTTTTTTGGAAATCTGCATTCAGTTTCCTGTATCTTTCCCTATCTCCCTTGCATTTTGCTTGCCTCCTCTCCTCCGCTATTTGTAAGGCCTCGTTGGACAGCCATTTTGCTTTCTTGCATTTCCTTTTCCTTGGGATGGTTTTCGTTGCTGCCTCCTGTATAATGTTACGAGCCTCCATCCATAGTTCTTCAGGCACTCTGTCCACCAAATCTAAATCCTTAAACCTGTTCCTCACTTCCACTGTGTATTCATAAGGGATTTGATTCAGATTGTATCTTACTGGCCCAGTGGTTTTTCCTACTTTCTTCAGTTTAAGCTGGAATTTTGCTATAAGAAGCTGATGATCTGAGTTACAGTCAGCTCCAGGTCTTGTTTTTGCTGACTGTATAGAGCTTCTCCATCTTTGGCTGCAGAGAATATAATCAATCTGATTTCGATGCTGCCCATTTGGTGATATCCATGTGTAGAGTCGTCTCTTGTGTTGTTGGAAGAGAGTGTTTGTGATGACCAGCTTGTTCTCTTGACAGAACTCTATTAGCCTTTGCCCTGCTTCATTTTGAACTCCAAGGCCAAACTTGCCAGTTGTTCCTTTTATCTCTTGATTCCCTACTTTAGCATTCCAATCCCCTGTAATGAGAAGAACATCCTTCTTTGGTGTCATTTCTAGAAGGTGTTGTAAGTCTTCATAGAATTGGTCAATTTCACTTTCTTCGGCATCAGTAGATCGTGCATAAACTTGAATTACTGTGATGTTAAAAGGTCTGCCTTGGATTCGTATCGAGATCATTCTGTCATTTTTGAGATTGCATCCCATTACAGCTTTTGCCACTCTTTTGTTGACTATGAGGGCCACTCCATTTCTACTACGGGATTCTTGCCCACAGTAGTAGATATGATAGTCACCCGAACTGAATTCGCCCATTCCCTTCCATTTTAGTTCACTGATGCCCAGGATGTCGATATTTATTCTTGTCATCTCATTTTTGACCACATCCAGCTTACCTCCATTCATGGTTCTTACATTCCAGGTTCCTATGCAATATTTTTCTTTACAGCATCGGACTTTCCTTTCGCTTCCAGGCATATCCGCAACTGAGCGTCCTTTCGGCTTTGGCCCAGCCGCTTCATCAGCTCTGAATCTACTTGTACTTGTCCTCCGCTCTTCCTCAGTAGCATGTTGGACGCCTTCCGACCTGAGGGGCTCATCTTCCAGTGTCATAACTTTTATATACCTGTTGTCTTTATCCATGGAGTTTTCTTGGCAGGGATACTGGAGTGGCTTGCCAGTTCCTTCTCCAGGTGGATCACGTTTAGTCAAAATTCAAGCCCCTTCGCCACGACAAGGCAGTGATTCATGAATGGCTTCCTAACAAGCTTCCTAACATTCCTATAAAAACTTGGTTGCTTGTAGCTCACTTAAAAGGACAGACATTGCTCAGTATCAATGTTGGGAATAAGTAATAACAGAATGCTGTTTTTTCCCTTCTTCTCTTTAAACAAGGGGGGGGGGAGACCTGTGATTTTCCAGATGTGGCTAGACCCTAACATCCCATCCTCTCTGACCATTATTCCTGCTGGCCATGGCTGGAATTGAGGTCCAGCAATATTCAAAGGTTCCACATCACATCTTAAATTAATAAGACATGCTCGAGATGGAAAAAAAGAAAAAAATCCCTACCAGAGAAGAATGGCAAATTAAACTGTTGGACTATGCCAAAATGGCAAAACTGACCATTCAGGAACCAAGAAGACCAAAACTTCGATAAAGAATGGGAGAAATTTATAATTTATCTTGGAGACCACTGTAAGCAGATGGAAACTTTAGCAGGATTGCAATAAATTCCAGTTGGTTATCTCTCGCTTGGATTAGTGTAATGCACTCTACATGGGGCTACCTTTGAAGGTGACCCGGAAACTACAACTAATCCAGAATGCGGCAGCTAGAGTGGTGACTGACAGTGGCCGCCGAGACCACATAACACCGGTCTTGAAAGACTTACATTGGCTCCCAGTACGTTTCCGAGCACAATTCAAAGTGTTGGTGCTGACCTTGAAAGCCCTAAATGGCCTCGGTCCAGTATACCCGAAGGAGCGTCTTCACCCCCCCCATCGTTCTGCCCAGACACTGAGGTTCAGCGCCGACGGCCTTCTGGCGGTTCCCTCGCTGCGAGAAGCAAAGCTACAGGGAACCAGGCAGAGGGCCTTCTCGGTAGTGGCACCCGCCCTGTGGAACACCCTCCCAGCAGAGGTCAGAGAGATAAACAACTACCTGACATTTAGAAAATACCTAAAGGCAGCCCTGTTTAGGGAAGTTTTTAATCTGTGATATTTGATGTATTTTAATGTTTGTTGGAAGCCGCCCAGAGTGGCAGGGGATGCCCAGCCAGATGGGCGGGGTATAAATAAGAAATTGTTGTTGTTGTTGTTGTTGTTGTTGTTGTTGTAACGTAGCAAGTACTATGGAGACAATGATGTTATATACTGTATATAAAAAGACTATTGGAAAAGATGCAGTAGGAACAGTAGGAAAGGACTCATGGAGGGGAAGGTGGGAATCTAGGGGTTCAGAGAATCTGTAAATGTGGATGTGAATGGTAGTATTGTTATAATTATATACTTGTAAAATCAAATAAAAATTATTTCAAATAATAATAATAATCACAAGACATGTTCCTACACTTTGCATTATATAAACTCTTACAGTAACAAAACAGCTGGTTGTTATTTTATGCATGCTGGAATTCCATTTCACAAGTACCTGCCATCTACAAAGTTTGCTCCTATAAATTTGAAAGAGAGATCACCAATTGAACGTGGACCCCTTTGCACAGATTCACAGGCATCTACATTGAAACTAATGGCACGCAGCTCACAGCAATGCTTCTGTATACCACTTGCTGGGAAACGCAAGAGGGGAGAGTGCTCTTGTGCCCAGATTCTGCTTGAGGGTTTCCTGCAGGTATCTGGGTGGCCGCTGTGAGAACAGAAGGCCGGAATAGCTGGGCCAGCGACACACCTAGCAGGTTGTCGCTCTCTGCACTCATTTGTGCGCACATGCTGGTATTGGACAGGCTCTAAGATACTTCCTTGTCCAGTTCCACCCCGTTCCATTTTGACAGAACTGATGCATGATAGGAGGTATCCACACTTTGTAAAATTAGCCAAGGTGCAGCAAGCTGCTCAATATATTTGTTACAAAGGACTGCTGTTTTATCATCCATCTCCTATATACCTTTTCCTCTGCTAAGTATTATCAAATCAAAAAGTTCTGGGCTAATTCCATCATACTTCCAACTCTCTAATCTGCAGTATTTCATTACCACCCTCCTTCTTCCTCATTATTTTCACAACATGGTTCCTGCAGCTGCTGCTCGAATAATCTAGGTGTTTCCATACTAATGCAGTTCACATTTTCCCTGACCCCCCCCTTTTTTTGCTACGGACTGATTCATAGTTCTAATGAGTCACAAGGAATTGGCTTGTCCTTTGTCTCTCATCCTTTCCTGGATGTTTTTGACCACTTCCAAAAGGGAAGGAGAAGATTATTAATGTTGATGCTAATCATTAAATTATTGAACCATTAGCCATTATTATTGCCAATCATTCAAATAACATTTCCCCCAATGTGTGTTACATTTCACCAGCATGGTGATTTATTACATTTTATTTTATAAGGATCTCAAGTTGTTGTACATGGTTCTCCTTAATCAAGCAATGGCACATATTAAAAGGTATCCTGCACATATTAAAAGGTATGCAGGTATGCAGACCTGCTCTGTTAGAATCATTTGGGCAGCCTCTGCACACAAGATACCATATATTGGTGTCTGTATTAGGGCTGTGTAGAAACTTCCTGATCTGCCCTGGGGTCTGGGATTGGAGAGACCCACCCTGTGCTGTTCAATGGGCTACCCATCCCATATCTGGCTCCATTTCAATTTGTGGGATGTAATCCATTGGAGCAGTCAAATACAACATTCCTTGTTTCCCTAGAGTGGACACAGACAGGGGGATGTTACTCCAGCCAGTATAACTTCCTGTTCCACTAGTCTGGAGTGTCTTCCCCCTGCATGCGACCAGGCAGATAGGTGTGACCCTGGCTGACTCCATAAAAGAGCCGAGTCACACAGCCATTTTTCCTCTTGATGCCATTTTCTCTCTTGATGCCATTTGTTCTCTTGATGCTGTTCTCTTAAAGTATTTTGCTGTCTGCTGGCTCTCAGCCAGCAGCACATGGGCTCAATTATTCCCATATGGGATGAACTCGTGCTATGTTTTGTAACTACAAGCTAAAGTCTGCCTTCAGGGATCATACCGTGAACGGAATGTGAGTAAAGGTCTTGTTACTTTTAAGGAAAGACTCTTGTGTCTTTATTCTTTTAAGAGGGATCAAAGGGGACACCAGGAATAATCCAATCTGGACAAGCCAGACTGGATTGCTTAACTAAAGATATTCAACGAATCTGCAAACTAGGGGGATCTGCTCTGCTACATGACTCACTAGCATGAGTGAAGGAAGGATAATATTTACTCAATATATCCTCTCCTACTATCCTTAATATTCCCACGCAATTTAGGAGGTAATGTTTAATTAGAGTTTTAAAAACATACAGTAGGGAAGTGGTAAGGAGGGGATGCTATATCTCCTCTTCCTTCCTACCAAGAGCAGGAGGATTGCAACCTGTGGGGTACTGCTCATTTGCGCGTACCTTCCCTGCAGATAAATCATTCCCAAATGAGCAGCAGCGAGCACTGTGCTGGATGGATTGCCAGGTAAGCAGAAGATTTCATGTGATGCAATGCCACACCTTCTCAAGTGCCTTCTCTAAAGGGAACCCCCTCCTAAACGAGCAGCAATCTGCAGCTTGAAGGATCAAATCTTCCACTTTCCAGCTGGGATGGAAGATTCAAACGTGCACAGTGCTGCACAGGCAGGATGAAGAAGAGACCTGGTAGGAAGCAGGCCAGGTGAGAACTCCTACCTTGTCCTGGGGAGATGCAGCTGGTCAGGTAGGTCCCTCGCTTGCAGCCTTTTCATGGTTTCAAAACCAAATATCTGCCACTAGATCAGGCACCCCCAAACTTCGGCCCTCCAGATGTTTTGGACTACAATTCCCATCATCCCTGACCACTGATCCTCTTAGCTAGGGATCATGGGAGTTGTAGGCCAAAACATCTGGAGGGCCGCAGTTTGGGGATGCCTGCTCTAGATGCCCTGCCCACACACAGTGCAGGATAATACTGGGTCACCTAACTTGCAGAAATCAGGGGCTGTCTCAGCCTGACCTGAATGATGCTGGGATCCCTCTGAATTGGCCTGATTTGAGAATTGGGCCTCAGCTGACTCTTGTGTACAACCCTAGTCTTTATGTTTTGTTGGGCATCCATAAGTAGTGTGTATGTATACCAGGAACATGGCATGGGGAAAGACAATCTTGCCCTGCTCGCTACTGCAGCCACTATCCCAATCTGTTCTCCCATTTACTAATTCAAAACACCATGGCGTATTTGACTACATATACAAGGTCTTGCATGGCCCTCATAGTTTTCAGGTTCGCACAGACGGGTGTGAGCACACTGCTGATTCTCTTTACCAGTCATATCCAAAATTCTAGGGGTTTTAATAGATATTCAGTTGCAGTGTGAGCATTCAGTAGGACTCCTTCATAAACCTCCTTTGTCTGTTGGCATCGCTACCCCCTCCCAACCTATGCTTTGCTATCAAGGAGAGTTTTTTTTCTTTTTTAAATGGCTTTTCATTTTCTGCATTATAGGGAAGAAATGAATGATTGCTATGATTTGGCTTTGGCTTTGTTTTTTGTTTTGTTTTTTGCTGCACTTAAAATACAGAGCTGAGTCAAAAGACTCAGACATCATGCAAGGCCCTTATTGGGCTCCCAACACATTCATTCATCACCTTCATCTATCTGTGATACAGAACTGCATGTAGCAATGTAAATTTTATACAGATGTATTTGCTCCTGAAATGTATTGTGAGCATTTTAAGTTGAGTAAGCAAGCGATTTATAGATATACTAACATTACTCTTGCAAACAGTGCAATTTTTTTTCAAAGTTAATGCTATGGTGACAATTTAATGATGGATCTTGCTGCAGCCACACATAACTGTGAGACTCAGCGCTTTACATCTGAGTCACTTTTTTCAGTATTACTGATGAGCATCATCATTTATATGAGCACCGCTCATCCGCAAAATCCTTTAATACCACCATTGTGTTTTGCCCCTACAGAAACCTCGCGAGAAAGGTCAGTATAATTCCCATTTGGCAGATCCCAGGAAAATAAGACTGAGCAATAATGGCTTGCCCTAGTCTTTATGCTGGGCAGAACTCATGGGTGTGTCTTTAGCGCACTGAGTTCCTGGCTTCGCAGAAACAAATTTATTCCCTTGAGCCCAAGATGGCTGACCTTGAAAAGCTGACAGAGACAGAGAGGTTGGTGGATGAAGACTTTGAGGGTGTTATAGCTGTGCCCCCCTCCCAGGATTATTGCTCACCTGCTGTCATGGAGAAGGAGGGTCTCTGAGAAGAAAGGTGTCATTCTGAGGAAGAGAGAAATGTTCATTAGAAGGCACCCCATAGCTGCCAAGTCTCCTGTATTCCCTGGGAAATCCCTGTTTTCCAGCTGTTCCTAGCTGAAAAAACTGATTTTTTTTGTTTCTCCCCGGTTTATTCTGGCGCGGTGGCCATTTTGGAACTGGGCGGAGCATGCTCAGAAGCGACTTTTGATGCTGCTCTGCTCAGTTCCAAAATGGCTGCAGTGTGACTTCTGGCGCGGTGGCCATTTTGGAACTGGGCAAAGCAGCATCTAAAGTCATTTCTGAGCATGCTCCGCCCAGTTCCAAAATGGCGGCAGCGCTACCTCCGGTCTGCTACTTCCGCCCGGTCCCTTATTTCTCCGACAGCAACTTGGCAGGTATGAGGCACCCATTCTTTGGGGAATTATCAGCTATCCTCTTGTGTCAAGGATTCTTTCTCAGGGGAAGGAAGGATCCTGGTAGTGGGTGATTCATTCATTAGGACCATCCATTGTGTGTGTGTGTGTGTGTGTGTGTGTGTGTGTGTGTGTGTGTGTGAAGACTACAGGGTGAATTCCTTGCTAGGCATGAAGTTTGTGGCTGTCACCTGTAGACAGTGTTGGGAATGAGCCAGTAGTTGTGGTGCATTGTAATCATTGTTAAGGATAATGGTTTAACTGTCACTGAAATGAGAATGCCTAAATGTGTATTGGTGAAAAGGTTTATCATCCATGAGGCTATATTGAAAGCACAAAGAGCTCTCTCTGAGCTGTAACTAGTTAATGATTACCTGTTGATTGTTTCTCTGCTCTGTGCTGAGAGTGAACCTTTTATCATGTGATGAAGGTATTGAGTTGCAAATTCGCCATCATGAAAGGTGTGGGGTTTTTCTCAGTTCTCTGAATGCTACACAGAGAACAATGCATGCAAATAGGTCTCCAAAATCTGAAGAGCCTAAGGCCAATGGAAGCTGGAATGGGGGAGAGACACTTCTTCTTCTTCTTCTTCTTCTTCTTCTTCTTCTTCTTCTTCTTCTTCTTCTTCTTCTTCTTCTTCTTCTTCTTCTTGTATTTTTCTTTCTTTCTAAGATGCTGAGCCTGTGCTGGATAGCACAATACATTGTATGGATATTTTGGTTGTATCATTGAGGCTTCTGTTCTGTTTTTACGAGTTCTGCCAGTAAAACTTTGAATAATATTTTTATGGGCCTGGACTTTCTTCTAAGAGGAGGCCATTCTTATGCTTCCAGGTGCTTCAAACTGTGCAATATTAATATCTGCAACAGCTGTGAATTCCTGGAAGCAAAATTTAGGTTGCTGGGGAGGATGTTGAAAACCAGGACCTCCAAGGCAGCTTGCTCTGTAGTGCTTTAGTTCCATGTTCAGTGCCACAAAGACAGGCACAGCTGCATAGACTCAATATGTGGATGAAACAATGGTGTTGGACAGGGGTCCCCAAACTAAGGCCCGGGGGCCGGATGCGGCCCAATCGCCTTCTAAATCCGGCCCGCGGACGGTCCTGGAATCAGCATTTTTTACATGAGTAGAATGTGTCCTTTTATTTAAAATGCATCTCTGAGATATTTGTGGGGCATAGGAATTCATTCATATTTTTCTTCAAAATATAGTCCGGCCCCCCACAAGGTCTGAGGGACAGTGGACCGGCCCCCTGCTGAAAAAGTTTGCTGACCCCTGGTGTTGGAGTTTGGAGTGGCAAGGATCTGGTGTCTGGAGTGAAAGTCAGCATATCAGGGAGGCAGCTAGGTTACAATATAGCTTAGCTTTTGGTTGAACATTCCACCCATCAGCCGACCATGATATGGCTTCAAGTACACATGGCTTCAGGAAAGGTCAAAATTATCTGAACATGGTCAGGTTTAAGAGAAGTGTGGCTCTTTCCTGAAAATAAAGCCTTCCCAGGGAGCCCAGTCTTCACTAGGTTACCATAATCACACCTGTCATTTCCTCCAGTGCACCCCTTTTAAAAAATAACAAGCAAAGAATGTCTTTCATGCTTGTGGTATTAGGGAGCTGTCTAACTTTCCAGACTCAGAAGAACAAGGAGAAGCTGCATACCTAAGATCAGCGCACCCCCAACTGCTGCTTCAAAAAGTGAATGGCATGAGGAGCAGCCATGAGGAATGGCGTTAATTTAGGAAGTGTGACAAATGCCGACAAGCGCTAATTTAAAGGAATATGGCACTGCAGATGGTGTACATTTTAGGTTTCTAGTTTTTGATATGTTCTGAGCAAAGTTGACAGCTGAAAAGGAAACGTATAAAGGAATGGCACAATTGATCTCTCCGCTTAACAGTGAATTGACACTCAATTTTTTAAAAAGGGGGATGTAGATATAAAAAGGCAGTGTAAAAGGGACTAATAGGATGTATAAGTGAACCATATCTTGGATATTTGCCATGCCTGTTAAATGCTTTCCGATTTAGCAAAGGTCTGTATAGTTACAGCTATGGTTTTCCCAGTAGTGATGTATGGAAGTGAGAGCTGGACCATAAAGAAGGCTGATCGCCGAAGAATTGATGCTTTTGAATTATGGTGCTGGAGGAGACTCTTGAGAATCCCATGGACTGCAAGAAGATCAAACCTATCCATTCTGAAGGAAATCAGCCCTGATTGCTCACTGGAAGGACAGATCGTGAAACTGAGGCTCCAATACTTTGGCCACCTCATGAGAAGAGAAGACTCCCTGGAAAAGACCCTGATGTTGGGAAAGATTGAGGGCACTAGGAGAAGGGGACGACAGAGGACGAGATGGTTGGACAGTGTTCTTGAAGCTACGAACATGAGTTTGACCAAACTGCGGGAGGCAGTGGAAGACAGGAGTGCCTGGCGTGCTCTGGTCCATGGGGTCATGAAGAGTTGGACATGACTAAATGACTAAACAACAACAGATTTCTCAAAATGGAAACAGAAGATAGCAAAGGCTTCCTTTCTAAAGCATTTGTGTCCAACGTTACATGATGAGACTGATTACTGTTCTCAGGTGGCAATGTTGGTGCCCAGCATGGCTGTGGGAGAGCTGGGGTGGGGGAAGAGTCCTGTACACATGGCCAGCTGACATCACAGGATCACTTTAACAGATTAGACAACTGGGCCAAAGCAAACAAGATGAATTTTCACAAGGAGAAATGTAAAGTACTACACTTGGGCAAAAAATAAATAAAAATGAAAGGCACAAATACAGGATGGGAGACACCTGGCTTGAGAGCAGTACATGTGAAAAGGATCTAGGAGTCTTGGTAGACCACAAACTTGACATGAGTCAACAGTGTGATGCAGCAGCTAAAAAAGCCAATGCAATTCTGGGCTGCATCAATAGGAGTATAGCATCTAGATCAAGGGAAGTAATAGTATCACTGTATTCTGCTCTGGTCAGACCCCACCTGGAGTACTGTCTCCAGTTCTGGGCACCACAGTTCAAGAAGGATACTGACAAGCTGGAACGTGTCCAGAGGAGGGCAACCAAAATGGTCAAAGGGCTAGAAACAATGCCTTATGAGGAACGGCTTAGGGAGCTGGGTATGTTTAGCCTGGAGAAGAGAAGGTTAAGGGGTGATATGAGAGCTATGTGATATGATAGAAAGGTTGTTTTCTGCTGCTCCAGAGAAGCGGACACGGAGCAATGGATTCAAACTACAAGAAAGAAGATTCCACCTAAACATTAGAAAGAACTTCCTGACAGTAAGAGCTGTTCGGCAGTGGGATTTGCTGCCAAGGAGTGTGGTGGAGTCTCCTTCTTTGGAGGTCTTTAAGCGGAGGCTTGACAGCCATGTGTCAGGAATGCTTTGATGGTGTTTCCTGCTTGGCAGGGGGTTGGACTGGATGGCCCTTGTGGTCTCTTCCAACTCTATGATTCTATGATTTTATATATCCCAATTGTCAAATATGAGCAACTTTGCTCCTGATTGGGGTGGTGAAAGAGAATGTTCTCAAATTCTTGTTATTTTATGGCTGGAATTCAATCACCTACCAGGTCATGCAATTATGGTGGACTGGGAGGTCTTCTGTAACAAAACCAGTTCCCTCAAATGCTAGATTTTGTGTGTGTGTGTGATAAGGAGAGTGATGGAGATATCCATTGGAAAGTGCAAGACTTGCTTTGGCACAATCTCCTTTAACCTCCCTGCAAACAAATCAGAACAAATGCTCATTAAATAGCCATCTTCCTGCAAGCAAATCAGGATGAATGCTCAATAAACAAGTGCCTGGTGAATATTACCATTTGGGGAATTATTTGCTTTTTAACTGAGCAGCAGATAGCAGTGCAAGGGGAGAATGAATAATGAAAATCCAGCTTGGTTCAATAAATTTCCCATATTTATATATTTGAATCCTCATGTTGCTTTGGGACGTGGTAAAGCTGCATTGAGATATCATCAGTTTCATGTAGTGAAAGGTTTGTTTCAATATATCTTCATATGGCAATTGCTGGTATTTGCTGTTTCAAGACAAACATTCTCTCTGACTTATACTATGTATCGTCTCTCACCACATTAAAGCACATTAGCATGTATACCAAGCAAATTCGATGTGCAAGTTTGGGGCTTGTGCATGTGGAAGGCAAATCTAAATGAATTTTAGATACATTCACCCTTTCCCTCTCAAATATACTTATTTACGCAGTATCTGGGAACAGCACTTTGACACTTTAAAAAACAAACTGGGAACAGATATTGACTGTTAGGACAAATATCTCCCCAGTTATCAAGATGTTTAGTCATGCTTTCCGTTTGGAAATAGAAAGGGAAAACCTTTTCCAGATGTCTAAGAAATCAGCACTGGGAAGAGAAGAAAATACATTGATTTCTCTTGCTAGCCATCTCCAGGGGGAGCACAAGTAAAGATCCGTCGAAACTTTGTTGACTAGTGATAAGAAAAGGCAGGTTCAGATATATTTATCTTTTATTTTGATAGCTGCCTTTGATAAGCTTCAATTTGGGTCCAACATTTTAATTCTCCTAGGGTTTTGATATAGTTTTGAATATTCCTTGAGAAGAACGGGAGTCTCCATCAGTTTAAGAAAAGCTTTCCCAATTAGCTTCAATATTTGCTGATCGGTGTCTTGGGTGGGGTGGCGGTGGCGATGCTAGTGTGATAAAATGAATGGCATTTGTATCAGGGCATTAAATCCATGCTTTCCCCCCACATATATATCCATTCAGTTTTCTAAACACAAGGCAGAGAGAGAGAGAGAGAGAGAGAGAGAGAGAGAGAGAGAGAGAGAGAGAGAGAGAGAGAGAGAGAGAGAACAAATTAGGGTACCATAGAGTTAATAATCTGTGGCTTCCATATTTCCACCACAACTCCTTTGCTAACTTTTGAATGTTCTAGTCGAGTGAAGGGATTTGTCACAGCAGAATCCCAAGAGTGTTTTGGGGTCCACTACCTCCCTCCCTGTTTGTGTAACATTTCTTTGGGATTGTTTCCAAGGCCAGGTTATAATGGTACTGTTTGGAGAAATTGCACAAGGATCCATGCCACCAGGCAGCTCAGATTCTGAGCTTTCATTAAAAACAAAGCATACATTTCTAACACTCCCCTCCCCCCCCCAAAAAAAGTTAAGAAGCAAACTGTGCAAGCAACCTACATGATTTCTAGCCTGGCTGCTCTCACCTTTCAGCGGTTTTAGTCCATGTGTGAAGTCAAAGCCTTGATTGACAAGATAGTTTTTTAGACACCACAATATAGAATCCCTAGGTCCTAAAGGGACCCAGGTGGCGCTGTGGGTTAAACCACTGAGCCTAGGGCTTGCTGATCAGAAGGTCGGTGGTTCGAATCCCTGCGACGGGGTGAGCTCCCGTTGCTCAGTCCCAGCTCCTGCCAACCTAGCAGTTCGAAAGCACGTCAAAATGCAAGTAGATAAATAGGAACTGCTGCAGCGGGAAGGTAAACGGCGTTTCCATGTGCTGCTCTGGTTTCCCAGAAGCGGCTTTGTCATGCTGGCCACATGACCTGGAAGCTATACGCCGGCTCCCTCGGCCAATAATGCGAGATGAGCGCGCAACCCCAGAGTCGGTCATGACTGGACCTAATGGTCAGGGGTCCCTTTACCTTTACCTTAGGTCCTAAAGAGGTGCTGTTTTCTCTTCCCTTTGATGCACATTTTTTCCCTCCTCCTGTCTCATTTTCTAAGCTTTGGGACCTCCATAATTTGCTCTTTCTTTATTCTAGAAACAGAACGCAGTGCTATTTTTCTCGAAAAAGAGGTGTCAGAACATACTATGAATGCCTCCCTTGTTCTCTTATAATGGCAATGGTACCCACCTGAGAGGTGCCGGAACTAAGTTCCGGGGGGTTCTGGCTGAAAAAAAAAAGCCCTGACAGGATGTATCTTTCCTATGATGGATTCATCTGAGATCAGGTACACCCTCTAAGTAATTTTCTGCAAATGCTACTATGCAATATGTGTGGGTGGATTTTAAGGAACCCCATCTCCAAATGACAAATCAGTATGTGACAAACTTGCAAATAGGCTTGGGCATGTCTCCTTCTGTGCAGGAGCTGAATTCCAGGCACTGAGTAAGACTATACTTAGTGCAATGGCATGCATGTTTGCATAGAAGTAAGGATTGCACAATTGGCTTTATTGTGAGTAAGGAGCGGGGTTCAGAACTTAAATATAGGAGACCCAGTATATTTAAAAGCAGTTCATAAAAGCAGAGTATAAATTAAATTGTCATTTATAAAATAAAAGCTTTTCTACAATGTTTTATCCTGTTAGTGGTTTTGATGTTCAGGTAGAACATTGGAAAGTGAGAGTAGGGTTTTTTGTATTTGTTTTTACAGTGAGAAGAGGAGAATGATTGTATGCCTTCCCTTAAAATCTTAAAATAGTAAAAAATACAATAAAAATGTTTTAAATGAAAGTAGTTCACTTAGTTTTCCACTGTTTGCACCCCCAGTGGCTAATGGCCTAAGATGACTCCTCTTAGGAATCAACACCCTGAGCATAGTAACCTGGGTGTAAGCTTGATCGAACACAAATGCATAATCAGGCCAGATTAAGATTGGTTAGGAACAGAGGAAGCTGCCTTCTGCTGAATCAGACCATTGGTTCATTAATTCAATCTCGTATACAGTGGCTTCCCAGGGTTTCAGACATGAAACATTCCCAGCCCTACCAGAAGATGCTGGAGACTGAATTTGGGATCTTCTGTATGCAAAGCAAAAGGCTTGCCATGGAGCCATGGCTCCTTCCACAAGATTACTTAAAGACTTTGAGATGTACTAAATGGAGTGGGGTGGGAGACAAATAAAGACACCTTCCAAGAAATGTAGACCCCTTTCTTGAGCTACATTAATGAACAAAATCAAGACCACCTTATACCAACCGCTCAATATTATCAGTGGAGGGGTTACGTTAAGCAATATTTTTGAATGTTGAATGTGTCATTGTATGTCTAGGGACAACGGACAAAGCAAACACCATTAGATGCACTGCTGGATAAGTGTTTAACGGTTATTAGATGTATTTGTTTACACACACACACACACACACACACACATGATGTTTCACTTTGGTTTTTTTTATTTTTAAAAAATCAAAACTGATACCCATTTTGTAAGGAACATTTTATAATCCCTTCTGTATTTTCACAACAGCCATGTGAGGCAGGATAGGCTGAGACTAGATGACTGACCCAAGGCTGAAAGTGAGTAAAAAACATTGATGAGCTCAGTGAGTTTAAAATATGAAAATGCACACATGCTCAGAGTATATTATTATTTTGGTCTGCAAAACCACTTCCGCATCTCCACGGAGGTGGTGTTGTGGACTGGCCCGACTGTACTCTCGCGATGGGGGCTGAGAGCTCAGCCCCCTCATGAGGTGGGAGTTCCCGCCTCCATCAGACCCAGACCGACCAATAAGGATGGCTGGGGGCGGGGCTTCCCCTCTTTCAAACAAGCCGGAGGCGGGAACTCAGCCTCTTTGCCCCTTGCTTCCAGCTTCATTGTGTCTTGTGTCTTATTTCACTAGGAGGAGGGTCATTGCCACACAAAAGCTTATGCCATAATATATATTTGTTTCAAAGATACTGCAATGCTATTATTTTTTTGTACTTGGTTTCATGTGTTCCCTTGAAGGGGAAGGGGGTCCCTGTTTGGGGAATGCACAAGCATCCCCCCCCACCACCTTAATCTGGCCGTGCCAATAAGAAGATCCCTTCAACTACAGCTACCTCAATCCTGTGTGTCTGACATTCCTGGCAAATTGAATTAGTATGGAATCATTTCAGCACCACAGACAGTGCTGATTCGGGCTCTTTTCCCACTTACCATTTACAGCTGAATAGTTGCTATTTGATCCGATATTTTAAAGGGTGAATGTGGAGCTCATTGCCTGCTGATTGTTTGCACATCGCTGTTACTAGAGAATGGGTGCGGTTTTCCTTTCTGTGCTAACAGCAGGTTCTTCTAGTTGAGAAAAGTTCTATGACTTTAGTAGAAACACCCCTTATGTAGCCCTGCGTTCCTCCAGCCAGTAAAATACTGGTAGGAGTTAGGAGTATGTGGGCAGGGATACCTCACACTGGTCAAAGGGAACTGGCACAAACCCGATGTCTCCTGAATCACCCATACCAAATTCTACCCCTTCACACAGAAACCAGAGAGATGTTTGTGCAGATGCCACGCAAATGAAAATATTGAAGGTCCATTTTGGATCTTTTGAAAAGGTTTGGGTGGGGGTTGCAGTGGACGAAAAATGTTTTGGGTTTTCTTAAGTACTGTATATTATTCCAGAATACTAGCTGAATAATGGCAGCATTGTGCGGCAGGCTGCCAAAGAATGAGAAAAAACCCACCAATGTTTCTTCTGTAAATGGTGTGTGCAGAGAGGCCTTTGGACAACTTGGGGCTGATTCATACAACTTTTTAGCTTGGTGGGGTTGGTGTGACAAGACTTGTGCCCCAGAGCAATGAAGCTCATATGATCCCAATGTGAAAATGTCATATTACTGGTGCTGAGAGAATCCAGATGGATAAACATTGTATAAACTCTACATGAGATCAATACCCTTTAATTGCATGGTGAACTCAAGGTGGTAGAAATGCTTTTCCCATTTCCCCTTTTATCCTCCTGGATTTGAACCCAGGTCTCCCAGGCTCCAGTCCAACACTCCAATCCCTACACACAGTGCTGGTATAATGCACGGGCACAGTAAACTGTGGTTCAGCTGTATTAGAAATTACCAGGATAGTAAATATCTAACCAGAGACGAGTTTTCTAGACTGTACTTCAATTACAGGACTACGTTGAGGATTAAGAAACCGTACTGGAAATCAAATTTCTAGGATAACTTTGACAATTTTCACCTTGACAATTTCCTAATTAATTCCAACCAGAGCTGAAACTGGAAAATTATAGTTGTCCTTGCAGACTGATGGCTGACCAGAGGGCAAGTTTTGTATGGACTAATGATGTGGCTTGTGAATACTGACACTGCCAATTATATTTCCCTGAGTTAATGTGGTTTCGCATTGGAGTATGTAGTTCACAGACCTCCAAGTCACTGGCCATAGCTCAATTATCAGCAATCAGCAATCTAATCAATGGCCTGTTACTCTCATATCTCAGCAGTCAACAGTGTGATTCCTAATTAAAGATAGCCATTTGGTTGAAGTGATTACTGGGTTCATTATCTTGACAATTTCATTACTGTACCAGGTAGAATAAAACATTTATAGGAAAGGAAGGGAAAAGATGAGCTATCGTAAGGTATGGAGGATCATTACAGCTTTCAGCAAAGACTGTTGTCACTGAGATCAATTGTAACAGAGCACAAATCCTGAACCTAAATACCAGTTATCACATCTTCTCAATGAATGGTGCATTTATCATTATCTTCCAGTGCCACTAGGATGTGAACATACAGAGCACTCCACAGCGCTGATATTGCTGGATCATAGCTAGGCATCCTTGAATGCAAGATCTTCTGTTCATGGACAGGACTGAGATCCAGTGGAGGGTCCTACTGGCACAAGTAAGCCTGGAATTTCCTTCAATCCCCTCTCCCTCCTGTGTTGATTCTTATATTGCTCTGGAGTCTCTCCCCCCAATGTCCAGAGCAGATTTTCAAGAAGGGGCATAATGGGGCTGAAAGGGAAATTGGTGAAAGTAACTTTCTCCCACTTCCAATGGCAGCTGAGTCCCATGAGTGGAACTTCTTCTTGGGGTATGCTCCTAAGAAGGATCCCAAGCTATAAAATAGCAGGCTGTCATTTCTTGAAATCCTGTATGGTAAGGTGGGCGGGTTTGCCATCCAATCCTTTAGAGAGCCAGTGTGGTGTAGTGGTTAAGGGCAGTGGACTCATAATCTGGTGAACCGGGTTCGCATCTCTGCTCCTCCACATGCAGCTGCTGGGTGACCTTGGGCTAGTCACACTTCTCTGAAGTCTCTCAGCCCCACTCACCTCACAGAGTGTTTTTTGGGGGGGAGGAAGGGAAAGGAGAATGTTAGCCGCTTTGAGACTCCTTCGGGTAGTGATAAAGCGGGATATCAAATCCAAACCCTTCTTTTCTTCTTTACTACATTGGTCTTCATGTGACAAGTTTAGTATTTACATATTGGTTGCATTTCAATCCTACCTTCTTCTCAATGTGCTCAAGGAGGAACATGTGGTTCTCCTGCTCATCAACTAACCCCCCCACAAAAAACCTGTGGGGTAGGTTAGGTAGTGACTGATCCAGGGTTATCCAGTGAGCTCCATGGGTCATGACCTGATCTGCAGGGAGTCTCAACAGAAGCACTACTTGAGCGCTTTGTATGACTGAAGGAAGTGAGGAGCAGGCAAAGGTAGGGAAGAGTACATGCGTGCCTTGCTCCCCATTAATGAGTGAAGGTGCTGGGGGGACAGTCTGAATCTCCATATAAGATGGTGTAGCCTAACCAGCAGTGTAGCATCAGTTGCCGGTGCCTGGGCCCCTCTTGGTGGACCAGGCAGCCTGGTGGTGTTGGGTTATCCAATGAGGAATTTCCTCACAGCAGAGGAGAGGCACAGAGATGCTGATGTTGCCTCTTCTCATCTCATCTGCCTTTGCAGGTCAAAGGTCTGTCTATGGTCTGAAATTGTGGAAGAGTATTGGCTTAACGTCCATTACCAGGATGTGTGGTGAAAGCTACTAGCTTTCAACAACTCGGACAACTTGGGGGGGGGTAGTTGGTGGACATCAGCTGTGTGAAAACACAAAGGGAACACAGATCCATGTTCTGTGATACTTTGTCACTGTTCTTTCTTTGAGCGGCTCACCGTAGCTGCTGCTTTCTAACCTAAGAGGGATATCCCACTTCGCTTTCAGCACTCTCCTGTCAGGAGTATGGGCAGGAGTCAGGCTCTGGGGCCTGTAGTGCTTTGCAGGACTGGGGCCTGCCTCAGCTTGTGCTGGAGAAGCAAGGAGTGGCCACTCAGGTGAGGCCACTTGATAACTCACTGCACCTGGTGGCAAGAGCTGGGAGGGATAAAAGCTCAGCATTTCCCTTCAGCTCTTGGCCACAGCAACATGATCCCTGCCTTGTTGCATCTGGCCTCCTGTTCCTTGCTCCTTGGACCCTTGCCTTGCTGACGCCTTGCTCCTTGGACCCTTGCCTTGCTGACGCCTTGATCCTCGACCCTTGGACCCTTGCCTTGCCGACGCCTTGCTCCTTGACTCCCAGACCTTCGTCTTTGCCTCTGCCTTGCTCCTTGACCCTGCGACTGCCTGCTGCTGGACCCTCAGCCCTGCACCTGTTCCTGCTTCTACACCACCATCTTGCCTCTGGTCCTGACGTCCTCAGCCAGGGCTTCAACCGCCCACCAACCGGGCCGTGACATCTCCTTTCTTGCCCAGCAGAATTATGTTGTGCAGAGAGGACGGTTTTGACTCCGATGAGATTGTTATGCCTCTTGCTCACCCTCTGGCAAAATAACTAAATAATCTGAGCCACGAAATCACCCAATATAATCCATCAAGATGGCACTATTTACATTCCTAAATGAGGCAGAGGAGTGAATAGGCATCAAGTCTTGGTGACCTTCATTTTTATCCCTCTTCTAACATCCGGAAGAGATCTGTGACTCTAATGATTTATGCGCCAGCTCTGCGAGCACATGTATATCGCAAGGTAAAACACACAATTAATATCCCTCTTTGATATCTTAGTGTGATTCTGTAAGATGCGGACAATTATGGAGCATCATAAACTATCTTGTCACATTAATCAGTCAGGCAAGGTTGTGTGATGTTGATGAGGCACCTCCAGATGAAAAGTGTTTTCTTACTGCATGCGCTGATGCTTCAAAACGTTGTAAATTGATTTTATATTTGGGCTAGATATATGCACACCAAATAAATTAGTTGTGCCCTGGAAGCAGGAGGTTCCTCCAAATCATGTGGCATTTGCCAGACATTTTAATTAACATGCAAGGTGACAACTGGAAGTGGCTGCCTTAAGGTCCAGGCTAGACCTGGTGGCAAAAGTGTGGCTGACTCAGAAAATAGCTGACACCTGCTTAGTTCCCCCTCCCCGCTCCATAATGTCTCAGTGAACTTCCCTTATGCTCTGGATTTTTATGCTCCAGCTCCACATCCCTGTCGGTCAAGAACAGGAGGGCATGACCTCCAACATTTCTCAGATACAAATAGAGACTTCCTCTGTTGTTGTTGTTTTATACCCCAGCCACTCTAGGCACTTTCCAGCACATATAAAAACATAACAAAACATTAAACATTAGAAATTCCATACCCTCCAACATTTCTATGATAAAAATAGGGAAATTCTAATCAACAACTACTACTACTACTTTATTATTTATACCTCACTCACCTGATGTATGGAAGTGAGAGTTGGACCATTAAGAAGGCTGATCACCGAAGAATTGATGCTTTTGAATTATGGTGCTGGAGGAGACTCTTGAGAGTCCCATGGACTGCAAGAAGATCAAACCTATCCATTCTGAAGGAAATCAGCCCTGAGTGCTCACTGGAAGGACATATCGTGAAACTGAGGCTCCAATACTTTGGCCACCTCATGAAAAGAGAAGACTCCCTGGAAAAGACCCTGATGTTGAGAAAGATTGAGGGCACAAGGAGAAGGGGACGACAGAGGACGAGATGGTTGGAAAGTGTTCTCGATGCTACCAACCTGAGTTTGACCAAACTGCGGGAGGCAGTGGAAGACAGGAGTGCCTGGCGTGCTCTGGTCCATGGGGTCACGAAGAGTCGGACACGACTAAACGACTAAACAACAAGAACACCTGACTGGGTTGCCCCAGCCACTCTGGGCAGATTCCAACATATATAAAAACATGATAAAACACTAAACATTAAAAAAACCTTCCCTATACAGGGGTGCCTTCAGATGTCTTCTAAAGGTCCTTGGCTCAGGGAGCGCATAACTCCATACCCTGTAAAATTTCTCCAATGAAAATAGGGATGTCCTAAGAAAAAGCAGGACATTCCTGGATCAATTTAGAAACTGGGATCGTTTCTGTAAATCCCTGGAAAATAGGGACACTTGGAGCGTCTGTGAATCTGTCAGTTTCAGTTTCTCTTTTTTCCAATCTTAAATTCTGTTCTCCCCATTTTCACGCAAATTTTTGATTAATTTTTTCAAAAGAGTGTCCTCATGAAAATCTATCAGCATTTGAATGTGTGAATGTCTCCTGATAAATACATTTTACATGCAATTTTGCCTAATGGGCACAGTTTTTCTATATTTAAAAAGCAGTTTCCCCTAATATAAGGTAATTCACTTTTGTATGTTAGTTTATGAGAATATGCTTTTTTATTCATACCTCACCTGAGCATAAGCATTTTTGTAAACATCACAAAGGAAATGCACTAACCAATTCAGAGAATTTCAAATTTCTAAGAATGGCTCTGTTTTGGTTTGGATAGTGTTTCAAAAAGTGCAGATTAGGTAGCTTTGCCATTAAAGGCAAACTGAACCAAATTTATTACCCCTCGCCCAGCTTTAATCGAGACAATGAAAAATGTGACGAGAAAGTTCTTCAAGGTTCAATTTCGGCTGCAGTAGTCAAAGATGATTTGAATTCTATCTCTTTGGGGGGCAGGTTTGTTGAGCTCAGGGGGGAAATCCTGCTGTCCAAGCCTTGAAGACATATAGAAATGGTTTGATAGAACTTTGCGTTGGATTGTTGTCATTGCGTGGACAGGCGGACTCCCCCAAACCCCAGGCGACATCCGAGCGGAATAATGACTCAAGACAACTTGCTATGGGATTAAAATTGGCCACAACTTTATTAAGATTCAGATGGAGGGAGACCTTGGCTCAGGCATTGGGTGTTTATCCTACCCAGTCCCCAGCCGGGGATCTGGGAGACTTCAGGGTTATCCAGAAAGTGTGGGGATTGGGCTGGCTCTGGAGAACATATGTTCAAGCAGAGAGCCCGTCCTCCGTTTGCCGCCATTGGAGGGGAGAGCAATGAAAACCTCTCGGCGTATGGCCAATGCCTCCCCTCAAGACCCCTTAAATGGGGAACCCTGGTATCACCGCCACAAAGGGGGTGTGGGTCACTGCTTCAACCCCCCTTTTGGGAAGATAGACTAAAGGATTCTGCCCAAGGCCTGAAACCACAAAAGTTGTGACGTTTTGCTACGGGAAAGGCAAAACCAGCCAATGCAGGAAAATTCTTTTCCAGCCCTTCAACAGTGACCTTGACGTAGCAGCACCTGTGTACCTTTGGAGAAGAGGTTAACCTGCAAAAGAAGACTTAATTGATGGAGTGGGAGGTGGGAGAAGCTCTGGAGCCGCCTGCCGCTTCCAAGGTAAGCTACACCTTCTGTTGTGTGGGCAGGGCGGTCCCTCCCCTTACCTGGCCAATCCCCTGGCAACGCCTCCCCAGGTGGGACTGGGTGGTTTACTGAGGTAGGCAGAGACCCCAAGTATCCAGCCTGGAGAGGATGAAGTCAGTCCGAACTACCAGGTGCCGCACTGAGATCCAGGGGGCTGCGCACGGCCACGCAAAAGGTGCCCCCTTTTTGATGTGGGGAGCGGTCATTTTTCATGTATGCTTTTAGTACAAATTTTCTTCTAACCTATATGTTGTTAAGCATTTTCATGTGGGATTTGGAAGTACCATGAAAGGCAAAAAGAGTGTTTGGAAATAGGCCTAGGCCTTCTAACTGCCTCATAGAAAAAGATTATTATTTTTTGTTCCTCATTTGCTGATAATTCTCACAACCTAAATCTGCTCTTGCTTGAACCGGGAGCTTCATACAGCCTGTTCTTCCCGGTAGCTTTGATGTGAGGTTGCAATAAGAGTTCCTTAAAATGTATATTCAGCCTAACAGTGTTAAAGCATCTTCAAAGGAGAGACTGACTGCGCTCTTTCCCGGCTAGCATGAGCATGAATGTTCTTGAAATCTGTAATTGAAAAATCCAACAAATATGGTATTGGATGTAGGTCAGGTGAGTCCTTTCTTGTCATCCATCACTTAGGAATATCTTATTTCTTTCCCCAGTGAGCGATGAAGGTGCTAAGAGAACTGTTGGTACATATATTGCTTAGCCAATGACTAAACCATGTGTTTAATAAAACAGGGTGATGTGAAAAATACAAAATGGTTAGTTTTTTAAAATCAGATCAAATCAAAGGATATCTCTGCCCCCCAAGACAACCTGCTTGTTTCCAGAACAAGGGAATAAAAGTCATCCAAACCACATTTCCATCAAGTGCAAGACAGTGCTTGAAGCGGGGTGGGGTGGGGTGGGGGGGTAGGATAGTTTTATTATGTCACTTTATAAGAAGATGGGTGGCAAAGCTACCCCTCACTTCAAGCATGAGTCTGACAGGGGCACTCAATGCAGACCCACCAAAATAACCTCCACATCCAATCTCACCTGGATCATCATATCCAGATAACGTCAGGGATTGCTTCAGGATTCAGTTGACTCCTTTAACATAGAAGAGATAAGACGTTCTGTTTAAGAATTCTGTCATTATGAGCCTCATGAGGAACAGTTGAGGGAGTTGAGTATTAGGGTGGGTCATAAAAAATCCACCCGAAAATGTTTCCTCCCTTGATCTTATCTCAGGCGTATGGTATAAACATAGTCAAATTTCAAATTTGGGACAAATCGGTTAATATTTAGACCCTGCTCCTACAGATTGAAATTTTGCTTCACTATGAGTGATAAAAAGATAGGAATTTATACCAAGTAATTAAGTATAATGTGATGTTTTGACGCAACACATAATATGAGTGGCATTTTATTGTTTACTTGTTTAGTACACCATTTGCTTAATTGTTCCATTTTTTTCAAAACCATTGGTTTTTCATGTAAATTACCAACATGTTTTATCTTAAATAAATAAATATAGCAGAAAATATTAGAATGCAACTATTATTGCTCTACATAAAACCTAAAACTTATGTTTATTAGTTCACGATTTAACATACTGAGAATTAAATGAGTCAAATTCCTATGTTTTTATCACTCATAGTGAGGCAAAATTTCAATCTGTAGGAGCAGGGTCTAAATATTAACCGATTTGTCCCAAATTTGAAATTAGACTATGTTTATACCATACGCCTGAGATAAGATCAAGGGAGGAAACATTTTCAAATTTTTTTTTTTATGACCCACCCTATTGAGTATGTTTAGCCTGGAAATGAGGAGACTGAGAGGAAATGGGATAGCCACCTTCAAATATCTCAAGGGCTGTCACATTGAAGATGGAGCAAGCTTGCTCTGGAGAAACCCAGCCAGATGGGTGGGGTATAAATAATAAACCAGTTGGTTCAAGTTACAAGAAAGGAGATTCTTACTAAACACCAGGGAAGCACTTTCTCACAATAAGCTTTTTGAGAATGGAAGAAACTCCCTTAAAAGGTCATGGGCTCTCCTTCATTGGAGGTGTGATGGTCATCCATCATGGATGCTTTTGTTGAGTTTCCTGCATTGCAGGGTGGGTGGATTGGATGACAATTCTACAATTCTATGGCTCTATGAGTCTGGCTGCAGTTGATCTTCTTAGACCCATGGGAATAGTGGTGTAGTCAAATATTATCAGCTCCTTCTTTCTCTGGATCGTGCAACGACTCTCCTAATAGAAGGCACAATTCAGCTGTTGCCAAAGGCAGATATGAAAATACCAGGTGAAAGCCTAGTTCTTGAAAGTTATGTTTTGAAAATAATACACGCTAAAAAAATATTTCGTGCATGGAGAAGAGGGCACAGTATCAAGGAAGCATCAAATATACATTTCTCTCCTCGCCAAAGACACATCTGCCAAAATATTTAAAAAATGTTCTCTTTCTAGAGGACATATGTGGTGTACATATGGGTCGTGGTAATCGGCAAGACTCCATTAAGGAGTGCATTTTGTTAGTATATTTTTTTGGCATGAAATACACAAAGGGGGGAAATTACTCCGGATAGATTTTTAACCTCAAAGTCGCAAGCAAAGTTACAACATAACTGCAATGTCAGGATCCTTAAATGTAATAGCTGGAGATTTTTGATTTATTTTTTGCCACCTCTACCTTCTTCCATCTCAACACTTAATCATTGCCGTTTCCAAATCTTTACTTAATTTACTCGCCTTAATTGCACATGGCATTATAAAATTGCACTTTCCCCATTCTGTTTACACCTGCCATCCCTAATGCATTACCATGTGTGAGATTTACGAGAGAAGCACATGAGGCCTGTCATGGTTAATCACATTTGTAACCTTTCAGGTGTGTGACAGCCCTGGTTCCTGCTGGGAAACATGTTAGGCATTTGTTGATTGCCAAGCATATTTCTAAAATACTGCTTTAATTTGTGGGCAAATCTCTGGTATCGGGTAGCAAGCACAATGGTAATTAGATTTTCATTTTTCGTATATTTAACAAAGAACTATTTGTATGTCAAGATCATATTCCAGTAGTTGGAAAAACCAAATAAGTGTGCATCAGTTATCTTTCCAGAGCGAAGATTAACATAACAAACACTGTAAAAAATACTGCATTTAGATTAGCTATTTATTCCCAATTTTATTGTATCAAGAGTGGATTTAATGCACAGCGATTCTCTTTCAAGGTAACACGCTTTCCTGAAGTTCAAACAAGAGTTAAATGTTTGAGGTGTGAGATCTAAACTGAAAGAACAAATTATTCTTCTAATTCAGTCAAAAAGGTAGATGTACGGTTTGTATGGCCGTTCACAACATTAAGGAATTTTGCCCTTCCACAGCAATATTAAGGATTAAAAATAATGAGGTATTTAAGAAGAGATTTTTGGTTGCAGATTCAGAGATATTTAAAATTGTTATAAATGTATTAAAGAACATTGCATGTCTAATTTGCAAATCTAAGTCACCAAAGCACATTTGAGAAAGGACAGGATAATAGCTTTAATTTGTAAAATTGAAATTAATTCCACATTTGATCCGGTGGAAGAATGTAAACAGAATTTGGACAAATCCCAGGCTATTTTCAAGTGATCTATTTCATGTGGATTCTGAAAATGAGAGTTGGGGGGGAAAATGTTGCAATCCTTTGACTCTTCAGACAGTTTTCAGTTTTGAAAAAGTTCTTTCAATATCTTCAATTTTAATCCCCCTTATGCTAGTTTAAATATATGTGATGATAAAGAACTGGTTGCAAATGTGTTCCATTACTATTCTTTTAAATTGGTTACTGGTAGATCTTAGGATTGAACCCGATTTGATCGTCAGATCTTCAGAAGCCCACCTTGGCTCGTGGTGCAAAATAGCAGGTAGAAAAGGGCACCTGAGGTCAGGTGATGGGCAGGTGAGCAGCTCCACACACTTGTCAAACTTGGCCCATGGCAGGTGCGGGAGGCAACAATCTGGCCCACCAGATTAGAAAGGTTCCTTAAATTGCTCTACATGAAATATGAATGTGAGTAATGATATAGAGTGGTAACTTGGTTCTCAAACGCCGAAAACCTGGAAGTAAATGTTCCGGTTTTTGAATGTTTTTCGTAAGCTGAACATCTGATGCAGTTGTTGGTTATTATTTCTGGGGTGCCTGCACCAATCATAAGCTGCACCTTGGTTTTCAAACATTTTGGAAGTCAAACGGACTTCTGGAATGGATTAAGTTTGGCGCTTTTGCTTTTGAGGCTTTTTCGGTTAATTTGTTATTGTGACTGTACAGTGGTACCTCTACTTACGAATAACTCTACTTACGAATGTTTCTACTTACAAATGGAGCTCCATCCGCCATCTTGGATGCGGTTTAGATAGGATTTTTTTCTACTTACGAATTTTTAGATAGGGTTGCTTCTACTTACGATTTTTTTCTCCCAATGCATTCCTATGGGATTCGACTTACAATTTTTTTCGACTTACGAACGTGCGTTCTGAACGCATTAAATTCGTAAGTAGAGGTACCACTGTATATCCATGTCCTCTGGCACAAGTACGAAGAGGAGCTTGGCAGTTTTTCATTTCATTTCAGATCAACGACAGATAATGGCTGTGTCATCTGCATCCAGATAAATTGTGGTTTATCTTAACAATGGCTAGTGAAAATAAGTCGACTTCAAACCCTAGTTTATGAAGCAAGGCTTTTTCATTGACCGTAGTTAAGACTGGCCATGGTTTAGGGTTCGAATGACATACTAAACTGTGCTTTTTTAAAAACAACAACAACAACGCAGTACTCCCAATACTCCTTGCAGTTGCACCAGAGGAGGAGGAGAGAGGGATACTGTGCAAGCCCCAAGCTGACTGGCTTTTTCCTAGTCACCCTTAACCATAGTTTAGTGTTGTGTGTTAACTGGGCCACAAAGATATCGGCAATGAGTAAGAGCAAGAAACAAAACAAATCAGAAAGCAATGCATTTAAATAGGCAGAATTTCAGCACAGACTATTAGATGTACACCCTGTGGTAACAGTCTTTCCCATGTTTCTTTTTAACAAGTTCTTAAAAACCCAATCCTTCCTCCTGTTCTTTAACAGTTGGAACCTATGAACTGAAATAAAGTATTCTCCTGGAACAGCCAGGCATGCAGGGTTTTTTATTATTCCATTTTAAACCAAATAATATGCTTTTATCATTATTCTGTTCAGCCAGCACTGTGGATAAGTGCTACCCATCTTTCTCATCGGCACACTTTTTCCAGCATAGAGAAAGAATGAAGATTTCGCTGAGGAAAATCAGGGTGAGAAAGATTCAGAATGCCCCAAGGAAAAAAAAGAACCAATTTTCCTTCAGAAAGTCGCAGGCTCCTCGTCTCTTTCCTTTCAAGCTGTCTGCTAGCTTTCTCTTAAACCACTGTCAAAAGTGCTACAGTTTTGACCTTAATTGTACTGTGTAAAGATATCACTTAACCCCAGAGGAAGGGAAAAAAAATATGAGTTGATTTTCCCCCACCCCATTTTGTACTGGTGGCAGGGAAATTTGATATTGCACATCACAGGGAAGGTCGAACCTTCCTCAAAACCTTAGCATGAGGTCAAACATGAAAGTCATTGGGCCATTTTAGACCTTCGGTTCTTCCTTTGATATATGGAAGTCTTGCCTGAAATAATGCAGTAAGATAGACTACTGGTTACCTGGAAGAGAAGTTTCAACAAATAGTCTGGTAGCATCACAAGCAGTCATGTCTGCTAGATTGGAGGCAGTTGGAGGATGGATGGCGGCTAACAGATTGAGGTTGAATCCTGACAAGACAGAAGTACTGTTCATGGGGGACAGGAGGCGGGCAGGTGTGGGGGATTCCCTGGTTCTGAATGGGGTAACTGTGCCCCTGAAGGACCAGGTGTGCAGCCTGGGAGTCATTTTGGACTCACAGCTGTCCATGGAGGTGCAGGTCAATTCTGTGTCCAGGGCAGCTGTCTATCTGGTACGCAGGCTGAGACCCTACCTGCCTGCAGACTGTCTAGCCAGAGTGGTGCATGTTCTGGTTATCTCCCGCTTGGACTACTGCAATACGCTTTACGTGGGGCTACCTTTGAAGGTGACTCGGAAACAACAACTAATCCAGAATGCGGCAGCTAGACTGGTGACTGGGAGCACATTGGCTCCCAGTACGTTTCCGAGCACAATTCAAAGTGTTGGTGCTGACCTTTAAAGCCCTAAATGGCCTCGGTCCAGTATACCTGAAGGAGCGTCTCCACCTCCATCATTCTGCCCCGACACTGAGGTCCAGCACAGAGGGCCTTCTGGCGGTTCCCTCGTTGTGAGAAGCCAAGTTGCAGGGAACTAGGCAGAGGGCCTTCTCGGTGGTGGCGCCTGCCCTGTGGAACGCCCTCCCAACAGATGTCAAAGAGGAAAACAACTACCAGACTTTTAGAATACATCTGAAGGTAGCCCTGTTCAGGGAGGCTTTTAATGTTTAATAGATTGCTGTGTTTAATAGATTACTGGGTATAAATAAAATTTATTATTATTATTATTATTATTATTATTATTATTATTATTATTAGTTCAGTTTAGAAGATGACAAGGTCTACAACTCAGAACAATCATTGTCTGCTTAACCAAAGGAACATACAGCTCACTGCTAATATTTATCACCTATTTAGATGATGCCCAGTACTGTATATAGGTTTGAAGACGATGGGTGTTTGTATATCACCAACCTTGCAAATCAAAGGGATACCACAAACTCACAAACTGAACCTGTAACTTTGCAGTCTTGCAACGAAGTCTCAGGAATATCAGCGCCCCCCCCCCCCCCGGACACTGAAATGATTTGTGGATGTCTTTTATCTCTGGCAAAATACCCTCACACAAGGTGCGGCTACGTTGCTCAAACTAAACTGATTGAAACCTGGGAAATCATACGGGACCCCTATATATACGGTGGAAGAAAAGGAGGGTCTAGCTGTACTTCGAAAAACCATTTCAGCTGGGGTGCATCAACGTCACATACATGCTGCCCCATGTAATAGTTTGCGACGTGCCTGTGCAATTTCTGCACCTCCCCTTTTAAGCATTTGATAGCATTGCACCATTTAATGGCCACAGCTATCTTAGAATCATAGAACTGCAGAGCTGGAAGGTGTCCTGGGGGTCATCTAGTCCAACCCCCTGCAATGCAGGAATATGTAGCTGTCCCATGTGGGAATTGAACCTGCAATCTTGGGATTGCCAGCGCCACTGGACTGATATCCAGGACTGTTTTATGTGGTGAAGTGGGGGGGTTATGCCTTCTCCATGTGTATGTAGTGATAGGTGATGCAGATGCTTCGCAAGTGCCTAGTCCACACTGAGGTAATCATTCCCCTCAAATAGGAAAGGGAAACATGAGACAGTTCAAGCTTGCATATGCATGCCTAAATATGGAGTGCTGTCGCTTTATATGAATGTTAAAAGCAGAATATGCACCTGTCCATCATACACAGAGAATCCTTTGCTGGGAGAGTATGCAAACTGACTCTAAGAATTTGAAATACTGGTGCCTATTAATTTCATGACATATCAGTGTTTGCCGGTTGTAGAAATGAAAATGCCTCCAGGCACCTTCTGTGGTCTGAGCAGCTAAAACAGGCAGAGAAAGGCGTTGAGATGCGGCCCAGTTCATGTTGATTTTGTTCCTCTCCTTTTTCTGGAACATCCATCCTGGGCCCAATATATTTCCTCGACTATTAAAAGCTTTCAGGACAGCACTCAATTCTATCAGATCCAAACGACAAGCTATTTTGTTATGGAAAGATGCTGCCCTTTTATGTTTGAAATATAGCTTTCAGCTTTCAGATACGGAAGTCAAGGAAACACTTAAAATCAAGGGCAAATGATAAGATCAGCATAGTTACTGGAGAGAGGTAAGCTGTAAACAGAAAGACAGCTGTAAAGCAAGTTTGGTCACAGGCAGAATGTATAAACAGAGCCCAATCCTAACATCACAAGGGACAGATCTCCCCATAGCTGCCAAGTTATCCCTTTTTTAAAAGGATTTTCCCTTATGCTGAATAGGCTTCCTCGCGAGAAAAGGGAAAACTTGGCAGCTATGGATCTCCCCCCACCTCCCCAGCCTGGTCTTACAAGGGGAATACAGGAGAGACAACCCCGTGATTCCTTTGTAAGGCACATTCAGGGAAACCAGGAGGAGGGAATCAGTAGATAGGAGGGTTAATTGTTCTTGCTGTTTTTTAACTCAAAGTAGCAGCAACAAACAGACAACACGGTAATGTTAGCAAAACAATGAAAAGGTAAACCACCGTGAAGTGCAAATATATAAATGTATATGCACCAATAACCTTCACATATACAAGGAGTTTCAAAAATGTCTACAAAATCTCATGCTCGAGGTCTTAAAAGTCCAGTATAAAGTGCAATAATCAAGTCCGATAGTAAAGTGCTATGATGTATCATGCGTTATTATCTCTTCCCATGCGTTCTTATCTCATCCGACGGGTGGCCAGCTTCTTCCCCGTTTCACAGGAATGGTTTCCTCGGGGGGACGGGACTCTTTCTTAAGTAATAAATTTGTATGAATTTATATGATGCACCATACATACTTATACATTTCTTTAAAATTGTACAGAAATGTTTAAAATACTCACCTAAGGTTCATGTGCAAAAACTTAACAAGACTACCGATTGATGAAAATGCAACAGTTACTTACAAGGTTAAATACAAGGTTCAATTAGTAAATCATTTCAAATCAACCACTCCTTGCTAGAAGTACAACACCAGCAACTCTTAAAGATATACAACTGTTAGTAATCTCATGAATAGGATAAAAAAAGTTCCCCACCAAATCCTTGAAATTCCTCGTTGATAGAAAGGCACTGAATTCTGCTTGGAGATTTAACCCCGCGGGTGCTAATGATCCGAATCTATGTATCCAGTATGCCTCTTTTTGGTGTAGTTTCCTTTTCAAAACCTCAGCATTTATTCCAGAGTGTTTGTGCTTATAAATAATAAACCATTTAAAGTCTGTAGCTCTATGGTTTTGCTCAATAAAATGGGACATAAGTGGCACCTCCAAAACTCTATTAAGGATTCGATTTTTATGCTCCAAGATTCTCGCCTTCACCAGTCTAATAGTACTCCCTATGTACCATAATTTACAATTGCATTGTAGGGCATACACAACTCCTCGAGAGTTACAATTAGTAAAAGACTCCAACCGGACAGGTTTGCAAGAACAAGGTATTGTAAATTCCTTAAATTTCCACAACAGCTGCAAGAATTCTACTTGCAAAGAACTGGAAGAATGAAGAAATACCAACGGTGGATGAATGGCAGAAGAAGTTGATAGAATATATGGAACTGTCTGAACTGACCGGGAGACTCTGAGATCGAAGTGAAGTAGAAGTGGAAGAAGATTGGAAGAAATTCAAAATTTATTTAAAGAATAAGCATATAATAGATTAGAAATTAGTGGAAGTGAGGGAGATAAAATAGAGGTTGTAGATAAGATAAGGGTGTAAAACAGATATTGTTAGAATTTGATGAGAAATTAATCAAGAAGAAAGATTTGGATAGAATATAATAGGTTAAGATGTAAATGATATAGAAATAAGGTAATATTAAAGTAATAACTAGAAAGTATATAAGAATTAGAGTTTACTACAGAGGTTATGTAAAGAATCGCAGAAGAAGGAGGAATGAGGAAGTCAATAGATTGACAATAAGGGTTATAAATTAGCATTTTTTGTTTTTCATACTTTTTCTTTTTTGTAGTTTTTGTATAGTTGTATCTTTTGTGTTTTGTGTTTTCTTTTTCTGTTTTCTGTTTTGTATTTTGTATTTTCTAAAATTCTAATAAATATATTATTTTTAAAAAAGTAAATTCCTTAATTTCTTGCGTTAATTCACAGGCGTTAATTCCACATTTCAAGTGTCCCCGTATACTGCTCTGGGTCTGGCGCGCATCGGAAATGGCCGTGTGTACCAACATATCTTTAAGATTCCTCATTCTACGATAGCCTATCTGTGGAATTCTGGCACATCCCGGTAGATCTTTTACCAAATGCCAATGTTTTTTAATGATTCTACTGATGGGATAAGCCAAAGGAGTGAAATCCAGTGCATATGTAATCGGCTGGTTTTCCTGTCTTGTATGTTCCTCAAACAGACTGTTTCTAGGTTTATAGAATGCTCTAGATTGTGCCGATTTAACTATTTTCTGTGGATATCCCCTGGATAGAAAATCTTGTGCCATGTTATTGCTATCTCTGTGGTAGTCACGTGAGACAGTAGAGTTTCGTTTAATTCTTAGAAATTTGCAATATGGTAAGTTCTGTTTCAAACTCATCAGGCAATATGACTTATAATGTAAATATGAAGGTTTATCCGTGGGTTTTTTAAAGGATCTTACAGCTAACTTATTCACACTATCCCTGAATACAATAGTGTCAAGGAAAGTTATTTGTTGTGTGTGAAAATGTGTAGTATATTTAATGCTAGAGTGTATCATGTTGCACCACGAAAAAAATCCGGTTGTGCTTTCCGATGATTCAAAGATTAAAAACAAATCATCCACAAAGCGTTTGTAAAATAATATTTTTTCATTAAAAGGGTTGGCCATTGAATTCATCAGGTATTCTTCCTCTATCTTCCCCATAAAAAGATTAGCTATGCTAGGGGCACATGCACTCCCCATAGCCACTCCCTTAGTTTGCAAGAAGAATTCACTATCAAATTTGAAAAAAAAATATGTTCAAAAACGATGTCAACCAGTTCCATGAGAAAAAACGTAGGTGGTTGTTGGATTTCTCTAGAGAGGAATATGTTTTCCACAATGCATCGAGCCTCCTCTAAAGGTATATTGGTGTATAGTGATGTTACATCCATGGTAACCAAGATTGCAGATACTGGGATATGTATGCCCTCAACCTTTGATCTAAAATCCCTTGTATCATGTAGATACGATGGTAATTTCTTCACATTGGGATTCAAAAAATGGTCTATATACTTTGAGAGGGGTTCCAAAACAGAGCCTGATCCTGAAACGATCGGTCTGCCAGGTGGTGAAAAACCAATTTTATGGATTTTAGGTAGCACATAAAACTCAGGGATGCGAGGATTTTGATTCATAAGGTATCCTTTTAAATGGTATCCTTTTAAATGGGAATCTATATGGCCCAATAATTCGGCCTCCTCTACAACAATTTTAACGAGTCTACCAATGTGTCCCAATGGATCTTCAGTCAATTTTTTGTAATATGAGGTATCTTCCAACTGTCGTCTTACCTCTTTACAATAATCAACTTTATCCAAGATAACTATGGCACCTCCTTTGTCAGCGGGTTTGATGATGAGATTTCTTAAGGCATTATATTCTAATCTCGATAAGTTGGACCAATTAGATCGAGTCTCCTGCTCTAATTTAGTGATGTCTCTTAGAACCATCTGTTCAAACGTGGTAATAAGTGGGTCTGCAACATTGGGACAGAACGTGGATCTCTTTCTAAATCTAGGTAAAGATGAGTCTGTGGGTGTATTGCCAAAAACTTTTTTTTTAATTTTATAAGTCTAATCAGCCTAAAGACATCCACTCGGGTATTAAATGAGTTATATCGGGGCATCGGTACAAAACCCAAACCCAGGTTTAACACTTTCCTTTCCAAAAAGCTCAGAGGTCGGGTAGATAAATTGACTATTAATTCCTTTGTCTGTGTCGTCTCCCTCGCATCTGGGAAAAATGCCCCTTTGAGCGGTTGTTCCTAGTCCAATATCTGGGTCTGGAGGAATTTTCATGGAGAAATTCATCTCCAGCATTTTCATCAATCTTTGAGGATTGTGAGCTTCGGTAGTCTTGTTAAGCCTTTGCACATGAACCTTTGGTGAGCATTTTAAACATTTCTGTACAATGTTTTAAAGTATTTTATTATTTAAGAAAGAGTCCGCCCCCTGAGGAAACCATTCCTGTGAAACGGGGAAGAAGCTGGCCACCCATCAGATGAGATAAGAACGCATGGGAAGCATAGCTGCCAAGTTTTCCCTTTTCTCGCGAGGAAGCCTATTCAGCATAAGGGAAAATCCCTTTAAAAAAGGGATAACTTGGCAGCTATGATGGGAAGAGATAAGAACACATGATACATCATAGCACTTTACTATCGGACTTGATTATTGCACTTTATACTGGACTTTTAAGACCTCGAGCATGAGATTTTGTAGACATTTTTGAAACTCCTTGTATATGTGAAGGTTATTGGTGCATATACATTTATATATTTGCACTTCACGGTGGTTTACCTTTTCATTGTTTTTTAACTCAAGGCTGTGTGTGTGGTGCTCGATTGTCTCCACTGGTGCACCAGCACAACACTGCCCTCACTGCAACCCTGCCCCATTCCCGTCTCATCCACATGTCACAAAGCTGGCATAGCTGCCAAGTACCCCGTTTCCCCCGGGAAACCCCCCCGTTTTTACTTACCTTTTCTCGGTGGTCCCCCATATCACTTCGTCTCCCGTTTTTCTCCGTTATTTTCTCCTGCTGGCGGCCATTTTTTCGTTCTGATTTGCCCTTCTATGGGTGTCGGCGGTGGCCATTTTTGGTGCCCATAGATGGGCAGAGCGACACCGGAAGTTGCGTCGACGCACTTCCTGGCATGTGTAGAAGCAACTTTCGAAGCCGCCGGCGACCATTTTTGGTGCCCATAGAAGGGCAAAGTGACACCGGAAGTTACGTCGACGCAACTTCTGGTGTCACACGGCTGCCAGTCCCAGATTCTGCAGTCCGAGACTTGGAAGATAAGAGCTGGTGTGATGGAAGCTCTATGGCATCAACCCCCTGGCACCACTGGGAGTGACAGAATAAGCTGGACCCGAAGACCATCTGGCAAAAAAGAGATTCCTCCAGCCAGGCTCAAATGGCTCACACTGCCAGAGCATCCCTTCACACAAATGGCTTTCCATGTGGTCCTCATGACTGGGAGTAGCCATGCTACTTCTGGAACATCTGGACTGAGCTTTGCTTGTGCTCACCTCTGCCATCCTGGTGTATTCAAGAAACCCGTTGGCCTTATGTTAGGATTGGTATTCCTCTCTCTCTCTCTCTCTCTCTCTCTCTCTCTCTCTCTCTCTCTCTCTCTCTCTCTTTACATTGGCTCCAGCACCGTGTTAATCTAAGCCCTTTTTGAAGGCTTCCTCATCCCTGACATGTCATAGCCAATTGCAAAGATCTGTCATGTTGCATTAAGGATGCTGGATTTGACTTGGCATGATTCACCATCCCAAGGAAATGTCAAGCCGATAAAAGTCAAAGAGTTGCAGGTTTTATAGTTATTTCGGCGCTGTTGAGATATGGAGAGATGCAGATTAAGCTGTGGGTTGTTGTTGTTGTGGTGGTGGTGGTGGTTTATTTATAAGCACCTCTAATAACCCCAAAACACCATGAACCATAATGAAATGATTTGTGGACATTCCTATAGTTTCCTGAATGTATGTTTCAGATTATGCACAAATGTCTCCATCCTCCATTCAGGCAAGGAAGAGGCAGAATCATAGTTCAAGGACACATTCCAGCCCAGCAAAAGTACTCAGGGAGGGTAGGGATGTGGGTGGCACTGTGGTCTAAACCACTGAGCCTCTTGTGCTTGCTGATCGGAAGGTCGGCAGTTCGATTCTGCGCAACGGGGGGAGCTCTGTCCAAGCTCCTGCCAACCTAGCAGTTTGAAAGCATGCCAATGCAAGTAGATAAATAGGTACCATTGTGGCGGGAAGGTAATCAGCGTTTCCGTTCTCTCTGGCTTCCGTCACGGTGTTCCGTTGCACCAGAAGCGGTTTAGTCATGCTGGTCACATGACCTGGAAAGCTGTCTGTGGACAACGCTGACTCCCTCGGCCTGAAAGCGAGATGAGCGACACAACCCCATAGTCACCTTTGACTGTACTTAACCATCCAGGGGTCTTTTAGCTTTACTCAAGGAGGTCATGGAGGAGGGTCAGTGAAGGGTGTAGTCTGAGGAACATCTAGAATGTCATATACAGAAGTCTGGAGGTTGCCCACCCCTCCTTTTAGCCCCATGAATGGACTCTGACTTGTGAGAAGTTTTAAATGAAATCTTCCATGCTCTAAAAAGCATTACAGTGGTGCCTCGCTAAACGAACACCCTGTAAGACAATTTTTTCGCTTAACGAAAGGATTTTTCGAGCGGAGGTTGCCTCGCTAGGCAAATTCGTTTTACGAAAAATTCATCTAGCGTATCGCGGTTTCCCATAGGAATGCATTGGAATTCAATTAATGCGTTCCTATGGGCAAAATAATAATAATAATAATAATAATAATAATAATAATAATAATAATAATAATAATAAATTCAATGCATTCCTATGGGATTCACTATATAATTTTTCGTTATAAGAATTGACCCGTGGAATGAATTAAATTTGTCTAGCAAGGCACCACTGTACCTTGATATGAGGTGAGACTCCTTGGACTGAAGTTGGGTCAAAAAGGATTATTATTAAATATCTTTGCAGAAGCTTACGAAAAGCTTGGCCTTTCACTCAACATCCATAATAATAAATAAATAAATAAATAAATAAATAAACCCTTCCAGTAGCACCTTAGAGACCAACTAAGTTTGTCATAGGTATGAGCTTTCGTGTGCATGCACACTTCTTCAGATACACTGAAAGAGAAGTTTCAGTGTATCTGAAGAAGTGTGCATGCACACGAAAACTCATACCTATGACAAACTTAGTTGGTCTCTAAGGTGCTACTGGAAGGATTTTTTTATTTTATTTTGACTGCGTCAGACCAACATGGCTACCTACCTGTAAATAATAATAATAATAATAATAATAATAATAATAATAATAATAATACCCCACCCATCTGATTGAGTTGCCCTAGTCACTCTGGATGGCTTCCAGTATATACAAAAACATAATGAAAAACTTTCCTATACAGGGCTGCCTTCAAACGTCTTCTAAAGGTTGTATAGTTACTTCCTCCTGATTCCTCAGCATCAGATCACAGGATCCTGCATTTTGAAAGGTGGAAATTTTAACTGGATTGCAAATAGATATACAAAGTGAATGTTTTGGCTCCAGTACATCCAATGTGACTGACTTGCGGAGAGAGACATACTCAGAACTGCGCTTTTATAGCAAATACATGAAACTAGTCAGATTAAAATCAATGCCTGCAGCAGCCTCCTGTCTCTTTTTTGCTAGTGTTCTTGCCCACTGGAGCTCGCAGGATAATTTTTTTTCCCTTCCTTGCGGAAAGCAAAGGCTGTGTTCTGAGAGGAAAAGGGAAATGGGCCCAGCATGCTTTACGTTCCTTACCCTGAGCTCTTCCTCCTCTGCAGCTGCCGCTCAAGCACAACAGACCTCTGGCAAGTACAACAAAGCACTATGCTAATGTAAGATTTGAAAAAAGTGCGAGTGAGATTTAAGTTGGCCCAACAGATAAGAAAACCAGCCTGATTGTTCGCACCTAGTAATTTTCACTCTGCCCTCTGGCCACACTTTTTGCAATGTGGAGCTTAATTGCATAATCACATGCTTCTGGATATATGAAATAGTTCAGCATCTGAGCAAAGGCAGTTGTCATTGTCCTGAGTTCCCAGTGGTCAAAATGTATACCTGTCAGGGGCTGGGCAGAGGAGGAGAAGTGGTAGAGACATAGCTGCCAAGTATCCCATTTTCGCCAAGCAGGAAACCCCCTTTATTCCCTACCGTTTCCTGGCGGTCTCCTGTATAGGTTTTCATCCCGTTATTGTCCCTTAAATCCGCTTCTGCCGGCAGCCATTTTTCTGGTGCCACTTTGCCTTTCTATGGGCACCAGAAAATGGCAGCGGTGCAAGTCGCTTCTACGCATGTCCGGAAACGCGTAGACGCAACTTCTGGTGGCGCTTTGCCCTTCTATGGGCACCAGAAAATGGCGCCGCCGGCGCCGGAAGTCGCATTTACACGTTTCCGGTCATGCATAGAAGCGACCTCCGGTGCTGGCGCCGCCATTTCTGGTGCCCATAGAAGGGCAAAGCACCACCGGAAGTTGTGTCTACGAAACTTCCGGTGTTGCAGGCTGTTGATCCCGGATTTTTCTGTCCAGGACTTGGCAGGTATGGGTAGAGACCACCTCCGTATTCTGACCCTTCCAGGGAGGAAGAGGAGGAAGAAGACACTATAGATTTACAACAGGGGTTTGCGGGAGGTCACAGCTCAGAGGCAGATGAGGGGGAACATTGGGAAATCATAGGAGAGCCAGAGCAGTGGCTGGCTGACATGTTGTCACAAGAAAGCATTCCAGACCCACCATCTCCCAGAACCCGGTGAGCCTTAAAAGTAGGAGAGCAAAGAGCTCAAAGACAGAGGGCACTTAGCAGCGCCTGTAGAGGAGATGAGGAGGATGACAAATGAGGAAGTGGGAGAGAAGTGGGGTGGAGATTCACTCGGGACAATACCATTATCCAAGAGGCTGGGTTCTACAGCCTCTTTCTGTAAAGTTTGAAATAAAAAAGGACTGTAAGAAACTTTTCCTTGTCTTTATACTTTCCTGGGCAACCAGCCAGGAGCCGCTGATAGAACCCTGACAATACCTACCCTGTTGCACGTGTAGCAGGAAATAATCCTTGAGATGATTGTACATCGGTCCTACGTTTTGGTGGTGCGAGGCGGCCATGCCAGGACGCTGATTTTGGGTGCCATGTCAGCAAATGGTTCCTTTTATCATGTTGTTTATTGTATTGTTACTCGCAAGAAATGCACTAGTAGGATTTTCTGCCTTGGGTACCAAAATAACTTGACTGGCCCTGGGTATTCTGCAGATGATTGTTGTAGTGCCATTTATTCATTTATAAACCATTAGGCTTTTTGGGTTGCCACACACCTGGAATTTCCTGGACGTATCCAGAATACAGTGATGCCTCGCAAAATGAAATTAATTCGTTCCACGAGTCGCTTCGTCTTGCGATAATTTCATCTTGCGAAGCGTGGTTTGCTGCGACAAAAAACAAACAAACAAAACCGCAAAAAATCCGTCCTGTGAAGCACAGCCATAGAAAACTTCATCTTGCGAGTCACCAAAAACATCGCAAAACGCTTTCGTCTTGCAAGTTTTTCGTTGCGTGAGGCATTCGTCTTGTGAGGTACCACTGTACTGTATTTGGTAGCAGTGTCAATTTTGTTTTGCAATTTTGCTAAAAAAAGCTCAACCCCTTTTCTGCCTGGATTTTCACTGTTCGAAAGATGGGAACCCTATCTAAGTGGCTTACACATCTAAAAACCAATTAGGTGCACTAAAAAAACCAATCACATTGACATTATCCCTTGATTTAGGGGACAGGGGTAACATTTGCTACAGGCAGAAAAATCGGGTATCAGTAGAGATGGAAAAAAGTTGATACAGTTTGCATTTTATGGTGAGCTTAACTAAATTGCACTTTCCTAAACAATATGTAAAATTAATTGTAGCCACCCTTCAAAATTCACACTTCTCCAAATCTTCCAATGCAGCTCTCTAGCCAAGAAGCATTTACGACAATGCATATACTTCAGTAAAGTGTGCAGAAAAATGCATACATTAAAGAACATAATATATGCAAAATGTGTATATTAGGATAAATTCTCACTAAAATTCGGATGGGGACTCCCCACCGTCTTTTTTTTTGAAAAAGCAAACAGATGTAGGAAGGTGGGGAACTGATTTTAAGGTTGGAAAAATGAGAAACTGACAGAAACTGAAATGGACACATTTTTTCTATCCTCAGGTATCAGAAGTGCTTCAGGTATTGTAAAAACCTGGGAGAGGGGCTTGACACTGGGATTTCCTTGAATAATGAGTCCAGTCTTAGTGTTGGCTTTCTCCTTCCCCCTCTCCCACAGCCCAACGTGGCTTGATTATATTTATCACCTTCTTATGTTGTAAGACAAAGCACTTTATATCATTAAATATAAAGCGGATTGTGGAAGGGCTGGGAAGAAATCTAATAAGGGTTTGGCTGGGGCCTAGGCCCCTTCTCTTGCTGAGTAGGGGTGTGGTTATTTAAATGCGTGCAATAGGATTGGTGGAGCGGGCCCCCATTTAAACTCAATTCCTCCATTTTCGGATCACTCTTGCCTTCCCTTTACCCTTGGGGAAGTCGGAGCTGGTACTGTCCAAGTGGACATATGAAGTGAGTCCTGCCCCAAGGGGACAGATGATTGAGTCCTGTCCCAAGTGAACAGATGGAGATGGTCCTTCTTAAGGAAGGACGGATGGTTAACCAAAAGCCTAAGCCAACACTCAGATTAAAAATTGTATTTAAATAAAGTTGTGGCCAAAATTAATGCCCAAAACCAAACCTAAATTATTGTGTCTGTTGTGAGTTATTAAAGGGGGATTTCTGGTAAGCCTCGTCACACAAAATATGCTGTAGAATGGGTGGGGAAACGGTGTTCTGTAAGAAGAACTCATAATATGGAATGTTTGGAAGAGTTCTTCTTCCTTGATTACATAGGATGGGAACTTGGCAGGAAGAGTTAAATCAAGAAGGACTTGTTATGAGAGAGAGAAAGAGGGAGACAGACAGACAGACAGACAGACAGACAGACAGAGATGGGAATTTATCAGGATTGATTGAGTGGTCATTTACTAAAACCATAATACCAAATCCTATTTAGATTAAACAAGAGGAAGATCCTGGGCTTTGATACCCCATCAATTATGCTAAATATACAAATCTTCTGAATTCTGAATCCTACAAGATCTCACTTTGCAGCAATCAGGAAATAATGTAAACAACCCCAGAATACTTGTATTGTTTTTGCTGAATACCTTTGACTAACTCAACTGAAAGAAATAAGAGTGAATCTGTACAACTACAGAGTTGAAGAATAGAATCTTGTGGCTTTCCATGAGCACATGTTTCCCATGATTCAACAGCATGGTCCACCTTTATTGGATTTCCATTCCCTGCCTTGAATCATGTGACGAGTTGTTCTTCATGTGACATCTCAGATTGGAAAGCCCACTGAAGTGATTGTTGTTTCAATGTCAAGCCAGTCTCTGCTGGATTCAGCGGCTTGTATATTTGACAAATCAAAGCCCGTTATATCCCAGTCTAATGCCTTCCCTTTGCGTCACATACCATAATTGCTATAATAGTTTCCTTGTGAGGATCTTTAGCATTTATCAGAAGCCGCAACAACAACAATGAATAATAATAATATCTGGGTTATTCATGAAATGTTAGTTTTGCTTATATGCATTGCAACCACCTTCAAGTGTTGCAATATTGATTATTTAAATATCTGTTGGCTGCTCTCTTCTGAGTATTCTCTTGCTGACTGACAGATCCCATTACTTTATCTGCCGAGGAATTCAGATTTGTGAAAGTTAAAAAAAAAAAGGAGCGCCGTACGTGAATCATCAATCTTGCTCCGTTGTTAACGTAGAAATGTAATGGAGACAGCTGGCATTTCCTTGACATGTAGTACGATGTCCCCCAAAATCTCTCATCTTCCCAGCCTTGACAGAGAGAAAATTAATCGCACAGACAGCGATTTGTCATTTTGAGGATTATCCGGGCAGCCCAGGAACACCGAAAGCTCTGAATGTGCTCCTCAACGTAGCAATTTGTGCAAAGATTCCTTGGTGACATAACGACTGAAGTGGTATTTCGTGGGTTACGCAGGGATGTGAATTGGTCCATTTAAGTTCTGGGCAATTTTGGAAGCAGTTTGCAAAACATGGCCAATGCTGCTGCTTCTCCTTAAGATGGCAGCAGTGTTCTTTGCCTGTGTACAACGAAATTGTGGAGGAAGGGGGAAGATTACCATATGTATTAAGCAGAGAGTTATTTGTATATATTAAAAAACACTTCGTGAGTAGGATAGAAAATTAAACAGGAAAAGGAACACCCAAATTTGAGTCAGATCCTTTTAAAAAAAAATTCTTAAGTTTTTTAGAGTTTTAAAAAAGTTATTAGAAAGGGGTGGCATAACGTGTGGAGCATTCAGTGATCTGATGTGATAGCAGCAAGTGAGACTGCAGAAAAATGGTGATAAATCACAGCCAGAGAATCTGCCCTGTGTTCCTTGTCTTGAAAACTGGCTGCTTTTTTTTTCTTCGTTTAATTTATCAGTGCTCAGGCTTTGCAGAAACTTTAAACATATTGGGCATTTGGTTTTAAATTAATATTGCCAAATTTAGGACTAATCAACCCAGGAAGCTTAAAAAGGCATTTATAAAAGAAGATCAGATAATGTGGTTTTAAACGATCAAACATTTTTTTCAAAAAAAAAAACCCAGGGAAGTATCTCTTTCCCAAAGTTAAACTTTATATATAAGAGGCATAATGAACGTTCACTTGCAAACGTTTTTGGCATGGAAATAGCATTTAGGGACATATGAAATTATTTTCCCAATCTCCCAATGGTACCTTGTTTTTATGCATGTACAGTTGATAGTACCACTAGATTCATAATCTCCCGTGCTCCTTTAGCACATTTCCCCAACTCTTTTATTGCATGATCCCAACTAATCTGGAATCATTCAATGAGCATAATGACACCAGTGAATTGAAAAGCCAAACCACAAGGCCAATTTAGAGTATGGCATGAACCACTGCCCTCAGTCAGAATGGACTTAGGGAGAGAATTGTTCTGCAGGCATGTTTTCACCTGGTCAAAGCTCAACCCCCTCAAACAGAAATTGAGGGATAACAAAACACACACATATTTGAAATCTTATTTCTTGTGATGTTTCTTGTTTTGATCATATGTTTCTCAGCCTTCTATTTGTTGAGGTTCGTCACAAAAGCTATCTTCTGTTTATGTATGAGGCTACAATATATATTTTCTCTTCCACTAATTAGGAGCAGAGAAAACTGTGTGCCTTTCTGCAGTGGCTGGAATTAATTGTTCGATTCCAAATAGGTGCTCGACTAAGGCGGCAGAAGAACATTTGACCTCTCAGGGAAATGGGCAAGAGAACAGACCTCAACAGCAGATGTTGTCTAATTCATGTGACCTTTCTGAACGATGCTCCAGGAATCATTGTGAAGTTTGTTCTGAAAAGATAATTTGCCTACCCATCTTTAGGTAAATAAAATCCATTGTTTTGTCAATTTGCGAGCGCAACCCTTCACTACATTTAATTTGTGCTTATTTTTCCTTCCTGCTTGTCCCCCCCCTCCCCCAAAAAAGGGTTCACTCTGCAAGAGCAGAGCTTTTCAAACAGTTTAGTAGGGGAACATTGGGATTCATTGGAAAAATCTCAAAAAACAGTAATGAAAGAAAGCTTCAATGGAAAACAACAGACTGAACTTTCCCTGTAGTCCAGATTTCTAGGTGAGTACTAGATGTATCTTGGACAGGGATGGGCAAAAGTAGATTGAAACACACTTGCTAATGTGGTGCACTAGACTCTCAGTTGGTCTAAGTCAGGGGTCAGCAAACTTTTTCAGCACACTGTCCCTCAGTGTGGTGTAGTGGTTAAGAGCAGTGAACAAAGTCCTATGCTCCACAAATAACCCAGAGATACATTTTAAATAAAAACACACATTCTACTCATGTAAAAACACTAGGCAGGCCCCACAAATAACCCAGAGATGCATTTTAAATAAAAGGACACATTCTACTAATGTAAAAACACGCTGATTCCCAGACTGTCCGCGGTCCGGATTTAGAAGGCAATTGGGCCAGATCTGGTCCCCGAGCCTTAGTTTGCCTACCCGTAGTCTAAGTCTTTGTTTGGAAAGTACCGGTAATCTAAGCTAGTAGCTTTCACCACATATTCTGCTGATTCACGGCCTTTGTGTTAACTCAAGTTTCTTGTGTTAATTCACAAAACCCTAAACCAAGCACCCCCAAACTTCGGCCCTCCATATGTTTTGGACTACAATTCCCATCATCCCTGACCACTGGTCCTGTTAACTAGGGATCATGGGAGTTGTAGGCCAAAACATCTGGAGGGTCGCAGTTTGGGGATGCCTGCCCTAAACCACTTGAACCCAAAGTTCCTTAAGGACCTTGTCCTCCACCTCAATCACTGTGATCTTCTAATGGGACCCTTCTTGGGGTCCACCATGCCCTGAGGTTTGGTCAGGGATTTTTAGTGTGGCAGGTTCTGTCCTGTAGAAGACTTTGCTAGTAGAGGTCTGGCAGGAAGAATCCCTACCTTCTTTTAGGTGTTTTTTGAAAACTGCATTGATCCAAAGGGCCCTTGAAGCATTTTTTTTAAAAAAACGAACTAGTGATTACTGACGTTTTTAGTGATCTTCTTGCAATATTATATTTAAATGTTGATCACTGCTATATTTTTATGAATGTGGTCTCTAAATATTTTCATATTTCTGGTTTGCTATCTAGAGTTTGCTGGTTGCTCAAATTCTTCCTAAGAATGCTGGACTGATTCATCAAGATACTTCGTTAGATTTTAATCAAGTGCTTAATTAGGGCAGTGCTGATTAGTTCTGGCTTAAGCAAGATCCTCATGCACACTTGCTTTGTCAATTTAAAAGACTCTGCAGGACCACAGGTATTATTATTATTATTATTATTATTATTATTATTATTATTATTATTATTATAAAAATGACCAATAAATACTAAAATAATAAGCCTGCCCCTGTTGCATAAGGCCATTTGCTGGCCAATGGGGGTGCACCTAGAAAATCATCTACAGGTTTTAGAGACTCTGTGGCAGAAAGCCTGAGATTTTGTGACATGGAAATGTAGCCTAGATTACCTGTGTGGAAGATCTGAAAGCTATTCCTTTGCTCAGCATATCAGTTTTCCCCAGCCTTATGCTGCTGTGTTTTATAAAAAGTGATTCTGCCAGTCCTTCTCTATTCTGTGCCATGTAGCACAATGCTGATTCCTTTTCTCAACCCTGTTGAATATTTAGTGCAACATGTTATTTTCTTCACCCCAACCAACGTAGCTGGCTACCTTGTGCCACCTTCTCCATAACAATCTTGATCCTGCAGAAGGCGACGGCAGAAAGTACATAACTTATCTATTGTAGGACAAAACTGCATATCTAAGATTTAGAGTCATAGCTGCCGCAGAGATGGGAACAATGATTGCTATTTGCCGAACCCGCGGCACAAATAGATGAGGACAGCATGTTGACTTTAGCAGAGCAAAGCTGGTTTTATACCATCAAAGAGTTTGGTCCTAATTCTCACCGGTTTTTAGCAGTTTGAAGAAATCGATGCTGTTCATTTGCAGCCATTATTTCTAGCAATAGGTGTGCATCCCTGGTCACCTGCAGAGGCAAGCTAGGAGTGTGAAAATACTCCCGGCTTGCAGCCTTCTGTACTAAAGTAAGCAGAACGGTGGCATTTGCAGAATAAAATAGGCCTGCAGAAACTAGAGCAAACAGAGAAAATTTGAGCTATATTTCAGCAGATATTAATATTGGGAAGCATAAGCATAAGAACTGACTCCTCTTGGAAGAAATTCATTGTCCAGGCCTATAAAGATATTATTCAAAGTTTTACTGGCAGAACTCTTAAAAAAAAAAGATCATCAGCATCAAAAATATCCATACAACGTCTTGTGCTGTCCTACACTGGCACAGCATCTTAGAAAATATGAAAGCAGAGATTCCCCAAATCCAAACTGTGTCTCTCCCCCCATTCTACCTTGATTTCCAGCCTCCATTGGCCTTAGGCTGTGCAGAGAGCCATTTAAATGCATTGTTCTCTCTGTGCAGAGAAACTAACACAGGCAGCTCTCTTGAAAATGGAGATTTGCAAATCAATACCTTCATCCCAGGTGGCGCTGTGGGTTAAACCACGGAGTCTAGGGCTTGCTGATCAGAAGGTCGGCGGTTCGAATCCCTGCAACAGGGTGAGCTCCTGTTGCTCGGTCCCAGCTCCTGCCCACCTAGCAGTTCGAAAGCACATCAAAGTGCAAGTAGATAAATGGGGACCGCTACAGCGGGAAGGTAAACGGCGTTTCCATGCACTGCTCTGGTTCGCCAGAAGCAGCTTTGTCATGCTGGCCACATGACCCGGAAGCTGTCTGCGGACAAACACCGGCTCCCTCGGCCTATAGAGCGAGATGAGCGCCGCAACCCCAGAGTCGGACACGACTGGACCTGATGGTCAGGGGCCCCTTTACCTTTACCTTCATCACGTGATCAAAGGTTCACTCTAATCACAGAGCAGAAAACAATCAACAGTTATTAATTAACCCATTAAGGAGCTCAGAGTCCTTTTAGAAAACAAGATTGGGAAAACCCCAATATTAGCAACTCTTCAGCAACACACATTTAGGCATTTTCAATGTAAATGAATACACGTACAGGTATATTTTCATTTCAAGCCCAGCCTCCAGTCTCCCTGACTGTTCTTTAGCCTCCCATCCTAGGAAGAGAGAAGGCATTTTGCTATGGGCAACTGGGGCACTGCCACTCAGAATCCCATCACAGCCCAGAACTTGAACCCGCACTTCCTTGCCTATGGCAACTCAATCTCTGCTCTCTGTTCTTGGAGTCTGCATCCCTGGAGTCTGCTTTCATTCATATTGTATGTGTATATATTATAGAGGATACAAAAAGAAAAAAGGAGGGTATACAAAAAGGGGTGTTTTGTTTAGTCGTTTAGTCGTGTCCGACTCTTCGTGACCCCATGGACCATAGCACGCCAGGCACTCCTGTCTTGCACTGCCTCCCGCAGTTTGGTCAAACTCATGTTCGTAGCTTCGAGAACACTGTCCAACCATCTTGTCCTCTGTCGTCCCCTTCTCCTAGTGCCCTCAATCTTTCCCAACATCAGGGTCTTTTCCAAGGATTCTTCTCTTCTCATGAGGTGGCCAAAGTATTGGAGTACAAAAAGTACAAAAAGGGAGTACAAAAAGGGGTACAAAATAGCAAAAAAGAAAAAAGAAAAAAGAAAAAAGAAAAAAGAAAAGTTTCTATAACAGTATCATAAATAACAGTATTATATATGATAACAGTATCATATATAATTCTTATTCTATCGGCTTCCTCCTTCCCCCCCCTCCACATTTCTATTAATGACTAATACAGCGCTCTCTTCTTCTTAAACCATTTCTTCATCTAAAATACTTATTATAGAATATTATTTGATGCATTTTACACACTCATTCCCAATATTTCAAAATCTCATTTGGATCTGAAAATCTTAATAATTCTGGTTCACTTAAACATAGTCCCTTATTTCTGTATCTAATTGCTTCTACAGCCTCTTTGTACTTCCACTTCCCTCATTGTCCATTTTTAATCTTATATTTCTTCTCCAGATAAATCTTAATTTTTTTACCAATCTTCTTCCACCGTCTCCTCTCCCCGATCTCGGGTTCTCCCAGTCAGTTCAGACAATTCCATGAATTCTATCAGCTTCATCTGCCAGAGTTCAACAGAGTTTTCATAGGAGTACAGCCTTACTGCCAGTCTATATTGTGTTTTGCACAGAAAGAGGATGTGGAGGAAGCCATAATTAGTTGTCTCTATCTGATGTGGTCCCTTGCTCCCCTTACCATTAAATGTCATTCCCTCTGTCCCACCAGTCCCAATTTGCACCAGCCACCACTACCGCACAGAGATTTGCACAAAGACACACTTAGGCAGTTGTTCTGCTTGATAAGCTAAGGTTCCCACGTGTCGGGGGAGGTTTCTAAGCATGTTCAGTTGAACACACTTAAAACCCCTCTTCAGAATTTCATGCTCATCCCAGGGGTCTTGGGGGTGAGGTTTGCATGTACAGTCCTGTTCCATCCCCAGTTAAACATTTTATATGCTCAGATCAGTACGCATACCCCTAAACATTTTGTGAATCTAACAGAAGAAGAAACTTCTTCTTTTTTTAAAAAAAGTTTCTACTCTAGCACGGTGAATTGTCAGTTCCATTGAATAGCACAGTGAATTGTCAGTTTTGTTGCTACCCCCAATGGCGACCTTTTGTCCATTTACTGTATTTATTTTTCCTGATTTGAACTATAAAATGGTGGTTTTCTTGAGTCAAAATGAGAGTACCCCTAAACATTTTTTTAAAGAAAAAAAGCACTGGTTCAGATGAATGCCGGAATGCAACTTAGGTGAGTAGAACACCTGTATGATTCTCACTCTCTCTCTCTCTCCCTCCCTCTCTCCCTCCCTCTCTCTCATTTATCTGTATTCCTACAATGGTGGGGCTGAGCCACTGTAGGACCCAAGAGTCTCTAGGGATCTTTTGTCAAAGAGTGTCTAGGATCTCCTGCTTTGAAAATACATTCAAATTGTGAACGCTGCAAAGCGCTAATTAAGTGTGCTTATCTACTCAGTTTTTCATTGATTGCATTTCTTCAATTACACTCTAAAATTAAGGTGCATCCTATAAAGCAAATGCTTTATTTGTATTGATGAAATGATTACCACCTCCCACTAAACTTCCCAGCAACTCAGTATGAAGGATGCTAAAGATTTCTGAGCATTAGAGATGCACACACAATTGCCAGGGCCAATCTTTGGATATTACTAAAGGTATTTCAGCACAACCCTTGTCTGACAAAGAAATGCTTCTCAGCTGCCTGCTGGCTTTCTGGTCTCTGTGCTAAAGACACTATGCAGGTGTTATGTTGTATACATAGCCATGTTGCGTGTATGTGAATAGAAATGGTCATAAGAATGAGGGTTTGGATGTTTTCTGTTATACCCACTGTGAATGTGCATGGGAGAACCTGAGTTTGCCATCACAGAGGACGACTCGAGACAATGTTTTAGGTTGGGGAGATCGTTATATTTATTAAATATATATTTAAATAATATTCATTCAAATTATAAAGCATTTAGACAAATATTTATCTATTTATTTATTTAAAGTAATATTTATTTAAATAAACAAATATATGACATTTATTTATTCCATAAATGTTATATTTATTAAATATAACATTAAGGGAAATGTGAGGATCTGCAGAGAAAACCAGTTAACCTAATTTGATCCAATTCAATGAAACAAATCATCGCTGGAATCTGCACACATATTAAAAAGGCTTATTATTATTATTATTATTATTATTATTATTATTATTATTATTATTATATCAAATACATTGAATTTGACATAGCTCACTCTCGCCAACTAGTGTCACATTTGTACATTGCACTTTACACCACATTTAAAATGTTTTACTTGCAGCTGTATAACTGAGTCCATAGCCTGAGCAAGAAATTTCCCTACTCAGGGGTTGGGACAATCTATTAGGAAAGTCACTACCTGACATGGAGGTTCATAAAAACTTTTTTTTAAAAGCCTGCTCCAAAGGTCTTATGTTACTACACTAGGGATTATTTAGCTATATCTGAAATTCCATGCATATCAGTTAATATCTTGACCCTGCTCCACTGAATTGAAATTTCAGCCTTCACGACATAGGAAAATGGCCAAGTAAATGGCTATTTTCATGGAGGAGGGTCAAGATATTAACTGATATGCATAGAATTTCAGATATAGCTATATAATCTCTAGTGTAGTGAGATAAGACCTTTGGAGCTGGCATTTATTTATTTATTTATTTATTTATTTTTATGAACCTGTGGCCTGCAGAAAGGATGGAAAGAAATTCTTCCTCCTTGTTACACAAGAACTGGGTCTGTGACTCAGACAAGTCTACCATGGCCGCTTTGGTTTGGCATTCACCTCAACGTGCTTGCCTGGTCTGCAGGGCACCCCGTCACCCGCTAAGCAGCTACAGTGTGGGGCAATACCAGAGTGCCCCATCTCATAATGCCCCAGAATGAAAGGTCCCCATATTTTAAGCTGGTTTTCTTGACTGGACTAAAGGCCAGATTAACAAGAGATTGCACCACTCCAAAAAATCACTCCCAGCAGTGTGGAACAGGTGAAAAAGAGGAGTACTGAGCCAATTTGGGGCTCCCCGCTCAAATTTTTTCTCAGCCGTTTCAACAGGTGACTGGCAAAAATGCAGAAGTGGAGGGGAGACATAGCTGCCAAGTCTCCCATATTCCCCGGGAAATCCCCGTTTCTCCAGCTGTTCCTAGCTGAAAAAACGGGTTTTGTTCCCCCCCCCCCCGGTTTATTCTGGCGCGGTGGCCATTTTGGAACTGAGCGGAGCATGCTCAGAAGCGACTTTTGATGCTGCTCTGCCCAGTTCCAAAATGGCTGCAGTGTGACTTCTGGTGCGGTGGCAATTTTGGAACTGGGCAAAGCAGCATCAAAAGTCACTTCTGAGCATGCTCCGCCCAGTTCCAAAATGGCGGCAGCGCTACTTCCGGTCTGCTACTTCCAGCCCGGTCCCTTATTTCTCCGACAGCAACTTGGCAGGTATGAGGGGAGAGACGATGATGGTTGGCACCACAACAGACAAGCGATGAGGATTTTGGGAGGAGCAGGAATACTTATCCCTCTCCTTCCCCCGCTGGATTGCTCAGGTGTGTCCACTCACGGAGTGTGGCAAATTGGCCCCTACATAAGAGTGGGAAGAGCAAAATTTGCAGAGGCAATTTCATGTTCATTGAGACATGTGGATGGTTATGTGAACTGTAGAACTCAGGCCAACTGTCTATGGGTACCCGATGAGATTGTTTCCCAAATCATAAACACTGATATCTCCCCTGCATATGTTGCTGATCATTAGTATTCTGTAGCATCTCCTGCATGGTTCCCCCCCCCCGACTTCATCCCTTCTTTGATACCATCTGGGATACAATTGGGGAATCTGCTTATCAGCATGCATAATCAGGTGAACTAGAGGCAAAACGAACAAAATGGGTGTATGTACACTGTACATTGAGAATCTCCTGATGCAATTTCTTCCTTTACTTTTCTCTTCTTGTAAGATTTCTTTGTATACTACATACCCATCAATATTTTTTTTTGACGGCTCCATCGCGTGTGTACTATGTGTCATTGCATGTGCCTTATGTGTTTTAAGTCCACATAAATGGGAAAAAAGCTGTAACCCACAATGAAAGAGTTGCCTTTCGTAGAATGGCCAACTGTTGCTGAGAATGTACATAAAAGATTTACAAATCACATAATAAGGAAAAATATGTATAGAGTATGGGATCGATTCAAAAATATATTGGAGACAAAAACACCACTTTGACTCTCACCATTGGAAGCCATAGCGGTAAAGAAAAAGAATATGATCGAAGGTTGGACAACTTATAGAAATTTATTGAAACAAGAGGGAGGAGAGTATAAATTAAAAGAATTTAAGGATTTATCAGGAAAGCTAACAACATGGATAACATATCTTCATTTGAATGAAGTATTTAAGAAAGATGGAATACGAGGGTTTGGGGAACAAATATCACAATTGGAGAGAGCTCTGTTGGAATGTAATGTTAAAGCGCTGTCTAAAATATATAAGATATTATTGGAATGGGAGACAAAGGATGAGCAAGTAAAATCTTCAGTGATACATTGGGCAATAGATATTGGTTGTAATATAGACATGGAAGCACGGGAACGATTGTGGAATACGGATATAAAAATTACAGCATGCTATGGTTTAAGAGAAAACTATATGAAAATGTTATATAGATAGTATCTAACACCAAGTTGTCCACAGTAGAGAGAAAAAATGGTGCCAATGGATAGGGCACACTTTCCATATCAGATGTTTATCTCTATAGATATTCCAGGGATTCTCATCACCGTACACATGTAAGAGGTAAGAACTTTTGCTGTAGTAACATGAGATATGGAATTATCCACACCGATATACCGAGGCACTAGATAGATAACAGGACTTATCTGAAGAGATACAGAATATGTGTAGCTTTTCTGCTGAGCTCCAGTCTCAGAGTCTTATCTATTAGTTTAAGCCACACTATATGGGGAGCATACTTGCAACCAGGCTTTTGTGTTGGTTTATATGTTATAATTTTCATTTTATATGCAAGACAGAAAGCGTTAAAAGGAATCTTATACTAGATTGCAATATGATAGTCATTAGCTTTTTGCAGCACAATTATTTCAGTATGAACATGAAAAAAGTTTTCATTCATCCATATATATATTTAAAAATTAAGGGTGGGGAGATTATTGCACACACCATGGTATTTTATCCCATTCCTAGTTAAGGGTCTATGGAAAAAAGATTAATTGTTGTCAAATATGTGGGCCATAGTCGACACAGAATTAAGTGAGCATGATTCATTTGAAATCAAGTCTCATTGAGGCTAATTTGTCTCTTACTTTTAAGGCAACCGATTTGCATCATTTCAAAAAGGAAAAAGGAAAAGTAGAAAGACAAACATTGTGGAATCCTGGAATCAAACGAAGAGGGAAATTGTGTTATTATTAAGCTCTCGTCACAGAAAAGGAGTAGTTAGTCTTCTTTTTAGCCATGGCACCCAGCTCTCAGATTCCTCACATTCTGAAATCTGTATTTGTTGTTGGTGTTTAGATGAATGATCAGTGGCTGAACATCTGTGGCTGTTTACATGAGCTACTGGAGATTAAAACTAAGGAAACGCTGGTGTGCAGCTGGAATACTTCTTTGCATTGTTGTCATTTTATTACAGAATAAGGGGCAGATGACACTCATCAACCTGGGAAGGTAGAATCATAGAATCATAGAGTTGGAAGAGACCACAAGGGCCATCCAGTCCAACCCCCTGCCAAGCAGGAAACACCATCAAAGCATTCCTGACAAATGGCTGTCAAACCTCTGCTTAAAGACCTCCAAAGAAGGAGACTCCACCACACACCTTGGCAGCAAATGCCACTGCCGAACAGCTCTTACTGTCAGGAAGTTCTTCCTAATGTTTAGGTGGAATCTTCTTTCTTGTAGTTTGAATCCATTGCTCCGTGTCCGCTTCTCTGGAGCAGCAGAAAACAACCTTTCACCCTCCTCTATATGACATCCTTTTATATATTTGAACATGGCCTTCTCTTCTCCAGGTAGCCCATCCAGGAGAAGGAAAGCTCTGAGCCTAAACCTCTGCTGCCTTGCGACTACATTCATTCATGAGAAAAGCATGTTTATTTAGAAGTAAGTCCTACATAGTCCAGTAGACTTTATTCCTAAGTAAATGGTTGTGGATTGCAGGCTTAGATTTGTTCAGCCTTTTTTTATTGTTTTGATTTTGGCAGGCTCAGACATGAATTCTTATATGCTGTCATCTGTCAAATGCTAACAAGCATTGCAAGTCACCTGTCAATTGCTGTCAGGTACTAACTACCAATGTGCATACCATTCTAACAACCTTTACTTGTCAACTCCTCCCCCCCCAAAAAAACCCCACCCCTAATATTAAATAATATTAAATGAGACCCATCAAATACAGCTGAAAACAGTGGTGGTTTTTCAAACTATGTTTCTAGAATCCTTGCTTCTTTGGAAGCATATCAAGGGTATTCTTTGATAAAAAGAATAACTTAAAAACATATGTGCCCTAGTTATGATTTTTCTCTTGTATGTGATGCAGTTTCTAAAAGACAATGCAGTCTTGGGCTGCATTAATAGAAGTAAAGTGTTGGGACAATGAAAAGCAATAATTCTGTATTCTCTACGGGTCAAGCTGCATCTGGTGTACTGTGCCCAGTTCTGGTCACCCCATTTTAAGAAAGACATTGAGTGTCCAGAAGAGAACATACCCACATTTCTGCATCACCTTACCAGTTTTTCTCACGAAAATTCATCCACAATTTCTCCTACTCCACACATTTTTGTACGCAATTTTGCATGGCACACACATCTTTGCAATACTCTACAACGCATCTGTACTTGTTATTTTCACCAGTGTATTCATTTTTATGCATACTCTCTCCCAATAGACACGTTTATATGTCCAATGAGACTAAGGGCTACCTTTTAAACAACAACCATAGTCATGATCTTTTTATCCTTGTTGTTTTTAATTCTATATTGCATGTGTTTTGTTGCTATGGCTGTTGGCTATGCAAATAAAGTTTATTGATTGATTGATACGTTTATATGTTTGTATAATTGCATCGCAAATGCTCTGGTTATCTCCCTCTTGGACTACTGCAATGCGCTCTACGTGGGGCTACCTTTGAAGGTGACCTGGAAACTGCAATTACTCCAGAATGCGGCAGCTGGACTAGTGACTGGGAGTGGCCGCCAGAACCACATAACACCGGTCCTGAGAGATCTACATTGGCTCCCAGTACGTTTCCGAGCACAATTCAAAGTATTGGTGCTGACCTTTAAAGCCCTAAACAGCCTTGGTCCTGTATACGTGAAGGAGCGTCTCCACCCCCATCATTCAGCCCGGACACTGAGAACCAGCACCGAGGGCCTTCTGGCGGTTCCCTCACTGCGAGAAGTGAGGTTACAGGGAACCAGACAGAGGGTCTTCTCAGTAGTGGCACCCGCCCTGTGGAACGCCCTCCCAGCAGATGTCAAGGCAATAAGCAACTATTTTACTTTTAGAAGACAACTGAAGGCGGCCTGTTTAGGGAAGTTTTTAATGTTTGACGCTGTACTGTTTTTAATATTTGGTTGGAAGCCGCCCAGAGTGGCTGGGGAAACCCAGCCAGATGGGTGGGGTATAAATAATAAATTATTATTATTATTATTATTATTATTATTATTATTATTATTATTATTGAAAGAGAGCTATGTCTTGGTTCACGTACCATTTTGGAAATGGCAAATTGGGTCGGTTTGCACTGAAATCCAAATGGAACCAAATTCCACAAACCCCCATCCTTACAGGTTTTTAACATTTAGGCTTTCATTGAAGATGCAGAGTCATCTGAATTTTGACACAATTAAATACAACATTGTAAGAGAATATAAACTCTGTGGTTCACACTAGTCTGTTAACACTAGTCCGCTTAAACAGGGTATAAACTGGGAGTGAGGGTAAGATTCAGGCTTACTACAGCATGACTTGTCCCTGATCAACATATGTTCCATTGCCTGTGTGAACAAATCTACATGCAAAGATTATGGCATGCATGGTTGCTTATATAAACTACTATACATATGCCAGAGGCTGGGTCTGCTACATGTTTGTTGATTTACAGCAGGCATCCAGAAACTTCGGCCCTCCAGATGTTTTGGACTACAATTCCCATCATCCCTGACCACTGGTCCTGTTAGCTAGGGATCATGGGAGTTGTAGGCCAAAACATCTGGAGGGCCGCAGTTTGGGGATGCCTGATTTACAGAGACCAACCATGGAACCAGGACTGTGCTGACTAAACTAATGTGAATAAGCACTCCGGACTCATTATTGCTAAATAATAAACTCATCATTTTTTTTAGAAATATACATTTATGAATGTTTTCCTTTTTCTTCCTAACCCACCGAGAATATTTTTACAGGTCTGCAATTTATACTCCCACTCATACAAAAAGCAGAAAGTATACAAATTATTTATGGAGATCAAAAGCTGGACATCATAAAGAAGCATTAAGAACACAGAGTTCTCATTTTGAGCTTTGGCCGTGAGCTACTTTTTACAGCTGATTTATGTCTCTCAAACGAAGAAGTTTATGGCGAAAACTTTGACAGACCTTTCAGTCCAGTTTGTGCTAATAGACTCTGATATTATAATTAATAATGCATGCAGCACTTTACGGTGTTGTCATTTTTCCTTCCCTGTTAAGAAACTGCTTTCATTACTCTGATTAATTAAGCTTTCTTTGTCCCCTTATATCTATTAGCAGATTCAGTGTAACAGATGTTTCACTTTTGGGGTAATTAAGCATATTTTTAACAAGGAAAAAAAGATGAATTCCATTAGTTACATTCATATTTTACAGATAATTGTGGTAAGGATCTCTATAATCTCCTTAGATGCTGTACAGTCCTATTATCCTATGCCGGATAAATGTACTGCCAGGTGGAATTGTGATGACAAGTCTTCTCCCCCTTCCTCCACCAGGAAACACACCTGGGGGTGGTCAGGAGAAGAAATAAAATAGGGAAGCGAAGCCAATCACAGAGAGACTTGAAACAAGAATCTCATGGCAGAAGACCACAAATAGTCAAAATAGGCATGGATTTTATCAGGTTGCTCAGCACTGCATAGCAGACAATCAGTGTGTGTGGGGGGGTGTAGGTGGGGGGTGAACTCACCTGTACTGGATCACAATAATGGAGGAAGGGTTTTGTCCCCCCCCCTCTTTGTCCCCATCATTACCATCTTTGGAATTTCCACCTTTACCTGCTATTCTGAATGGGAGGAAAGCTCCTATGGGTGCCTAAGGGAGCTTTCCTCTCCTTGCAAATAGCAGCTGTGGGTGGGCATTTTCTCTTGGAACTGTGGCAGAGGCAAATACAGGTGAAACTCGGAAAATGAGAATATCGTCGAAAAGTGCATTTATTTCCTTAATGCAACTTATTATTATTTATTTTTCTTTTAATTTTCACAAATGCTTTCTTTTGGAAATTCCACAGTAATAAAACAAATAGTTACAATAATACAAAAATAAACAAAAAATAAACATCACTATTACATTTCATTAAATACATCCCATTTATAATTGACTCGCCTAATGACAAATAATTACAATTACAACGAATAAAGGCTTGACATATCTTGCTTTGCATGTCATGCATGCATCTATCTCATATATTGGTTTCACCTTTTAAGTTGTGTTACTGAAATAAATGCACTTTTCGACAATATTCTAATTTTCCGAGTTTCACCTGTATTTAAAGCTTAAACTCTCCAAAATGACACAGTCCCCAACTCAGCTCCCCCTCTCACTTTTCATAAACAAACAAAACTCCAGTTAAACAGCCTCAAACTATATGATGAAAAGGACACCTAGTTTAACCCTGTACGTTAGGGAGTGCAGCATCAGTCACTGAAATTGACATGTGGTTTGAAACCTAGCCTTGTTTAGTGAACAGAACAAATCCTTCTGTCAGCTGATTGGTCAGCAGGGGTTGGCCCAAGGCATGTCACTGCATGAAGCAAACCACTGCCACCCCTTCTCTCCCCTTTCTTTTCTCTCCTCTCACCCCTCCCTTCTGTTGCTATCATGAAGGCAGCCCCACCTCACCTCTAGAGCAGGGGGTGGAGAAACTTTGGCCCTCCAGATGTTGCTGAAATACAACTCCCACCTTCCATAGTCATTGACCATGCTGGCTGGAATTGTGGTTCTGCAGCATCTGACAGATTAAAGGTTCCGCACTCCCGCTCTAAGGAATGTTGAGCTGCTCTGGAAAAGCAGTGTGCAAGTGTTCCGCTCTATCTCAAAAAAGGGGATGATGTAACTGAATGGGATACACAGCCAGCACCTGGCACATTTTCTTTAATGGGATGTCCCAGGGTCTAGCGCTTGATAAAGAACCTGGTAGTGGGACACGGATGGTGCTGTGGTCTAAACCACTGAGCCTCTACTCAACCCCATAGTTGCCTTTGACTGGACGTAACCATCCAGAAGCGGCTTTGTCATGCTGGCCACATGACCTGGAAGCTATACGCCGGCTCCCTCGGCCAATAATGCGAGATGAGCGCGCAACCCCAGAGTCGGTCACGACTGGACCTAATGGTCAGGGGTCCCTTTACCTTTACCTTAACCATCCAGGGGTCCTTTACCTTTACCTTCCACAGAACCTAGTTGTTGGTTAATGTTGCCAACACTGAAGCCTTGCCTTTGGTGTTCAGCTTACACATTGCCAGCACACTGGGAAGAAGAGTCAAGACCAGGCATCCCCAAACTTCGGCCTTCCAGATGTTTTGGACTACAATTCCCATCTTCCCCAACCAGTGGTCCTGTTAGCTAGGGATCATGGGAGTTGTAGGCCAAAACATCTGGAGGGCCGCAGTTAGGGGATGCCTGGTCAAGACAACCAAATGTGGGCAAATAGGTTTTGGTGCTCTGCTGACACATGGGCTTATTTGTCATCATGCCATACATTTTGCTGTAGATCATGCATGCAATTCCATATGCTTACTTGCCTATGAAGTGCATCACAGCAAGGGTAGTTAAAACTGGGACTTTTCTCATTTCCCTTGCTTCACTCCAAATTCTTTAATAGGGCTGCATAATGCAAATTGCACAAATATTACATCAAAGGGAAAGCATCAGATTGGGAGAAATGTGGTTGAACCCATCACTTAACCTGTTAGATGAATAAAACATTATAAATCCCATGTTCTCATTGGGTGACCAGAAGAAGACTACTCTTAAATTCTTAAAAATGGACTTTCTTCAGCACCACATCAAAGAGTTTGCATATTGCATGAATCATTGATTAGCCCAGGGCATCTTAGCAAATACTATTAAAAATGTATAAACTAACTTTACTATATATCAGGCCTAATTAAAACCATTCCAAAAATATCTCGGATCACCTTTGCAATAATAATTCTTAGTACCACCAAGAAGCTTTCTCCTCCCACAACTTTCAAGTGAGTTTTATTTTCAGTTTTACTTTAAGAAAGAATGGAACTGTGTTCAGAGTCTTCCAATCTAGGTTCTGTGCTGCTTTGGTTGGGCATTTGCTTGATGCTTTCACAAAATTTCCATATATATTTTTAGGGCGTGGGGGGAGATGCGCCCATGTAGGAAGGGAGGGGCGATAGGGGCGCTCAGCCCTGGGCAACGCGATCCCAAGGGTGCCATGGCGGCTGCCCGCCCTGCCCCCAGAACGCGTGCCAGCCCCACCCCCAGTGCCGGAGCATGAAGCTCCGCCAGTGGATGTGCCAATTAATCCCACCGTCTAGTGTTACCCTCCATGCAAATGCAATTTGCACCTGCTAGGCCTACCCCTAAGAGTATTAATATATTGCAGAGAATTCTGAAATGGAGCAGTGTGTTCATGAGCATAGACATTCCTTTTGGTGAATATTTTGTAGGGAACAGTTAGGGCCAGAGGTGCCAGCTTGTGCTGGATAATTTTTTTGGGCGGAGGGCAATGCCTCAACATAATGTGCAGGAGCATCGCATCTCCCTCCCTAAGCCTGGCACAAGCTTCCTGGGTTTGGGAAGGAGATGCCAGGCCTCTGACGAAATGCTGGAGCCCACCTGCCTCCTCCTCAAAGCAAGGTGGGCTTTGGAAAGGTGGTGGGAGGACTCTTGGACCCCGTTTGGGCGCTGCACCTGTCTCCCTAAACTGGGCAGAGGGAGGAGCCAGGCTTTAATACTTCAACACTCTCATTTGCCAGGAACTAGTCTAGCCTCAGGGGCAAGCTCACCTCCATCTTCTTCCCTCACAGAACTACACTTCCCAGAGTTCCCTGGGAAGAAGGACTAACTGTGAAACCACTCCGATAGCTATAACTGAGAGGTAAATAGAGGTCTCCTAATAATTCTCAGAACCCTTAACAAACTACAGCTTCCCAAATTATATGGGGGGGCATGGGCATACTCAGCGCGGGGCAGGGGTGGGCAGTTGCCCCTCCCTAGAAGCAGGGCTGGTGGGCAGAGGCGGAGGCGGAGCACAGCCCAGCGGAGCGCGAGTTCACCGTTCCCGCCCGCCGCACCCTCCCTCCAGCTCCTCGTTGCACCCTCCGGCAAGGCCAAGCGTGGCGGGGAACCAGAGAGCGCGGCACGGCGCGGTGGGTGGGAATGCCGAACTCACGCTCCGCTGGGCTGTGCTCCGCCTCCGCCCACCAGCCCCGCAGGCAGCGCTGCTCTTGGCCGGCTTCGTCCTTGGCGCGGGGCAGGCTGGCTCTGGCCGGCTAGCCGGAGGGGCAACAACAGCAGCCCAGCAAGCCAAAGGGAAGAGCTGCTGCTGCTGCTGTATGTGGGGCTCATTCCTCAATCTTCCCGCCCTTTCCCGGAAAGAAGTCCCCAGTCGCAGCTTCCTCTCATTTTCCTGCGTGCCCGTGGCATGCTTTTAGATGACACTTTGGCATGCTTTTAGGTAATTTTGTGCAGGAGTTTAGTGAGCAAACCTCCCCCCCCCCCACCATGTCAATGCAAGGGAGCAGAGCGTAATAATAATAATAATAATAATAATAATAATAATAATAATAATAATAATAGTTTGCGCTCACCACGTTAAACAGCAGCAACTGACTATGCAAAAAATGGCACACATGAAAATGACACTTGCTTAGATTCCCTTTTGCTGACATTCTCAATTTTTATGCACTGAAAGTTTGGGATGTAGAAAAGGACTCCCATGTGTTTTCTGAAATTCACTCCCACTGCAAGCTTTCCTAGGCTTGTCAGTCAGTAACGTCTCTGAACACAGTGATGCAGTATTGTGAGTACCTGTCCATTTCATTTCTCTCCATTTCCTGATTTTTCCAATCTTAAATTTGGTTGTTTCTTCAGCAATTTGCAAAAATTTCCTTTAAAAATAACCCCTCAAAAAAAACTGCAGCCTTTCAATGCACATTTCTTCTAAAGCTTCTTGTGTGACATTACATTTATGCAAGTAATTTCTGCATTTTGTATGTTATTTTCACCAATATATTCATTATGATGCACATGTTTCCCTATTACTTGCATTCTCCTTTGTTTTGGAGGATCACTGCAAAATTTGGATACATGTGGCCCCTCCCCTACTGTGCATTGCCCCCCTGCCCCCCCCTAGTTTTGATCCTGGGTACGCCCCGGGGGGGGCGGAGACATGACTGTTTAAAGTGATATCATAGAGCTTTAAATCCATGGTGTAAATGTAGCAGTCAATAACATCCATCCATCCATCCATCTGCATATGCTGTAATTTTATTTTGTCTGCTTCTCTTTGTAGAAGGCTTATGATTTAAACCATTACATTAACTGTTGGTTAAACATAGCAGAGACAACTGCTAGCCGCTTCTGCTGCCTTCATGTGTGGAAAGTTCAATTCCCTCCAAGTGCAACCATCAGGATCAATAATCGGAAAAGATGCATGTCTTCAACTTTCTCCTTGGTTTTCTGCTAAATTAATATAGAAATCTTAATGTATAAATTAAGGGACAAATAAGGTGCTCTTTGCAGTGCTGTAAACAGACTGTGACCTAAAACATTTGTTCAGCATTCTCTTCTGTTAACAACATCAGATTCAGATCATTGGCTCATATTACCTGGAGACAGAAAGAAAATTGGTTGAACTAATTAGGAAATCTGCAATACAGGTAATGCATGTTTAAGGCTCCAGGAACGCGTAATAGAAACTGACCTGCATAACTGATTCAAAGGCTATCTATGCTTGTAGCCTCCCGTCAATAAAAATGGGACTAAAAAGCAGATATCTAGAACAAAGGAAGCAATTCCAGCTCTCCTTAGTTTGAATTCAGTCGGCCAGACAAAAGTCTGAGCACTTCCCCAGCAAATCGCATTATGATTTTGCAAAAGACAGTTACATAGGTATTTGGATTATATTTGGGTTTGAAAGATGCATTGACAAAAATAAAGAGAATAAACCATTTTAATCACTCACTCGCTAAGCAGACCAGATATGTCTTAGGCATAGTTTCATTCCTCACAATGGAAATATGCTAAGGTTGAGAAAGTGTACACTGAACTTCGAGTCAGTCCTTCAGGTAGTGACTTTGTTACAACCTGTCTGCAGGGCAGGGGTCAACAAGGACATTCTGGCGAGTGGCAGTTTGCTTATCAGTACCTCCTATAGCGAACACAAAAGAGCATGGTAAATATCTCTCTAGAAATGCACAATGTATAAGAGACTTTCCTTTTCCTCCACAGTTCCTGTTTGCACTGGGTTGGCCTTTTTTAGCTTTAGAGAACACCCCCTTAAGCATGCCCACTTTTGATTAGTTGCCAGGATGGAATACCCACCTGATGTAGGTAAAAAAAAGGTTAAAAGTAAAGGACCGCTGGATGGTTATATCCAGTCAAAGGTAACTATGGGGTTTCAGCGCTCATTTCACTTTTCAGGCTGAGGGAGCAGGCATTTGTCCACAGAAAGCTTTCTGAATCATGTGGCCAGCTCAGGACTAAACCACTTCTGGCGCAACGGGACACCATGACCGAAAACAGAGCTCATGGAAGGGCTGTTTACCTTCCTGCTGCAGTGGTACCTATTTATCTACTTGCACTGGCATGCTTTTGAACTGCTAGGTTGGCAGGAGCTGGGACAGAGCAATGGAAGCTCACCCTGAGGCGGGGACCCAAACCACCGACCTTCCGATCGGCAAGCCCAAGAGGCTCAGTGGTTTAGACCACAGCGCCACCTGCATCCCATTAACCAGATTTGAAATTTGATTTGTGTCATTGCATCACTCTGATAATTGTATGGTGTTTCTACCCCGCCCAAGATCAGTTGTGATGAAGGATAGGCTAGAAGTTTATCGAATGAATGGATGTGAATATATGAATGAGTAATTTCCTTCCCTTTCAATATTCATTTCAAAAGTAGCTCATTGGATGCAACCCAACAAGCTAATAAGAAATACCTATCATATGGAACACGTGCATTGAGGGAAGGTAAACGGCGTTTCCGTGTGCTGCTCTGGTTCGTCAGTCAGCAACCCTTCAGCATTACCTGAAAATGCTGGAGCTTATCTATTATTATTATTTCTTAAATTTATATACCACCCTATGCCCACAAGCCTCATTGTGCAATAGCCCAAGAAGCATTAGTGCTTTGTATTATTTTTACAGCTGGAAAGGGATAAAAAACAGCACTTGTGGGTGGCAACGAACACCAGCAACTGACTTTGTTCTCATTCCACATGGTCTGGGTGCCGGAATGTGACTCAGGTCCCTTTTCTGGTGACTGATGTCCACTGAAGTGCTTTGTTCTCATTCTTCGTCCCCACTCTCACTGTGGGTGCAATGATTTCTTTCTGTTACGAATGGTTATTGACCTTGTAGGCACAGTACAATGGGATACATGAAATGAAAAATTGCCGCCCTGCATAGTGAATAAAGTGGTTACTAATTTTATTTACTGTATGCAATTTATTTAATGTATGCAATTCCCATTACCCTAAATAATGCACCCAAATCAGGGGGCAGACTTTGCATTCTGCAATCAAAGTGTGTCCCTTTGGGTGTTGACGCAGATTGATACAATTGGAAGGGTCAATTTAGGCCAGCCTTTTGCCAAAAGACACAACCACACACTTTCGAGGCAAGCACATAATCAGCTTACAAAACTCAGTGGTATAAGCAGATATCAGTTTTATGCTTCCCTTCCACTCGTATGCAAAGTGCTTATTGAGCAGATGGCTACAGTTGACTTTGGCAAGTGAATCTAGCCAATTCTACTGGAAAAGGCAGATCGTGAGATTGAAGGTGGGTCAAAATAACCTGTGCCGCAATCTGACACAACAGATTGAGTGAGCAAGTGAGAGAATGTCCATATTGTTTTCCCGAACCCAATACATTGTTTGTTGTGATGGGAAGTTCAAGGGCCAAGAATAGAGACTGGTACAGTGAGCAAATATTTGGGACTCAGATCGTATACACAGACAACCAACCATGGTTGGAGATTTAGTATGACCTAGTAATTAAAAGGCAGAACCTGAGACATCAAGGTTCAAATCCCCATTCAGCCATAAAGCTGACAGGGTAACCTTGGGCCAGTCACTGTCTCTCTACCTAACAGGCAGGGCTGGTGCTAGGGTGTTTTTTTTGCGTCCTAGGCACCTTCTGGCACCCCCCCCATTAACAATAAATAAATAAATAAATAAATAAATAAATAAAAAAAAATAGGGAAAAAAGAAAAAAGAAAAAGTAGAAAAAATAAAAAATAAAAAAAACAGCTGAGAGGCACGGCAAGGTGTCCCCAGGCTCGTGCCCCCCGCGCACCTCCGGAGCTTCGCGCAGGAAGCGTGAGTCTGGGGCCGCCTCCACTGCGCCCGTCAGCTGTTGTTGAGCAGCTTCAGGCCGCTCTCCGGACGCATGCAAGAGCCTCAGGATAGTGGCCTGAAGCTGCTCAACAGTGACAGGCGCGGAGGAGGGAGCCCTAGGCTTGTGCTCCCCGCGCGCCTCCAGAGCTTCGCACGGGGAGCACAGGCCTAGGGCTGCCTCCACTGCACCTGTCAGCTGTTGAGCTGCTTCAGGCCACTCTCACACGCGCCTCAGGATAGCGGCCTGCAGCCTCTCAACAGTGACAGGCACAGTGGAGGCGGCCCCAGGCAGCCCCCCGGGGGGCGGGCAGGCTAGCCAGCGCCCCTCCATTTTGGCGCCCTAGGCAGCTGCCTAGTTCGCCTTAATAGATGCGCCGGCCCTGCTAACAGGGTTGTTGCAAGGATGAAATGAAGAGGGGGAGAACCATGAGATTCATCTTGACATCCTTGGAGTTCGGGCCACCACCAGCTTTGCTCTTTCCTGTCAGGTTGGGGACCAGCCAGGTTAGAGACACGCCTGTTCAGGTAACACAATGTGTGCCCCACCACCTGCCATTGTGGTAGAAAGCAGGACTTTGGGACTGTACCTTATTTTAAGCACCCTATTCATTGCTGTATCTCCCCAAAGGGATCATTGCAGGCAGGGCCGTCTTTAGCATATGCACCGCCAGGGTGCAAAGATCCACCCAGTGCCCCAAAATTTAGTTTAGCCGCTCCCAAAGTTGTTGAGCTTTTTCTGGGAGGGGGAAAGCCAAAGTTGCTGAGCTTTTGGGGGGGAATCACTCACCTGTAACGATGAGAGGGACCAGTATACAGTAGGTATACATTTGGCGCCCCCCAGAATACATTTGGTGCCCCCAAGAATTTGGCACCTTCCACCCCTGGGTGAAGATGGCCATGATTGCAGGTGAAATTGCCTAGGAGAGTTCCCCCCAATTAGAACTGTTCCAATGGACCTAGTTCAATTGTAAAAGCAATGTGTACACTTCCCTAGGAAGTGACTTCAGTACTAATTCTTGGCTTTGCAGTTCAGCCATATAGCTTGACAAGCGCGCCAACTCTATGGAGCCAATGTTGAGGCAGTGAGTCAAGCATGGCACAGCTTCAGTGGCCAGCTCCTTCTGAGTATGAGAGGAGGAGGCGCTGGCTATTGAAGCCGTGTCATGCTGGGCTCCGTGCTCAGCCTCCTCCCTGCAGTGTGACGTCACACCTGTTGCGCATCCCATGTCATGCACATGACATCACACACCATGCACATGATGTCACACATGTGCAACACATGATGCATGCATGATGTCACACTCACATGGCACATGCCACGCCCCCTCAATTTGGGGTGCAAGTCGGTGTCTCTGTAGCTTCATCAGATTTCAGTGGCCTAGTTTAAAAACACACACACACACACACAGAGAGAGTGATGCTTTGCTGTAAAGAAAATTCCTTCCAGAAATCAGCATTGGCCCCTAGAATCTTGCACGCCGGGGTAATTTTACTTTATATTTTTATTTTATAAGAGAAGTTATAAACTGCCAACTCATTAAAAAACCATTAAAGCATCATAAAATTATAGACTAATAAAAACCAGAACAAATGACCAACCCTGAATCAAATTAACTCTCTTAAAACTCTGTGAAACGGAAATATTTTTATCAGGTGACAAAATATAAACATTGCAAGTTTCTGGATTTGTAAAGGCTTACGGTTCATGCAAAACCATGCACTGCTAAAACTTTGCCTGTGATGGAGTAGCAGGGAAGTTATATAATGTCTTAATGGAAATAGGTTTATGCATTGCAGTCTGATTTGCTTGTTTTCTTATTCTGAAAACAAAAGAAAAGAAAATGGGGTGGGTGGGGAGAGGGGAAATACACTTTCATTGTATCACATGATGGTAGGTAAATAGCAAAGGGGAGGAAGAAGGTCAGATCTCTATCACCACACAAGGCTGTTGTCTGCATGGACCAGGCTTCACTTATTCAGGTTGTACCTTCCAGACAGGTCACTTCTGCCTGGTATTCCGATCGCATTCTCTTTAGTTGGACAAGAGTGACCTCTTGACAGCATCTCAATATGCTGGCGAATGACACACAGACAGATTTCATAGCAGTTCCTTAGAACTACGTTCCCAACTGCGGATTTCCTCATAAACCAAGGTCTGATAGCCTACTGACTGTGCAAATGGGTGAAGAATGTCAGTGTAAAATGGTAACAACAGTGAAAACATAAAATATAACTCTTATTATCATTATTATTCTATGTGTCTCCAAATGTGTTAAAAACTTTGATTATAATGTTTGTTTTCGTTAATGTTTTAATTGTATGCTACATTCTGTGTTCACATCCATCAGACAATTGCTAGTTGTTGATTTGTTGGTTTAGATCAGGCATCCCCTGATCAGGCATCCCCAAACTGCGGCCCTCCAGATGTTTTGGCCTACAACTCCCATGATCCCTAGCTAACAGGACCAGTGGCTGGGGAAGATGGGAATTGTAGTCCAAAACATCTGGAGGGCCGAAGTTTGGGGATGCCTGGTTTAGATACGTTCTGTTTTTATTTAAAGGGACCATGTCAGAACTGGTATAATGGTGTGTGTGTGTGTGTGTGTGTGTGTGTGTGCTGCTATCTTTGTTGATGTGTTCAAAAACAAAATTACATTTTATTTTATTTATTTGTCACTCCCTCCAATATATATATATATATCTTGAAGTGGGTTACAGCTTATAAAGAAGAACGTGATACCAAATATAAAATATGCTTTGTTGTTTTTACAAAACCATTCTTGTTACACTGTCATGCAAATGTGATAGATACTGCATACAATATGCCTCAAATGTTTTACTTTGAGGGCTAAATTATATATATGAGATGTACTTAAGCAACAGGTAGGTTAACAATATCAATTCATGTCTGTGTTACTACTAAACACACAGCTCTTAAGGGATTTGGCAGCCTTGGAATTTTGTCTACATTTCCAGTAGTTATTATACTATGATGACTTTCATAAAGAAATGAAAGGGAAACAGCCATGCTTAGATCTGTTAGAAGCATGTGGTTGAGGTACTGTAAGCAAACCTTGACATTTGGGATTCAAAGTGGATTTGCTTTCGGATCTGGATCTTTAAGCTGGTTTGGAGACGGGTGCCGAAGCAGTTTCATAAAGCGAAACTGTGTTCAATTTGTGTGTGAAATTTCCCCTGGGCTTCCCTTTCAGCTTGCTCTTGTATGAAATCTCCGAACTCCTTCTTGAAGTTAGAAGAATTTAAAGATCAGCTTGTTTGGGGGGTGGGGAGGAAGGAAGCTTCTGAAGAGGAAACTCTTCATAAGATGCTGAAGTGTCTGTGGACTGCATACGCAGGTCCCATTGGATTTTATCTATAGTGTCTGTATCAAGGACTAGATATGTACTCTGAGAACCCAATCAGAGCCTCGGCATTTAACTTTGAACTGACTCATTTTGGTGGTACGGCAGGAACCAGCTAATGTTGTTTTAATGCAGGATTCATTGTTTCATTAATTCTAAATCTGCCGCCAGTATGGCCATTCCCCTCCCTCCTTCCATTTTAAAGCCATAACAATGAGCATTATTTATTCCTAAACGTGTGTTAATGAATTTTACAAGCATGTTGGATGTAGCGACTGTCAGGGAGCCAGCCAGGAAGCTTGGAGCCAGAGTCAATCCCGAACTATGCCAAAGCATTACTCGAGCCATTGGAAATGATTATCCACATACAAATGGGAAAATACATAAAATGATATATAAGGTCACGGTGACAGCCAGGAAGCGGTGCCAGGAATATTCTTCCTGCTTGGCTCCTCTGCTTATATAGGCATAGAGCTGAGGAAGAGCCAAACACTTTGCACGAGCCAGGCATCTAACATCCTTGGCTTGCCCACCTCAGTAGCACAGCTGTCATGGCAAAAACAACCCATCAAGCATGCATCTATTTTGCCATCTTTTATTTTCTATGACTTTGCAAGATGTGACCACCAAGGGCAGAGTTATTTGTGTCATTAAAAGTTCTGGAAGTAGATCTCTCTAAGCGTTGGAAACAGAACAACTTTCAGCGATGACTAAGGTTGGGATGCTACGTTAACTGGGAGCTGGGTGGTCCTATGACATTGTGGTGAGCTGGTGGGAGACTTACCACTTGCAGGATTAAAGCATGGATGGGGGAACCAGAAGCCAAATGTGGGGCCCCTGGGCCCTCCCTCTATCTGGCTCTTGGGGTGCTCCTCGGGCCACTCTGCTCTGCACCCTCCTTGAGTGTTTTTGCTTGACTGGAAAGGCTCTGTGAACCATCACAATATCACTGACATTTTTTCCTCCACTTGGATAATTTTTGAATGCATCCCCAACTCTAACAACAACAACAACAACAACAACAACAACAACAACAACAATTTAATATTTATACCCCGCCCATCTGGCTGGGTTTCCCCAGCCACTCTGGGCAGCTTCCAACAAGACATTAAAATACAATGATCTATTAAACATTAAAAGCTTACCTAAACAGGGCTGCCTTCAGATGCCTCCTAAAAGTCTGGTAGTTGTTTTTTGTCTTTGACATCTAGTGGGAGGGCGTTCCACAGGGCGGGTGCCACTTTATATATGAAGAATGGTTAAAAAAAAGTGGGAGAAATCTTTGGCACAGAGATCAGACCCTCCAAGTGTTCCTAATTTCCAGGGACAGTCCCAGATTTACAGAAGCCACCCTGGTTTCTGATTTGACCCTGGAATGTCCCACTTTTCCTTAGGAAGTGTCTATTTTCATTGGAGAAATGTTGGAAGGTATAGAGTTAAGTGAGATCTTCCCCGAGCCAAGGAGATACGTAACTATACAACCTTCAGAAGACATCTGGAAGGAGCCCTATATAAAAAGTTTTTTGAATGTTTTATTTTGATTTTATATATGTTGGAAGCTGCCCATAGTGTCTGAGGCAACCCAGTCAGATGGGTGGGGTACAAATAATAAAATGATGGTGATGATGATGATGATGGTGGAATAAAGGTAAAGGTAAAGGGACCCCTGACCATTAGATCCAGTCGTGACCGACTCTGGGGTTGCGCGCTCATCTCACATTATTGGCTGAGGGAGCCGGCGTATAGCTTCCAGGTCATGTGGCCAGCATGACAAAGCCGCTTCTGGCAAACCAGAGCAGCACATGGAAACGCCATTTACCTTCCCGCTGTAGCAGTCTCTCTTTATCTACTTGCATTATGACGTGCTTTCAAACTGCTAGGTTGGCAGGAGCTGGGACCGAGCAACGGGAGCTCACCGCATCACAGGGATTCGAACCACCGACCTTCTGATCAGCAAGCCCTAGGCTCTGTGGTTTAACCACAGCGCCACCTGGGTCTAGGATGTCCCTATTTTCATTGGAGAAATGTCAGAGGACATGAAAGCTCTGTTTGGTTTTTTGTGTATGTAATGGCTAAGCCAACTTTCTTTCTGACTGCCTGCCAACACTGGATGAGGTAAGATGACCTGTAAGGCAGAGGTGGATGACCTGTTGCCCTCCAGATGTTGCTGGACTGATTGGGGCTGGTGAGAAATGGAGTTGAGCAACTTCTGGAGGAGCACAGGCTCTTTACCCTTGGTGTAAGGGCTGAAATAGGGCTGTACACCACCCTCAATCTCTGCTGAGTGGTAGCAATATTCCGGGGGGGGGGGATCAGGTGTTTACCCAGGGTCATTGCCAGGATGCTGTCAGTGGCTCCTGGCTGGTGACCCAGAAATGTGTAAAGACAAGGAAAAGTTTCTTGCAGTCCTTTTTTTTATTTCAAACTTTACAGAGAGAGGCTATGGAACCCAGCCTCTTGGATAATGGCATTGTCCTGAGTGAATCTCCACAACCCATCTTTCCTACTTCCCCATTCGTCATCGTCATCATCTCCTCCATGGGTGCTGTGACGTGCCCTCTGTCTTTGAGCTTTTTGCTCTCCAACTTTTAAGGCTCGCCAGGTTCTGGGAAATGGTGGGTCTGGAATGTTTTCTAGTGACAACATGTCAGCCAGCTGCTGCTCCAGCTCTGCCTGCTCCTCCTCTCCCATTATTTCCACACATTTCCCCCTCCTCTGTCTCTGAGCTGTGACCTCCCGCAGACCCCTGTTGTAAATCTAGACTGTCTTCCTCTTCCTGCTCCCTGGAAGGGTCAGGATGGGGAGGTGGTCTACACCACTCCTCCTCCTCTGCCCAGTTCCTGACAGTCATGTTTCCATTGGGAATTCGGGCACACCAGAGACTGTAGTTTGCCACTAGTTACAGGTAGGTAGCCGTGTTGGTCTGGCGTAGTTTGCCACATCATCCACCTAGTAGTGAGAAATCAAGTTATAGCAGGGGTGGACTTGGGTCTTTCAAAAATTGGCACCGCCCCTACCTATTGCCTTCCGTTCTTCTGGATTCACTGCACCATAGTTATGATGCCCTGTGGTGTCCCCTGGGCTTGCCACCCAGTGCTCTGGAACTAGTAGGGGCCCATGACCATCAGGTCCAGTCGTGTCCGACTCTGGGGTTGCGGCACTCATCTCTCTCTATAGGCCGAGGGAGCTGGCGTTTGTCCGCAGACAGCTTCCAGGCCATGTGGCCAGCATGACAAAGCTGCTTCTGGTGAACCAGAGCAGCGCACGGAAACACCGTTTACCTTCCTGCCGGAGTGGTCCCTATTTATCTATTTGCACTTTAATGTGCCCTCTCTGCCTTATACTTTTAAAGAAGTATCATATCACTTGAAACTGTCGAACACCTACAATTCGTCAAGTTACCTGGGAAGAGGGATCGTTTGTTTCAACCACTCTGAGAATTGTAGTTTTATAAAGGGAACTGGGGTCTCCTGACAACTCTCAGCACCTTTACAGATTACAGTAACTAGAATTCTTTGGAGACTGTTTCAAGTTGTATGATACTGCTTTAAATGTATGGTGCCAATCCAGCTCCCAGAAGTCCCCTAAACCAATGAAACTTGGAAATAGATTTGTTTAGAAAATTATGTGTCTAAAAATCAGAATAGGAGGAGACTAAATTATATAGATGCTTTTTGACTGATAGGTGAAAAACCAGATACTCTGGATTTGACATGGGATTGTTAGAACGAATGAGTTGAATAACGTCCAGAAAGTCTGAACTAATACCACTCTTGACATGAGATGTTCCCAATGTTATTTTCATTCCAGAAGAAGATGAATGAGATTTCAAAGCTTATAATGAACGAGGGAAATATTGATAACAAACAAAAGCAAGCCTGGAGGGATCAACGGAAGCATTATGGGTAATGAAGGAAATTATCAAGGTGACAAAACGATGCAATTAGTGGGTTTTGTAAAACTTTTGAACCTAGGGCTAAGTTTAAGATGAGGACAGGTAAAGCCATACCAAGTGTTGCCTGACAGCTGTTTCGGAAAGATTGCTTGTATTAAAAAGATGTTCAATCTTCCCAAAGCTTTAAATAGGCTTAGGCTTAGATTTTGAGCTGAAAATCTCATTTGTCCAAGCATCCTAACTTTTTTCTCCGCTTCTTCTGAAGCGTGCCAAATGGACTTTTCCTGAAAACGTTTGCCTCGTCCTGTCGCCTGACACCATTCAATGGGGTTGCAGTAATACAAAAATTGACACCCAGTTGACCTTTTGAACTATCCATAGTATGTTCTAGGACATGCTGGTAGAGAAGAAGAAACCAAGCTTTCCACTGCCAATATTTTCATGTAGAAGGAGAGGGAATGGATACACACACACACACACACATGCACTCATATATATATATATATATATATATATATATATATATATATATATGCACTTACATGAACGAAGTCTATAATTGTCAGAGTTCAAAAACAAGGTATGCTTTAGAAATCTGAAGTAAGGAACATAATTATTATAGACAGAACAGTGAAGTCTGGCAATAAAATATCATTTTTTATGTTCGCTGGGGATGATCCGCCTCAGGAATATGACCTTTTTTTAACAAGTGGGTATTTCACAACTTCAGTGGTATTGTTCTATTAACAAAAGATTACATGCATCATTTTAGGAAGGCTAATCAAACATTTCATTAGGCTCTTCGTGTTTTATGTTAAATGGATATCATTTTAAGGGAAGCTACATAAAGAGGGTTGTAGCCAACTAAGTTTTATTCAGAGTACACTCACTGAAATGAATGGACCTAAGTTAGACACATGCACCAATTTCAATAGGTTTCCTCTGAGTATGGCTGACATCGGATGCAACTCCAGGCTGCAATCTTAACCCTTTATATTCAAAAGTAAGTCCTTTTGAAGTCAATGGTGCTTACTTCCAGGTAAATGGCCTTAGGTTTGCAGCCTTAGCCAATGTACTGAAATTATGAATGTGCATTAAAATGTGTTATTATTATTATTTTTTTAAAAAAGCAAGGCAAACCCTTTAGCTATATGGCAAAGGTTTGGCTGTTTTCAAAGGCTCTTGATGTTCTTTTGACCTTGTTGTTTTAGTGATGTTAATACTTCCATGATTAATGCTTTATTAGATGTTGCAGTAGTTTTTTAAATACTTTATTTGTTCTGTGATATGGTTTTGTACAAACTGTCTTAAAGTTGCTTGAAGAAAAGGGTGGGATCTAAGCATTAATGTCCTTCCTTCCTTCCTGGAAATTAAAATCAGACATGTAACTCTTACATTCCACTGGCAAGCAAGTTCTAGGTTTGTTTGGTTTATTTTTTTTTTTAGCCTTCAGTGTTTCTTAACTCATCCCTCTACTGTCCCTTTTACCAGTAGCTTCATTCTGGTTTCCATTGAATTTTGTAAAAATCTAATTCTATTTATCATTCATGTAGGATACGTTCAAATCAAATGAAATATACCCCCCGTCGGCCATTTGATTATTCAAATTCATGCCATTTAATGAGTGTATTTTATATATTACACTGCAACATCCATATTGACTTCGTCTTATCCTTTATCAATCAATTTAGCACCGAAAGTTGCAATTCAATGGTGTCCTTATCTCTCCAGGTATCTGAAGAAGTTTGCATGCACACGAAAGCTCATACCAATGACAAACTTTGCTGCTCTCTAAGGTGCTACTGGAAAGAATTTTTATTATTATTTTGTTTCGACTACGGCAGACCAGCACAGCTACCTACCTGTAACTTATCTCTCCAGTCAGGGATAACGATCCAGAAGCTCTGGAATGGATTGCTTGGCGACAGGTTAGAGAAATTCTATTGGGTGAGTGATCTGGGAGTGGGAGAGAATTCCAGCATTGCCCAAGCACCACTTAAGATGTTGGAGATCAATCCAGAGATTGCCGCTCCTCCTATCCTTCTACTTTTTTGAAGTAGCTTTGAAACTACACCTATAAATTAACTGGGAAAGGCTCATCTAGTCCAGTATCCTGTTCTCACAGCAGCTAACCAAGTGCATATGGGAAGCTTCCCTTCTTCAGTTTGCGTGCCAAGGCACCCACGCCCCAAAGTTCTCAGGAGAACAGTAAAGACCCAGACGCGAAGTATTGTGGTTTATGGGTTGAAATAGACCACAACTTTATTGGTTACAGATGTGAGTGGTTTGGCTTAGGCACATTCCTGCCTAGTTCCTCTCTGAAAAATAAGGGATCGGACCGGAAGTAGCATACCGGAAGTAGCGCTGCTGCCATTTTGGAACTGGGCGGAGCATGCTCAGAAGTGACTTTTGATGCTGCTGTGCCCACTTCCAAAATGGCCACCGCACCAGAAGTCGCACTGCAGCCATTTTGGAACTGGGCAGAGCAGCATCAAAAGTCGCTTCTGAGCATGCTCCGCCCAGTTCCAAAATGGCCGCCGTGCCAGAATAAACTGGGGAAAAACAAAAAAAATCCATTTTTTGGCTGGGGACAGCTGGAAAAATGGGGGTTTCCCAGGGAATACGGGAGACTTGGCAGCTATGCTTAGGCATTGGGGTGAAGCCAGGCTATATTTTGACTCCTGCCCATCTACAGGGAGTCTACTTAAGGGTAAACCTCTGAGAGGGGGTGTCCTATGACTTATATCAAATAGGGGCACCCCCGGGGGCCCCATAGGGGCTGTGACATAGCCCTAGCCCACGTCCAGGAATCAGACAGGACTCACACCCCGGATCCCTTTAACAGGACACCCTTACTGACGAGGGGCAGGTGAAGGCTACAACCTCCCCTCCATCAAACAAAGGCTTACCAGGTAGGCGAAAACCGAAAGGCCGGTGCCAATTTGCCAAGTGGAAAAATTCGTACCCTGCCCCAAAAATATGGCGACCGACAATTGCCCATAGCAAGGTCGTATCAGAGCAAAGCACAAAAAGAGGGTGGGTGGGGTGGGAGATCTGGCGATGGGGCGAGTGAGAGGGTGTCAGCCGCAGTTAAATCTCCTGTGGCCACACCCACTCCTGAGGCTGATGGGCTGGGGGCCGTCCTACAGGGTGCAGATCCCCCAGCAGCGATGACACAGCTGGCATGACATAGGAGGAAGGCGGAACTCTCTGCCCCTAAGCTGGTGTTCTATTGTGACCCGTCTGCTTGGCCGCAATGCTGCCCACTGGAAACAGATGAGCGGACTTCCAGCAACTGCCATAATATTATGTCTGTGTTACTATACCCCTTTATTTAATATCCCTAACACAGGTATAATGGAGGCATAGATTCATGGACATTGTCTGCTGAAGTTGTATTTTAGGTAAAGGTAAAGGGGCCCCTGACCATTAGGTCCAGTCGTGTCTGACTCTGGGGTTGCGGCGCTCATCTCGCTCTAGAGACCGAGGGAGCCGGCATTTGTCCCCAGACAGCTTCCGGGTCATGTGGCCAGCATGACAAAGCTGCTTCTGGCGAACCAGAGCAGCGCACGGAAACGCTGTTTATCTACTTGCACTTTTGATGTGCTTTCGAACTGCTAGGTGGGCAGGAGCTGGGACCAAACAACGGGAGCTCACCCCGTTGCAGGGATTCGAACCGCTGACCTTCTGATCAGCAAGCCCTAGACTCTGTGGTTTAAACCACACAAACTTTCAGAAGCACTCAGGTTTATAAGATCAACCCTCTTCCCAGGGAGGGCCACCCTAACACAAATAGCTCCACAAACGTCACACATTTGTTACCTTTGATGTGTTCCAGTTGGTTTCTGAATACCTCAAGTAAGGGAGCAACAGAATCCCAGGGCAAAGCAAAACAGCATGCAGCCACAATGTTAAATCTAACATTGATATAGGCTGCCCACCTTTCCCAGTCCCAGGGGATTACAATCTATTACCTGAACCACATTGCTCTGTCTCTTGCTGCTCTTGCCATATGAAAGGAAAAATCCGAAAATCAATACTTTGTGGCAACAGCAGCTCCAGCGATGCCGTGTCCATGAAAATTCAGGTTGCCTGTGTGCTGCTTTCGCCCATCACATAAAATCGGTTTAAGTAACTCTTGGAACAAGGTGGCACAGACGATGAATTAGTATTTATGCCTTCAAGCAAAGATAAGGTCATGGGCATCATTTTTGTGTGAGGGTAAATGATGATTTACTTTGCAGCACAGGAGCTTTTATTCCAATATCACCATAAAATGCTAAAAAAAGAGAAGCAAGTGTCTCGCTGTAGCTCTTCAGCCATGCTGTAAATGCACATCAATTCACGAGGAGAGGTGAAACAAGGATATGGGCTGAATTTACAGGACTATAACCATTTCAGGAACAAAGACAAAATAATGCCAGCAAGAGTTAAATCACAGAGCTACAGATGATGTATCTGTTTGCTCCAGACCCAATTCTCTGAGATTTACTGAAGCATAAATGAGTTCCTATGCTGAACTGTATCCTTAGCTTTGTATGGGGGAGGACAAAGGAATCTTCAAATACAAATGATTTCTCCCCCATCAAGAGCTGACACCCTAGCCCATTCTTAAAAGTAGCTTCTACATAGCTGGAGAGGGCCTTGGTAGTGCAAAGACATAGCTTGATCCAGCAGAGATGTTTGAGAATGGGAAGAGTTCTTCTGTTTGTGGTAGAGTTCTCTTTTCATTCACAGAATAGGCCTTGTTGGAGGCTTCCATATATAGAATGGGAAGGCCATTTTAACCAATTAAGCCTTCGGCCCCACATCACCTCCCATCATAGCTGTCAAGTTTTCCCTTGTCTTGTGAGGAAGCCTATTCAGCATAAGGGAGTTTCCCTTTTAAAAAAGGGAGAACTTGACAGCTATGCCTCCCATGCTGTTCTGGAAAAGTCCTACGCACTCAGGAGGAATGCGGGGGGGGGGGGAAGACAAAGGGTTGCGTTGCGATACCCCGACCCTTCCCGAATAAATAAAGACACAAGACATGGTGAGTAAGGTTAATGGGAATAAAAGGACACAACTTTATTGATTACGATTGTAGAGAGGTATTGGCTTAGGCATTGGATCTAACCGACTAGACCCGACTCCAGCCCATTGTGCTGGCAGTCTGCGAAGGGTTAACCACCGCTGGGTGAGTCCTGCGATGCAGATCAACTACGAACTCACCCTGGGGCCACCAATAGGGGCATGCCTTAGGCCCTCAACTACCACGGCTTCGGACATGGCCACGTCCCTGGACTCCTTAAGGGAGTTGTTGTTTAGTCGTTTAGTCGTGTCCGACTCTTCGTGACCCCATGGACCACAGCACGTCAGGCACTCCTGTCTTCCACTACCTTTCGCAGTTTGGTCAGACTCATGTTGGTAGCTTCGAGAACACCGTCCAACCATCTCGTCCTCTGTCGTCCCCTTCTCCTAGTGCCCTCAATCTTTCCCAACATCAGGGTCTTTTCCAGGGAGTCTTATCTTCTCATGAGGTGGCCAAAGTATTGGAGCCTCAGCTTCACGATCTGTCCTTCCTAGTGAGCACTCAGGGCTGATTTCCTTAAGAATGGATAGGTTTGATCTTCTTGCAGTCCATGGGACTCTCAAGAGTCTCCTCCAGCACCATAATTCAAAAGCATCAATTCTTCAGCGATCAGCCTTCTTTATGGTCCAGCTCTCACTTCCATACATCACTACTGGGAAAACCATAGCTTTAACTATACGGACCTTTGTCGGCAAGGTCCTTAAGGGAGTACCCCTCAGCATTTTGGGGGAGGTGATGGCAGCAACCTCCCCCCCCCACCTGAGACCTTTCTGAGATAATCCAATGCCTAACCACCAATCGAGCCTAAAGGCAGGTAAGTAGCACGAAGCAGAAAGCGTAGCGGCTGTGGGGGCAGGAGCAAAGAGACTGAGCCCCAGCCACACACCCACTTAAAGGCAACAAGCCATGCCCCTGGGGTGTCTGGATTGGACATGCCGGGGAGTGATGCACCCAGGGCCCAGCCTATGGCTGGAGGGATGGCAATCATCCCCCCAGCACGTGAAGGCTCGGGGCGCCCGCAATCTTCCTTCCTGCTATGCCGGAAGGGACTCTGTTGGATCAAGGGAGAAGCAGTGAAAAAATGTATCTGCAGGATCCCAAAGCACCCTGCCCAGTTGGCAGCACTCCACTCACGGATTGCTGGGTCCGCCCCATATTGACAATATCAACCCATATGTTACTGTGCATGTTAAAACCTTGTGGGTTGCTGTTGAAGGCATGATCATCAAAACATTAATGTGGGAGCCCAAAAACTGAATATTCAAGAATATGTGATACACAGATTACCCCCCCCCCAAAAAAAACCCCAAAAAGTTGCTGAGGGCAGAAGACCACTGTTGAGGGATGAAGTAGAAGGCAGCCAGTTAAACTGATGGGCGATTGTAACATTTTCTGGTGCCAAATCGCAACGAACTTTTTATGTCTTTTTTTTTTTTAAGCCTATGGATTGGAATAGGGACTATAATGAAGTACAGTGGATTTTCTTCTTTTATTAACGTGTCACTTGAATGTTGAGCAGTAAAATCTTTTACTGAAGTTCTTATATAAAAATGCAAGGGTGAGTACAGTTTTTTAAAATAAAAAAATCACCTTGAAATTAAACAGCAGCAGGTGTGAGACTTGAAGAAAGCAGCATCATTGCAATGCAGATCTTTTCTAGCTAAATCACTTTCTTCTCACTAAGTGTTTGACTGCACTTGCTGTGACTTCCATTAACACAACTTAGAGGATCAGCATGGCACGGATCCTACTGATGCCTGAGAATGTTTTATCATTTAAATGTGCTCTGTGAATTTTGTCTCTATGTTCGTCAGTCCCCCGGATCCGGTAATTTGTATTGTAGGCAGCTCTGAAATGTTTTCTGTTAATTTATATGTGGGGCACGGACCCACATGGAACAAAGGTTCCTTCTGCTGAAATGCAATGGTAGGAGGAGTTTGGTGTGCATGTCCATTATTCTAGCTCAGAACATAATCCAAACCCAGTCTGCCCAAAACTGGCTCAGGTTCCAACAGATCCCGAGCTGGCTTAGCCCCCACCCCACCCCCAGCTGCCACCAGCAGGATCCCACCAATTGTGACACCCATTAGAATGCCACCTAAGCCGCTACAGCTGGGCAGAGTGACACCTCTACCCACTGGCGGAGGAAGGGGGTACGGTGGGTGCGGCATGCCCTGTGTGTCATCCCTGAGGGGGGTGACATCGCTGCACCGCCCTCCCCCCTGGGATGCTTGCTGCTTGCCGTGGGTGGCACCCCCCTGGGACACTTGCCCAGCCCCAATGGGTGGCTAACATGTGCGCCGCTCCAGGTGCAAGAACAGCTAGCTCTGCCTCCGCCTCTACCCAACACACAACACACACTGCTCAGCACAACGGGGCTTTGGAGAGTTCTTCCCACCAGCTATTTGAGCAAGCTCCAGCTTTGTGTGAACCTTCAGTTTGCTTATCCTTCCATCCCCATGTGCCCAGGCATTGAATCTTGAGGAATCAAGCAATAGAGCCAAGCAATGACTAAGCTCACATAGTTAGCGCTGCAACCCACCACCACTGGGTGAACACACTGGGAGAACTGGGTGGGTGAGTGGCAGCAGCAAGTAGTGGCATCATGTAAGGGCTCTGGGGACAGCGGCAAGAGCAACCAACAGCCTTACTATGCAACAACACAGCATAACAACACCTTTATAGTGCCAAAATGAAGTGGAAAACCTTTCTAAACTGGTTTTATGTGGCATACCTATCCTTTAGTGCTACAATTTAATTCGTACTTGACTTTATGAAACATTCCCCCAATGATGTTCTGGAATGACACCGAGAAGAATAACGTCATTCCTTGAAATAACAGTACAGCATTTGGAAATAAGAAAGTGATTATATTCAGATGCATTAAAAATGCAGCTAGGAGTTGACCCTGTGGCATTTCAACCTCTCGATGCAAAGCAGAAGTAATTACCTGGTCAGTAGTGGTTTCAAGGTCATCCATTCCTTTTTGCTGTCAGTCCTTTCAGCCACTAAATTATGATATACAATATGTAATAATAATAATAATAATAATAATAATAATAATAATAATAATAGTAATAATAATAGCAGGATATTTATTTATTTAAAAATATATTTTAGGTTAAAGAGCTGGATCTGTTAGCCCTTTGCGTTCACTCCCAAGTCATGAGATCATCCTTATAATTGCCAAAATTAGGACCAAGGATCTCATCATCCAGTTAATTTAGATCTCCTGTTTCAGACAGGGCTAGAAGGAAGAGGAATAATATGTTTTAAATGAATCTGGAGGGTATGTGAACATGGGGCGTTTCAGAGGCTTGGCTCCAGCCCACATGAGATCAGGTGAACACCTGAAGAGGACTTGAGAAAACACTCCAGGCAAAACACTCCAGGGAAGTGCCCTGACTCAGACTAGATCTTGGCATGTGCAGACGGTAGCTTTGTTTATGTTCAATAAATGTTGTTGCTCTTGTTAAAGAAAAATGCCCATCTTCAAACAGATTACAAGAAAGTGCTGTCACTTGTTATAAGCCACTTTATTGCGAGTTGCTATCAGCACTTAGACACCAAACAGCCACTCTTCCTCTTGGTTCCATGTGTACCTGTCATTTCCTTTTAAGCATTCCTGTGTTAAATGTTTTATCAAGCACTTCCAGCCCCCGTGTGTTTCTGTGAGTAGCGCCATATCACCTCTGTTCGGATGCAGCCCGCTGAAGATGAGCTCGAATGCGACCCCTTGGATCAGAGCATGCAAAGATGACCTTGATGTGACTTTGGGATAATACGGCTGTACTATCAATGCTTGGACTTTTCTACAGGGCTATTCTAAATTGTTCGGAGCATTTCATGTGCATTTTTCCAGGGCTACTAACAACAAGCAAGTAATAAGAATGTATATTCTCTCCCTCTCCCTCTCTCCCCCCCACACTTGGAAAATGCAGAGAATAGCAGCATTTGTTTCTATAGCTCCAAGCCATGTATTCCCCACTCCAATAACAACAACAAAATAATGATCATGGTGGGGGAATTGTGCTGCCTTCCCCAAATCACTGGGAATATGCTGCCAGGTGTTAAGTGAATGAGTACTTAGAGCTTCAGTACCAGCATAATAGTTAAACACCAACAACTGGGACACCGGCCTGCGAGCACTTCAATTGGAGAACAGCCTTTACCAAAGGTGTCATGGGCTTTGAAGATGCTCAAACTCAGGACAAAAGGGAGAAATGTGCTAAGAGGAAGGCACGCTCGACAAATCCACACCATGATCAACTCCCACCTGGAAACCTACTGTCCCCACTGTGGAAGGACGTGTGGATCCATAATTGGCCTCCGCAGACACTTACGGACTCACTGTTAATGGAAGACCATCTTACTTGGCTACAAGTGATCACCAAAGAAAAAGACGACCAACGTAATGTGTGAACAAGCCTTTTGTTTACATAGGTACACAGATTGTGTCGTCAGTGAAACATGAATGAGAAACATAGTTTCTTGGGGAGGGGAGGGGGGGTCCCCTGGACCTATTTGTATCCTCTCACTTTTGTGTTTTGCAGGAGAGATGGATGGACACTCTGCTGCCCAATCCCAGCCACATTAAATTATTTCATTTATTTGTTGTTGTCGATGGGCGGTTCCGTCTTCTGTCCTTGTCAACATTTAAATAGCTTTTCAGCATGAATAGGGAAGCAATTTATTCGATGAATCTTTCTCTTCTTCTTGGTAAAGGCTGTTCTCCAATTGGAGTGCTCGCAGCCCAGTGTTTCCCAGTTGTCGGTGTTTATACTACATTTTTAAAGATTTGCCTTGAGAGAGTCTTTAAACCTCTTTTGTTCTGCTTTCCATTTTTAAGTTTGGAATAGAGTAGTTGCTTTGGAAGATGATCATCATGCATCTGCACAACATGACTGGTCCAACAAAGTTGATGTTGAAGCATCATTGCTTTGACACTGGTGATCTTTGCTTCTTCCAGTACACTGATATTAGTTCGCCAGTCTTCCCAAGTGATGTGTAAAGCTTTTCAGAGACACCATTGATGGAATCTTTCGAGGAGTTGGAGATGGTGTTTATAAGTGGTCCATGTCCAGTAGCATCTTTCTACCCTTTCTATGTACATATGTGTCTCTGTATTCCCGTTTCAGTCACTCAGTTCTATTGCCTTTTCCCACTTACCAGTTTTTCTGAAGCTCTATTTGGGCATTCATATGCAAAGGGGAGCAAGGGTGTGTTGCCCCCTCAGCTCACCAGTGGTTGTCCAGTTCAGAGCCCTCAATTGTTTTGAGGTTGAAGGTCTGAAGTGGGAAGCCTCCTCTATGACTTAGAACCCTGCAAGAAGAAGAAGAAGAAGAGTTTGGATTTGATATCCCGCTTTATCACACCCGAAGGAGTCTCAAAGCGGCTAACATTCTCCTTTCCCTTCCTCCCCCACAACAAACACTCTGTGAGGTGAGTGGGGATGAGAGACTTCAGAGAAGTGTGACCAGCCCAAGGCCACCCAGCAGCTGCATGTGGAGGAGCGGAGATGCGAACCCGGTTCCCCAGATTACGAGTCCACCGCTCTTAACCACTACACCACACTGGCTCACAACATCTTGTGGTGAAGGGTTGGCCCTATTCCTCTAATGTGTTTGCTTATAGGCAACAAAAATGGCTATAGCCCAGTGGGAGATGCATCAGCCTTGCACACAGAAGGTCAGAGATTCAATCCCTGGCATTTCCAGGTAGGGCATAGGAGGGATGAAACCTTGAACTGCTGCCAATAGACAATAATAAGCTAGATAGAACAGTGTTGTAAGGCACCTCCCTATAGTCCCATGAATTTTCAAAGAGGATCTCACACCTTCAACATTTTGTGCTAATGCATTATTAGGTAAAGGTAAAGGGACCCCTGACCATCAGGTCCAATCGTGTCCGACACTGGGGTTGCGGTGCTCATCTTGCTCTATAGGCCGAGGGAGTTGGCGTTTGTCCGCAGACACCTTCCAGGTCATGTGGCCAGCATGACAAAGCTGCTTCTGGCGAACCAGAGCAGCACACGGAAACGCCGTTTACCTTCCCGCCGGAGTGGTCCCTATTTATCTACTTGCACTTTGATGTGCTTTCGAACTGCTAGGTGGACAGGAGCTGGGACCGAGCAACAGGAGCTCACCCCGCCGCAGGGATTCGAACCGCCGACCTTCTGATCAGCAAGCCCTAGACTCTGTGGTTTAACCCACAGCACCACCTGGGTCCCTATAATGCGTTATTATGGGATGCTTTATGTGTGTCCTAACTTAGGGTCCTGTCCCCCCTGCATCAGTGGTGCAGTCTGGACTGCGTAAACACCGGCGGACCCAAATCACTACTAGAAGATATATGATGATGACACGATAGTAGCAACATGCAATAGCACATGAACACAAAGGTAAACGCAATAATCTGTCCAAACCCCAGTACAGCCACCACATCTATTTACCCTATTTGTTCCGAATCACAAAGAGCAATGCGCGGCTTCCTGTTATGTTAACATTTTCAGAAGTCTACTGCTATAATAACTTACGAAATAAAAAAGTCGGGAGGGAGACGGTGACACTTTGTGAAGCCGTGGTGGAGCTGGATGTCCTTGAAATTCATTTATCAAGCGCTGCCGTTTTCTTTATAAGAAGAGGTAAAATAATAAATAGCAAGCAGAGAAAGTTAATTTACCTCCATAGAATTTGATTCAATAATAATAAGGGGGGGGGAGAGTGAGGGGGAAATGAAGAATGTTCTCTAGCCCCTACAGGCTTATTGCCACTTCTAATTTTTTAAAAAAGCAGTGCATCAGGCAACATGGGATTTTGTGACCCAGCATGGTATAATTCCCAATGTATAGGAGAATGTATAGCTCTGCCATGACACAGACAAATTGCTTATTGCGTTTGCCCTGTCCCATAATTTTGTTAGCACAGTGAAAAACGCATGTTAGCAGAAATATCATACATTAAAGTTGCTAGATAGCTTGCCCGTTTTGGAGAAATTCTTCTTTATGTTTTATTTATCACTCCGTGTCGTTTTCTTCTTCCAAGACAGAGAACCTGCTTATCAGCTGACTCTGCCATCTCTGGCAATGCACTGGAGAAAATGTTAACACCGTGATTTATTTTATTTATTTATTTTTGCTCACAGGTGTTCATATCGGAACCTTTCGAGCTTTATTTACATCTATAGCATAATATCGTGAGTTGTCTACAGGCAAAGTGGTTGTGCGGTTTTTTTTTAAAAAAATATTCCGCATCATAATTGGGTTCCATGTTGCCTTATTTATGAAATTTTGCTTTAAAGGCTGAGCAAGCAAGGATTTCTGAGTCTCACTGCTTGCAGTCCCACTGCAGTTTTGCATCAATAGTCCTGCATAAAGCTGGAATCCTGGGGGGGGGGGACACACACATACATATTAGTGGACTTTCGCAGCATTATCCAACAGCTAATTATGATGGCCAACCAGGGTTCGAGTAAACTGGTGACTGGTGACTGGGAGCGGCCGCCGAGACCACATAACACCGGTCTTGAAAGATCTACATTGGCTCCCAGTATGTTTCCGAGCACAGTTCAAAGTGTTGGTGCTGAACTTTAAAGCCCTAAATGGCCTCGGTCCAGTATACCTGAAGGAGTGTCTCCACCCCCATCGTTCTGTCCGGACACTGAGGTCCAGTACCGAGGGCTTTCTGGTGGTTCCCTCATTGCGAGAAGCCAAGTTGCAGGGAACCAGGCAGAGGGCCTTCTCGATAGTGGCGCCCGCCCTGTGGAACGCCCTCCCATCAGATGTCAAAGAGAAAAACAGCTACCAGATTTTTAGAAGACATCTGAAGGCAGCCCTGTTTAGGGAGGCTTTTAATGTTTAATGTTGTTGTTGTTTAGTCGTTTAGTCGTGTCCGACTCTTCGTGACCCCATTGACCAGAGCACGCCAGGCACTCCTGTCTTGCACTGCCTCCCGCAGTTTGGTCAAACTCATGTTGGTAGCTTCGAGAACACTGTCCAACCATCTCGTCCTCTGTCGTCCCCTTCTCCTAGTGCCCTCAATCTTTCCCAACATCAGGGTCTTTTCCAAGGATTCTTCTCTTCTCATGAGGTGACCAAAGTATTGGAGCCTCAGCTTCACGATCTATTAAAGTTTAATAGATTATTTTATTTCATTTTTCTGTTGGAAGCCGCCCAGAGTGGCTGGGGAAACCCGGCCAGATGGGCGGGGTATAAATAATAAATTATTATTATTATTATAAACCCATTTTTTCCTGCTTGCTTAGATCTGCAAAAATCAAATAGGATGTGGAGAATTGTCAAACATTTGGTAGAGCATAATAAATGGGTTGAATGTTACATTCACAACTGAGGACCTTGAAGTATAGCATGAAGAGATATACAGGCATATATATTTTTGTGCTTAATATACACAAACCCCATCAAGAATCTGGATGTGCTCATCATTTTGCTACACCCGTGGCAACGGCTTCAGAATTTAGCGTGACTGATGCGAGGGAACTAGATATCCATTCAAGTTTCCATATACACTGTGCTGCAATATCACTGTCAAAAGGCAGAGAGATGATCTCACAAATTATCTCAACTCCTTCAGCTCTGAATTCCTTGGGTTATTGTCAGTCTCCATCCTTCTGCACACAGCAGAAATATGCTGCTCGCAACAGATTCCTCTCTATGCCAAAGATAGCCCGCTTTAAAGTCGTCTTTCTATTAAATTGCAAACATGGATCATCCTCGTGAGACTAGTAACAGCAGAAATTCCAACTTCCCCAAGCTCCTATTCAGCATTTTTAGCACATTTGACAGCATTTTTAGGTTCAGCCTCAGGTCAACAGTCTCTATCAATAAAAATAAAAATGATCACATTATGTATTCGTATCCTGTAATCAATTATTATTATTATTATTATTATTATTATTATTATTATTATGGGTGGCATTCTGACACAAAATGTTCACAATTCCTAAAATGCATTTATCAACATCCTATCATGTTGCAACAATTGGGAATATTTTATTGCTCAATGATTCTAGGCCAGCTCTGAATCCCAGCATTTCTTTCGACCTTGGAGAAAAGACAAGAGAACAAGAATGGACATCATATAATTTGAAATATGACACTGTTTCCAATCTAACAATTGGCTTTATAATTCACAGTTGGCTTTTTCATCCATAGTTTTGGACTAAGTTTCTGTTTTTCTAAAACAGGTTTGACTCTACCATTAGACAAAGTGAGGCAATCAACACAGGCAGAAGGTACTGGGTGACAACAGTTCTAGACAGAATGCTTTGGTTTGAAGACATAGTTGTGTGTGCCACACGACATTTCCTTCGCCCTGATGCCCTCCAGCTTTGGTGGAAGACATTATCCCATTGCTAGTATAGAAATAAGGTCTCTTCTCAACAGGGAATGGTGGAGATAATGGGCACCATCTTGTCCCTCGCCTCAAGCAGAAAAATGTCTTGGGCTGGCAATGCTTCCAGAGACTCCATAGAAGCAAAATGTCCATCTGTTTGAATAAAGAAGATTCAGCAGAACTTTTGGATTACAAACCAAGGTGCAGGGGTGGAGAGAACTTCCACAGCTCTTGAACTCCAAAGCAAAGTCAGATGTTTTGAGACCACCAGGACTGGCTGTGTGGTGTTTTGTTTTTAAATCAAAATTCCTCACTCTGAGTTGTAACTTTGTAAAAGAGGAGTGCAGAACGTCTTCCCAATTTAGGCATCCCATATGTTCCTGTCCTACAGTGTCAGGGAATGGTCTGGATCTGAAGATTGGCAAATGCAATCACAGGCAGATCAGCTCCTCCCAGAAGAGGAGGGGGAATATTCAGCACCCCTGTCTCCATTGTTTTCAGAAGCAGAGCGAGAGAGGCAGACACAGGCAGAGAAGCTGCACAGATTAGGGAAGAGTTACCCATCTACGAGATAATGGCAAGAGATACGGAAGGGAGGGAGCAGCTGGAGAGAGTGAGAGTGTGGGGGCAATCAAGTCCTCCCCATGGACTTGGAGGTCTGAACTTATCGGCAGGAGGATTCAGAGTAGGCAACTGATTTGTGCTTGCAACATGATGCTGTAATAAAAGGACTACAAATCTTTCAAATGTTCGCTAATTCTTATCTGTGAGCTACTGAAGGGAGAGGGGAACTCCCAGGCTTGACATACAGGCTCACCCCTCCCATTCCTGCCAACCAGCCTCCCTGAGATTTAGCCCTTTACAAGCAGTGCTATGGAAGTGTCCTTGTTTCAGCTTCAGCTGATGCTTAATAAAGTAAGTGAATAGATAGTACATACCTCACAAAGTCAAATGGGGCAAAAGCGTGCTTGTGTGTGACAAAAGCTATGAAAGATGCAGTATAACAAAATCATGAATGAACACTGTTGAGGGCACTTCAGAATTGGTATCTTTTCTTTTACTTAATTATTGTTATTTCATTTATATCCCACATTTCCTCCACAGAGTTAAAGGTGGTGTACATGTCCCCACCTGCTCTAATTTTACCTTCACTACAACCCTGTGGAGCAAATTTAGACGTTGTGATTGGTTGCAGGTCACCCTGTGGGCTTCACAGCTGAGGTAGGATTTGAATCCAGGTCTGCCAAGCCCTAGGCCATCAACATTCCAGCCAGTGCTGTTTTTCTAGAAAAATACATACAGGGAGGTTGTAGAAATAAAAAATGTTTAGATAAGTATTGATATTGAGAAGTAGACTTAAATAAATAGTAAATGTGAGATGTTGTGTTAGGATATAAGATAAGATTAGAATAAGAATTGTTATATGGTATATAAGGTATAAGAATAAGATTTAGAAATTACTAAAGAGGATTTAAAATGTAACACAGTTGGAAGGGATTTGAGGAAGCCACTGATATTAGAATAGATATAAGTTAAAGTTTTGGATTTTTTTTCCTTTTTCTTTGTTATTTTTGTATTTTGTATCTTTTTATTTTTTTGTATTTTGTATTCGGTATTTTTTTTGTATTTTGTATCTTTTTATTTTTTGTATTTTGTATTTTTTGTATGTTTACACTTTTGTGTCTTTGTTTGTTACAAAATAATAAATATATTTGAAAAAAGAAAAGAAAAAAGAAAAAGATGTGCCAGAGCTCACCATGAACACCTCCCTTGTTCTCTTAGAATGGCAATGGAGCCCACCTGAGGGGGGCCAGAACTGAGATCAGGTGAGTTCCCCCTGAAAAAAACAACAACCCTGATTGCAACAATGACTACTGCACTGACTCAACAGAGTAGTCGCAGGAGGGAGAAGATATGCTGTGTGGACTCCAGCACAACACAAAGGCCAGAGGACAATTAGCTGGTAGTTTGAATGCTTCCATTTTGCCTGCCTTTTCGGCAGTGGGTTAAGAAAAGAAAGCAAAACATATCTAATAGCTTACACTGTTTTAATTATGAATCTTACCTTGGAAGCAGAGCAGAACAGCTTAAGGTTGATTGTAAGAAATCACTGGCTCATACCCTCAGGCACTTGGAGCCTCACAGTGAGCTCCTGGGATTGTGTTGCTGCAAACATCAGAGCCTCCTTCAGGCACAGAAGGAAATAGGGCATACGGTACCATCAGCATCATGCCTCTGTCTGGCAGGCAGTTTGACACCCCGGGATTTAACCCTGACTAGAGTCTGGATTGTGTCGCTTTTGTTGTTGCATTTTTGCTCAATCCTTCCTCCCGTAGGAGCCCAGAGTGGCAGCTGGCGTACACATAAGGAACAAATACAGCCCCCTTTTTTAAAGAAAAGAATGTGTGTCAAAGAGACTAATAAAACAGTGTGAATATAAACCACAGAGCAAGAAAGGAGTAGCATTTTGTCCGCCCCAAACGTCCTTCCCCAGAGAGACATGGACATCTTTTTCACCACTGGTGGAATGATTCTAATGAGGGGGACAGACTTAGCTCTGTGGGGAAAGAGTTCCCTAATCGGCACCCATCATGGAGAAGATCTTATCTTATCTTGCCTTACCACCACAACCACCACATGGGCTATGACCACTGGTGGGACAATGACCAAAGGCTCCCTTACAAAGGCATGGGTTGCCGTGTATTGGTTGCCCCTGGGCGTTCTTGGATCCCAAACCATTCGGGGCTCAAATACTAATACCGGGACTTGGAATGGGGCCCAGAAGCTCACAGCCAGCTAGTGCCATGCTTTCAAGATAGGTGTTAGGGAAGGGCCATTGCTCAGTGGTAGAGCATCTGGTAGAGATCCTGGTTCAATTACTGGCACCTCCAGGTACAGGTGGGAGAGACCCCATCTGATACTCTGGAGAGTGGCTGCTACTCAGTGTTCACAATACGTACTGAGCTAGCTGGACCAATGGTTTGATTCAGTATAAGGTAACTTCCTATGTTTCCTTGTTGTTTCACTTAAAAGCCTGGTGGTCCTGTTCTGCACTAGCTGTTTTCAAGGTATAGTGCATTGCATCAATCCATTAGTGAGAATGCCAGTGCAGAAGCCACTCCAGGAGCAGCCATTGAAGGTAATCAATATGCAGCTCAATGTAGGCACTCCTGACCATTGGGTCTGCAGTGATAGGGCAGTACCTCCAACCTACATACCTGATCCTTCAAATGAAGTCCCACTCCACCCAGAACTAGGCCCTTAATTCCTGGATTCAAGAACCACCTTCATCCATCTTCTCAGGATTCATTGTCATCTTATTGCCCCTCTTCCAGCCTATCACTGCCTCCAGAAACTGGTCCAGCATCCGACCAACCTCTCAGATCAATTGAAGAGATAAGGCCGGGGTAATCAGCACGCTGATAATGTCTTGCTCCAAATCCTTGGACGACTCATTCCAGTGTCTCCATATAGGTGTTAAATAGCACGGAAGACAGAATGGAAACCCGTGGAATGCCCACAACACAAGTGCCAGGAGGCTGAGGAGAAGACCCTCATTGCCACTCTCTGGGAATGACTCCTTGGGTAGGACCAGAACTCCTGAAAAATGGCACCCCGAAAGCAACAAGTCACAGCAGCAAGATACTGTGGTCAATGTTATCAAAAGTCACCATGGGGTTGAGTAAAAACAACAGGGTAGGACTTCTCCATTTGTCCCTCAATAAAGGTCGCCAGTAAGGCCAACCAAAGCTGTTTGGTGCCATAACCAGGCATAAAGCAAGGCTAGGACCAGGGATGGAGAAGAAATATAATTCTTTCACATGTAAAAGCGGACCTGCTTAAATCACACTTTCCAAAACAATCTGGGAAACAAAGCAACCATCCTTTGAAATGTGCAGTTTCCTGAATTTTGCCATGTAGTTTTCAAGCTGAGTAATGTGTACAAACTGCATAACCTAGGGTAAGCTGTACATGAAAATGCATATGTCAGTGGAAACAGCAGACAAAAAGAATGTATTCTATTGGGAGAAATTGCCTTGCAAATATATATATGACTATGTTAGGAGAAATTTGCACTGAAATGCTGATGAATTGGCACTGCCTGGCCAGAAAATAGATGTGCAGTGATATGAAACTGTCTCTTACACAAAAAAAGGTCTTTTACACATGGAAAGAGACACCAAACATCTCCATCAAGGGTTATTTGGAAGACATACAGTTGTGGTGCTGAATAGTGAAGAGGATATTTGTAAACATTCCTGTGGTTGATGTGTTTGTAGTTGTTCCTAATAAATTTTTGCATTTTCTGCTTCTCTCTTTTTCCAGTTGTGTATGATTGGTACTTTATATATATAAATGATATCTATCTATCTATCATCTATCTATCATCTATCTGTCTGTCTGTCTATCTATCTATGTATCATCTATCTATCTATCATCTATCTATATTTTTATATATCTCTATATACGTAAGGCTGCCATTGCACAGCCCCCACTGAAAGATTTGTCATGTTGCTTCACAATTCTAGATTTGCATGAAGTCAGGGTGGAGGAGGGGAACAAAAAAGACGACAGGTTTTTAAATAGTCATTTTAAGCAACAGCGGAGGTTTGAATGCCGAGGAGATGGAGGGTTGCAGAGAAGTTATGGGGGAGCTTACAGGATATAGGGGGCTTACAGGAGGTAAGGGGATGGGGTTTGAGTGAGGTGCAAAGGAAGGGGTTGGGGGTTGCCAAATGGGCGGGGGCTGGTGTAAGCAACAAGAAGAGGGACTACAGCCCGTGTGTGTGTGTGTGTGTGTGATTTCAAGCAGTAGAAAAATATGAGAAAAGCATATTCTGTGCCTCGACTCATCATTAGTTCCTATAATAAAGATATTCTTCCTAGATAAGAGCTCATTTGCTGCTTTTGTTGTTTCAGTTGACTCTCTCTTTTTTCACCTAATTAGAATTCTGAAGAATGAAGCAGGCTCTAATTCATCACTGATATTTCTCTTCATTTTTCTACAGACAGATTTTACTTGGGTTCTAATTACCCTTTTTTGCTCATGTAAATTGCATTTTAGTATGAGAGGCATCTGAGAACACTGTGGGGATTTCCCCACCCTAGCTCTGTTGTTTCCATTGGGGTTTGCACCACTTAAGGAAAATCTGTTTCTAATCTAGCTCCTCATTCGCACGCCGCGGGGTATCAACATTTGCCCTGCATATTTCTATCATCCAGAAGGAAAAAAGTATTCTGTGGGATAAGAACTTGCTTACTCTTTTCTTTTCTTCTTTGCAACTTTACTCATTACTAAAAGAAAAAAGAAAAATAGATATTTTTTATTTTTTAAAAAAATCTGAACATATCCCTTTTCTTATTTACATAGGATCAAAATAATAATAATTATTTTTTTAAGAAGGTGATTGGGGTGAAACTTTCTGCATGCAAAGCAAATGCTATACCATTGAGTAATGGAAAAGAGAGTGAGTATGGGCTCAGCATTGGGGCAGGTGGAAGTTGCAGCCCATCACAGCAGGCCCTCACCCTCACAGAACAAACCACCCCTGCATTTGCCAGCCATTGGGAATTTCCCCTTGGCCGGCCACAAGGGAAGATGGAAAAGCCCGTCATACACTAAATAATGGGGGTACGCCACCCATTCAACATTAAAAAAAACATTCTTATAGAGGGCTGCCTTAGATGTCTTCTAAAGGTTACTTATTTCCTTGGCTCAGGGGTCACACACACACACACACACACACACACACACACACACACACACACACACTGCTTTTTCTGGGGGTACGCAGTGGTACGTATACCCTAAAGATTTTGTGAATCTTTGTACTTTTGTCCATTTACTGTATTTATTTTTCCCAATTTGAACTATAAAATGGTGATTTTCTTAAGACAAAATGAGAGTACCCCTAAACATATTTTTTTTAGAAAAAAGCACTCTCTCTCTCTCTCTCTCTCTCTGTGTGTGTGTGTGTGCATATATATATTAATTTACATTTTGAAATATTCATTTAAACAACTTTAAATCAAGGGTTTCCCTTCTCTTTCCGTGGTTCATTTTAGATACCATACATCTCTGCATATTTTACATGAACTAAACCATTCAGTAATCAATTGTTACATCCATCAAAACTCATTAACACCATACCCTTCAACAGTTCCCAATGAAAATAGGGACAACCTACCATACCCTCCAGGGACCCAGGTGGCGCTGTGGGTTAAACCACTGAGCCTAGGGCTTGCTGATCAGAAGGTCGGCGGTTCGAATCCCTGTGACGGGGTGAGCTCCCGTTGCTTGGTCCCAGCTCCTGCCAACCTAGCAGTTTGAAAGCACGTCAAAGTGCAAGTAGATAAATAGGAACCGCTACAGCGGGGAGGTAAACGGCGTTTCCATGTGCTGTTCTGGTTTGCCAGAAGCGGCTTTGTCATGTTGGCCACATGACCTGGAAGCTATACGCCGGCTTCCTTGGGCCAATAATGCAAGATGAGCGCCGCAACCCCAGAGTCGGTCACGACTGGACCTAATGGTCAGGGGTCCCTTTACCTTTACCTTTAACCATACCCCCAACATTTCTCCGATGGAAATAGGGGCATCCTAAAAGAAAGCACGGCATTCTGGGATCAAATCAGAAAGTGGGACAGCTTCTGTAAATCTGGGACTATCCCTGGAAAATAGGGACACTTGGATGGCCTATAAAGCCTTAAATGGCTCAGGACCACAATACCTCAAGGATTGCCTCTTCCCATATGAACTAACACAGACTCTGAGATCATGATCTGAGTCTCTTCTTCATGTGCCCCTTCCATGAGAGGTCCAGAGGGTGGCAATATGAGAGCAGGCTATTCCTGTGGTGGCTTCGTTTGTGGAATGATCTCCTCAAGGAGGCTCACCTGGCGCCTTCATTACATATCTTACGGTGCCAGGGGGAAATGTCTCTGTCCAACCAGGAGGTTATTAGTTTGTTTTTGCTTTATTACATATTTTGTGTTCTCATTATGTATTTTTATGTTGAGAACCACCCTGTGATCTTTGGATGAAAGGGGGGATACTAATACTAATACTAATACTAATACTAATGTACCAATACTTATTGTTGTAGTTTAGTCGTATCCGACTCTTCATGACCCCTTGGACCAGAGCACGCCAGGCACGCCTGTCTTCCACTGCCTGTTTGGTCAGACTCATGTTAGTAGCTTCAAGAACACTATCCAACCATCTCGTCCTCTGTTGTCCCTTTCTCCTTGTGCCCTCAATCTTTCCCAACATCAGGGTCTTTTCCAGGGAGTCTTCTCTTCTCATGAGGTGGCCAAAGTATTGGAGCCTCAGCTTCAGGATCTGTCCTTCCAGTGAGCACTCAGGGCTGATTTCCTTCAGAATCAATAGGTTTGATCTTAGAATCATAGCGTTGGAAGAGACCACAAGGGCCATCCAGTCCAACCCCCTGCCAAGCAGGAAACACCATCAAAGCATTCCTGACAGATGGCTGTCAAGCCTCTGCTTAAAGACCTCCAAATAAGGAGACTCCACCACACTCCTTGGCAGCAAATTCCACTGTTGAACAGCTCTTACTGTCAGGAAGTTCTTTCTAATGTTTAGGTGGAATCTTCTTTCTTGTAGTTTTAATCCATTGCTCCATGTCCGCTTCTCTGAAGCAGCAGAAAGCAACCTTTCACCCTCTTCTATATGACATCCTTTTATATATTTGAACATGGCTATCATATCACGCCTTCTTGCAGTCCATGACACTCTCAAGAGTCTCTTCCACCAATACTCATACTCATATACAGCAATTGTTTCCTCATCCAGAACCCAAGATGTAGCCTGATGCCAGTCTGTAATCTCCATCTTCAGACAACAATGCAAATTTCATTTTTATCAACAACTTGCCTAGTTTTTGAATCTCTCCCTACTCAATTCTTGAAACCCTTGCTTCGTGTAACACCCAGCCTGACGCTGAAGGACTGAAAACCTTGAACACTGTTTTGTAAAAGTTTTATGGGCTCTCCCCATCCCCCCCCCAACTGTGAATTTTAGAAGTACCTAGAAATTCTATCACTTCATTGTTCTTCATGGCTTGGCTTTTAACAACATTTTATGACTTCATCTTTAGAAAATAAACATTTCAATATTCAACACTCTTCAGTCTGCAAGGAGGACAGGCTACTTCTCCTGTATCTAGCAATTTCAGCAATTGCATTTAAATTGCTTAATTACACCTTCATATTGTTTGCCTAATTGTAGATCTTCAGCAAAGTGCACTGCTTCTTTACTCAGGTTTGTAAAATACAATAAATCCTGCCAGCTTCTGTGTCCAAAATTTTAATTACGTCTTTTTTTTTTGTTTAATTAAAAGGAACTTGGGGGAAATGGGGACAGTTGTTTTTGTTCTCTGGCATTTCAAAAACCCCTTTCAAAACCTGGAAATTCTTCTCTTTTCCAAAAAAAGGGAGACCTAATTATTGGCGATGGAACAGAACGTCAGAACTGGGTGACAATGATAGTATTTGGAAATATCCCTGCTTTGGAAAACAACTGAGACATTATGAGCAGAGCCCAAATTCTTCCTGAAGCATTCCTTGTTGCTAGTGGACAACTTTCCCAAAGCTTGCCATTATGAAAATTACTTTCAGCAACCAGGAATGTCATAACCAGGCATTGGAGAGACCTGTCAGGAGTAGGCATGGACCAATGGTACCAAGTAATATGGGAAACCAGGTGGCGCTGTGGGTTAAGCCACAGAGTCTAGGGCTTGCTGATCAGAAGGTCGGCGGTTCGAATCCCTGCAACGGGGTGAGCTCCCGTTGCTGGGTCCCAGCTCCTGCCCACCTAGCAGTTCGAAAGCAAGTCAAAATGCAAGTAGATAAATAGTAACCACTACAGCGGGAAGGTAAACGGTGTTTCCGTGTGCTGCTCTGGTTCGCCAGAAGCAGCTTTGTCATGCTGGCCACATGACCCGGAAGCTGTCTGCAGACAAACGCTGGCTCCCTCGGCCTATAGAGCGAGATGAGCGCTGCAGCCCCAGAGTCGGACACGACTGGACCCGATGGTCAGGGGCCCTTTACCTTTACCTTTTTAATATGGGAAACAGCCTTACTAGAAAAACTAACCAACAGGCTGAAACTGGCACGGGGACAAAGAGAAGAGGATGCCTTCACCCCGGTATGGTTCCCCTTTATCACACATGCAGCCCAACAAGATAATGGCAAAAATTTACCACCAGCATACAAATCAGTATGGCTAACCTGACCCAAAAATACCCACCCACCCCACTCACACGTGAAAACAAAGACCATCATAGCCAATCACAAATGAACAACCACACCCTTGGCCAACCCCAATCTCTCTCACCATCAAAAGAAGACAAGCGAATAAAGGAGTACCAACACAAGCAAAGCTGACATCAAGCCCTACATATATTAAGCAAAACAGAAACATCGTCACCTACTCTCACCCCCATCCACCCTCCCATCCCCTATCTACCTCATTTTCCCTCTTTCTTCTTAGTGTCTTAACAAATGGAACTGATTTGCAAAAATGATACATGTTAAAATATAAGTGAACACTGCACACACCTTTGTAATTCAAGAAATCTTTAATAAAAATATTTTTAAAAAGAAGAAGAAAAGCATAGGAACATAGGAAGCTGCATTACCCCGAGTTAGACTATTGGTTCCTGGGAACCTGGGGCTTTCTGCATCACTGAGATACAGCCATGCCCCAGACAAAAGGGGCCCAGCATTGGGGGAAATTTATAGTGTTGGGTTTCTCACTGTGCAGCCACAGGGTAGTCACAAGACTGTGTTATGCATTCCAGCAAAGACTGTTGGAATCACGGGAGCAGATGTGATGCTATATTCTGTTCCGTTTGTTTATTCTTCCTTCTTCGGACTCCTCTCAGCGAGAGGAGACATGCTTTCTTTTGTTCTGCCTTATTCTTAGCATTAAAAGTAGCTTAGTAGCACAAACCTCTGCCTCAGTCTACCTGTGTTTTACTCTGCAAGATTTATGGATATGTGTCCGGTAACTCCAAGGCACGGGTCGTCAACACGTCGGGGAGAATGGCTGTTTTCGTTCCTGTGTTATGCCTGGGGGATCGTCCCTCCCCCACGCCGAGTGCCCAACATATAGTAGCTGCTGTGGAACAGATACATCATCTAGGGTGGGAGAGAAGAACACTTTTTTTTTCTGTTGAGGGTTCCATTCCTGTCCATGGCCCCATTCTGGCAGAGCCCAAAGTAGTCAGGGAGATGGAACAAAACTGAATGGCTTACCCATTTTTCTTGCCAGCCCTTTCCCTGCTCTTTGACATGTTAGCCCATGAGGAACCATAAGGCCCACAGGTTTCCCAGCCACAGTCTAAGGCCTGGACACTGTGCATGCAATGTATTGTTACTGGGGAAACTAGGAAATGGAGGTCCCAATGCCTTCTGGCTCCATCAGTTAAGCAGAGAGGTACTGGGAAATCAATTCCCCAAGCTCCCCAGTGCACAAGGCTTCTTCCATCATTTCAAGCCCCACACATAACCTTCACCTCCACAAAGTTAATATTTGATGCTCCGACATTGTAAGTTCCCATGGCACTCAAATGCGTGTGTGTGTCTGGTGGCGAGACCGCTTTTTCTGGAAGTTCTCTGTGTTTTTTTGGGTTTTTTTTAATTTATTAAAACTTAACTTATTACAAAATGAGCCAAGTGATGCTTGTTAATTACTGATTACGCCGGCTCCCTCGGCCAATAATGCGAGATGAGCGCGCAACCCCAGAGTCGGTCACGACTGGACCTAATGGTAAGGGGTCCCTTTACCTTTTTTATTATAGGGAAAGTGTGATGGGATGATAATCTTGGTGGAGACATTGAGAAGAACCATTCAAGCATATAATCTCACAGAATTAATTGATATTTATAGCATGACATTTTTACCAATATCAGGGCATTCGCCATTAGTCCCATTCAGTTTTAATTAAATCCAAAGTAAAATGCATTGATTTAAAATATTTAAATCCTGCCCTTTCACCACCAGTCATTTGAGGCTTCAAATGTTTGCATCTCTTTTCTGTACCATAGGATTAAAATGCATAGAAGGAGGTGGAACAAAATCTTTGCCTGATCTGAATATCAGCATTCTTAAAAGTGCTTTCCTAAACCCGTAAATGAGGTTCTCTTCTCATAAGACAAGGTTGCTGCATGGAAAAGTACAGTTGCATGAACATAACTAGTTTGCTTTGTAAAGGTAGGAACTTGATATCGAATTAGAACTTGTTCCTTTCTAAAATGAACCTTTCAAGCACTGACAAGGATCCTATTATGCAGAATCTAAGAAATGATTGGGTAAGCACTCAATTTCTCTAAAAAATTAAGGATGCCCATAAAGCAAATTCATTCAAAATACAATTTCCAAAGTGTAGAAAGACCTTTGTTTCAAAGACCTTAGGAAGTTAATTGGCAATAATACAAAAAAAACTCTACAAAATCCAAATATCATTTTGCCATTGAAACCAGAAGGACTTTATCATGACCCCGTAAAGCAGAACGTATTGATTTTCAAGTTGTGTTATTACTGAGCTTTACCTATCTATGACTTCTAGGTCAGCTCAATTTTCAGAGAGGTCTGGGGTGAACTCCAGATTTACTCTGATCACAGAATAGAAAAGAAGGTGTAGATTTGCACACATAAAGTCCAAATGTGATATAAAATACATAGCTATTGCAATGCTACTGTCAAGGTTGCTGGGTGTTGATTTTATTTTATCTTTTCAGTTTCTAGTATATAAAACACATGGCCACAGTTCCAGCTTCTATTCTAGGCGAAGAAAAACAACAACACGCTTTCACTGAAAGGAAAACATGTGATACAGTGTAGTACTTTCTGGAAATATCCATAGCAAAGCACTCAACATACCTCAAAGTGATGTTTCAGTCTGCCACCTTGATTTAAAAGAGCGCACAATGTCCAAACAGTGACAAAGTCCACCAACCCCAACTCAAAGACCCTTGTGCCCAGTTTGGGGACAATATTTTGAGAGGCGGCTAAAGCTTGGCCAAAAAAAGAGGCGAAGTCACACCAAAGTCACGTTTTGGTGTGCCATTTGGACTTAGCCACCCACAAAAGCTGCCCTGCTACCCTTATCTCAGGAACCCTCATGCCAAACGTTTTGCAATGATATCTCAGGAGGTAGTTGAACCTATAGAAAACAAATGGGGAAATGGAGAAAAGGACAAATGATTTCCCAAAGGCCAAATGTCCACAGCATCATGTAAATAGCGCTTCTGTGTTTAAATTGTGACACAATAATTTATTGAGCAATCTGCAGCAGACTAAGGCTTTCTTTTAACTAGCAAACTCACAATAACTTATTATTCAGTGTCACAAGACTATGTTGTCAATGCTAATGTTCAGTGCTATTTTTCTAGAAAAAGAGGTGGTGCAACTCACCATGAACATCTCCCTCATTCTCTTGTGGTGGTGTAGCCAGCGGGGTGTAGTGGTTAAGAGCGGTGGACTCATAATCTGGGGAACCGGGTTCGCTTACCTACTCCTCCACATGCAGTTGCTGGGTGACCTTGGGCTAGTCACACTTCTCTGAAGTCTCCCAGCCTCACTCACCTCACAGAGTGTTTGTTGTGGGGGAGGAAGGGAAAGGAGAATGTAAGCTGCTCTGAGACTCCTTCGGGTAGTGATATAGCGGGATATCAAATCCAAACTCCTCCTCCTCCTCTTCCTCCTCCTCCTCCTCCTCCTCCTCCTCCTCCTCCTCCTCCTCCTCTTAGAATGGCAATGGCACCCATCTGAGAGGTGCTCACGTTGAGCTCCGGTGAGCTCCGACGGGGGGGGGGGGAGCCCAGGTTATAGCACAAGCTTGGAGGTTTTATATTACAATCCATCGGTATATAAATCTTGTGAAATAATTAGGTAAATATTAAAATAGACTTCCAAGGACAATCTCAGTTGGGTGATCTTCCTTCATAACCAAGTCCTTTTTGCCCAGTAAGGAAACACGTGTTCTATTTTAGCTCGAGGAGATTTTGCCACAATCCATAAACTGTTCAGAAGATGTTTGTGGCCCTGCTAATGTTAACATTAAACCTGAGCACCAGTGAAAGCTACTGTTACCCTCCCCACTATCCATACCATCATTAGCAGCAAGGATCAGAAAATTTGAGGCATACTCGGGACTCTACAAAGCCTTGTTTCTGTGTAATTAATTGGGTTTCTGAAACTGGTCAGAAAAGTAACAGTTCTTAGTCCCTATTGTAGGCATGGGAGAAATGGGTTGCTGTGAGGGATGCGGGTGGCGGTGTGTGGATATGGTTTTATTTGCATTTTAAAGTGAACCAATGGGCTTCAAATGAGCCAAATACTTGCAGGAAATGAACACATTCATGTTTATTAACATCACATTGTGTGATGATTGTGTGAGATGGGGCATTTTTACACATTGCATTTTTCTACATTTGAAAGCAGCATTTTATGTTCATTGAAGAAGGTCCATGTAACCACTGTATGCTTACCAATATAGGTATTGTTCAGGTATTTGTGCTGCAGAGCCAGAAATGGCTGTGGATTTCTAACACAAGAATACATCATAATAAGAGGAATTCAGTGTAGTGCTCTGGCAAATCATCTATCACCTATCTATTCCCTGGATGCCCAGATCCAAGGTTTGTGGCAAGTACTCTTTGGTGAGAGAGCCCCAGCAGAGCTTTAAAACCACAAACATGCAGCAAAGTAAAGCCTAGAAATATAGGGTGTTAAATCTTAAAAAATATCCTCTTCAAAGCTCCCAACTTCCCTTAGCATAGAAGGAGACCACACATTTGGCAAGTTAAAAATGGTTTACTTACAAACTCTTCAAAGGACAGATTCATGTCCTTTTCTATGCAGCAGCAAGAACAGACAGGAAGGAAATTCCAAATAGGTAAGTGTGTCTATTTTTTTTTTGTATAGAAACACAAAGATGGCTTGCTTGAGTCATGTGTTCTGTGATTGGAACAACCAGCCCACACATCCCGACTGGTAGGGTTCATATGGTGTCAAAAATGGTGGAACAAAGCGTTTGTTAACCTCTCCTCTTTTAAAGCCATCCAGGAAGTTGGCCCTTGTCTGACTTTTGTAGGAGCGAATTTCATAGTTTAACTATGTACTGTGAAATACTGTCTTTTATCTGCTCAGAATCTTCCAACATTCAGCTTCATTGGAAGACTTAATACTAGAAGACTTAATACAAAGTTCCATAAACAAATACAGAAAACGTTGTCCTCTCACATCTCTGTCAAACCATCATGCTTTTATATTGCGACTTTTTAAATAAATTCAGCATTGTTTGTTCAAATGGTGACACTTTGTCTCAGGAAATATTGTGCCACCATCTACAGACTAGACACGTTTTCATTATTTCTTTTCAAGCGAAAATAAACAAAGATGTTCCCGTTTATTTCTTTTTACTGAAATAGGACTTTAAAGACGGGTGCTAAACTCTCTGAAAGCTGAGGAAAGGAGGTGAGTGAATTCCCTTGCAAAGAGCTTTCATTATAATTGGATTATGACTAATATTAGCATAGATTTCCATGAAAATGGGCCCCGTCTACCTGGCTCTGATTTCACTTAACATATTTTTTTTTACACTGGTGTTGTTTCCAGTGACTTTTAATGGCCTTTCAGAATGATGAAAATCAAATATAGGCCTACTTCATGACTGCAGACAGCTTAGACATTTATCTATTTCATTTGCCATCCACCTGAGAATTGCTTGTTGCTTATGCTTATTGCTATGCAGAGCCGTCTTAAGCATATCTGGTGCTGTGGTGCAAAGATCCCTCCGGCACCCCCCCTCCCAGCAATACCAAAACAAAGGAGGGGTGGTGGAAATGTCCTTGCCTCCCCCACCCCAATCCCCGGCATGGGGGCAGCCATGGTGCTGGCGGGCATGCTCTCTGGCATCAGGGCGCCTGAGAAGGCAGCCCGGGAAGCCTGTGCCAGGAAGAAGGAGAAGGACAACGACCAAGAGCAGGGCCGTCTTTAGCCGATGCAGAGGCTTGGGAGATAAGCTGTTCGCAGCTTCCATCCTAAGCCTCTCTGGGGATTGCTCTCCTCTGTGGAGGCTTGGGAAGGAAGCTGCATGCCCACCAGCCATATAGTTGGCGGGGCGCAGCTGGCGTGCGTGTAGGGAAAGGGGATTCTGCCGGCTAAGCCGTGCAGCTCCCCTGCTCGCTAGTGCGCCCCTGAGAGGCCGGCGCCCTGGCGCAATGAACCACTAAGACTAATGGGAAAGATGGCTCTGTTGCTATGTTTAGCAGTTGGCATAGCAGCAGTAGTATTAGATCTAGCAGACGTAGCAGTACAATAGTATTAAAAATATTTGTAGACTAACTCTCAGAACAAAGTCCGAGAGACTGATTCTGTACTTGTGATGACCAAAGAGACCTAGGCTGTGCATTACATCTGCCACAGAGATCAATCACTTCATTAGGCTCTTCATACCCAACCAGAGTCTTTTGCATCACCCTCCCTTTCCCTTTGTGAACACTTGCTATGATGCAGTGAATTTGCCTGTTGTAATTATTATTTTAATATATCTATATGCCGCTTTCCCCCAAGTCAGGATCTCCATGGTAGCCACCAATTAAATTGTACAGAGCATCAGAATTCACATGGTGTGCTGTGGTCTAAACCACTGAGCCTCTTCGGCTTGCTAATCAGAAGGTTGGTGGTTCGAATCCCCGCAATGGGGGGGGGAGCTCCCATTGCTTTGTCCCAGCTCCTGCCAACCTTGCAGTTTGAAAGCATGCCAGTGCAAGTAGATAAATAGGTACCGCTGTGGCGGGAAGCTAAACGGCATTTCTGTGTGCTCTGGTTTCTGTCACAGTGTTTTGTTGCGCCAGAAGCAGTTTAGTCCTGCTGCCCACGACCTGGAAAGCTGTCTGTGGACAAATGCTGGTTCCCTTGGCCTGAAAGTGAGATGAGCACCGCAACCCTATAGTCGCCTTTGACTGGACATAACCGTGCAGGGGTCCTTTACTTTACAGTGGACACACCGGATACGAATTTAATTTGTCCCAGGGGTCCGTACTGATCCCGAAAAGTCGGTATCTGGGATGTGATAGAGGGCTTCTGCACATGCACACATGGGGAAATCCAGAATTATACACTTCCGGGTTTGCCGCGTTAGTAACTTGAGGTAACGTAACCCGAGGTACCACTGTACTGTGTTAAACAGTAGGGCCCTGCACCAGATCTTGTTGAGTCCTGGATCACAAATCAATTTGGGACTGAATTGGGTCGACTTTAGATTGGGCCAGATCAGGTTGAGGCTGCCTCTTGGATCAGGTCCGCTCCGAGAGATCTGGGGCCGTCAAAAGGGGGCTATCTGTCGGCAAGGAGAGCGGGAAGGCAGAATTGTGTAAATGTTTATCTCCCTCTCCTCTTGACTTCGTGTTTAATTATAAACCTGATTAAATATAGCGTTGTGGGGGTGGGAAGAAAAGCATAGAGACCATGTGACTTTGCAAGGCCCCCAGTTGGTTCGGGACCTGAATCCAGGTTGGGTCAGCACCACATGTTGGGTCAGATTAGAGTCATGCAAAAGCCCTAAAACAGACTGAGTGTGTGTGTGCACACATACCTATAAAAAATAGTATAGACATAGCTCAGTTGGATAGAGCATGGTGCACCAAGGTTGCAAGTTCAGTCCCCGCATGGGACAGCTGCATATTCCTGCATTGCAGGGGATTGGACTAGATGATCCTCAGTGTCGCTTCCAACTCTATGATTCTATGATCTCATAAGGGGAGGCCAATGTCAAGTGCGAACCAGCTTTGACTCGCACAGCCATTTTTGTGATAGAGCAGTTATCACAAGTTTTTTATGATTTGTAATCATCCTGTAAAAGTATCAATGGAATGAGTTTACAAACTTCAACCAGTGAAGACCGCATCATAAACAATAGCATCATAAACAGTAGCACCATAAACACCAGTGGATTAAAAAAAAAATCGATTCAGATCTATGTATTGTCTGAATGCATTTTAGCACTAATAAGTTTTCATCCAGAATTTTTAACCTTTTATTTTTGTTTTATTTTATTTATTTCAACAGTATCCCTTCAGGCTGCACTGAGATAGGTGACCTGCAAAGATTTATCTGTCCGAGTCACCATGTCCTTACGGAGTTTGTATGTATCAATGTAAGCTCAAGAAAAGGTGTAATGAGAACACTGATTTTTTAACTAGAATAACTTTTAGTTTTACTAAAGACCAATGAATAAAAACAAACAAACAAACAAACAAAGGAAATGGCATTTGATAGCAAGACGTTCTGTCACCAAAGTCCCACTTGTCTTGATTTTCAGTAGTTTTAACCTCTTGGAGAAAGGCGTGGGGGGTGTTAATAATGGAAATCATGGCAGCAGAGTCATTAACACAATTCACACTTAACAGATGACATGTGGATGTGTGTGTGTGTGCGCGCATTCTGAAATGGCTTGAGGCAATTTCCCATCTTGTGCGAAACTTTGTGCCTATGAGTCATCTTAAAGAGGAAAACAAAATCCCTCTTATCAAGATGCAGATAAAAAGAATAGGACGGAATCTTTAATAACATAAAAATAGATTTGTTTTTTTTTTGGGGGGGGGGAAGATAAAGAAAGCAATCCTTTTAAACTTGAAATCATAGGAAGCATTTTCTTCCTGATAAATAATGTATTTCCTACAGTCAATCCAGACAGCAGACTTCTTCAAAAACCATTAGCCACTGATCCAATCCCATTTTCCTTGAAACCTTACTAATAAATCATGTCCCTTCCTTGGCTCCATCTTATCCTGCAGTCCAGTTGTTCTGTGAATAGTTGGATTCAAGAAAGAGAGACAACTTTCGGAGTCCCCCCCCTCTTTTTTCTTTGGTAACCAAATATGGTTCAAAAGAAATTGACCCCACACGTTTTGCATTATTCATCTGAGCTTTCAAATGCATTGCTAGGCAAAGGACCCAAAACGTACTCAGATGAGAGAGGTATTGATGGAAAGTTCCAGTATGAAGGAGAAGAGAAGCCCTGGAACAGGGAAGTAATAGCTTGTTTTTTTAAAAGGCCCAGCCCACAAAAAAACAACCTAAGTGGAGGGGAATTGAGTATTGTCCATTTCAGCCTTCCACAGCCTAGTGAACTGCAGGTGGTTGGGACTACAACTTCAATCATCTCTGCTGTCTTGGGCTGATAGGATCTGGTGTCCTAAAGAGATGCAGGGCAGCATGTTGAGGAAGGCTGGTCTGCTGCAATGTCTTCAGTCTATTTGCTTTCCTCCATCCGCTCTTTTCTTTTTCCCCTTTTTTTAAATCAAAGATTTTCTTGATTTACAAAGATATATCGGTATGCAATGTCAAAGCTTCTCAATATTGTTAGCTCTGGGTTCAAAAACTCCAAATGTACATTGTTGTTGTTGTTTAGTCGTTTAGTCGTGTCCAACTCTTTGTGACCCCATGGACCAGAGCACGCCAGGCACTCCTGTCTTGCACTGCCTCCCGCAGTTTGGTCAGACTCATGTTGGTAGCTTCGAGAACACTGTCCAACCATCTCGTCCTCTGTCATCCCCATCTCCTTGTGCCCCCCATCTTTCCCAGCGTCAGGGTCTTTTCCAGGGAGTCTTCTCTTCTCATGAGGTGGCCAAATGTACATAGCACTCGTATTTTGTCTGCCAAAGTTGACATTTTATTTCCTGGGCGTTTCCTGCCCACAGTTGATTTTCATGCTCTCAAGATTCGGTTGCTGCTGCTTGCTATTCAGAGCCTAACAAACATTTCACGTAATGATGGTGTGACTAAAAATACAAATTTGGTTTAAAGAGTCTCTCCCAACAAGGTGGGTTGTCTAAACTGTTTTCTTGTTTTGTTAAAATAAAAATAAAAAATCCTTCCAGTAGCACCTTAGAGACCAACTAAGTTTGTCATAGGTATGAGCTTTCGTGTGCATGCACACTTCTTCAGATACACTGAAACAGAAGTCACCAGACCAGAGGGGGGGGGGTGATGGGCTGATAGGAGTGGTAAACCTGTTGATGACCATACCTATGACAAACTTAGTTGGTCTCTAAGATGCTACTGGAAGGATTTTTATTTTTTATTTTGACTGCGTCAGACCAACACGGCTACCTTCTTGTTTTGTGTTTGGATTCAAAGTTCTTCCAGTGGAGTTCCATGACTATTTATTAGTCCTATTCCTTAGTTTTATTTATTTTTATTTGCTTTTACAGTGGTGCCTCGACTTACAAATTTAATCTGTTCCGAAGCCACCTTCGTAAGTCGAAAAACACCATTGGAAACTTGATTTCCCATAGGAATGCATTGGAAACGGAAAAAAATTGTAAGTCGAAGCAACCCTATCTAAAAATTCGTAAGTTGAAAAATCCCTATCTAAAACCACCATGGGTTTTTTTCCGGATGTCGAGACATTCATAAGCACACGGCCATTACCCCCCTTCGTAAGTCGAAAAATTCGGTTGTCGAGTCGTTTGTAAGTCGAGGTACCACTGTATTTATTTTCCATCTTCTTCCAACTAGAGGTTACATTATTTTTTATGGAAAAACCTTTGATAGGTAAACCTTACTGAGGGAAAGGTGGAGAAAACCCTGACCCAGGTGCTAACTGAAATTGAGAAGGAAAAAAAAATGTTTCAAGGCCTGTCAACCAATGACTTAAGTAGCTCAGTGACAATCTAGTGCTAAAGTTAAGTGAGAAGCTCATGGGGCAAAATGACCCCAAGTCCTCTTCCCTCTCACAATATTTCACAGGATGAATACCAACATGGGAGATCCCACAAGAGCACAACCGGAATTGGGCAGTAGATATCGATCATAATATACACATAGAAGCATGGGAACAATTGTGGAATATGGATATGAAATTTATAGCATGTTATGGTTTAAGAGAAAATTATATGAAAATGATATATAGATGGTATCTAACACTGAGTAAACTGGCAAAAATGTAGATCTAAATCAAATAAGTGTTGGAAATGTGAAGAGAAAGAAGGTTCCTTTTATTATATGTGGTGGTCTTGTAGTAAGGTTGAAGCTTAGTGAGAAATGATATATAATGAATTGAAAAGGATGTTTAAAATAACCTTTGTAAAAAAAAAAAAACAGAAGCTTTTCTTTCAGGAATTATAGGGACAAAACTACCTAAATTGTATAGAAATGTATTCATGTATGCTACTACAACAGCAAGAATGCTACTCGCCCCAAAGTGGAAAGAAGCAGAAGTCCCAGCAAAGGAAGAATGGATACCAAAACTGATGGAATATGCAAAAAATGGCGAAACTTCCCAGAAGAATAAGACATCAAGATAACAAACATTTTTTATATACAGTGGTACCTCAGTTTATGAACACAATTGGTTCCGGAAGTCTGTTCATAAACTGAAGCGTTCATAAACTGAAGCGAACTTTCCCATTGAAAGTAATGGAAAGTGGATTAATCCGTTCCAGACGGGTCCGCGGAGTACTTAACCTGAAGCATACTTAACCCCGAGCATGGGTGTAATTGGTTCCGGAAGTCTGTTCATAAACTGAAGCATTCATAAACTGAAGCGAACTTTCCCATTGAACTTAGTTGGTCTTTAAGGTGCTACTGAAGGAATTTTTTTTATTTTCCCATTGAAAGTAATGGAAAGTGAATTAATCCTTTCCAGATGGGTCTGCGGCGTTCGTAAACCAAAAATTCATAAACTGAGGTGTTCATAAACCGAGGTTCCACTGTAAAAGAATGGAAATGGTTCATTGAATATTTACAGATAAATTGCACACAGATAGAAAACATTGGCAGGATTATTGTAATAACCTGCAGTTTCATATATTTTAAAGAAGATGGATAAATGAGCAAATTAGGTCAATTTGGATATGCAGAAGATATTAATAAATAAATAAAATTAAGGAACCGCAGAAAGAGGGGGGAGGGAGTCAAGTTTTTAAATGTTAAAATGATTGTAAAATTAATGAAATGTATAAATCTGAAAAGTATATATATATATATATATATATATATATATATATATATATATATATATATATCACAATAGGAAGACACAACTCCCTGGAATGGAGCTTCCCAAATGGAAGCCTCCATTTCCCCAAGAAATTTTCTCACTTTCTCCTTAGGCACCACATTATTTGCCATTTTATATTCCTTCCTACACCTCAAGCATATTTGAGCCAACATTAGTAACAAAGCAATAGTTCACTGTGTCAAGGAAATATGCATATACTGTATAAACGATGGCGTTCTACACTCCGCTTCTGAGGACTTTGCAACCATTAATAGTAATGCTGAACATGATCGAGCTATGTAGAACAAGCCTGTTTTTCTCAGGATGTTAATCAGATAAGTGGGTTTAACCCAAGGGAAGATTTAGAAAAATCAAATCTAAATTAAATATGATCCACTCATCTGTAAAATAATCATGTGAAAAATGAATTAGGAAGCCGAGAGCTGATGGTGTTCACTTTAAGAACAACTTCCCATATTAAGATTTTAGATGCTGGAGATCTGTGGCGCCTCCTGAGAAACGTTTGATAATTCAACCACCATCTAACAAAATATCTATTGATGTGTCATCTGAAATAAGGTTCCCTAACACAGCAGCCTCCAGATGATTTTGGACTACAACTCCCATCAGCTTCAGTCAACATGGCCAGTGCCAAGAGATTATGGGACTTGTAGTCCAATCACATCAGGCCGTGGGAGGCTGTTCTAACTGGAAGCCTTCCAAATTGTCTGCCAAGTTTCTTCTGGGGAAAAGTGGGTGGTAACTTAGAGATGTGTAGTTTAGCTTAGAAGTTACTGTACTTCTATGCAGGTACACTCAGAAATAATTCCTTTTCAATTCAGTGAAACGTACTGTCAGGAAAGGGTGCATATTATTGCAGTCTAAGTGTTAGGAGATGGGTACTACCTCCTGTGGGGGACCCATCCATACCCTCCAACATTTCTCCGATAAAAATAGGGACATCCTATTCAATAATAATAATAATAATACCCCACCCATCTGACTGGGTGGCCCCAGCCCTTCTGAAAAGCTTCCATATATATAAAAACATAACAAAACATTAAACATTAAAAGAAACTTTCCTATATAGAGCTGCCTTCTGTCAGGCAGCAGAGGATTCAAGCCCCCATGGCAGGTTGCCAGGAACGGATAAGACAAGGAAAAGTTCTTACCAACTGCTTTTTATTCAATATTCACAGAGAGAGGCTTAGGAATGCAGCCTCTTGGAATAACGGCGTTGCCCCGAGTGAGTCTCCATCCCCTCCCCCTCTCCCTTCATGTGTCATCACGACAGGTGCTGAGAAGTGCCCTCTGTCTCTGAGCTCTTTGCTCTCCTACTTTCAATGCTCACTGGGTTCCGGGAGAAAGGGGGTCTGGAATGCTTTCTAAAGACACTGTGTCCGTCAGCTGTTCCCCCTCTGGTGTTTCTTCTTTCTCCTCTCCCATTTCCCCCCAACTTTCCCCCTCATCTGCCTCTGAGCTGTGATCTCCCTCAAACCCCTGTTGTAATTCTGAACTGCCTTCTACTTCTCTGGAAGAGTCAGGCTGGGGAGGCAGTCTCCACCATTCCTTCTCTGCCCAGTCCCTGACATCTTCAGGTGTCTTCTAAATATTGTTTAGTTACTTATCTCTTTGGTTTGGGGGTTGCATAACTCTATACCCTTCAACATTTCTCTGTTGAAAATAGGGACGTCCTACCATAGCCTCCAACATTTCTCTGGGAAAATAGGAACGTCCTAAGGAAAAGCAGGACATTCTGGGAACAAATCCAAAACTGGGAAATACGGACACTTGGAGGGTTTGCATGTTATGCTCCTTCTAGATTAGTTTGTCCACCTTTGGTCACCACCATACACTCAGCTTTCACCTGTGGTTCCTAGAAGCTGTCAGCATTTGACAGCGGCCACACTTCAGGAATGGCTTCAACATGAGCTGTAAAGGGATGTGAGGGATTTGGTCAAATCCAGCACATAGGCCTGTTGTTGTTTAGTCATTTAGTCATGTCCGACTCTTCGTGACCCCATGGACCAGAGCACGCCAGGCACTCCTGTCTTCCACTGCCTCCTGCAGTTTGGTCAAACTCATGTTCGTAGCTTCAAGAACACTGTCCAACCATCTCGTCCTCTGTCGTCCCCTTCTCCTTGTGTCCTCAATCTTTCCCAACCTCAGGATCTTTTCCGGGTAGTCTTCTCTTCTCATGAGGTGGCCAAAGTATTGGAGCCTCAGCACCATAATTCAAAAGCATCAATTCTTCGGCGATCAGCCTTCTTTATGGTCCAGCTCTCACTTCCATACACCACTACTGGGGAAACCATAGCATTAACTATAAGGACCTTTGTCGGCAAGGTGATGTCTATGCTTTTTAAGATGCTGTCTAGGTTTGCTAGGTTTGCTGTGCGAGAGGGGGGGAGAGAAAGCAAGCATGATTTCATGGCAGAGGACATCATCTATTGATCTATGAATGGTCTCCTCCATCATTCGCTTGACACCGTGATGTGTCATTTTGATGACAAACTTCATCAAAGCAGATAAAAGCTTGGGGCACTTTGTATCTTAATGGAGAGAGAAAACATCAGAAAGTGCTTTGATCTGGAGATGTTGAAGCACTTACACAGACACTCTATGTGTGCTTTCTTCAACATTTATTTATATTATTATTAGCTTAAAGGATCTCTTACTAGATAAGAAGGCTCCTAGAGTAGCTTAGAAATCTACAAAACAATAATGAAATGGAGAAAAAAATGTTTAAGATAACTTTGTTAAGAGACCAGAAGCTTTTTTTATTAGGTATTTCAGGTCAAGATTTGCCAAAAGAAAAGAAGAAACTTTTTATGTATGCTACAACTGTGGCTAGGATATTGCTAGCCCAAAGATGGAAAAGCAACGAAACACCAACTAAAGAACAATGGCAAGAAAAATTTATGGAATATGCTGAAATGGCGGAGCTAACTGAAAGAAAGACTTGGAGACAAAGACAATAGAGACTTTTAAAAAGACTGGGAACCATCTATGAGATACTTACAGAAACAATGTAAAGAAACAGGCTCACTAGCAGGGTTTGAGAAAACACTTACCGTACAAGTAACAAAATAAATATAGAAAATGATAAGAGAATAAAAATATTTGATGTAAAGAACGCAATATGAAGATATAATTCATAACTGCCAAGTTGCTGTCAGAGAAATAAGGGACCGGGCCGGAAATAGCAGACCAGAAGTAGCGCTGTTGCCATTTTGGAACTGGGCGGAGCATGCTCAGAAGTGACTTTTGATGCTGCTTTGCCCAGTTCCAAAATGGCCGCCGCGCCAGAAGTCACACTGCAGCCATTTTGGAACTGGGCAAAGCAGCATCAAAAGTCACTTCTGAGCACGCTCCGCCCAGTTCCAAAATGGCCGCTGCGCCAGAATAAACCGGGGAAAAACAAAAAAAAATCTGTTTTTTCAGCTAGGAACAGCTGTAAAAACGGGGATTTCCTGGGGGAAATGGGAGACTTGGCAGCTATGATATAATTTAGCAAGCAGGGGAAGTTAATATGTTAAAAACCAGAGGAGGAAGTTGAGGGAAGTCGGGGGGAGGGGGAAATCTGGGAAACTGAATTCTTTTTTTTATTGGATATGTAATCATTAGAATGAAAATGTAAAACTTAATAAAAATTTTATATATAAAAGAAATCTACAAAACAAAACAAATCAATTCAGGCCCTGCCCTTAGACATACAAATTAAAAAAAAAAAACACAAAAGGAAAAAAAGAAGCGAAGGAAGGATGGGGGGGGGAGCACAAAAATCTCAAGTGCCATTTTTTCGATATATTTTTTTTATAATGACCAGCTGGGAAAGACAGTTCAGGTAGCCTGATGGAATTGCTAGGAGACAATTGGGGTTAGCCAAAGGCAGCCTTTCTTCCATTCTCTCCTCATGGACAGTAAGGAGTTACGACCCCCAAGCCAAGGAGATAAGTAACTATACAACCTTTAGAAGACATCTGAAGGCAGCGCTGTATGGGGAAATTTCTTAAACGTTTAGTGTTTTATTAGATGTCAGCTGCGATAGCTCAGTTGGTAGAGCATGAGACTCTGACTCACAGGGCTGTGGGTTCCAGTCCTACATTGAGTGAAGGTTTCCTGCATTTTCCTTTCCAACTCTATGGTTCTACAATTCTTTGATTCTATGATTATGTTTTCATATATGTTGGAAGCCGCCCAGAGTGGCTGGGGCAACCCAGTCAGATGGGCAGTGTATAAATAATACTAGAATTATTATTATTATTATGGAACAGAACGTACCTATTTTCATCGGATAAATGTTGGGCGATGTGAAATAAGCAGCCCTCATAGAGAAGAAAGTTCCAAAGGGCTGACTGCGGCTAGCTGCTGATTCTGTAGGTTCACCCTACCATTTAATAATAGCCATCGGAACAGGAAGAATAAAAATACAAAATAATAAAATAATCATCGTGACCATTGTTGTTTAGTTGTCTTAGTCATGTCCAACTCTCTGTGACCCCATGAAACAGAGCATGCCTTGGGATTCCCCCCCCCCTCAAAGCTTCTCCTTTTTAATGTCCATAGAGTTTTCATGGCAAAAATACTGGAGTGGTTTGCCAGTTCCTTCTCCGGGTGGATCACATTTAGTCTAAACTCTTGGCTATGACCTGTCCATCTTGGGTGGCCCTGCACAGCATAGCTCATAGCTTCTTGCAGTTATTCAAGCCCCTTCGCCACGACAAGGCAGTGATCTATGAAGGGGCAAAGTAATCATAGAAAGTGTTAAAAAGAACACACACACACAAAAAAAAAATTCCATAGAGAGCTTTAAAAAGAGGAGAGAGAGAGAGAGAGAGAGAGAGAGAGAGAGAGAGAGAGAGAGAGAGAGAGAGAGATTTTCTATGGTAGACTACAAGGTAATACTTGTTTGTTTGTTTGTTTGTTTGTTTGTTCAACTGCTGCATATTTTTAAAGCATACACACATGGAAACTATGCATGACCTGGCTTTAAACAAGCACCTGAGATCAACCCAGGATTTCTTTCCTCTCTTCTTTATTCTCATCTCTCCTCACTTCACTGCGAGAAGTGAGGTTACAGGGAGCCAGGCAGAGGGCCTTCTCAGTAGTGGCGCCCGCCCTCCCATCAGATGTCAAGGAAATAAACAACTATCTGACTTTTAGAAGACATCTGAAGGCAGCCCTGTTTAGGGAAGTTTTTAATGTTTGGTGTCTTATCGTGTTTTTAATATTCTGTTGGGAGCCGCCCAGAGTGGCTGGGGAAACCCAGCCAGATGGACGGGGTACAAATGATGATGATGATGATTAATAATAATAATAATAATAATAATAATATTGTCCATGATCACTGACAGCACTAAAATTATCTGTTTTGTAAGGAAAATATTATGACATCAAACTTTAAAAACTGAGAATAAAAGGGTTGTTTGTTTTTTTTTTTTAGAGTCAAGGATATTGTGTTTCCTCTTGAACCCAAGAAGATTATCTTTGTCTCTTTTGTCTGTGGGGACAGTTAACCTCTGACAATTTTGTATGCAGGTAAAGTTGCACAGAAAATTGTTTTCCAGCCCTGTTTTTCAGTGCTCCTTCCGCCACCTAGACTCATGCCCTCTTGCAGTCTTGGGATGAAAAGAGAAAGCGTTTAGCGCAGCCATAAATTCACAGTTTAGAAAAGCACTTTCGGAAGGTTAATGTGTACAAACAACAGTGGAAATTATTGCCTTTTGTCCCTGCTTCTGAAAACAATCCTCACTCTCGATCTCCTTGAAGATGCTCTGAGCACCAAAAAAAGGAGGAAAATAAGAAAAGGGGGAAAAAAAGATTACGATGAAGATTTGCTATTGAAGGCATCCATGCCCTACTTTTTCCTTATTGTAAATGCTCTCCCCCTGGTTTTGTTGTTTTTAAATAACAGCTTGTTCAAAATAAACAAAAATGAGATTTAAATAATGGGGATACAGTAGAAGATTGTGCAGGTAATATAAACACTGCCGTATGTTACACATTTCACTATTTACTCAATTAATCTCATTTTTAATTAGTTTGATTAAAGCGTCTGGCAGGAAGCTTGAGCCGCAACTCGGACTCAAATCTGTGTACTCTGGCAATGTAATTAAAAAGAGCCAGACTTGGTTAATGTGAGGTGACTTGCTTAAAAATTATGGCATCCCTTTCAAATGAGTTTCAAAACCTGACCCTGTGTTCTTCAGCACAGCCGAACCAGAACACAGAACTCAGGGGTCCCAGATCTCATCCTTTTCTCCGGACTTGTGAGCTGTCGCTCTTCCCACTGTTGAGACAACAGCATCCACTGGCCTGACAGTTCTGGAAGGGACCCCCAAGGCTCATCTAGTCCAACCCCCTGCAATACAGGAATCTCAGCTAAAACATCCCTTGACAGATGGACATCCAACCTCTGCTTAAAAACCTCCAAGGAAGGAGGGTCCACAACCTCCAGAGGGAATCCATTGCACTGCCAAATAGCTCCTTTAGCCATCTCCCTTTACTGTTCCTCATAAGTCTTGGTTTCAAGCTTGTCAACATCCTTCTTAAATTGTGGTGTGGTGCTATTGTCGTGCTTTCTAGCTCAGAAGCACCACATCCTGTGTATCCCTGACCACTGGTCCTGTTAGCTAGGGATCATGGGAGTTGTAGGCCAAAACACCTGGAGGGCCGCAGGTTGGGGATGCCTGGCGTAGGATCTTGAGGGCTCCAAGAATAAGAATTGGGGAGGCTGGGTGCAGCACAGAACACTAGCTGGCTGCTCTTGAACTAGAAAAAAAGATGTTACAGGTAGGTAGCCGTGTTGGTCTGACATAGTCGAAACAAAAAAATATTTTTTTTAAAAAAAATCCTTCCAGTAGCACCTTAGAGACCAACTAAGTTTGTCATAGGTATGAGCTTTCATGTGCATGCACTGTGCATGCACACGAAAGCTCATACCTATGACAAACTTAGTTGGTCTCTAAGGTGCTACTGGAAGGAATTTTATTTTTTAGAAAAATATGATCAGGGGAAGGAGAAGCCACATGGTTAGCTGTGTTTACTCATTGACAGATAAGCTACCAGCTCTCCAGGTTCATGAAGCTGCCTACAGCACATGTCTTTCTTCTCAATGGGAGAGTTGATAGTTCAGTGATAGATCATTCATCTTACATATGCAGAAGTTCCTAGATCCAATACCTAGCACCTCTAGGTGGGAATGGGATAAGCTGTCAGTTTTGGTTTCTCATCTTTCCAATCATAAACTCAGTTCTCCGCATGTCCGCATCAGTTTGTGATTTTTTGGTTCAAAGTCCTTGTGAAAATTCATTTTAGCACGCATTTCTCTTAATGCACATGCATTTGCATTTGCGTGCATTATTTTCAGCAGTATGTGCATTTGGGAAGTGGGTGGCGCTGTGGTCTAAAAAACTGAGCCTAGGGCTTGCTGATCAGAAGGCCGGCGGTTCGAATCCCTGTGATGGGTTGATCTCCTGTTGTTGTTCGGTCCCAGCTCCTGCCCACCTAGCAGTTCGAAAACATGTCAAAGTGCAGGTAGATAAATAGGTACCGCTCTGGCGGGAAGGTAAACGACGTTTTCTTGCGCTGCTCTGGTTGGCAGAAGCAGCTTAGTCATGCTGGCCACATGACCTGGGAAAACTGTCTGCGGACAAACGCCGGCTCCCTCGTGAGAGATGAGTGCCGCAACCCCAGAGTCGTCCGCAACTGGACCTAACGGTCAGGAGTACCTTTACCTTTATGTGCAATTTATATGCATACCTTACCTCAGCATGTGCCATTTTTGTACACGTTACCAGGCTGGTGAATGGTGTTGCAAAATTCGGAGAGGTGGTTTTTGTTTGTGTCCTGTTTCCAAAAGTACAAATCTGGTCGACTTGCCTTTAAATGTAAACTGAATCGAACTACTCCTCCATCCCTGCCTCCAGTTGAAAGGATTAGAAAACAGGAGATGCAGAAGACCCTGGGGAGTCACGGACAGTCAGAGTAGACAATACAGACTCCTTGAATCCAACTTGGCTGAGCAGCTTGCTGTATTGGTGGTCCAGGTTGGCTGTAGATTGTTCAGCAGCAGATAAGTGAATGCCAGGCATAGAGAAATGATTAGTCTTTGAGTACTGAAATGTCATGTGAAGCACAGAATACAGGGGACCAGCTAGTAATTTTGAGGCAGGAGACCTCATGAGAGGACAAAGTGGCATGCAATTACTAATGCAGTCTTCAAATTAAGTAGCTGTGCAGGAGTGGAGACTGCACGGGAGGGCAAATTGTTATTTCCTTTCTTGTTCCTTTTATTCCCCTCTCTCTACTTCTTCAGTTCACTATCTGAACTGAATATTTAATGGTCAGGCAGTACATTTCCACTGCAGCCATTTCTCTGAGGTTAATAAGACATGGTGTTTCAGGAAAAGTAATGAGATGTGATGTTTTAGTTTTTCAAATCCCTCTTCTGCCCACCGCTACAATCTGCAACATGCATGTGTGTACAAGCGAGATATCACTCTTTCGTATAGTCTCTGTGTGTTTCTCCGTGTTGCAGAAACTGGCCGGTTTTATGTGAGGCTGTCTGTGCGTCGTCCTTGTTAAGTAATATATTTAATTGACGCATATGTGGTTCAGTTCACCTTCAGACTAACGGCTGTGTGGTTCTAATGGTCCAAAATGTGATTTATAAGCTTCACTCCCATAGACAACGCCTTCTAGTTACGAAGCCAGGGAGGGGAAAAAATAGTTTCAGTGGAGAGGGATCGAGCAGAGAGGAAATGATTGGACTAGAAAATTGGCTTTGTGGAATGCTATTTGCAAGCCGCACTGAGACATCTGTATTTGCTGCATTTTATGGAGCTAGAGAGAGAAAGAGAAAGAGAAAGAGAGAGGGGGGCTTCTCATGGTGGAATAGTATGACATCCACAGAGAAGTAGTTACAGGTAGGTAGCCGTGTTGGTCTGACATAGTCGAAACAAAAAATAAAAAAAAAATCCTTCCAGTAGCACCTTAGAGACCAACTAAGTTTGTCATAGGTATGAGCTTTCGTTTGCATGCACACTTCTTCAGATACCATGGCTGAGTAGGGATGTGAATATAGCCCTCTGGAAATTGAGACCAAAGTTACAATTCTCAATACAATTGGACTGCATTATTAGTCAATGCTAGAAGGATCGATAATCAGTCCCTGTGAAATATATTCCACTGTGTGATCCAATCAACATTTCCCCTATCCTTTCACCTTTCTGTTTCCTATCCCTGGCTCTTATTTTCAATGAGGCTGTGCCATCTACATTATTTCCCTTGCCTTGCAATATTTTGTTTCCTTGTCTTTTCCAGACTTTGTGCTTCTTAGCTTTCCAATATGAATATAGAGAGAGTTAAATAGGAAAACAAAGTTCATTCTTACTCTTCAACTTCCAGCCAAGGCGTTTTTGCCTTCAGGTTAACTTTGTCAGATTCAAAAAGCCCAAACCCTAATTTATAATCCCAGATCTTTAATGTGCTGGTCGTGTCAACCAGAGGCCACATTGATCGCATGTTTGCTTTGGGTGTGGTCACCGGGCACTGCCATTGCTGAGGGGGCTAGCCTCATCTGTTTGGGGCTACCCTCCACATGCATTTGGTACCTATAGTACAGGGATGTCCAACAGGTTGATTGCAATCTACTGGTCGATCGTGGGGTGTCCCTGATCAATCCTGGTCAATCACATGATCCTGATAGATCCCTATATAGTGGGGTGCCACAGGGTTCTGTCTTGGGCCCAGTCTTATTCGACATCTTTATCAATGACTTGGATGATGGGCTTGAGGGCATCCTGATCAAGTTTGCAGACAACACCAAATTGGGAGGGATGGCTAATACCCCAGAGGACAGGATCACACTTCAAAATGACCTTAACAGATTAGACAACTGGGCCAAAGCAAACAAGATGAATTTTAACAAGGCGAAATGTAAAGTACTACACTTGGGCAAAAAAAATATGAAAGGCACAAATACAGGATGGGAGACACCTGGCTTGAGAGCAGTACATGTGAAAAGGATCTAGGAGTCTTGGTAGACCACAAACTTGAAATGAGTCAACAGTGTGATGCAGCAGCTAAAAAAGCCAATGCAATTCTGGGCTGCATCAATAGGAGTATAGCATCTAGACCAAGGGAAGTAATAGTACCACTGTATTCTGCTCTGGTCAGACCTCACCTGGAGTACTGTGTCCAGTTCAGGGCACCACAGTTCAAGAAGGATACTGACAAGCTGGAACATGTCCAGAAGAGGGCAACCAAAATGGTCAAAGGCCTGGAAACGATGCCTTATGAGGAATGGCTTAGGGAGCTGGGTATGTTTAGCCTGGAGAAGAGAAGGTTAAAGGGTGATATGATAGCCATGTTCAGATATATAAAATGATGTCATATAGAGGAGGCTGAAAGGTTGTTTTCTGCTGCTGCAGAGAAGTAGACACGGAGCAATGGATTCAAACTACAAGAAAGAAGATTCCACCTAAACATTAGGAAGAACTTCCTGACAGCAAGAGCTGTTCGGCAGTGGAATTTGCTACCAAGGTGTGTGGTGGAGTCTCCTTCTTTGGAGGTCTTTAAGCAGAGGCTTAACAGGCATATGTCAAGAATGCTTTGATGGTGTTTCCTGCTTAGCAGGGGGTTGGACTGGATGGCCCTTGTGGTCTCTTCCAACTCTACGATTCTATGATTCTATATATATACTCAACAACTTTTGGTCTCTTTTCCCAAAAATAGCTCAACAACTCTGGGTCTCTCTTCTCTACAAAAGCTCAGCAACTTTGGGTCTTCCTTCCCCCCAAAAGTTCTACAACTTTGGCCAATACAATGGGTAGATCACTGCCAGATTTTATTTAGTGGGATTAGATCACAGTCTCTCAGAAGTTGGGCATCCCTGCTATAGCGGTTAAACAGCTGAATAGAGTTTCTAAGTATGACTAATCTGTACCTGACATCCCTGTGTTGTCAGAGGTCTGACATCTTGCCAAGGCAAGCTCAGGCTAGGTCGTAATTCTTATTTAGAGACTGGAGAAAGGCCACCTCGTCTTTTGTTTTCCCCTGGCAAATATGAGTGCTTTGAGGTATTTATTCAGTAGAGTTTAGCCAGGGGCACCAACAGTTCATTGCAAATATGGAAATAACATTTTAATTAGTTCCTATGGCTATATGAGGTGTTTTCCAACACTGCCGTTGTAATAATTACTCCCAGCAAAATTTATAGAGTAATGGCCATATGTGTATTTTTCTGTAATTGCCGTTATTATTTAATCAGCATCTAAAAATAGCAACCTGGCTCCTCAAGACGCCTTGTTCATTAAGCAATCTTGCTCTCCTGTTTTCAAGAGACAGTTTTCTCCAGAAACACTTGAATTATCCTTTGGGAAAATCTTAAGAGGGAAGGACCATGACTCAGGGGACACTAAGTAACAGCTGAAGAACCTTGCCTCATATTTGTCCCTGTGCTTTGGCCATTTTGTATAATTCATTCGTTTATATTTATTTATGTTATTCTGTCCTACCCTTGCTCCCATCGGAAAACATTGCATGAATGGAACAATTTCCGCTCATGCAATGGAATGTCCTCTTCTTCTCTTTTCCTTGTATGCCTTCATATCCCCAAGCCTTCCTTAGAGGTTTCCCCAACCCAACAGAGCACAAACTTTCTATTACATGGCAAGCACACAACAAAGAAAGCTCTCTAAAGCAAAGATAGCTCTCTAAAGCAGTTGTCACCATGATACCTCATGTGCCTAAGATCCTGTACCTGTCCTTACCCAGTTTCCTGCCTTGGCCCTGTCGGACTGAATCCTTGCATAACCCTTGGCTTCTGGACCGGACCTGGACCATGCTGCTCGGGTTACCTCCGGGCCCAGCACACTTGCCGCCACATTGTAGAAATTGTAGTTTCCGGGTCACCTTCAAAGGTAGCGCCACGTAGAGCGCATTGCAGTAGTCCAAGCGGGAGATAACCAGAAGGTCAGCACCAAAACTTTGAATTGTGCTCGGAAACGTAATCCATCAATCAATAAGGAGAATATGCTCAAAATAGGAAGGTAAGCAATGCCAATTTTTCTCGACTTTGAACCATCCTCACTGGAGCCATAAAAACTGTAGAGGAGAAGACAATTGCCTATGCATGGGTGGCTATATCGTGTTTGCTAGCAGTGTGGGTGACTGTACCACGTCGATACCTTCCTGAGTAGCCAGCCAGGTGAGAACAGCAAACAACTGGGCTCTTGTGGTGCTTACCACAATCTGGCTTCCTGAAAGAATGGGAGGAGCATTGCAACTGATCACCTGCACCACCATAGGGTTGTGTTGGAGTACATTTTCCTTTAGCATTTGGGACGCCTGTCCTAAGGCAGGAGAAAACCTTGAGATGAATCTGAAATAGCGCAGTGTGCCTTTGAAAAAGCCCCTTTCGCTGCATTTTCTCCTGCAATGTGATCGGAAGCAATTAGCAAGTGATGATGTTTATCTTCACTCTGGGAGAAGCGTCACTTGCTGATTTCTGCATATCAAGTAGTTGTTCAAATGGCACACACAGAGGTGGAGCTGGTTTGCTTCCTGGCTAGTTGGCTACCCAACCCTGGACATATGTGCAGAAAACCCTTTCAAAAAGAATATATATATAAGGAAGTGTAATTGACAACAGGTGCCTCTCTCCCGCCAGGTGTAATTACCTGCATAATCAAAGAATCTCCTCTGTGTCCCTTCATTGCAACATCCACAAAAATGGAAGCGCTCCTGATTTACGGAGAAGCATTTGTTGAGTTTGGGTTTGACTTTAGAATTTCCGTGCAGACATTTGAAACAATTAACACTTTCAGGAAACACTTTGACACGATAGCATATTGCAAAAGCAACGGGAGGCCCAAGGTGTGAAACAGATTTGGTGTATTTCTGTATCCTTCTTACATGGCCTTTTGATTGCAAGTAGGAGAGAAGTGTACAGATCTATAATAAACACAGGATTGCACTTTTTTTTTCATGTAGCTTCATATTAGACACAGGAATGATATAGCTGGTAAATATCTTATCTGTTTTATTTCCTGGTTCTTGTTGGAATCTGGGGAGTGGGTACAATTGTTTAGGCTGAGGAAAGGTTACCATATGCAATGTGCTAAATTTAAATGGGGTGACTCATTGTAAACTTAAGCAGAGTCTCTCATAACAGATTCACTGCAAACCTACCCAGACAGAAAACTAATCTGAGTAGTTAATTGCTGTTTCTAGGGGAAAATATATATCTTGAAGGAGGCAACAATATAGGGATCTGTATTGGGAACTTGACATGAGTCAACAGTGTGATGCAGCAGCTAAAAAGCCAATGCAATTCTGGGCTGCATCAATAGGTGTATAGCATCTAGATCAAGGGAATTAATAGTATCACTGTATTCTGCCCTGGTTAGACCTCACCTGGAGTACTGTGTCCAGTTCTGGGCACCACAGTTCAAGAAGGATACTGACAAGCTGGAACGTGTCCAGAAGAGGGCAACCAAAATGGTCAAAGGCCTGGAAACGATGCCTTATGAGGAACGGCTTAGGGAGCTGGGTATGTTTAGCCTGGAGAAGAGAAGGTTAAGGGGTGATATGATAGCCATGTTCAAATATATAAAAGGATGTCATATAGAGGAGGGAGAAAGGTTGTTTTCTGCTGCTCCAGAGAAGCGGACACGGAGCAATGGATTCAAACTACAAGAAAGAAGATTACACCTAAACATTAGGAAGAACTTCCTGACAGTAAGAGCTGTTCGGCAATGGAATTTGCTACCAAGGAGTGTGGTGGGGTCTGCTTCTTTGGAGGTCTTTAAGCAGAGGCTTGAGAGGCATATGTCAAGAATGCTTTGATGGTGTTTCCTGCTTGGCAGGGGGTTGGACTGGATGGCCCTTGTGGTCTCTTCCAACTCTATGATTCTATGATTTATAGAGCTGCCCTGAGACCTGTGGGTATAGGGCAGTAGATAAATACAATAAATAATAAGAATAATATCTAGGCTAACAGAACATTGCATTCCTGTAATACACACACATAAAACTGCATTTCCCAAGCAGTTTATACATTATTTTATAGGAATGTACACATTATTTTGCACCTTTTCCTCTAATATACAAGTTTTGGCACACATTTTTGTTTGTTTGTTGGAGAACTGCCCCCCCCCCCACACACACAATTCGGAGGAGTGCCCATTGCATGGGATAGAGGCTTTTCAATTTGTACATTGGTTGGGGAAGTAGGAATGAGGTTGGTGCAAGTGGAACGGATTTCTCCTTTGTCGCTAGTTCAACACCTGCCCTTGTAACCATAAAGACCCATTCAGCATGAGGCAATTGGGCTTGTTTTAAAGGGTCTTGTGGAAGAAGGAAAACGTTGTGGGTATCACTGATGATGCAAAGATAATTTTTCAACTGCAACAGCCTTAATCTTTGGGTTCCTACTCGACGTTGAGCTATTTCCTGCAGGCACATCATTTGTTTATGTGTATGGCTCTTTCACATTCTGTCCCACTTAAACAAATTACATACTCTGTGACTGTGACTTCATTCCAGGCTGAGTAAGCTTACTATTATATATAATCTAATAACTGATATTGAGAAAATTAGCCCTGAATGAGAGTGATGACATTAAGAGCTGCTGTCGCCTGGAGCGAGTGGAAAATGGTATTATGAGAGCTATGCAAATAGCATTGCATCACAGGTTATAATCCCAAACCTTTTTTTTTTTTTTGCAAGGGGAAAGGAATGAGACATAAATAAAATCTCAGTTATAATGCAAAGAAAAGCAGGCAAGCCTTGAACTGAGAGGAAACGGCAGCAGTGGATTCTATGTTGAAATCGAAAAGGGTGCGCAGACTGAACGCTGATGGTTTGCAAATGGAAGGTGGTGATCTGCATGGATGATGTCGCTATGTGTTACTTACATGGCAGTGTCATGCAATTTTCACGGGACTACACAACTTGAAGTCTTTGCAGCTGAATGCAGCAAACCATCCATATATGGTGCCTGAACAAGGATGTCAGATCTATTTTTTGCTGCCTAAAGCCTCTCCTCTTCCCCAAGGGGAAGTGTTGTGAGTATGTTGTGTTGTGAGCTGGAATCACTTCCCACGCTCACAGGGGAGGAGCGGGAGTGCCTGCATCACTCACCTTAGGCGGGCCGGGGGAGGGGGACATGGTTTGGCTGTTTAAAAATGGCCACGGGCACACGAGCGCTGCCTTGTTGTTCCGGCTTCCTCATATTCCCTGCCCTCCCTCCCCCTAGGTTTTGCTTCTGCACCTTGCCCTTGCTATGGACCTCAGTTGGTCGCTTTGGTTGTGCAAGGGGCCTGGTAGGAATTTTTTTCCACTTGGCAAATTGGCGCTAGCCACTTGGTTTTTCGCCTGCCTCGTAGCAAATTGTCACAACTTTGTAAGGTTTGGTGGTTAGGCATTGGAAAATGTGTTGTGTGTTGGAGGAGAGGTTGTGGCCATCACCTACCCCTCCCCTTGAAGGGTATTCCATTAAAAGAATCTGGCGGTCGTGGTTCCTGTCTGATGTCCAGGTAGGTGGTGGCTAGGGCCATGGCATGACCCTCCAGTGACTCTAGGGCAGGCTTCACCAAACTAAGGCCCACAGGCCGGATGTGGCCCACATGACTCATTTATGCAGCCCCCGGTGATGGCCGCCGCCTGCTGCCGCCACCCGCTCTCACCAGCGTGGCTGCCCACTACCAGGTCGGAAAGGCGCCAGAAATAGCTTGTGCGCATGCGCAAGCATAATTTCCAGCGCACTTCCGGGTCGGAGGAGGACCGTGTGCATATGCACAAGCTATTTCTGGCGCTCCTCCAACCTGGAAGCATGCCGGAAATAGCGTGTGCGCATGCGTATGGGTGCATGCTCTCCGGCCCACCGCACAATCAGCACTGTGGGCACCGGCCCAAAGCTGGGTAAGTTTGGGGACCCCTGCTCTAGGGGAAAACTCCCCCTACAGGTTGTTAACCCTTGTGTGACTCCCTGCATAGCGGGCAGGAGTCAGATATAGTCAGTTCAGTTCCAGTGCCTAAGCCAATACCACTCACATTCTGTAACCAATAAAGTTGTGGCTTTTTTTTAGCCGATTAACCTAAAATGCTTGTGTCCATGTGCCTTATTTCATCACAAAGCGGGGAGAGGGGCCTCGACTCACAACTGAGACTGCAACAATTGCATCGAGCACTTAGTAGACCAAACTAAGCTGGCAATGTATCCTAGTTTGTAGAGGATAATATGTCAGGCTAGCAATGTCCTGGCTTCCAGATAGCATTGGGGCAGATGAGAAAGTCCATACAGCTTGGTCTGGTGTGAAGAAAGTGCCAATATTTGGTATAATTGTTTCTTACACGTTTCTTACACTTTCCTCTTATTCTGGATATCCAGCCGCCTACATCTAACCAAGCATTAAAAACGTTGTGAAATATTGCCACGAAGTCCAGCACACAACAAAGCAATTGTGGCGTCTGTGCATATGGCAAGCAGTGGCATCTGGTTAACAAAATGTGTTAGCATATGCAATGGAAGCATTTTGAGAAAATATATGGAAGGCTAGCTTATGCGGTGGCAAGAAATATGGGGAAATTTCAAACAGAAGGTCCTAAGTATTCATTTTTGTAGCATCTCCAAATTTCTTGCTGTCTGCTTCAGAAGATGGATGATTCGATCTACCCTTGTATTTGTCTTTTGGCTGAGAAAAATAGATTTTAGTTCAGCTCGGTGCTCTTGCCTCAGTGGTTTCCAGATAAGCATTGCACTGGTTTGTCATCTGTAGAACTGAGGTTCAAAAGGAAGACCTGCTATGTACCTAACAAGAGTGTGTGAACACCATTATTATGTGCAGCTTGTTCTCCCTAAAAAGATGGTGCTGTTGGTTCCCATTGGAATCAGTTAGATTTTAGGCACTAGCTTATTCCACACTCTCTTGTCAATGTGGACAAAGTTCAGCTAAGGGACGCAGGTGGCGCTGTGGTCTAAACCACAGAGCCTAGGGCTTGCCAATCAGAAGGTCGGCGGTTCGAATTCCTGCAACGGGGTGAGCTCCCGTTGCTGGGTCCTTGCTCCTGCCAACCTAGCAGTTCGAAAGCACATCAAAGTGCAAGTAGATAAATAGGTACCGCTCTGGTGGGAAGGTAAACGGCATTGTTGTGCACTGCTCTGGTTTGCTAGAAGTGGATTAGTCATGCTGGCCACATGACCTGGAAACTGTATGCTGGCTCCCTTGGCCTATAAAGCAAGATGAGTGTCACAACCCCAGAGTCGTCCGCGACTGGACTTAAAGGTCAGGTTTACCTTTTTAAGTTCAGCTTACCTTGTCTGGATCCAAACCACTGCTTGTAAATGTCTGCAGCATGGAGAATAACTCTCATTCTGCATATGTGGTAGGAGAGGCCAGAGGAAAAAAGTGGGTGAGGCAACAGATGTGATGCTTACCTCTATCCAGCAGGTTCATTCCAACCACACACAAACCAAACATCTTACCATTCTCCATTCAGGTAAGCAAGCAAAAGGCATGGACACAGGTCAAGGAATGTGAGGAGACTGCATAACAGGGCCACTGAAAGGTGTGCCCTAAGGTGTCTAAGGGGGGCAGTGTGAGAGAGGCTCAGAAGCATTGTGGGAACCAGAAAATAATAATAATAATAATAATAATAATAATAATAATAATAATAATAATAATAATAATTGGCAGCTCCCAATCAAGTGTTAAAAACAATACAGCATTAAATATTAACTTCCCTAAACAGGGCTGCCTTCAGATGTCTTTTAAAAAATAGGATAGCTGCTTATTTCCTTGACATCTGATGGGAGGGCGTTCCACTGGGTGGGAGCCACTACCGAGAAGGCCCTCTGTCTGGTTCCCTGTAACCTAACTTCTCGCAATGAGGGAACTGCCAGAAGGCCCTCGGCGCTGGACCTCAGTGTCTGGGCTGGACGATGGGGGTGGAGACGCTGCTTCAGGTATACAGGACCGAGGCCGTTTAGGGCTTTAAAGGTCAACACCAACACTTTGCATTGTGCTCGAAAACATACTGGGAGCCAATGCAGATCTCTTAGTGGAAAAATCTCAATGGAATGAGGTGTGGCTTGGAGAAATTTCCGATGAACCAATACAAACAGTATGAGGGTCATATTTGGCCCTCTGGCCTGATGTTCCAATCCTCTGAAGTGATGGATTTCACCAACATCCCCCACCCCCAGCCCAATGCCTCAGGTCTGCATTCAGGAAGAGCATAGGTGTATAAGCGGACTCTCTGATTAATGAAACCCTTTTGCTTCTCCAAATATTTTTTGTACTATAACCAAAGCGCTGTTACTTTAAAAAAGAAAACTAAAAAAATCAGAATGTGTATTTCCATCAACAGATTTCACACAGACAACAGAAACCCAGATGGCAATGAAGAAACAATAAACCATCAAGCTTTTAGACTGTAATATTCATCACATTATCGGATGTAGCAAATTTCCCCAACACCTGGTAATCAACAAATTATTCCTGCAGTAGCGCCATTAAACAGACAAATAGAAACTGTAGGATACTTGTTAACAAGGCCTTCAGCTGGAAACAAAACTAGGCAGTTGGGAGGAAGGCTGAGGTGCCCCCCCCCATTGGAGTGTGGCACTGTTGTTTTTCGATCTCCTGCTATAGTTAGGGCAACAGTGATTGGTGAAATAATCAGTTACATTATTTGCTCAAGAAACTACCACTAGATTTATTTTTAAACGACCTCGATTAATTAGGGAGCAGATTTCATATTTTTTAATTGCAAAATAGTCAGAACATAAGCAACAGTATCCTGATGATAACATTACTTCAAAAAATTGTCAAATAAATTCACATTTAATGTAAAAAAAAAAACCTTTATATTAGTAACTATTTCCCTACCTTCTTTCAGCCCATCTAACAGCACATACCGACTCACACTATATCCCTTTGACTTCAATGTGACCTGCTGTCATGTAAATGGGTACAGGATTGTAGCTTAAATGTGTATACTTTGTCATGTGCAGCATATTATTACATTATTTTTTCAACTAATCATTTACCTGTGAACCTTGTGCATTTCCCCATTAATCTGCTGCCTGAATTCAAGGGTGACGATGAAGTTACCCTCCAATTCACCACCAAATTGTTATTACTGTTAAGGTGAGCACCTCTCAAATATACAGGAGGCAGGGTTCAGCTTAGGAGAAGCATGTGCCATTCTTTCCCACACAGGAGAGAATGTGTCTTTAAAAATAATGTTGTTGTTTAGTCGTTTGGTCGTGTCCGACTCTTCGTGACCCCATGGACCAGAGCACGCCAGGCACTCCTATCTTCTATTGCCTCCCTCAGTTTGGTCAACACTGTCCAACCATCTCGTCCTCTGTCGTCCCCTTCTCCTTGTGCCCTCCATCTTTCCCAACATCAGGGTCTTTTCCAGGGAGTCTTCTCTTCTCACGAGGTGGCCAAAGTATTGGAGCCTCAGCTTCAGGATCTGTCCTTCCAGTGAGCACTCAGGGCTGATTTCCTTCAGAATGGATAGGTTTGGTCTACTTGCAGTCCATGGGACTTTCAAGAGTCTCCTCCAGCACCATAATTCAAAAGCATCAATTCTTCAGCGATCAGCCTTCTTTATGGTCCAGCTCTCACTTCCATACATCACTACTTTAAAAATAAACAAACCAACAAAACCCATTAAACTTGTTATCACTGGCTTTCATTGTTCCCCCATTCAAGGGAGTGATCTGGTCTATCTTGGAGCTGTGCAGGCACATGCAACTGAGACATATTTGGAAGGACTTGGGTGTCAGTTGAGTTGGGTTCTGACAACCACAGATCCCAGCAGATTGGGTTGGGTGGCCTAGAACAACCCATGGCTGTCAGGAAGAAGAGACATGCATTGGGCGGGAAAAGTCCCAGACCTAAATGAGAAGGTAGGACTTTGCTTCCTGGTTGTCCTTCCTGAGAGAAGCCACTTGCAAACGAGCAGAAATAGGACCTCCACTGTGTGCAGTTCTAATTTATATTAATTCTCATTTTTTCCTCTCTCTCTCTCTCTCTCTCTCTCTCTCTCTCTCTCTCTCTCTCTCTCTCTAGAAAACCGGGGATGTACTGTAGATTGTGCCCCAATATTTCATGTGCCAAGGATCTGGAACAAAGGTGGCATGAAGGGATAACTCTCTGTCCCATGGCAACCACAGGATTTAGCCCTGAATTTAATGCTTCTAAGCACCTCAGTACTTCTGATGCTTCTGAGTGACTCAGAAAGAGGGATTAAGAAATGGTTCATCTCAGCAAGATCGATAGGATGTTTTTCCATTGCGTAGAGGGGGCGGGGTAGAGAGAGGTTAGAGGATTCATGGGACTGATCCACTGAAAACAAAGAAAAAAAATAGATGCTAATGATTAACAACAGATGAGATAAAAGCACCTGCATCGTGTTCTTCTTGAACACTTTTCTAGGAAAGAGGTAGATAGCTTTTTTTCAGATAAAGGGCTGCTTTGCTTTATGGGAACCACTTGTCAAACTCTCTCTCTGCCTGTATTCAGATGTGGGATTTATTGTGTTTGTTTTCCTGGGTATAATTCTAATGCTTATGTCCTAGTTTTTAATGTCCCTTTTACACTGCAGTAAAAGTTGTGTAGGTCCACGACTGGACCTAATTGTCAGGGGTCCCTTTACCTTTACACTGCAGTACCTGTTGTGTTTTGGAATTTTGGGTTTTTGATTGATATACTGCTGTGTCGTGCTAAATTTCAAACAGAGGGAAATAACTGTGTGCCAAGATTCCGCCCCGGTTTTCATAGCATGAGTGAGGGCAGCATGATCATGAAAACCATGGGGAAATTGCAGTGCAAGACTCTCATGATTTTCTGTGTTAAAGAGGTTGAAAAAAATTCTTTCGAGAAACAACTCTGATATGAGCACCAGATGTCCACAAGATTCTTCTAGATTTCCAGACGTGGCTTTTGCATCACGTGAGAATCACACGCAATGTGAAAATTACCAGGCAAGAAAACATTGGGAAGAATGTGTCATCTGAATGCAATTTCTCTCTCACACACACAATCATACCTGAGAATAAACACACACCAATGTCTACGCAGTCTGGCTGGTGCTAGACTAGAGGGCTCTTTGGCGCAGACCCAAAACAATTCTCATGTTTTTAGGAATCCACCATATTTGTTTGATTGCACAGAGATGCCACAAGCAATCATGTGCCAATGTTCATTGCAGTTTTGATTGCCGGGAACCATTATTTATGTTTTATAAAGCTGCCACTGAATTTATGATGTTTCATCTCAACAAGACATCTCAAGGAAGAGAGATATAAAGTGCCATTTGGGGCCTCTTTTAATTAAGAAGCAATCAGCCAATTCCACAAACAAACACAACAAGATTTTATAGTAATTCTCAATTCAGGACACAAATGACTAAAGGAGAAATGTAGATTTCACTTACTGATTCCAGCTATCCAGCCAACTATTAACAAGCGGTTCCAAAGAGTTTTATCTCTCTCTCATTTTTTTTGACCAAACATTTTCTGCTCTTGTTATTACTTTTTCCTTCAGCTCCATCCAAATATTATAAAGCTATCAATTTCTTGTCAATTCAGAATGACTTCTGAAAGTGATGTGTAAGCCTTCTGGTGATACCTTTCTGACAACTTCTTCATCTCTGTAAGTTGCTTGTAGGAGCTAGATTAAACTACCTGCCATAATTTGGGAGCCCATGGCTGTAAAGCAAAAGGAAATGAATTTCCCTGTCACCATTTGGATAAAGCTACTAATTTCAAGTATCTCTTTGCTTCCCTTTACAGGCATCTATCATATGACAGGCTCCCCCATTTTTTAAAAAAACAACAACACTTTTTTTTGTTTGTTTGTTTTCAGCTCCTATCAGCATTCTGACATAAAGAATACGAGAGAAATCTGAAATCCACTGGATGGGTTTCAGAAACAGAAAGCTTTCTTTTCTTTGTAAGGGCCAAACTAAAGTTGATGCTTAAAAGTGTAATGTACAACAAATATACATACAGTGGTGCCTCGCTTAACGAATGCCCTGCTTAACAAAATTTCCACTTAACGAAAGGATTTTTCGAGCGAAGGTTGCCTCGCTAGGCGAATTCATTTTATGAAAAATTCATCTAGCGAATTGCGGTTTCTCATAGGAATGCATTGAAATTCAATTAATGCGTTCCTATGGGCAAAAAAAAATTCAAAAAAAATTCAATGCATTCCTATGGGATTCGCTAGACGAATTTTTCGTTATAAGAAAAGACCCGTGGAACGAATTAAATTCTTCTAGCGAGGCACCACTGTGGTGTGTGTGTGTGTGTGTGTGTGTGTGTGTGTGTGTGTGTGTGTATATATATATATATATATATATATATATATATATATATATATATGGTGTTTTTTCTGTCTTTCTTAAATTAACTATGGTCAGAATGAATTGCTGTTGGGATAGCAGAGCATGGTGAGGAAAGGTTTTTTACAGTGACACATACCCCAAGATTTTTCCCCCTGCCCATGCAGCTATGAAACTTTTTTTGGGGGGGGGGCTGTCATTGGCTCCCAAAGAAAACATTTTGTTAAGTCTTGTTAAGTCTTGTTGAAGATTTTGTTAAGTCATACAGGGTGATGGTGATAATTTGTTGGGGGTGGAGAGTCACAGCTGGAGATGGATGGAAACATCTTTTATCTTTTTATGCATAATGAGATGTGATGACAATCCTTCTGCCTTATGATGGTGATGTTGCATGCTAACCATTAAGTGCAGTGCTTCCCCCAAAAAAATTTTTTAGAGGTACTCGCATTTTGACTCAAGAAAAACCACCATTTTATAGTTCAAAAAGGGTAAAACACCACACATCCACATTCCACACTGTTTCACACATTAAATGCTCACTTCCGGTAGCAACAAAACTGACCAATCGCCATGCTAGTTTCCAACTCCTACTTCACACATTAAACGCTCGCTTCTGTCTGAGACTCAGGAAACACTGTGACAGGAAATTAGGCTGTCATTGGGGGTAGCTACCAGATTTTTAGAAGACATCTCAAGACAGCCCTGTTTAGGGAGGCTTTTAATCTTTAATCAATTATTTTATTCTTCTGTTGGAAGCTGTCCAGAGTGGTGGGGTATAAATAATAAATTATTATTAATTATTATTATTATTAATAAATAATAATTCTATATAATAATTATATAATAATTAATTATTGATTATTATTAATAATAAAAATTATTATTATAGCAACGGAATTGACAATTCACTGTTCTATTCAATGGAACTGGCGATTAACCATACTAGAGAAGAAACCATACTATAATAATTAATAATTATATAATAATTAATTATTATTAATAATAAATTATTTATTATTATTATTATTATTATTATTATTATTATTATTATTATTATTATTATAGCAACGGAATTGACGATTCACTGTTCTATTCAATGGAACTGGCGATTAAGCATACTAGAGAAGAAACTAATTTGTTTATTGTTCCTTGACAGCTCCTTGACACTAGGCATGGGAGAAACAGAAGTGTGTATCAGTCTATTACTTTTTAAAGATGCCATTCCATTAATTCATTAAACATATTAATGAAATGCTGACATTGACTTGGGGTTCCTACTATTAGAGGAGTTCCGTTTATATCACACCCCCTCTTCAAGAGTTCAGTCCTCACCACAGCCATGTCTTCTTCTTTTTTACGCAGTCAAACATTATTCCATATGTGTAATTAGGCAATGTCCACAGATAGCATAATGCTGTGCACACAAATTCAGTCCCTAGCTGGCATTTCTGCACAGCCACCAAGTACGCACATAGTATTCCAATATCTGAAACATCTACAGCAACTCCAACAAATATATCACAAACTATTTGAGGGCAAAATTCAGTGCAATCACGAGCAAATGGGATTGTTAGAGCATCCACAACTATGTGAGAACTGATAAGTGGGATTTAAACTTGAGAATGTAATGAGAGTTGACACCTATTTGTGACATGACTGTATCATAGATTGCCTGCAGCAAGATAGCATCACCATTCCTACTAGGCAAAGATGTATTTGCTGAAGGTGAAAATGTCATTTAAACAGTCGAAACCTTTCAAATAGTCTGAGCTAGATGCCATGTACAGTTCCTGTCTTCCTGGAATAAATATATACAATTTAATGCACCGGCAAAAGGAATAAGGCTTTATGGGTTGTTAAATGATGGCATATTTTGCATCTTCATTTATATCCCTAGCCAATGGCAGGAGAATTTGATTTGTGCTGGCAATGGTTCATAATCAAATATTGTGGCAAGGCTGTGTGTGCCACATATATCCTATTAGACGTGGTATTATAGATCTGTCCATCTCTGTCTGTCTGTCTATCCATCAGATGGGATAAAAAATAAAAGTGCAATGAAATCAAGCACTTCTTCATTTAAAAAAGCTCAACTTCCCATTCGTATCAGGCATCATTTAGCACTGCTGAACAAACGGTACCTTTTCATGAATCCAAGAATGCTTTGTTGACATCTGTCAGCAGCAGAACATTCTTAACGTGGATTAAAAAGTAAGAGATTAGTTGAAGGCTAATGGTTATTTTAATTTTGCTGGACGCTGTCCAGAATAGCTAGGGAAACCCAGCCAAATGGGTGGGGTATAAATAATGATGATGATGATGATAAATGACATTACAAGACAGCTACAGGTAGGTAGCCGTGCTGGTCTGCCATAGGAGAAACAAAATTTAAAAATTCCTTCCAATAGCACCTTAGAGACCAACTAAGTTTGTCATTGGTATGAGCTTTCGTGTATCTGAAGAAGTGTGCATGCACATGAATGCTCAAACCAATGACAAATTTAGTTGGTCTCTAAGGTGCTACTGGAAGGATTTATTTATTTTTATTGCAAGACAGATGAAATCTTGGCATCCTTGCATTATCCAATTTATTGTACAACAGAGAAGGGGAACTTTAAGCCTGGGAATTGAATGTGGCCCTCCAGGCTTATCTTTCTGGCCCTCAGGACTCTCTCAGAACATGTCAGGATGCTGTCAGCTGCTCCCAGCTGGTTGCTCAGGAAAGTATAAAGACTAGGAAAAGTTCCTTACACTCCTTTTTTATCTCAGTCTTTACAGAGAGAGGCTATAGAATCCAGCCTCTTGGATAATGCCGTTGTCCAAAGTGAATCTCCACTCCCCATCTCTCCCACTTCCTCATTCATCTACAGGTGCCACTAAGTGCCCTCTGTAACGGATTGACACAGTTTTGAAATATTTATTCCTATCTGGCTGGAAAAGAGTTAATCCACCTCCAGCCTGACTGACATAACATTCTGATGGGGGCGGGACTGTTCCCAGTTTAAAAGGAGGGAGCAGCGGTTTTGTCAGTTGAGGAGAGGGGGAGGGAGTGGATAGGTGTGAAGAAGAAAGTTGAGAGGCCAGGATAGTGGGAATCTAGATGAGGTTCAGGAAGGCTCAATGTTAAGTGTTCGACAGAGATTACCTACGACCGAAATGCTTCTTATAAACATAAAAGGTAAAGGTAAAGGGGCCCCTGACCATCAGGTCCAGTCGTGTCCAACTCTGGGGTTGCAGCGCTCATCTCACTCTATAGGCCAAGGGAGCCGGTGTTTGTCTGCAGACAGCTTGCGGGTCATGTGGCCAGCATGACAAAGCTGCTTCTGGCGAACCAGAGCAGCGCACGGAAACGCCGTTTACCTTCCCGCCGGAGCGGTCCCTATTTATCTACTTGCACTTTGACGTGCTTTCGAACTGCTAGGTGGACAGGAGCTGGGACTGAGCAACGGAAGATCACCCCATTGCAGGGATTCGAACCGCCGACCTTCTGATCAGCAAGCCCTAGACTCTGTGGTTTAACCCACAGCGCCACCTGGGTCCCTTATAAACATATGAAACTTTAAATAAATAACTATGTTCTAAGGTTAATAAAATTCTTCTCTTTTGTGCCAAGAAGTATCGTCATTATTTTTCCAGCAAGGTATCGGGACTCACAGAAGTGAGGACATTAGAGGACAAAACTTATCTCAGGAAAGGAGGCGAAAGTTTGTGTCTTAGAGTAACACTGAGGAGGCTTAGAAAGATAACCTGGGGTGTCAACAAGTTGCCAGCGTTGAAAGGGGCAAACCTTTACAGTAAGGGGAGTCAGGCCGAGAGGGACCCTTTACTGGTGACAGGAGGTTATTCTATCAAACAGCCTAGAGTTTTTCTTTGATACCAGGCCACATGAGCTGGAAGGAGAGTCTCTTTACTTATAAACTCCCAAGAATAAAGTGGTTTATTTGGGAGGCGACGGGAGAAGAGGGTGTGTGGCTTCACCTCTGGATTCCTGTGTCACATTTTAGTAATAGAGAGTGGGACATTCGTCGCACCCTCTGTCTTTGAGCTTTTTGCTCTCCTACTTTTAAGGCTCGCCGGGTTCTGGGAGATGGAGAGTCAGGAATGCTTTCTAATGACAATGTGTCAGCCAGGTGTTGTTCTGGCTCTCCCATGATTTCCCAACTTTCCCCCGCATCTGCCTCTGAGCTGTGACCTCCCGCAAACCCCTGTTGTAAATCTCGACTGTCTTCCTCTTTCTCCTCCCTGGAAGGGTCAGGATGGGGAGGAGGTCTCCACCATTCCTCCTCTGTCCAGTCCCTAACAGATCAAAACATAAGAGCATAAGACCAATGGCCCATCTAGACCAGCATCCTGTTCTCAGAGTGCTCAACCATGTGCCTGTAAGAAACCAGCAAGCAGAAAATGAGCACAAGAACACTCTCCACTCCTGCTGGTATTCAGAAGCATTGGCACAGCAGTCATTGATAGCCCATTCCTCTGTGAATTTTTCTAATCATCTCATGAGTTCGAAAAGGTAAAGGACCCCTTTATAGTTAAGTCCAGTCAAAGGCGACTATGGGGTTGTGGCGCTCATCTCACTTTAAGGCCCAGGAGCCAGCGTTTGTCCACAGACACCTTTCCAGGTCATGTAGCCAGCAGGACTAAACCGCTTTGGCACGACGGGACACCGTACCTATTTATCTACTTGCACTGGCGTGCTTTCGAACTGCTAGGTTGGCAGGAGCTGAGACAGAGTAACGGGAGCTCACCCCGTCGCAGGGATTCAAACCACCAACCTTCTGATCGGCAAGGCCAAGAGGCTCAGTGATTTAGACCACAGAGCCACCCGTGTCCCTCCACAAGTTCTAGTGCTATGGGAAAGGCAGGAAAACTTTATTCATTTCACCCATGGCATGCATCATTTTATAAACTTCTATCATGCCACCTCTTACTTGTCTTTTCTCTAAAATAAAATTTCCCCAAATGCTGCAACCTTTCTTCACAGAGGGATGAGGTCACACCATAAATTTGTTTAATGGCATAATGATATTTGTAGTTTGATTTTCAATTCCTTACCTAATGATCCCTAGCATGGAATTTGCCCTTTTCACAGTTGCCACACGCTGGATCAACATCCACAAAATCATGAAGAGATTGAAAGTTATAGGTATCCAATTTGGAAAATAAATGTTGCTGGCGAACGTTTGCAAGTAATCCCAGGTTTAAAATGCCCACCATCTGTATGTGTGTAAATATGTGTGTCTGCCTATGAGAGAGAGAGAGGAAACAGACACAAGAGGATTTTATCTGGAAAAGGGAAAGAAATGTATTGGGAAATGTTTTTAATGTTCTGTTTCCAATTGGTTGAACTCTTAAGGCTTATATTATGAGAATATACGTGATTGTTCCACACTGAATAAACAATCAATTTATTTATGCATTTTCCAGCTATTATAGAGAAAACAAAGAGTCTCACCTTTAAGACTAAGAAATGTATTACTGCATAAACTTTCCTAAGCCACTCTGACAAAATGGATCAGAGCTCACAAAAGCTGAGTGACTTCTGTTTCAGTGTATCTGAAGAAGTGTGCATGCACACGAAAGCTCATACCTATGACAAACTTAGTTGGTCTCTAAGGTGCTACTGGAAGGATTTTTTATTTTATATTAAATGTGGTTAGTCTTTAAGCTGCAACTAGACTCTTCCTGGTTCTTTATACATGTCAATGATCTGGATTAATCAGATTTAAGTCTCTTTCTCTCTCCTGAAGTTTAAGCTTACAGCAAATTTCTTATTTCCATTCTTTTTCAAGAGTTGTGATACTCAGACAGCTGAAACTGTCTTTAGGGCAAGACTGGATCAAATGAAATAAGCCGTTGTTATAAAAGTGCATTTGATTGCCATATTTCCAGTTCATCTCTTCCCTGCTTAAAATTTCTGCCAGGAGCAAAACTTACCGAAAAGTTTTACAGAAAAGGGAAAGAAAGTGGAGCTCATCTAAAACTAGTCCGCCATTTATTGTTCGGCGAGAAGTGGGAAATTGCAGGTTGGTAGGTCGGGAGTACTGTGTTGCAAATGCTTTACGATTTTCAAAGCCTTCCTGCTATGAAAATGTATCATTCCCGAGTGTAGCGGGTGGCCGTGTAGAGTTCTACAAGAAACTTGATTGCACAGAGATATTCACTGCAGCTCTAGCTACACTAAACTAAGCACGTGTCTTTCTTTGGGAGTCGGGAGGCAGTGTGCGACTTCATCCACTGCAGCTTAGAGAAAATAGATGGCTGGTACCACTGTATTGCCCGCATGACTTTTCTGCGTCTGTCTAGTGCAAAAAGGCATAAAATGGAAAGCTCAGGTCTCACATTGATTTGTTGCCAGGGTAATCTGCTTTATTCAAGTCACAGTCCAGCTGTTTCTCCACAATCGCGTTATTTCACAATTTATCTTTCCCCCAAAGCTGACCATGCATTATGAACAAGTCAAATGTGTTCGTTCGGTTTTGATTTTTATACCTCTTTTAAATCAATACCTCAGCGATTGATCCTTGGAAATTTAAGAAGCGGTGGACTGTGTAACTGAAATGGATGAAGGGGCAAGTCAAGGTTTTAGATAGAAATGAGCAGGCATCATACTGGGATTTTGATGATGATTAGTGGAAAATAATATTGTGGTGATTTGTTCCCACATCCAATCTACTTCTTCTGAATAATACACCACTGCATTCCTTTGTCTTAGCTCGACAAGGGACATTTTGCAACACATGTACATATCGTCTCTTGACGAGCAGTATGCAGTTAATTTTTGTTCTTTCAGTAAGCCTGGTTCTTTTCTTAAAATAATTGCTAAGCTATTGGTATTTCAAGATAGAGGCAGCAATCCTGCATAGAGCTTAAACCTAGAGATGAGGAAGGATTTTGATTCAGTTCGCTTTTAAAGGTAAACATACCTTTTGCTCACTTTGTGGAGGGGGAAAACATTTGAGAACCAAAGCACAGTCACCCTTCTGAAAGATCTACATCGGTTTCCAGTACGTTTCCAAGCACAATTCAAAGTGTTGGCGCTGACCTTTAAAGTTCTAAATGGCCTTGATCCTGTATTCCTGAAGGAGCATCTCCACCCCCATCATTCTGCCCGGACACTGAGGTCCAGCTATGAGGACCTTCTGGAGGTTCCCTCACTGCAAGAAGTGAGGTTACAGAGTGGCTGGGGCAACCCAGTCAGATGGGAGGGGTATAATTAATATAGTAGTGGTAGCAGCAGTAGCAGTAGCAGTGGTAGTTATTGAATAGGACATCCCTTTTATCAATGAATTGGGATGCGGGTGGCGCTGTGGTGTAAACCACTGAGCCTAGGGCTTGCCGATTGGGAGCTCAGCGGTTCGAATCCCTGCGATGGGGTGTGCTCCCATTGTTCGGTCCCAGCTCCTGCCAACCTACCAGTTCGAAAGCACACCAGTGCGAGTAGATAAATAGGTACCGCTCCAGCGGGAAGGTAAACAGCGTTTCCATGCACTGCTCTGGTTTTGCCAGAAGCGGCTTAATCATGCTGGCCACATGACCCGGAAAAACTGTCTGCGGACAAACGCCGGCTCCCTCGGCCTGTAAAGCAAGATGAGCGCTGCAACCCTAGAGTTGTTCGTGACTGGACTTAACTGTCAGGGGTCCTTTACCTTTTTTTAAATTATCATTGAAGAAATGTTGGAGGGTATGACATAGAATACTTTAGTCCAGTTTAAGATGGTGTCTGAGCACTGGATCTCAGACATGCAGATTGTTCTCACATTTCTGGTTTGACATTACAGCAAGATGAAGAGTAAGAGAAGAACAAAGATGTGCCCAGGCAGGTAAGGACAATATATATGGCAATGCCCTCCCTGTGTCAGGACACAGTGGAAGTGTCTCTCACAGGGTTCTCTCTAGCAAACTTACAGGAAAACTCTGTGGGCTTCAGTACCTATCATGTGCCTATCTAGGAAAAATGCATTGTTGCTTTCCCTGCATTCTAAATCTCCCACATTTTCAATGTTGCCCTCTATATATTCTGAAAGAATATGTTTTACTGTGTTTTTATACAGTATATGTTTGAAGCCACCCAGAATGGCTGGGGCAACCGAATCAGATGGATGAGGTAAAAAGAACACTATTATTATTATTATTATTATTATTATTATTATTATTATTATTATTATATAGTACACCCCTATTTTCATCAGAGAAATGTTGGAGGGTATGGGAGGCTCTGTGGATGAGAGATTCCCAGTCAGGAAGTTGGGAAGTTGCCTGCCATCAAGTGCAATTTCGCTGAAGGAAAAGGTATGCAGTCTGGGAATGTCCCAAGGTCCATCTCTGTCAGTGGAGATCTTCTCTGTGGCTCTAAGTGTCTTTTACCAAGCTTCAGCTGAGAAGAAAGCTACGGTTGTTCCTGGATCAGGATAATTTGAGGAGAGTTGTCCATGCATTGCTAACCCCAAGGTTGTATTCCTGCAGTGCTCTCTGTGTGGTGCTACATACCTTTGAGGCCGAGCCAGATTTTGAAGCTTAATAATAATAATAATAATAATAATAATAATAATAATAATAATAATAATAATAATGTATTATTTATACCCCGCCCATCTAGCTGGGTTTCCCAAGCCACTCTGGGCAGCTTCAAACAGAATATTAAAAAACATGATAAAACCTCAAACATTAATCAGCGATGCCTTGAGATGTTTTCTAAAAGTCAGATAGTTATTTCCTTGACATCTGATGGGAGGGCATTCCACAGGGTGGGTGCCACTACCAAGAAGGCCCTCTGCCTGGTTCCCTGTAACCTCACTTCTTGCAGGGAGGGAACCACCAGAAGGCCCTCGGAGCTGGACCTCAGTGTCCGGGCTGAATGATGGGGGGTGGAGACACTGCTTCAGGTATAGTGGACCGAGGCCGTTTAGGGCTTTAAAGGTCAGCACCAACACTTTGTGAAGAACATTGTGGGAGCAAGGTACCACAAACATACCACCTTGTTCTAGACTGCTTTTTGCTGCCTTTATTGACCATAGTGCAGATTTTTATTGTCTAAATTGACAAGGATTTGGGGATAAAATGTTAACTGCACTGAGACTTTTGTTTCCAATAAAAGTTCTTTACTCAGAAACTAGTTTGAAGGTTCCGTTTTGGCTCTTTCAGATTTGACTCTAACATATAAAGGTGCCTGTATTTTAGACCCTTTTTTATTGATTAGATTGCTGTAAGTCAACACAATCATAATTATCATATGTCCAGAGTCTTAAACAAACCAGTAAATATAATAATTTATGCGTATGACTTGGTTCTACTTTCATCCTCTCAAAATGGCCCGAGAAGATTGTTAACATAGTTCAGTACCTATTGCTTGGAAAATGATCTAGTCAGTAATAATGCCCCATCTAAAGTAGTGGTTTTCAGAAGGAAAAAAAATGCACAGATGTCTTATTAATTCAGAAGAGCTGGAGCAGGTAAAATCTCACTGTTATCTTGGCATACCCTTCCTGGCCTCAGGATCTTGGGCTTTGCAAACAAAAATAGATTGAAATCGGTTGCCTGTTTACAATCTGTAAACAGACTCCTGAATTTTAAATATTCAAATATTTTTTAAAGCAAAGCCTATGTCAATGCTAATCTTTGGTGCAGAAGTCTGGGGCTTTGCAGATCCTTTTAAAACGTAAAGCGTTCAAAGCTGTTTTGTTTGGGTATAATTTTAGGGATTTCAAAATTTACCCCAGCTTATATAATTAGATCAGATAAGATCATGGAAAGGTGTTACGGTCTAATTTATATCAGGATGGCAAATTACTGTAGAATAAATCAAGTGATGGTATACATGCTCCCTATAGTTTAAATCTCCTTGAGACATATGTAAAAGACTGTCCATAATGTAATTCTTATAATTTGGCACCATCACAACAGCAACAACTTCTAACAGCCCCAAACAAATAAGGCTTATAGAGAGGGATAATAACTGCTTTCGTTACTATGAGATATATATATATATATATATATATAAATGACTAGTTCAAATGCAAACACTTTTTTTGATAATAAGTTAAGGTAGATCTTACAAATGTCACTGGTATGCTTGTATAACAAGAATCAGAAGATTAACGGTGCAATTAAAACGTAAGTAAGCCACATTCTATCCAATGGGACATACTGCTCAGGGTGTTTTGTTTTATTTATTTATTTATGAATTTACATACCGCAGTTCACAGAATAAAATTGAGATATAAAACCACAAAAAGACCTAATAAAAAATAAAACAACCCAATAGCCCCCCCCCCAAAACCCCCAAATTTTAAAAGGGCGTATGTTTTGTTGGTGTGAGCCGCCCTGAGCCCGGTTTTTGACTGGGGAGGGTGGGGTATAAATAAATTATTATTATTATTATTATTATTATTATTATTGGATGTAAATAAGAACAAGCAAAAGCCACATTAAAAAGGAACGTTTTTGCCTGGCACCTAAAGGTGTATAATGAAGGCACTGGCCGAACTTCCCTTACTTTTCAACTAAAGTTGCAATTCAGTGAATACTTACCTGGATACAAGCCTCACTGAACACAATGTGACTTGCGTCTGAGTAAACAGTCGTAGTATTGTACTTACATTCAGTGCTATTTTTCTGGGGAAAGAGGTGCCGAACTCACCATGAACACTTCTCTTATAATGGCAATGGCGCTGCCCACCTGAGAGAAGCCAGAACTGAGTTCTGGTGAGCTCAGGCTGAAGAAAGCCCTGCTTGGATTAGTCAGAATGAGAAAAACACAGGACGCAATGCCAGATGAACAAAGGAGATAGAGAGAAACAAAGAACAGGTTTGAGAAATCCATCTCACATCTTGAGTCCGCTTATATTCCTGAGTGCTTTATACTAGCAGAGCACTCATCAATAAGAACACATGACAAAAGTGGGAACTGAGGGAACCATTCAAGACTGCACGGGTCTCCTCTGAATCATAATTGCAGCAACACCTGCCAAGGAGTTACTTTGTGCTGATGCACTGTGAAAATGGGATGCTAATAGGCTTGCATGCTTCTTATTTCTCACAATGTGGCAGAAGTTGTTAATACCCACTGAAGGACAGGAGAAAAAAATCTGCGAGTGAAAAATCGGTTAAGAATTTCGTATGGGAGCCTAGACACCTACTTGTTGTTGTTTGGTTGTGTCCAACTTGTCATGACCCCATGGACCAGAGCACGCCAGGCACTCCTGTCTTCCACTGCCTCCTGCAGTTTGGTCAAACTCATGTTATTACCTTCGAGACACTGTCCAACCATCTCGTCCTCTCTCATCCCCTTCTCCTTGTGCCCTCAATCTTTCCCAACATCAGGGTCTTTTCCAGGGAGTCTTCTCTTCACATGAGGTGGCCAAAGTATTGGAGCCTCAGCTTCAGGATCTGTCATTCCAGGGAGCACTCAGGGCTGATTTCCTTCAGAATGGATAAGTTTGATCTTCTTGCAGTCCATGGGACTCTCAAGAGTCTCCTCCAGCACCATAATTCAAAAGCATCAATTCTTCAGTGATCAGCCTTCTTTCTGGTCCAGCTCTCACTTCCATACATCACTACTGGGAAAACCATAGCTTTAACTATACGGACTTTTGTCGGCAAGGTGATGTCTCTGCTTTTGAAGATGCTGTCTAGGTTTGTCATTGCTTTTCTCCCAAGAAGCAGGTGTCTTTTAATTTCGTTACTGCTGATACCATCTGCAGTGATCATGGAACCCAAGAAAGTAAAATCTCTCACTGCCTCCATTTCTTCCCCTTCTATTTGCCAGGAGGTGATGGGACCAGTGGCCATGATCTTAATTTTTTTGATGTTGAGCTTCAGACCACATTTTGTGCTCTCCTCTTTCACCCTCATTAAAAGGTTCTTTAATTCCTCCTCACTTTCTGCCATCAAGGTTGTGTCATCTGCATATCTGAGGTTGTTGATATTTCTTCCGGCAATCTTAATCCCGCTTTGGGATTCATCAGGTCCAGCCTTTCGCATGATGAATTCTGCATATAAGTTAAATAAGCAGGGAGACAATATACAGCCACTTGTTGTACTCCTTTTCCAATTTTGAACCAATCATTTGTTCCATATCCAGTTTCTGATAATGCAGAATGCATGATGTTGACATTAAGCTAATTTGGAGGAGGCAAAGCTCACTGCACATAGGTGATGTCAAAAGTACCAGCCCCTACCATAGGCTATGTCCATCCATCAGTGTTATTTTCTCTGAATGCTCAGATTGTCTTTGGCTAGATTCATTTTCCTCCTCTGCATTCAGCTGTTACACAGGCAGAAATGTCAGCACGCTTCTTACAAAATAAGGGTGGACTCAATTTTCAAATTTTACAACTTCATACTAAATGGGTATGTGTGTGAAATTGTCCCCCCTCCTCCGCATGTCAAGAGGGGGTCCTTTGCAAATTCCAGAGAGGGCCGGAAACACACACACACACACACACACACACACACACACACACACACTAAAATACCACTGGCAGGTGGCGCTGTGGGTTAAGCCACAGACCCTAGGGCTTGCTGATCAGAAGGTCGGCGGTTCGAATCCCTGTGACGGGGTGAGCTCCCATTGTTCAGTCCCAGCTCCTGCCAACCTAGCAGTTCGAAAGCACACCAGTGCAAGTAGATAAATAGGTATCCCTGTGGCAGGAAGGTAAACGACATTTCCGTGCACTCTGGTTTCCATCACGGTGTTCCGTTGCTCCGCAGTTAGAACTAACAGAAGTTGACCCTCCTGCAAAAACACTTGGAACAAATAATAAAGGATGGAAGCTGCCTACTACTCAAGAGGACTGCTTTGTGGCGAGATCCTGCACCCTTTAGTAATGAGATGCTGAATGCATGTTTAAAGAGGCAGGCCTAAATCACACATGAGACTCTTTTTGGCTTGCCGATGTTTCACCTTTGTGCTGTTCCATGTCTTCTCCCCGTGATTTATGCTGATGAGTTGCAAGTCGAAAGGCATAAATGTCAGGCATTATCTATCACTGAATTCTTTAAAAATTAAAACAGAGCCCTCGAGGAGCATTTTTTAAGGCATGTTTACTAATGAACCATCTTTATGGCTTGACCAGAAGAGCAGCATAGTTTATTAGTGTTGGATGGGGATTTCTTCCCTGGGAATTAGAGAGCAAACTATCGGAAGTTAAATTAGTATAGCAGGGTAGCTTAGCATGATGATGTGCTTAGTCATCTCTATGCTGAGTTGCTTGTGGAAATGCAATATGTATAGAACGAAATAGCATTGTTCAGAGGGTACTAATAACTTCAGTTTAGCAAGGAAGGACACAGACGGCTAAAAGGCCATCTTCTCTTTCTATGGCCTCGTAAGTGACTGGATCAGCACCCTGCAACAGCTGCCTCCCTTTTCCCCAGGGGCAGTCTCAGATTTACAGAAGCCGTTTGAGATTCTTTCTTTCTTTTTAATTTTAAAATAAACTATTGATTTTCAAAATGTACATTACATAAATGAAAACAAAACAATATGTAACATTGATGAATAAATAAAACTTCAATACATGTTATAAATTCATTGTCTGAATCTTTATTTACCCCCCTCCCCCTCCCCTCCCAATACTGTCTCTCCCGCTACTTCTCAGCCTTCACTATACTATGCAATAAATTTTCTATTTTCGTCTACACCCTATAACTTTTTTTGGTTATTTGTTACTTTTAGTCCTCCTTGATTTTTTCTTAAACTTCAATTTCTTTTTCCTCTTTTCTGTCTCTCGTTTATTTGGGCCTTTAATATTCTGGAAAGAGATTGGGCTTTTCCACCTGGCACTTAATATATTCTACAAACAATTTCCAATTTTTTCCACTTTCTTCTTTCTTTATCCCTTTAACTTCCTCATATTATATTGCCATATTGTAATACATCAATAATTTGGTTTGCCAATCCTCCTTATCTGGTATCTTTTGGGACTTCCAATCCTTCACTATTACAATTCACAGTGTTGGTGCTAACCTTTAAAGCCCTAAATGGCCTCGGTCCAGTATACCTGAAGGAGCGTCTCCACCCCCATTGTTCTGCCCGGACACTGAGATCCAGCACTGAGAGCCTTCTGGTGGTTCCCTCGCTGCGAGAAGCCAAGTTACAGGGAACCAGGCAGAGGGCCTTCTTGGTAGTGGCACCCGCCCTGTGGAACGCCCTCCCATCAGATGTCAAAGAGAAAAACAACTACCAGACTTTTAGAAGACATCTGAAGGCAGCCCTTTTTAGGGAAGCTTTTAATGTTCAATAGATCATTGTATTTTAATATTCTGTTGAAAGCCGCCCAGAGTGGCTGGGGAAACCCAGCCAGATGGGCGGGGTATAAATAAATGATGATGATGATTATTTTGACAGGCAGGATGCGAGAGGCCGGTGGAGGGTGCAGTGGAAAGTCCTGGGGCAGCCGATTTTGCATCCCCCCTCGCCTGCGCTGCTGGAGATACAACCTTTTGAAGATGTCTGAAGGCAGCCCTGTATAGGGAAGTTTTTTTTTAAAAAAAAATGTTTCATGTTTTATTGTGTTGGAAACCATCCAGAGTGGATGGGGCAACCCAGACAGATGGGAGGGGTATAAATAATAAAGTAGTAGTAGTAGTAGTAGTAGTAGTAGTAGTAGTAGTTATTGAATAGGACGTCCCTATTTTCATTGAAGAAATGTTGGAGGGTATGGCATAGAATACTTTAGTTCCAGTTTAAGATGGTGTCTGAGCATTGGAGCTCAGACATGCAGATTGTTCTCACATTTCTGGATTGAAAATAATATGAAGAGTAAGAGAAGAAAGAGGATGTGCCCAGGCAGGTAAGGACAATATATATGGCTATGCCCTACCCATGTCAGGGCACAGTGGGAGTGTCTCTCACAGGGTTCTCTCTAATAAACTTACAGGAAAACATTGTGAGCTTCAGCTCCTATCATGTGCCTACCTAGCAAACATGCATTGTTGCTTTGACTGCATTGTAAATCTCCCACATTTCCAATGTTGCCCTATATATATTCTGACGGAGTATGTAATAGGCTTGCTTTAATAGGTAAGACACACATATTTCTGCTTATGGGGTTTTGGACAGTAGAAATAACACTACAAGCTTATTATAATTTCATGGAGCTGAGTCAGTGAATATTTATTCAGATGCATACTAAGAGCAAGCTCTTGGAGGCTTCCGGACCATTAAATAAATGTAGTGCTTAACCTGTGAGCATGGATATATCTTGGAGGAAATGTTAGTTTTCAAAAGGGATGTGGGATTCACAGGGATGAGAGGATTTTTGCAGTATATGCAACACTCTGCGTTCTGTCACACAATGTTGCAGAGTCTTCTAGGGGATAAAATAATAATGCAAACTGCATGGATGGATCTGCCCACCACCACCACCTGGTCCAGATGTTTGGAATTCTTGATTGGTGAAACCAGCTGCTGATGTTAGATAAGATTTCTGAAGAGGGCTGCCCTTCCTCAGCTGTTTTTTTACCTCTGCCTAATGGGATATGTTGTGGCGCTGTGGGTTAAACCACAGAGCCTAGGGCTTGCCGATCAGAAGGTCGCCAGTTCAAATCCCTGTGACGGGGTGAGCTCCCGTTGCTTGGTCCCAGCTCCTGCCAACCTAGCAGTTCGAAAGCATGTCAAAGTGCAAGTAGATAAATAGGAACCGCTCCGGCGGGAAGGTAAATGGTGTTTCCGCGTGCTGCTCTGGTTCGCTAGAAGTGGCTTTGTCATGCTGGCCGCATGACCTGGAAGCTGTACACTGGCTCCCTCGGCCAATAATGCGAGATGAGCACCGCAACCCCAGAGTCGGTCACGACTGGTCCTGATGGTCAGAGGTCCTTTTACCCTTTACCTTTTAATGGGATATGTTGGAGCTTTAAGGCAAAATGCCTGAAGCACATGATAAATGCAAGTACCGCATTTTTCAGGATCTCTGTGTGCATCTGTATGTATGTAGTCATAGGCAGACAGGCAAATCCTTCCTTTAATGAGGCCTAATTTTTCACATTTCACCATTTCATAAAAAAGGTGCCAGCACTCACCATGAAGTTGTTACAGAAAGTGCCACACTTTTAACTTTTGGCGGGGAGGCGCCAGTACTGCTTACTCTTCAGTTGGCAAGCCCAAGAGGCTCATTGGTTTAGACCACAGCACCACCCATGTTGGCGGTTCAAATCCCCACGACAGGATGAGCTCCCATTGCTCTGTCCCATCTCCTGCCAACCTAACAGTTTGAAAGCACACCAGTGCAAGTAGATAAATAGGTATCGCTGTGGTAGGAAGGTAAATGGCATTCCGTTTCCATCATGGTGTTCCGTTGCTCTAGAAATGGTTTAGTCATGCTGGCCTCATGACCCGGAAAGCTGTCTGTGGACAAACGCCGGCTCCCTTGGCCTGAAAGTGAGATGAGCGCCACACCTCATATTCACATTTGACTGGACTTAACCATCCAGCGCTCCTTTACCTTTACCCTTACTCTTGAGTACCCCCAGAAATAAGTACTGCATATCACCATGTTTGGTTAAGGACTAGAATCTCATATGCTCCAACATTTCTCTGATGAAAATAAGGACATCCTATTCAACAACAACAACAACAATTTGTACCCCACCCATCTGATTGGGATGCCCCAGCTACTTTCAGCAGCTTCCAACATATATAAAAATATAATAAAACATTAAACATTTAAAAAAACTTCCCTATACAGGGCTGCCTTCTGATGACTTCTATAGGTTGCATTGTTATTTATCTCCTTGGCTCAGGGTTCGCATTACTCCATACCCTCCAATATTTCTCCGATGAAAATAGGAACGTCCTAAGGAAAAGTGGGGCTAGAAGATCAAACCTATCCATTCTTAAGGAAATCAGCCCTGAGTGCTCCCTGGAAGGACAGATCGTGAAGCTGAGGCTCCAATACTTTGGCCACCTCATGAGAAGAGAAGAATCCTTGGAAAAGATCCTGATGTTGGGAAAGATTGAGGGCACTAGGAGAAGGGGACGACAGAGGACAAGATGGTTGGACAGTGTTCTCGAAGCTACGAACATGAGTTTGACCAAACTGCGGGAGGCAGTGCAAGACAGGAGTGCCTGGCGTCCTATGGTCCATGGGGTCACGAAGAGTCGGACATGACTAAACGACTAAACAACAACAACAAAAGGAAAAGTGGGACATTTCAGGACCAAATCAGACACTGGAACAGCTTCTGTAAATCTGGGACTGTCCCTAGAAAATAGGGACACTTGACGGAGCTGAGATTTCCCTCGCTGAAGCAGTGTGTCCATTTTGAAGTGTAAGAATATAAGGAATATCTTGCTAGAGCAGAAGAAAAGCCCACATTCATTATACCAAATAATGACCACTACCAGCAATTACTGCTAAGGTTATGTGGAAGGTGGTGGGTGAATCCAGTACACAGTCCTAGGAGCTATATGCAAGATCAAAATGCTAGTCAGAAATGAGCCCCAAAGAAACCAACACTGAGCGAAACTTATCTGAAAGCCTGAAAAATGAGAAGGAAAAAAAGAGAGAACTCTTTCCATTCTTGATTACAATGTGAATATGAAGCTCATAATTCATATTCTTATGAGAGCTTCATAACAATGGCTCAGAAGCTGTGCATCAAGGGAAGAGACACCGAGAACAGACTAGGACAGATTTTGGTTATAAAACCAAGTAGAAGCATTCCAAAACATAACCACGCAACAGTTATGAGCCATAAGGTAGCTACTGCAACTTTGGGGAGGGTCTTCATTTTGTTTATGGATTCCTAGGTAGATACTAATTACGCACTGGTTTTCATTCAAAACTGAAATAAAAGGTCAAATTCCAGCTTTTACCCAAATACAAAAGAATTGCAAAAGGTTTCGGTCTGGAATACAACACAGCCTTTTCATTTCCAAAAGGCGATGCTTTTGTTTGGTGAGATGGATTCATGATTTTGCCAAAAGTGTTGCATAGCTGTAATAGTTGTTTTGGCTCCATCTTTGGTGGATTATCATCTCGTTTGGATTTTATCTTATACTGGCCTGATTACTGCAACAGTGTGATCACAAGCAAAAGGTCACTTTTTTGTAGTCAAGGCTCCACTCATCGGTGGAAGTTATCGAGTTAGCTTTTGCCATGGGTCAGCTAGCACCTATGCCACTGTAAGAAGCTAGGTCAAACAAACAACATAACTAATATTAGGTATTATAAGTACCGACATCCCAAAGGATCAGGAAAGACTTTTTATGTATGGGACAACAATCGTCCGGATGCTACTAGCCCAGAGATGGAAAGAAGACAAAGTCCCTACCAGAGAGGAATGGCAAGATAAGCTGATGGACTATGCCAAAATGGCAAAGCTGACTGGAAAACCTAGGAACCGAGAAGACAAAAACTTTTAAAAAGAATGGGGAAAAAATATAATCTATTTAGGAAACCACTGCAAGCAGATGGAAACATTAGCACCATCTAAGAGAGAGAGAGAAAAATGAAGTGACTGCCAGACTCTTAGATGGTGTGAATTGGGGGCATCACAACTTATTCTAGTAGATTTGTTTATTTTCACATCAGATGAAGATGTAGTAAGCATATTTTTCCCCCTTTTTCCTTTGGCAAGCTTTGTGAAGTTGTTGTTGACCCATGTAAAGAAGCTAAAATACAAGACTGAATCTAAAGTTCTTGTTATTTTCTGTTCCTGGAACCTATGTATACCTGCTGGGTTATATAGAAAGAGTAAAGTTGAACAGAAATGCTAAAGGAGAAAGATACAAAAATCTATATTTAAAAATCTGTCCAAGACATCCAACCTTATCAGGGATCTCCCACAGGCAAGCATATTCAACGAGAGAAGGGAGAGCACAGCATTAACCTGAAGCATGTCTGAGTATCTCAAAGATCAGGAAGTGGATGTAACAAAATTTATTATCATCTGCTCAGGAAATTCACGATCAATCTGTGCAACATTAGGAAGAGGTTAAAATGTAGATTTTAATGTTCTTGAGATAAATACAAGCTTGCAGACTCTCACAAGAGAAATTTATGGTTGCTAAAAATCAGATTAACAATTGCAAATGTATGAAATCTGTGAGTATTATTATCTTGCTAGAAATGGAAACGGAAATTGGATTTGAAACTAAGGAGTTGTAGGCTGTTAAATGCTTTAGGTGACATTCTAAAACACTGGTCAAGCTCCCCGCCACAAAAATATAACTTCCTTATAAATAGCTGTTTGAATGTGGAAGCGTGATGGGACGCATGAGAAAGTGACACACATTTGAAAAAGACTTATTTGTCCAGTCCTAGCTGAATACTACGCATGCTTACTCAGAAATAAGTTTACAACATAAAGACACAAAAATGTGAAACCTAGTAACAAAGAAAAGCAATAAACTCCCACAGTTTAAAAGGTCATAGATTGTTCAATTAGCCCATGGGTAGGCAAACTGTGGTCTCTAAACCACAGAGTCTAGGGCTTGCCAATCAGAAGGTCGGCGGTTCGAATCCCCACGACGGGGTGAGCTCCAGTTGTTTGGTCCCAGCTCCTGCCCACCTAGCAGTTCAAAAGCATGTCAATGCGCAAGTAGACAAATAGGTATCGCTCTGGTGGGAAGGTAAACGGCATTTTCGTGCGCTGCTCTGGTTTGCCAAAAGCGGCTTAGTCATGCTGGCCACATGACCTGGAAGCTGTCTGTGGACAAACACTGGCTCCCTCGGCCTATAGAGTGAGATGAGCGTGCAACCCCAGAGTCGTCTGCAACTGGACCTAATGGTCAGGGGTACGTTTGCCTTTACCTAGCAAACAAAGGGCCGAGGGTTGGATCCAGCCCAATCACCTTCTATCTCTTTTTTAAAAAAAGATTTTTATTGAAGTACAAGAATTTTTACATACATTATATTCTCTCCTTCCAATTTTTAATTTCCCGTACCATTTTTCCTTTCCCTTCCCACCCCCTGCCCCACCCATAATCCATTGGAAGGGTTTAAACAGTTGTCCTCAGCCATGGGCACAATGTCTTTAATTTCCACTGAATGTCTTCTGGTCCAGTAGTTGTTATCCATTGAAGATAGGGGTTCCATCTGGTCCTTATCATAGTAGACTTGGTCTTCCCTGTGACGTTACTGCCACGATGTCTGACTGAATAAATTCAAACAAATAATTAGTCCAGAAGCCCAATCACCTTCTCAATCCGGCCCGTGGATGGTCCGGGAATCAGTGTGTTTTTACATGAGTGGAATGTGTCCTTTTATTTAAAATGCATCTCTGGGTTATTTGTGGGGCATAGGAATTCATTCATTCCCCCCCTTCAAAATATAGTCCAGCCCCCCACAAGGTCTGAGGGACAGTGGACAGGCCCCCTGCTGAAAAAGTTTGCTGACCCCTGAATTAGCCCAAGTCCTGGGGGAAGAGGAATGTCATTGCCTGGTGCCTAAAGATATATAATGAAGGTGCCAGGCGGGCCTCTTTGGGAAGAGCATTCCACAAACGAGAAGCCACCATAGAAAAGGCCCGTTTTCATGTTGCCTCTCTACAGATATCTTGTGGAGAGAGCACACAAAGAAGAGACCCAGGAGATGATTGCAGGGTCCATGTTGGCTCCCCACACAGCTGCTGTGGCAGGTGAGAAAATAAAAATTATGAAGAAAGGGGAAAAAATGGGGTGATACTGCCACTTCTAATAGTGAGTCCTATGCCCAAGAAATTGTTGGGTTTCCCCTCCCTCTGGATAAATTTAATGAAATAGTCTTCCCAGTTTCTCTGCCCGCAAATAGAACGGGCAATTTCAAGAGGCTATTTCTGCACAACTCTTAACTTGTGTATGATTTTTCAGCTGTGCATAGAAAAAGGAGACAAAGTCGTAATGCAATCTCTTAGTGAGCCTCTCTTGCGTCAAATAAGAGAAATGATATTTCTTTACCATCTGAAGAGCAATATTGTTTTCAAATCTCATCCGTATTAAATGTGAAGAGGGGAAAAAATGTAAATGTGCCTTTAAAAGTATAAAATAAAAAGAGCTTGTAACCAAAGGGAAAATAAGATGTTTTCACACAATTTCAATTGTTGTTGTGAATGTGAAATAGATGGACTTATTCACACTCGACAAGAATGAATTCCTAAAGGAAATCAATAAGTTTCGACTGTAAGCAGTAAACACATGTTTCAGTACTTTGGGAGTAAAACCTGAGTGGGAACCATAAATTAATTTAACGTTTAGTTTGTTACATAATTAAATTGAAACTTTGGTACCAAAAGAAAATGTTGCAATAGGCCCCTGTAATGCAGACAAGCCTCTTGACAATTTGTGTGTGTGAGAGTATTGAGTATAATATTCCTGGTTTCCTATCACCACTTTGTGGTCTAAACCCAGCAACTGGTATTAAAACTGCAGAGCGGAAGGAAAGGAATACCTTTTTCTAACTCCCCACTTCCAGAGGGAGAAGAGACCCTCTTAAGAATCTTAGGGGGGTGAGCAGCGGAAGGACTAGACCACGTGAAAAATGAGCATAATATGTCAGGATTCTGTCACCCGCCCCTGGCTGGTTGCCCAGGAAAGTATAAAGACGAGGAAAAGTTTCCTACAGTCCTTTTTTATTTCAAACTTTACAGAGAGAGGCTATAGAGCCCAGTCTCTAGGATAATAGCACTGTCCCAAGTGAATTTCCACCCTCCTGTCTCTCCCACTTCCTCATTCTGTCCTGACTTATATGGAAATTCTGCTCATATAAATCAAACACACGTATGCATATTTGCATAGTTCACCTTTTACTAAATTCAGAAAATTTTGGTCAAGGCTGCATAGCAGAAGTGGAGCAACTTTTTCAGCCTGAGAGCTGCATTCCTGCATACACAACCTTCCGGAGGCCACATGGTGGCTCAGAAGCAAAAATGGATGGGTCAATGGATGTGGCTTGCCTTTGTACAGTAGGGGACATTATTACTTACCCCATTCCTTTTTTGCTCCATCTCTAGGGAAGCTTTTAATGTTTGATGGATTTCTTTATTTTAATGTTTTGTTGGAAGCCGCCCAGAGTGGCTGAGGGAACCCAGGCGGGGTATAAATAAATAAATAAATAAATAATAAATCATTATTAATTAATAATAATTATTATTAATTATTATACCTGTAGATGAATAAATAATAATAATAATAATAATAATAATAATAATAATAATAATAATTCATCTACAGGTGCCACTAAGTCTTTGAGCTCTTTGTTCTGCTTTTAAGGCTTTCTCCCTTTAAGGCTAAGGGAGATGGTGGGTCTGGAATGCTTTCTAGTGAAAACACGTCAGCCAGCTGCTGCTCCAGCTCTGCTTCCTCCTCCTCTCCCATGATTTCCCAACTTTCCCCCTCCTCTGCCTCTGAGCTGTGACCTGACCTGAGCTGCAACCCCCTGTTTCAAATCTATACTGTCTTCCTCTTCCTCCTCCCTGGAAGAGTCAGGATGGGGAGGTGGTCTCCACCCCTCCTCCTCCTCCTCCTCCTCTGCCCAGCTCCTGACAGCTGCAGTTCTTTGTATTGTTGTTATTAAAAAAGTGTGCCCAGACATTCCGTTGTTGCACCCATAACCTAGGTTTAAGATGCCATTTCGCTCCTTTGATATCTCAGTTTCTAACACTGCCTTTAACTAATGTTTATTTTGGCTCATCTCAGCTGCTCTCCTGGGATAGCAAAGATTTATTTGGGGGTATTCCCACTACAGGGTGGCGCTGTGGGTTAAACCACAGAGTCTAGGGCTTGCTGATCAGAAGGTCGGCGGTTCGAATCCCTGCGACGGGGTGAGCTCCCGTTGCTCGGTCCCTGCTCCTGCCCACCTAGCAGTTCAAAAACACATAAAAGTGCAAGTAGATAAATAGGGGCCGCTCCGGCGGGAAGGTAAACAGCGTTTCCGTGTGCTGCTTTGGTTCACCAGAAGCAGCTTTGTCATGCTGACCACATGACCCGGAAGCTGTCTGCGGACAAACGTCAGCTCCCTCGGCCTATAGAGCGAGATGAGCGCCGCAACCCCAGAGTCGGACACGACTGGACCTGATGGTCAGGGGCCCCTTTACCTTTACCTATTCCCACTACAGTGGTACCTTGACTAATGAACGACTCGACAACCGAATTTTTCGACTTACGAATGGGGGTAATGGCCGCGCGCTTACGAATGTCTCGACATCCGGGGGAAAAGACCCGCGGCGGTTTTAGATAGGGAATTTTTGACTTACAAATTTTTAGATAGGGTTGCTTCGACTTACGGATTTTTCAGTTTTCAATGCATTCCTATGGGAAATCATGTTTCCAATGGCATTTTTCGACTTACGAATTTTTCGACTTACGAAGGTGCCTTCGGAACGGATTAAATTCATAAGTCGAGGTACCACTTTATTCTGTTAGCTGAAGAGATATAGTTGCTATATTCTTCATGCTGATTGGATGATACTCCACTAAGACTTGATTGGTTTCTGGATCATCAGGAGGCTGACCCAGGGTCTGTCCATCACATCCTCCAATCTCTTCTGTCCTCTCAGCAGTCCCCTGGCCTTCAGTGCCTTTTATCCAGAAGTGGCTCACTGAGTGGGGGCAGGACCACTACAGTAGCTTCCTGGCAGGTTGGCCACTGGAGGGATGGGGGAGGTTGGGGTGGTGGAAACCAAAAGAACAGCACAAAATGAAACAGCTACAATGCAGGCATTTGTGGGGATGCATTAAGAAGTGGGGGGAATATTAGGAAATAATATTGGGGAACACTGGGTATTAAGAGTGCTAACATAAAACATATACTCCAGTTTCCCAGTGGCCCTTCAAAGTATGCTTCACACAGAGTTTATAGAAAAACAAAATACGCAAACAGAAGTTGACTTGGCTAAAATACACCACCAAGAGTTTAAAGACCAACCTAGCATGAAACACCTGACTAGCAGTATACTGTTTAAAGTACACAGAAGAAAAACAAAAGGTTGGCTTTCTTTAACAGAAAAACAAACTGACTCAGAAGAGACTTTAAACTAAAGATAAACACTCTCTCTCCCAGCAACTTTACATGCCCACATTCCAACTCTTCCAACCTCTCCAAACCTCCCACACAACTCGCTTTCCAACAGAGCCTTATATACATGGAGTAGAGCCCACACCTGTGAGGAATTAAACAGAAATTACCAGCACCTGTTTTTCTTAAACAGACAGTATTGACATTAGACCGGCTCAACAGCAACTTTGATTATTCAAGAAACCCAACAGGGAAAGCTGTACGGAGTCAAGCACCAGACCAGATAAGCAGGAGGAGGGGTGGAATGAACATAGATAGGTAAAGGTAAAAAGGTAAAGGACCCCTGGACGGTTAAGTCCAGTCAAAGATGACGATGCGGTTGTGGCACTCATCTTACTTTCAGGCCAAGGGAGCTGGCGTTTGTCCACAGACGGCTTTCTAGGTCATGTGGCCAGCATGGCTAAACTGCTTCTGGAGCACAGAGGACCGTGATGGAAACCAGAGCACACGGAGATGCTCTTTACCTTGATAGGATGCAGAGGGTTGGGGCATTGGTCTGAATGAGTGAATGACAAATCAGTGTTGGTGGGAGCTGAGAAGATACTCATTTCAATGGTCTGGTTTTCAGCTGTCCAGACAGTTGTACCCTCTCTCAAAAATACACCGGAGATGGTATATTTGCACATAAATAAAATATTTGACATCAACATTCGCAGAGGGGATTTTTCATTAAAAGACCCACCTGAGTGTTAAATGGATTTAAACCAGGGTTGGGATGGGAAGCCTGTGGCACTCCAGATGTTGTTGGAATCCAGTGCCCAACAGCCGTGGCTTAGCATGATAGTCAGGAATCATCCTGCCATCCTCTACACGCACACAAAAACACATCACTGTGCTGTTTTCTCTTGCACATTTCCACCTGATTTTCCAATACTCAACTCCGAATGCTATAGGCTATGGAAAAATAGGAATGCCATAAGTCATTTTCATCAGATATCTAGTACAATGAGGATAAATGCATGTGTAGACACTTTGTGGAAGATTATCAATAAAATCTAAAAAAAGGGCTCTGTAACATTTATCTTATTTAAATCTTTTAATCAAATCTCTGTCTCGAGATACCCATTGCTAATTAAAATAAATTCATTATATTGCAACATTGGGGCAAAAGCAGGAATGTCTTCTGTAGAAGTATCGCACAGCATTCTTTGTGCAAAAGGAAAAAATGTGCTTAATATACTATTATATATTCATGAAGAAATGGAATTTGTCTTGCAAACCTAATTTCCTGAATCACACAAGAACAATTCATGGGGAAGGTGTATTATAGGTATCTTAACAGCTGTTGCGCAGTGTGGTATTCCGTAGGGACCTTTCAGTGATATATAGAAATGTCATTCCTCTTTGTATGGCTTTTTTAACAAACAGTTTGGTCGAGAACAAAACTTAGCAACTTCCTTTTGCTTTCCTTGTCTATGTTAAAAATATAATAACAATGTATAACAACCTCACAGCATGTTTAGCACTTATTGGCTACCTTTGACTTCGAGCCTTCCTAACACAAACAATAAAAGTGTTGTGATATTCAACAGAATGTTTCTCACCCGTCAACATTTTGTTAATGAAGACAGGGGCATATCAGATGACCTTGTTGGGTGGGACAATGGTGAGTACAACATAATTGGTGGATGCCTATTAATTCTTCTGTATTTTTGTCATTGAATACCTGCTTGTATGTAGGCTTTGGCCTCATCTGCAGTGCACATTTAAAATAGTACTATAGTACTGTTAAAAATCATGGCTTCCTGAAAAAACTCGGGAACTGCAGCTTGTTAAGGGTGCTGAGAGTTGTTAGGAGATGCCAATTTTTCTCCCTAAACTACAATTCCCAGAGTGGTTTAACAAACCAGCTCCACTTTCCAGGGAACTCTGAGAAATGTAGCTTTGTGACAGTAATAGGGGTCTCCTAGCAACTCTCAGAACTCTCTTAAACTTTCTTTGAGGGGAAACCATGGTTGTTAAAGGGGAACAGCTGTGTTTTAAATGCATGGTACAGATGTAACTTTTGCATATTTGATAGGTGTCTAGGAATTGTGGAATAAGTGATAATTGGGGGTGCCTTTTCGAGTCCATGGAGCATCAAAGGTATGACCCAGGAAATAAAATTCCTTCAGAAGAGATAGATCAGGTATCCCCAAACTGCAGCCCTCCAGATGTTTTGGCCTACAACTCCCATGATCCCTAACTAACAGGACCAGTGGTTGGGGAAGATGGGAATTGTAGTCCAAAACATCTGGAAGGCCGAAGTCTGGGGATGCCTGAGATAGATTGTCAAATGATTACATACAGTTTCCTTTTCTGTACACACCACCCTGGAGTCCCAAGATCACGATTGCTCAGTCACCAAAATGCCATCCATTCCGACTGGGTTTTTTTTTCCCTTCACCCGAATGCCCAGTTTGTTCATAACAATCTCTCACTCAGCTGGCAAGACAGAATGGAGAAGCTGGGAGCTGGGAGGAGTGGATCTGATCCCGCTTTGCCTGCTAGAATACTTGGCACAGCACCACAGCACATAATGGCGAGTCAAATGGGTGTTGCCATTGTCCAGAAACATTCACCAGGGAACCTCTGCATTTAGGGGTTACCCTTTGGGCCCGCACCTGGTAGCAGATCAAAGATACAGATTGGGGATGCTGATGGTTTCATAGCTACCCTGTTGCCCAGCAACCTCTGTGACCAAGCTGATGGAGGCAGTCTCTGGAGGGTTGTGGGAGAAGCCTAGGACTGTCATCCTAGAAAACCTCACTTGGAGCTCATCAATTGTGTTCTGGAGCCAAACCAGTAAGAACAGCCTCACCATGCACATTGAACACAATTGATGAGCTCCAAGTGAGGTTTCTCATGTCCCGCCAAGTTGTTTTTTTGTGTGATCAGTTTTAGGTTTTGCTTGTGAGAATGCAGCAAATAATCTGCCCTCTTGAACCCTTCCTTTCATTGCTGAGCAAAGCTAGTTGTGTGTGGGGGGGGCATGACTAGGTGAGTTCAGGTTGTGGTGAACACAAGCAGGATGTCTGCTTTGAAGGAGATACAAAGTTGGAAAATAGCTCACCCTGGACCCAATGGCATTTAACAACTACTTCCCAGTTGCAAATAAAACCATTGGGGGCACCTGACATGCAGAAACTTTGAGGACATTTTTGTTCCAACAGGTTTTCCCAGCAGGATGAAAGGTCTCTGCCCCAGGTGTCCATTCTGTATTGTTTTAAAAATTGGCTTCTGTTATTTTTTTGTGCTGTTTTGCAACTCTTTAATTTGCTTTTTAATATTTTGCATATGAAGGTGGCACATATGAGGAAGATGATCAATACATAACAGTTTTATTAATATTTTAATAATAATTCAGACACAATTAATAGTACAGTCGTACCTCAGAAGTCGAACGAAATCCATTCTGGAAGTCCGTTCGACTTCCAAAATGTTCAGAAACCAAAGCATGGCTTCTGATTGGCTGCAGGAAGATCCTGCAGCCAACCGGAAGCTGCAGAAGCCCCGTCGGACATTTGGCTTCCAAAAATAGTTTGCAAACCGGAACACTCACTTCTGGGTTTGCAATGTTGGGAGCCAAAATGTTAGAGAACTAAGATGTTCGAAAACCAAGGTACAACTGTAATGTGAGAATGCTTCTAAGGATACATCTAGAATGCTTCTAAGGATACATCTAGTGCTTAAATAGCTTCACAGGCAGAAATTTGCAGAGTCTGTCATTGGCATCTCTATTTAGACTGTTGTCTGAAACTTAGGCACACAACTGCCGTTCAATTTAGACAGTATTGGGCTCGATGGACCAATGGTTCAACTCAGACATTGAAGAAATAAATATTTCTGTCTGAAAGAAAGAGGCATTAATAAAGAATTGTGATTTAGACTTGTTCTCTTGAACCAGAGCCTCTTAATTTATTGGCACCTGCTTTACTGTTTCCCTAAGATAAAGCTGTTACAAAAGTGATGCTTCTACATCCTTAACTACAACCTAACAGCAATTGCGGTAATCAGGGTACCTGGATACAGGGTTAGGTGCCTTTTCTCTGCCAGTTAAATCCCTAAATAATAAGCGCACTTCATATAAATAGGTTTGCGGAGAAGTTATTGTATCAGCTCCATCCTTTGTGAAGAATGTAGCTTATTTTTATGTAAATTGTGTGATGTTCTGCCAAAAAATGGGAAGGTTATGTCTTGTGTCTTTATCTTTGTTCCGCAACAGCTGTTGTTTCCAACAAACTTGAAAATAAATGAGTTAAATGGGTCACACCAACAGAGCCGTAATCCAAAGTGGGAGGTTTCCTTTTTAATGTTTTTTTTTAAATGATTCACAGAGAAATTTTAAACAATAATAACCTCTGCAAAAGAAAAACAACAACAACCAAAGCCTCTTTTATGCACTTGCTGTTATATTTGCTTCAGAGGGTTAAAGAGCCGGTGCCTATCAAGAAGGGATTTGCTCGGAACTTTTTTTGACACAGAAAGAGATTCAGGTTTGTGGCCATATCCACTCTGTGTAAAACTAATGGAAACAACATTCCAAGGCAATTTGCTTTTGGAAAACATCTGAGCTGAACTGATGCGCGCCCAGTACATGAAATTCTAATTTCAAAGAGCTTGGGAAATATCAAGCACAAGTCTGCAATGGCTTTAAAGAAGATAGGAAAACGTTGCCTTACTGTTCTCTGAGGACTATTCTAAAGGCAATTAAGACCTGTGAAAACAGACTTTGGAGATGCCAGGGGGAAAAAATGAAACCTTCAAAGTTATGGGAGAAACAATAACATATATGCCTCATAAAGTATTTGATTTATTCTCACGCTTCATTCTTTGGCCAACCATTTACAGCAGCAAGGGACATTTGAAGGTCAACCTTACAAAGACTTGTTCCTATAGGAGAACTGCTTCCAGAATGTTCTCCATCATGCCTTCAATAAGTGCAGGAAGTGTTAATTTGATAGATACTTAACCCTGAAGTTATGTATGGCTAAGATAATGCACAGGAAACCACCCTAAGAGAGAGGCAGCAATTCTATCCTATCATACAGTGCGTCAATCACAATTCTTTTGCAGGTAGGTAGCCGTGTTGGTCTGACGCAGTCAAAATAAAAATAAAAATAATCCTTCCAGTAGCACCTTAGAGACCAACTAAGTTTGTAGTTTTGGTCCTAGCAGAAGCTAGGGTGAGATTTGCTGGTGCATCACTGGTCTAATTTGCAGCAGATCGACAAGTTTTTCTGATTCTCTATGGTTTAAGAGAACCCAGGTGGCGCTGTGGTTAAACCACTGAGCCTAGGGCTTGCTGATCCAAAGGTCGGCGGTTCGAATCCCTGTGACGGGGTGAGCTCCCGTTGCTTGGTCCCAGCTCCTGCCAACCTAGCAGTTCGAAAGCACGTCAAAGTGCAAGTAGATAAATAGGAACTGCTACAGCGGGAAGGTAAACGGTGTTTCCATGTGCTGTTCTGGTTTGCCAGAAGTGGCTTTGTCATGCTGCCCACATGACCTGGAAGCTATACGCCGGTTCCCTCGGCCAATAATGCGAGATGAGCGCGCAACCCCAGAGTCGGTCACGACTGGACCAAATGGTCAGGGGTCCCTTTACCTTTACCTTATGGTTTAAGAAGCCCCGTTCCATGCCCAATAAGCACAGGACGCCTTTAGCCGGCAGCGCCACCTCCCATAGATTGCAGCAAAATACTGGGCAAGGTATCTTCTCTGTGTGATGGGCTCATGGGAAAAAGCTGTCCCATGAGCCCTTGCTGGAGAGGGGAGGGGAAAGCCTATATAAGGCTGCTTCCCCTGGAGCTCACAGCCATTTTGCTTTGAGAGCTCCCCCCCCCTTCAGGTTAGAGCCTTCACTGAGCAATTTTGGGTCACTGGTTGACAGGGCCAGAAAGGATTTCTCTCTCTCTCTTCTCAACCTGATTGGCACTTAGTTGGGGATTTTATCTCCTTTCCCCCCAGTGAAATTATGGCCTTCCTTTGTAAGGCAGATGAACGTTGTTTGTTTGAGTGTGGAAATGGCATTGGGCAGGATCAACATAGTATAGGGGGCCTGAGAGGAGGACTGACCATGACAAAACCCAACCGTGGGTTCAGTATCTGCCTGGTTGGAATCTGTAGCCTGGTCCTTCACTAAGATTTTGTTTGCTTGGCTTGCACCATGGCAAGGTTCAACACTGGCTGACTCTCATCGTATAGGTTTGGAGTGATCAAAACCCAGCAGATCCATCCCATCAACATGGGGCTTGTGGAATGATGAACTGATCCTGGGACCCAATACCATGACAACCCTTCCTCTTCTGCTTTCAATAAAGATTGGGCCTGATTTTATCCCATCACCATTGTACAGTCTGGTTATTTTGCTGCTGTCATAATGCCCCTGCCTGGGCAACAGCAACATCAAAAAGGCTTTCCCCACCCTGGATTAAGGAGCATGCAATAGGTGTATTTGCACCTGTCTTCTCAATCCACCTAGCATGCAACAATGGGTCATATTTTTATAACAGATTCAATTTCACCTAACTTACTATTTGAAAGTGAATGGAAGGTTCTTCCCCAGGGCAAATACCTGTAGGATATTTAGGGACGCAAGTGGACTGTAGTCCATAAAAACTTACAAAAACAGAGATAAAATTCAGAAATTTGGCAAACTGGGATGACACCTGCAAAATTAATACAGACCAGATACAGATATTTCCATCCATAGAATTCATAACAGCATCCTTAGAACACCGAATATATAAATGTTCAAAATTGTGCTGTTGACATACTTCTCTGAAATCACTCTAGTGCTGTGTGTTTTCTTAAAAAGTGTGTAGACTCCATTAAGCATTTTCTTAATGTTTAGTTGTAAAATCCCAAAAGCAAATTGAGAGGGCTATACAAATAATTGCTTTTGTCATTAAAAGCAACACACATAATCTAACTCTTGGAAAGCAGAGTACTCACCACAAATAGTACTTACAACACACCATTTAATTTACCTTCATATTTATATAAAATACTACTAAGTAAAGAAATAGCACACACTGTACCATCTTGCAGAAAGAACAATGGTGGGATTCATTTATAAAATATATTGTCCAATTTTCTTTTAGATTACACATGCCGGAGAGAATTGATGGTAGTTTGCACAAGGCACCAAGGGACTCAGAGATTGTGCATAAGGTTTAATTTTCCTCACAGGTGGAAATCAGGCATAATTCTAATGAAGTCAATAGACTTATTATACAGAGGGAACTGGCTTAGCTAAGAGTGGAATCAAGTCCATTGAATATTAAATGGTCAAAATGCTCCCAAGAGGTGTTTTTTTACTAAGATAAAAAATGCACAAAGGCATGATCTATATATCCTCCCAAGCTGCCAATCCAACCATCAGTCTAAATAAAGCAGTAGTGCCTTGTAACACACACACACACACACACACACACACACACACACACACAGTACATAATTTATAACATAGAATCGTTGAGTTGGGAGGGACCCTGAGGGTCACCTAGTCCAACCCCCTAAAGCATCCATAACAGATGGCCATCCATCCTCTGCTTAGAAACCTCCAAGGAAGGAGAGTCCAAAACCTTCTGAGGGAGACTGTTCCAATGTTGACCAGCTCTTACTGTCAATAAATTCTTCCAGGTGTTTAGTCGGAATCTCCTTTATTATATCTTGAAGCCATTGGTTTGAGTCCTAGCCTCCAGACAGGAGAAAACAAGCTTGTTCCCTCTTCCATGTGGCAGCCGTTCAGATATTTGAAGATGGCTATCATATCTCCTCTCACTCTCCTCTTTTTCTAGGCTAAACATATCCAGCTCCATCAACCAATCCTCATAAGGCTTGGTTTCCAGACCCTTGATCATCTTAGTTGCCGTCCTCTGCACACCTTCCAGCCTGTCAACATTTTTCTTAAACTGTGGTGCCCAGAATTGGACACAGTATTCCAAGTGTGGTCTTACGAAGGCAGAATGCTGTTGTTGTTTAGTCATTTAGCCGTGCCCGACTCTTCGTGAACCCATGGACCAGAGCACGCCAGGCACTCCTTCTTCTACTGCTTCCCGCAGTTTGGTCAAATTCATGTTAGTAGCTTTGAGAACACTGTCCAAGCATCTCGTCCTCTGCCGTCCCCTTCTCCTAGTGCCCTCAATCTTTCCCAACATCAGGGTCTTTTCCAGGGAGTCTTCTCTTCTCCAAATATTGGAGCCTCAGCTTCAGGATTTGTCCTTCCAGTGAGCACTCAGGGCTGATTTCCTTAAGAGTGGATAGGTTTGATCTTCTTGCATTCCATGAGACTCTCAAGAGTCTCCTCCAGCACCATAATTCAAAAGCATCAAGCATGATAGAGTGGTACTATTACTTCCCTTGATCTGGACACTAGACTTCTGTTGATGCAGCCGAGAATAGCATTCACTTTTATTGATTGATTGCTGCATCACCCTGTTGACTCATCTAAAGTGTGTGGTCCACCAAGACCCCTAGATTCTTTTATCATGTACTGCTAGTAAGCTAGGTGTCCCCCATCTTATATTTGTGCATATGGTTCTTCCTGCCTAAGTGCAGATGCTTACATTTGTCCATATTGAAATACATGGATACAAATACTGTATCCATTTAAAGATGTTTAGCATGGACTAGATAGTCCTCAGGGTCCCAACACTACAATTAAATGATTCTATTAAGGAACTGATGACTCTACAGTAACATGAGGAGTTTTCACTATTTGTAAACCTGCCTACTCACTCACAGCTCATCGCCATTTAATGCCATTATGCCTGGTACCCTATTGGCTCACATTTTTACAGGAAAATAAAACACTTCATGATTGTAATTAGGGAATACAAATTGTATCATTTATAGCACCATCATTTTATGGATCCATCTGGCAATTGCAACAATGCCGTAAATAAGGTACTGTAAAAGGAAATCATATATATTGCCTAAAATAATAAGTTATGCACACACACCTTTGGTAAAACTAGCATACACTTTTTTGCATAATTTTTTAAGTATGTGCTGCAGTTAATTTTCATTTTAGTTTGTCAAAAATTAAGATACGGCCATTGCAAATGCAGGCATGTTTATTTCACATGCATGTTTACTTCTGCCTTCAGCAGATATACTAGGTCATGTACCAGGCCCACATTCAAGCAGGAGAGCTTGTTAGCAGGTAATGCCAGTGGGCCTGAACCCTGGACTGAGCTGCTGGCTGGCTTTTATGGCTGGGGAGTGGACTTGAGTGAAGCCTGCAGCCTCCAGGTCCACTCTCCAAACCCTGCCTCTCCAGGCCACTACAGATCAGCTGAATTCAGACAGCAGGCCTGGTGGGACCCAAGATGCTCTGTGGTGGCCAGGGGAAAGCAGCAATAGCTGAATCAAAGATGTGATCTCCGTGGGGAGAAGGGAGCGGCCGAGGTGGGTTGCAACGGCCATTCACCTCGAAATCGGGTAACACAGTGAAATTGGGTAACATTAGTGGGTAACACAGTGGACCTGAGCCCTGGATAGTTTGTACTGGGCCCCATATTATCATCCCATCATCCCTGACTACTGCTCCTGCCAGCTATGGATGATGGGAGTCGGAGTCAACAACAGTGAAAGACCCAAGTTTGAGAAACACTGCTTTGTGATATGAGGGATATTGAGTGGCAGGAGGGGAGAGGAGAACATCTTCACAACCTTGAGATCCTTGGTGGAAAGGAAGAGTTAGAATGGAATATGTACAAATAGCTGTTGCTTCTCTATGATGCTTATAGGAATATATCAGCCCCATCTCCAAATCTACAGAGTTTAATAGGAGCTACCTCCTTGAGAACTGCAAGCTTCAGATGCAATTCGAAACATAATTGTGAGGAACCTTCTGTCCTCCAGATGTTGCTCAACTACAACTCCCACCAGCCCCAGAAAGCATGAGCATTGGCCAATGATGATGGGCATTCTCATTCAGCAACGTCTGGAGTGCTATATATTTGCCACACTGGCTGTAGACCTTTCCTGGAAGTAAATTCAATTGGAAAACACAGAACTGCCTCACATGCAGTGAAATTGTTGCTCCATCATGCTCAGCTTTGACCACACAGTTCCAACCCTATTTGGAAGCGGGCTATTTTGCAACGCAACACATACGCTTGACCACCGAGCCCACCGAGCCCTTTCTTGAGCTTGGTCTGTTTTGCTATTGAGGAGGCATGTGCAGAACCAGCACTGCTTATGTGCTAACAAAATTGCGCTGCTGCAACCCTAATTCAACTTACCTGCGAGTAACCTCCCCTGAATTCAACAGAACTGACCCAATTAGGCTTGTGGAGTTCTCTCTAATGCAGGACTCAATGTGCCTGCTTGAGGAATATATTTTTTATTTACTTATTTAATTTTTTCACAAAATTGGGGGTGTACCATTATCCAAGCAAATGGTTAAGTCTGCAGATTCTTTAATATTATTTTAAAAATATAAACAGCCTATCGACTTGTCATATTCCATCTGGGATAGGCTATACAAACACTGTGAGAAAAGCAGGCATCTCCCAGGTGTAGCTTCTCCCAGTGCTGCCTTACGATAACAAGGGAATAGTGCACCTGTTTCAAGCTCTTAAAGAGACAGAAGCCCTGTAATAAAATCTGGCAAAGCCCAGTCATCCTCTTCCCTTGACATCACCACCACCACCTGAGTCCCCAGTATGTAAGCAGCTTGCTGCAACTGAATGCCGATCTCCATCAGCTCCAATTGACCTCAGATGGCTTTCCCCTTTCTCCCATTTCCTCCAGCTGGGTGTGAGCTATTAAGAGATGAGTCCATTAGCTTTGGCCAGCTTTGCGATCATTGCTAGGTTTACTCTGCGGCAATATCAGTCTCGAGTTGTATTTCCTTTTGGAAAATGTGCTTCAAAGCACAACTGTCAGGATGACACACAACTTATCTGTGCCTGGTGGTTCAGCTGAAGTGATTATATTTCCTTGTCCCTTATTTGAAATTGCTGATGGGTAAAGATCCATCAAGATTTAAGATCTGTCTGTGCCTGCCTCTCTCCGAGACAGATATACCCTTCGCAAAACACTTTCTTTGTTTTAAGTTTTGTGTTTTGATAATATATTGATGAGGAAATGATGGCGGTGAAGAAGCAGCCTTGTTTTTTTATTCTGTCTCCTCGTTTGAATACCATTTTATGCCCTTCTTTATGTTTCCGGGAGCCATAGGAAGTCTCTAGCTTGATCCTCAAGTAGTGATGTGGGAGAAATGAGATCCAGTTCACATTTGAAAGGGGAATATACCTAAATTGTACCTTCTGTAACAATACATAAAACGAAACAGAGCCACGCTTCTCTGAATTTTGCAGTGCAGTTCTCCAGGCAAATAAATGTGCACAGCAATGCATATACAAGGGTAAATTGTGCCTAAAATGCATCTATTAGTGGAAATAACTAACAAAATGCATTTTATAGAGGGATACTGCTTTGAAAAAATGCATAAGTTTTGCAAGGGCATAGCAAAATATGTATACAGTGGTACTTTGGTTTGCAACCGCTTTGGATTACAACTGTTTTGGATTACAACCACGTCAAACCCGGAAGTGTGTGTCCCTTTTTTGGATTAAAACCAGTTTTTTGGGGGAGGCCCCATTGGCAAAAGCACACCTTGGGTTACAACCTGTTTTGGTTTACAACTGGACCTCCGGAATGGATTATGGTTGTAAACCAAGGTACAGTACCACTGTATTGGAATAAGTTTGCACTAAAGGGATGGATTTTCATGAGGACTTTGAAAAAGAATTGCAAATGTATGTAGAAATGTGAAGAACTGAACATTATTGGGAAAATGTCTCATTGCAGCCCCATCCAACTAGGCTTCAATAATACAAGCACTCTCTTCCTAGAGAGGTTAACCTGGCATAGGGTTGCCGAAAAAATGCCAAGAAAACACGATTTTCTGATTGACTTGCCTAAGATCTAGGACAAAGCTCCTCCATTCAGGAATTCCCTCTGGACGTCAATTCAGCCTTTGAAATCCCAGTAATGTCCAGGAAAATCTGGATGTAGGGCAGCCTTAACCTGGCACCAACTTCAATATCATTTCAATGATGGGCAAATGCCATTTTATTAAACTGGGTATCTCAGCAATAAATGTGCATCATCTGTTTTTAATCCATTATCCTAAATTTTATGATGGAGTAGGAGAAGTTAAAATTGGGCACTCAACCATACAGTTGGGAGGAATGTATTGTAACGATGGAAAGGTTTTGCTTCAAACAACAGTCAAGAGTTCCAGGTGGAAGCTTTCACGAAAACATTAAATTGATCCATGGAGTCGCAGCGGAAGTGAGAAGGCAAAAAGAAAATAGAGTCAAGGCAAAACTAAGAGCAAGCACTTACTTTTGTGTTCTCATTATAGCGACGCGTTCAAGCCCATTTAAGAAAATGATTAAAAGTGCAGACATTTTGTAGAGAGGCTTACAAAATGGATTGAGCCTGAAAGGCAGAGTTAGAGAGAGGCTGGTGTAAAAGGAAGGCGAATAGAGCCTGGGAGTCAATAGGAAAGCAGATATATCAATACCTTGATAGATAAAGGGAAGCGAGATAAGCACACTGCCGGGGGGAGGGTGCTTAAAAATGCAGCACTTTAGCCGCTGGTGCTTCAAAAATTAAACTGGCAGTATCTCTAACCTTCCCCCAAAGAAATATCTGCTTGCTCACTGCTTAGGATAAGTGAAGCAGAAATGATTTTCCAGGGATTTGAAGAACATCGGAAACATCCAGGGGCACAGCACAGCAAGCTCTTAAAAGGAAGCAGGTTGCATAATCCCAACTGCAGTTGAACAGTTCTGCTGCTGAAAGCTCTGCTTTTTTTTATTGGATTCTCACCCTTTAAAATTGGCTGCACCCAAGCCACCTGAGAAACAGCTAAAAAGTCTGAAACAAAATCAAGTAATTATCCCAAAGAATAACATACCACCACTAATATTCTTATCCCAAGAGATGGATGGGTTACCATGACCAGACAACTGGTCTATGAATCCACTTTTATTAAATCAGTCCAAAGTAAATGGACCAGCAGGCTCTCTGGTAGTAGATTAGGAGCCTCCTGGTACTTATGAGACAGCCTGCCCTGGGTTTTTTTTAATACAGTCAAATGGCCTACAAATTCTTCCACTGAAAATCCCCCACCGACAGGGATGTGATCAGCTGTGACTGAAGCAGAAGACATAATTTCTCTGGGAACATTTGAATCCCAGTGCAAATTATTGTAGTTCCCCTTCCACCAGCACTAAAATTTGGGAGTTAAGAGGAATCCTTGATGAGAATGTGGTGCAAGTGCAGAAGATCACACCAGCATTATCAAACCAACAAGCCATAAATGAAGATCAATATAGTCATTTCTGTGACTGAAAGGAAAGGGAGAGTTCTCCATTCCGCCTGCCCCTAACTATGGCCTCCTGCCTGAGTTCCATGCAATTCCCTGAACCTCAGGACTGGCTTCTCAGGGGGAAGAATAATAGTAGTAGTAGTTTTTATTACGGCCATTGGCCCATATCAAAACAACAATAACAACAATACATCGTAAAAGAATCCTTCAGTAGCACCTTAAAGACCAACTAAGTTTTTATTTTGATATGAGCTTTCGTGTGCATGCACACTTCTTCAGATACAATTTTTTAAATTTTGTTTCGACTCAGACCAACACGGCTACCTACCTGTAACTAACAATACATCATGTAATCATTTACTGATACAATTTGAACAATTGAAAAACTCAGTCCTCCAGATGTTTTGGGACTACAACTCCCATCATCCCTAGCTAACAGGACCAGTGGTCAGGGATGATAGGAATTGTAATCTCAAAACATTTGGAGGGCCAAGTTTGCCTATGACTGTCTTGGAGCTTAATCTTAGTTGGGTTTTATAACACCCACTTTCTTGCCACACAACAAAAAGGAGCCAAAAATTAAAATGGCATATTTAATTATTTGGATGTGTGTGTTTTTACTCTCACATTTAAATTGAGTCTATTTGTAGGGTTTATCACCAGAAACTGAGCTCCATATGGTGAAGGTTATTTGCCTACTTTAACAACCAGAAGACTTGAATTTTACTTTGGAATGCTTGTGTTATGTTTAGTAGAGGCAAGTTTTCTGTTTCTGAGGAACACATTTATTGTCCTCGTTCCTATAAGAACAACGTCTCATAAAGGTAATGCCAAATATGTAGGAACTGAATGGGTAGGAAAGTCCCGGTAGACAAGGGGAATATAGGGATTTAAGAGGGCACAAGAAGCACAATCCTAATTTAATTCTAGGATTTATGCTTGTACTATTTATTTTACAGATTTATATCCAACTTAAATAGTACATACTGTATTAGATTGTGCCCTCAATGGCTTAGGCAACAACCCTGGTCAATTCTGGCACCTCTTTTTCTAGAAAAATAGTCTTTGGTGGACAAGTGTAACAGATAGCAGAACTACATCCTAAGTGAAGTTGTATAACTGGAGTCTATTTCTGATTAACTGAATCAAGATTATTCCTGCCTTGATATCCCCAGTGCCAGTGTCATATTAATCAACATTTTATACGATTCCCAATAATCAAAACGATTGTAATACCTATCAGGCTTTTTGGATAAAATTGTACCACATAGGCCATTTAAGTAATGCTTGTTTGTTCCTCGTAAGAAATTCTGCTTGAACAACCTTACGATTTCTTATACTTGAAAGTTTACAGCTACGAGACTCCAGAAAATTGCTTTAGGAACTGTTGTGATTAAACAGATGTTAGATGGAAAATCCTTAAAGTTTGCTTTTCTTTTTCCATTAGTTGGTCTCACATCATGTTAAAAACCTGTTTACTGTATGAGTCCGGAAAATAAAAAATGGAAGTACTGATAATACGGCCGGCATTCAATAGTAATTAACGTTAAATGAGGTTGAACAACTGGGGCCATCAGGAGACAACAGAATGTTATTGGCATTGCTGGTGTTTGATACAGAATGGGAAACGTAATGTATTTTATTAGCTCAGCTTACATTCCAAAGATGTGGCTGAAATGTTCTTTTGGGGGGAAAGATGAGAGTTAATAATAATGCAATCATACAGGGCGAAATACGTATCCATAGGCATCTGTGCAGCCTGCTTGATTTTATGCCAATTTACACAGAAATAATAATAATAATAATAATAATAATAATAATAATAATAATAATAATAATTTATACCCCGCCCATCTGGCTGGGTTTCCCCAGCCACTCTGGGCGGCTTCCAACAAAATATTAAAATATAATGGTCTGTTAAACATTAAAAGCTTCCCTAAACAGGGCTACCTTCAGGTCTTCTAAAAGTCTGGTAGATGTTTTTTTCTCTTTGACACCTGGTGGGAGGGTGTTCCACAGGGTGGGTGCCACTACCGAGAAGGCCCTCTCTGCCTGGTTCCCTGTAACTTGGCTTCTCGCAGCGAGGGAACCGCCAGAAGGCCCTCGGCGCTGGACTTCAGTGTCCGGGCAGAACAATGGGGGTGGAGATGCTCCTTCAGGTATACTGGGCCGAGGCCACTTAGGACTTTAAAGGTCAGCACTGGATTAGTTGTAGTTTCTGGGTCACCGCCAAAGGTAGTCCCATATAGAGCACATTGCAGTAATCCAAGCAAGAGATAACTAGAGCATGCACCACTCTGGTGAGACAGTCCATGGGCAGGTAGGGTCTTAGCCTGTGTACCAGATGGAGCTGATAGACAGCTGCCCTGGACACAGAATTGACTGCGCCTCCACGGACAGCTGTGAGTCCAAAATGACTCCCAAGCTGTGCCGCTGGTCCTTCAGGGGCACAGTTACCCCATTCAGGACCAGGGAGCCCTCCACACCTGCCTGCCTCCTGTCCCCAAAAAACAGTACTTCTGTCTTGTCAGGATTCAACCTCAATCTGTTAGCCACCATCCATCCTCCAACCACCTCCAGACTCTCACAGCAATGACGTCCTCTTCATGTAAAGTGTGCAGGTAAGAACCAATGGCGTCCTCTTCATGTAAAGTGTCCAGGGATATTTGGCATATGTGCACCAGGTCTACTCTCAAAGCCCCCCCCCCCCGAGTTGTTCATGCCCTCTCCACCTCCAAACTTCACCCGCTGAGCTAATTATGAGTATGGTTTTAGTTTAATGGATCTTTCCTACTGCATAATTCTTTCTAGTATTGGAATCTTAAAGCCTAGTCTAACACAGACAGACACTGAAGAATTGCACTCTGTGTGGAGATCAGGTGTTTGGAACATACCCTCCAACATTTCTCCAATGAAAACAGGGACATCCTATTCCATTATTATTTTATTTTACTATGTTACTATTTATACCCCACCCATCTGAGCCACTCTGAGCGACTTCTAACATATATAAAACATAACTAAACATTAAGCATTTTAACACTTCCCTATACAGTGGTACCTCGACTTACGAACGACTCAACAACCGAATTTTTCGATTTACGAATGGGGCTAATGGCCGCACGCTTACGAATGTCTCGACATCTGAAAGGAAACTGCGGCAGTTTTAGATAGGGATTTTTCGACTACGAATTTTTAGATAGGGTTGCTACGACTTATGAATTTTTCCGTTGCCAATGCATTCCTCTGGGAAATCACGTTTCCAATGGCGTTTTTCGACTTATGAATTTTTCGACCTACGAAGGTGTCTTTGGAACGGATTAAATCTGTAAGTCAAGACACCACTATATAGAGGGGGGGGGGTTTGTCGGATAACTCCATACCCTCCAACATTTCTGCAATGAAAATTCGGACGTCCTACTATACTCTCCAACATTTCTCTGAAGAAAATAAGAACGTCCTAAGGAAAAGTAGGACATTCTGGAATCAAATCAGAAACGGGGATGGCTTCTGTAAATCCAGGACTGTCCCCTGGAAAATAAGGACATTTGGAGGGTCAATTGGAATGACCTCTTCATTATTTTAAAGGGGGACACTGACTACCTAGTTATTCTTGGACTTTCAGTATTTAACTCTTTTGGATATTAAAAAAAAAAACAGCTAGGGTATATATTTAGAAATGTAAATATGAATAATATGTTAATAAAAAGTTGTTTTTTTCTGTGCACACACACACACCCTAATAAAGAGCACAAATGGCTCCAGAACACCTTAGAATATATATATTTTTTTCCTGATTGTTCGGTTTTCTTTGCCTGAGTGCTTTACACTGAATTTGGCTAACAAGAATCTACAATCTGATATAACATGATGGGTGCCTTACATGATCTATGGGGACCTTATTCTTGAGTTAGACTCCCTTCTCTGAGTTCAGGGGAATTTATGTCCGAGTTGAGCCTTAGTCTACCATGCTGTACCAGATAGTGACATCCACATGTGCAATGTCAATCGATTGTTCTGCCCCATCGTTCTGCCCGGACACTGAGGTCCAGCGCTGAGGGCCTTCTGGCGGTTCCCTCGCTACGAGAAGCCAAGTTACAGGGAACCAGGCAGAGGGCCTTCTCGGTAGTTGCACCCACCCTGTGGAACACCCTCCCATCAGAGGTCAAAGAGAACAACAATTACCAGACCTTTAGAAGGCATCTCAAGGCAGCCCTGTTTAGGGAAGCGTTTACTGTTTGATGAACTTCTGTATTTTACTATTTTGTTGGAATCTGCCCAAAGTGGCTGGGGGAACCTGGCCAGATGGGCGGGGTATAAATAATAAATTATTATTGTTGTTGTTGTTTGGGAGTGGGAGGACTTAATGGAGTCCCCTGTCTCCTAGAATTGACACCACTAAGCATCTAATCTATAGATATGCCCACATATATTTGCAAATCAGCATCTTCATGTGAAAGGGAAGTTCATTGGTAGTCATTTCTTTGTGTGAACCTGACCTCAGCTACCTTGACATGAATAAAGCAGCGTAAGTAAGCAACAACAACAACAACAACAACAACATTTGTTTGGTGGTTATAAATGACTGCATTAGCCAAAACAAGCCTTTATTGGTACAGTTTTAAAACCAGGTCTATGGAAAAAAATCTGAGTCAAAATGTGAGTCAGGTTAATAGGGGGGCTGTTTTCAGCATTTGACATTTCAGATTCAATTGTTTGACATTTTGGAACACCCAGCATGGCACTATTTTTGCCTGGATAGCAGGGAGAACAAAGCATGATTAAGAAACTCTGGATTGAGGCAATGTCCTGTTGCGGATGCAACATGGCCCTTTGTAAAAAACCTCCTTTACAATAAATAAAAACTTGAATTTGGTGCTCCAGGAATAATTATTGAGGGCAAAGCCAGTAACAAGAGCTCTCTGAATAAAATACGTCACAAGGCAATACTTGCGCTTGATTGTGGCTTTAATGTTTGAAATTATTATTTGCCAGACACTTCAACATACTAAAATAGTTTGCAGAAGCAGAGAGTTCGCATCAAGACTGTCTGCTTCTGTAGTTGAGTTACATGGTTGGGATTTCCAGAGGGTACCTTGGGGTGTTCTGTTTTCTCGTCAGATTATAGCCAAGGAAGACTGCAGATGAGACTACGGGGGTCATATTCTGAGAATGAGCACTCACATCATATATTGTGGGTGCCCTTTGCGGCGGGAACTTGCTAGTAGAAGGGGGCTGGCCTGCTTCTCAGTGTATTATTCAGAGGTTCACGCCCAGCCTCAGTATTAAGTTTCATTGCTGGGAGGTGGGGCCAGCCCCATTATACGCAGGAGTATGAACCGGTATTAGCCAGGCAGACAGCTCTGGAGATTCACCCTCTCTACACTCCCTTATTTAATGTTTTTTTTTTTGTTTGCTGGTTAACTTTTGCTCCCTGTTTAGCGGGCGCTGCTACGGTCTTTTGACTGGTTTCTATTGAAGGAGCAGGAAAAATTTTTCCTGCATTGGCAGGTTTTGTCTTCCCCGTAGCAATTCGTCACAACTTTGGTGGTTATGGCCTTGGGTGGAATCCTTTAATCTTTTCCCCCCTAGAATGGGGTGTGTGTGTGTGTGAAGTGGTGATTCATCCCCCTGCGGCGGTGCTCTTTTGCAGACAGAAGGTCCAAGTTTCATTCCCCAGCATCTGTAGATGTTCCTCTGTTTAGCCATGGACTTTACTTTCTACCCAACCTCTGATGCTTGCCCATATCTTTACGATTAGATTGTGTTGCATGGGGATAAGGTCTGTGGAGAGCCATTTCCTGCAGAGATTCTGACTCCTGTCATTTTTAGTTTTTGTGATGAGCTGAGGAATGAGCCATAGCTCAGTAGGCGAGTAGACAATACTTCACTAGACAAATATCTGACCTCGCACAAGGCAATTTCCTTTGTTCTGTGTCAACATGCCGACTGCAATGGCTGAAAGATTGGTACCATGGCTTACATCATTATTGGGATATGAACTCGATGCACATGTTGAATAGGGAAAAGGCACAATATGACTCCATCATATTTCTGTCACAGGCAATGCCGCAACTTCGTTTGAACTTCACAATAGTCTAGGTATCAAGATTATGTTTAATGCTTAAACATTGCCTTTAAAATTTGTGGCTGTTATGCAAGAAAATGAATTAGCATTTCCAACAGCTAGGGAATTTCAAATGGCTTGATCTGTGGCATTTTCAAATAACTTTATATTGTATATGCTCTTTTAAATGCACCTTAAATCTCATCTCTTTTCAGTTCATTGAATGTTCACACCTTGTGTATTTCAGTCTTTTTAAGCCTGTTGAAACAGATTCGTGTAAGGTTAGAAAAAGTGCCATGATGAAGAAATCTAGGCATGTAAAAGCACAAAAAATCCTGGATTATGTTGATCAGGAGAAAAAGAAAAAGAAAGAAGGGCTCAATCCTATTTCTCTGCTTTATATCTGGGGGGGGGAACCCTACAAGTTCTGACATGAAAATATAGTTTACTGCTGGTTATACAACTGGTAGCTTGACCACAGACGCTTAGCAGACATATTTTCTGAACGTGATCCAATTAAAAGTTTGCCATCTACCCTCTTATTCAGGGCTAAGTAGCCAATAAGGCACCAAGCCTTTTGCTACTGACATAAAAATATATATGATATGATGAATTGTGGACATATGGAAATTGTGGACATATGGAAATTCAGAGTCTGATGCTATGTACCACTTTTGGAGAGACCAAAGAGAGGGCCAGGAACCAAAGTACAAAGGACTGATGGGAAACATGATCTGAGCATACTTTGCATAATGTAAGTAGTGAAAAATAGTTGTGCAACTGAAGTGTGTTTCTGCTTTTTTTGAGCTTCCATTGCAGCGCCCAGTGGGAGAACTTACATATCTCACCCGCAAGAAAATCTGTGGCCTTTCTGCATCGGCAGTGCACACATTTCTCCTTCAAGTACAGTGGTACCTCGGTTTTCGGATGTAATGTGTTCTGGAAGACTTCCGAAACCTTTGAAAACTGAGGTGCAAATTGGGTCCTCCCTCAAAGAGACGTGTTGCGGTGAGACCTGGAGACTGACCTCCTGTGTTGTGGGTGGGTAAGACTGGTCAGCCACAACACCCGATTGGTAGGTCTCTCGATGTTGGGGTTCAATCTGGCCAATAGGTGCAGCCCAAAAGGATCGAGGGACCTATATATGCCCATGCACATGATCCAGAGCTTCCTCTTTCAGTGTGTGCATTCGGAACACCCCTCTCCCTACTTTTAGGGCTTGTTGTGCTTGACCTTGCTATGCCATCGTGTGTCGTCTGTCGTTGGGACAGGGACATGGCAGGAATTTTCCCCACTTGGCTGATTGGCTGGTGCCATTTGGGTTTCGCCTGCCACGTAGCAAATTGTCACAACTTGTAAGGTTGCAGATAGGCTCTGGTTCAGGTGACAGGGATGGGGGAACGCTCTCACCATCCCTATGTGAAGGGTATTCTGTTAAAGGAATCCAGGGACTCAGTGGTTTGGTGAAACCCTGTGAGGGGGTTGTTTCCTGTGCTAGAGTCCAGGGGGACATCTGGGTGGTGGACATAGCCTGTTCCCGGATTTCTGCCTATCCAGGTGTTCACCCTAGGCTGACCTATGCTGGTGCTTTGGGTCAGCCCTACCTGCAAGGGTGCAGGGAGCTAGTCGAACCAGAGCCTATGCAACCACTCACTTTCTGTAATCAATAAAGTTGTGGCCTGAATTCTGCCAAAAACCAAACCAAAATTTGAGTCATGTGTGAATTTATTTAGGGGAGGATATTTCTGGGTCTGAATACACAAAGGGCTGGCTGCAGATGCAATGGAGAAAATTGGGGGGGGGGGGACTCAGCAGAAGCTGTTTGACTTCCGAGGCGTGTTCGAAAACGTAAACATTCACTTCTGGGTTTTTGGCGTTTGGCTTCTGAGACGTTTAACATCCGAGATACCACTGTATTTCATTTTCTTATAGTGATGATTCACAGTACTGATTTTGCCATGTTCTAATACAGTATTTTTGTGTTACAAAATACTGCAATACAAAATACTGCAATACAAAAAGCTGGGTGTGACCTCTTTTGTGATGAACTTTAACAGTCTCTTAAATACATTTTGAATGCTTTTGAATTATGGTGCTGGAGGAGACTCTTGAGAGTCCCATGGACTGCGAGAAGCTCAAACCTCTCCATTCTTAAGGAAATCAGCCCTGAGTGCTCACTGGAAGGACACATCCTGAAGCTGAGGCTCCAATACTTTGGCAACCTCATGAGAAGAGAAGAATCCTTGGAAAAGACCCTGATGTTGGGAAAGATTGAGGGCACGAGAAGAAAGGGACGACAGAGCATGAGATGGTTGGACAGTGTTGACCAAACTGCGGGAGGCAGTGCAAGACAGGTGTGCCTGGCGTGCTATGGTCCATGGGGTCACGAAGGGTCGGACACGACTAAACGACTAAACAACAACAACAACAAATACATTTAAAGCAATGAAACCATATTTGAGGGTGGTTGTGTATGAGGGGGTTGTGTAGATTAGCTTATTGTAGTGTGAGTGTGTAGTTTTGTATAGTGTGAATGTGTGAATTAATGGTTTTGGTGCTCGAATTATGTCCTTTTAAAATATTTATTATTTTTAATTATGTAATGACATATTTGCTTGTTGTCTTTCTTAGAAATCTAACTGCACCCTTAAGGTGCACTTGTGGGAAAGTGGTGTGGTGGATTTTAAGTACTGAAACAAAATTGTACCCAATAAACTTGAGTGCCATCCCACTCGCAATCCAGAGCATAATTGCACCATTCAGTCTCTCCCTGGGTCCTTATTTCTGGAAAATATAACCTACATAAACAATACAAATTCTGTTTTTCTTAATAAAAAAATTCCTCTGATAATTGTTATATAATTATTCATGCATAAAAGAATGTGGGGCTATATTTCTACCTTGCTTTCCTAAGCTTGATCCCTGAGTTCTTTTAACAATCATATTTGCATTTCCTCTTCAAATTCCAATGGAGGCTTAAAATGACATGCTTTCTTTCTTCTACTTTGCCTCAAGCAGAAATGTAAGCCATTTCTCTGGACTTAGGCAGCTAATTTCAGAATTATTATTTTTTTCTCCTTAGTCTGGGTTGCTGTAAATTATTTTGGGTCTCCTAAAATACATTTTATGGAATACATTTTATCTGGTGTAATTTATGTGAGCCTGTTTAATATAGCTTTCAGGGTGCCTGTTAACTTTATTCCGAAGAGTTTACATTCCAATGTAAATGTTACACTGAATTGCCAAGGCAGTTTCAAACCCTATGCTAGTTATACTATTAAATACTCAATAGAAGTACATCAGCTTTAAGATATTTTTTTTAAAACAAACTCTACTTAGTTGTGGAAAAAATGTGCTCATTACATAGGGATTTTTCTCATGGGAAATTAAAAAAGCTTCAAATATTTCCCTATTTCTAATTAACACCAAACTGACGCGGTTTCTGAGCTGCCATTGTAGAATGAGAATCTGAAGGCGAGACTGATTCTCTCAATTCACTTCCTTCAAAAGACTCCTAATAGGTTTTCTTCCTAATATATTTACACTGCAATCCTATACGTCCTTATTTGGGGGTAAGCTTCATTGAACTCAATAGGACTTTCTTGGCAGCGGGAAGATACGGAATTGCACCGTTATGTATATTTCACAGAGATAATTGAATTGGTCATGTGTGGCTGGCAATACAAATTGTATTCGAAATGATGTGACGCGGCTTCCAAAAAGGGAAACCTCCTCAGGTTTTCTCTCTCTCTGTGTGTATCTTTATACACCCAGAAAACAAGAAGAAGTTAAATCAGGCTTCTACAACCCGGTGCCCTCTAGATGGGTCCACCGACTGACATGGGAATTATCTTACAAGTGGCACCCAACGGAGGTTGATAATTAAACAAAAGGGCAGCATATTCAGCAATGCCACTCTCAATTTAAATGGGGGCATATTTGCCACACTCCAACTCCCCCAGGAACAAGGTCCACTTGGGAAGAGTTGGTAGCTGACAATGAGTCCGAATTTGCCTATCTGGTGGGAGGTTTGCCAGGTTTGCTCTTTTTCCAGGACACGTCCTCGTTTTTCATGGGTAGAGTCATCATAGCAATCCATAGTTAAAAGTAGAAGACATCAAATGTGTCCTATTTTTTGCTCTTCAAAAAATGTAAGCAGCCTCTATATCTGCTGCTGCTTCCCAATCTCCGCTTTCTGCAGTGTCCTCCCTCCCTCTCTCCTGATGTAGTTTGGGCTTCTGCTAATTAATGGTCAGTAATGATGGGAGAAACCTGCAGGAGAATCCAGAAGGTAAAGGTAAATTAAGGGACGCGGGTGGCGTTGTGGTCTAAACCAGTGAGCTTTTTGGGCTTGCCAGTCAGAAGGTTGGTGGTTCGAATCCCCACGATGGAGTGAGCTCCCGTTGCTCTGTCCCAGCTCCTGCCAACCTAGCAGTTTGAAAGCATGCCAGTGCAAGTAGATAAATGAGTACCGCTGTGGAGGGAAGGTAAACGGCATTTCCGTGCACTCTGGTTTCCATCACAGTGTTCCATTGTACCAGAACTGGTTTAGTCATGCTGACCACATGACCCGGAAAGCTGTTTGTGGACAAACGCCAGCTCCCTCGGCCTGAAAGCGAGATGAGCTCCACAACCTCATAGTCACCTTTGACTGGACTTAACCATCCAGGGGTCCTTTACTTTACCTTCTACATCCAGAAGGACCATAGCTCAGTGGAAGAGCAGCTGCTTTGTCTGTAGACAGTCTCATGTCCCATTGCTAGTATCTCTAGGTGGGAGATGTCATTTATTTGCTTCTCCACATAACTGACACACACTGGAGTTAGACCTTTTCTACATCTCCAGTTGTGAGGATGCAAACCCCCAATCTTCCCAGGTATAATCAGGTAAGCTACAGGATGTGAAATTAAAATTTCCAGTGTGCAAAATCATATTTATTTTTTTGTATGTTTATATTGCGATGTATCCCTGTTCTCAGTTCTCCTCTCCTCTCCTTCGCATCAGAGGAAGGTAAGGAAGTAGATTATGGTGGAAAGATACCTGATAACTACTGCTAAGACCAGGCATCCCCAAACTTCGGCCCTCCAGATGTTTTGGACTACAATTCCCATCATCTCTGACCACTGGTCCTGTTAGCTAGGGATCATGGGAGTTGTAGGCCAAAACACCTGGAGGGCCGCAGTTTGGGGATGCCTGGCTAAGACTGTTTGATTCAAAGATACTTCAGGTGCAGGGACCACTTCAGTCCCAGTTTTCTAACAGTGGGTTACATCTATATACCGATGGAAATTATTCTTCATTATGCACTTTCAGATATTTCTGACACCTTAAAATTATGTTTGCATTTTAATCAGGATCAATGTTTAATCAAGAGCAGCAAAACTGAGGCTGTTACTTGTGAGAACCATTCATAAATCACCAAATATATATATCAAACCTCTATCTTTAGCATGCTGAAATTTTGGAGCATAATTAGAAACAAATACAATTTATAGGAAGGTCTCCATACCAGCTTAGTAGACTGCCTTTAAGTAGTGATGCTTTCATGTACCTTAAATCCCAAATGTCTCTATAAATTAGTTACTGTCTCTAAAGAAAATAGAAGGTTCTTCCTTCAGGTGAACCATTAAATATGTATCTTCCAACTTTAAAGAAGGCATTTCAAAATGAAAAATGGTTGGCTCCAACTTTTTCAATTTCTGTGTTGTACTAGGTGCCAGGAATGACTTTGAAAATGATAGCCTCTGGGTAATAGAGAGTGTATACAAACTGCTTCATTTTACATCTCAATAGGCTAAGTTGACGGCATTAATCAACTGAAGACAGCCTTAATGTTAGGTGGAGAGACACTTTCTGGTTGACCTTGCAGATTTTCGTTACAAATGTGATCTGGTGTTCTGAACATGGAGATCCCAATCCTTATTAAGGATTATGAGCGCGATACTGAGCAACTGTTAAATGTGTCTCAAGCCAAACTGTGAGGAGGAAAATAGCTCCAAATTAAATATGTTCAGGTTTCACTAAAAGGCAAAGGAAGCCTGCAGCTGCTGTCCACGAGTCCATTTCATTCTTTTTTGCATCTCAGAAATAACCACCTGTGGCAAAAATGCAAGAAAATATACAAAGGGTAACTTCCCCACCTGTCAGAGTAGATGAATAGCATGAAATGGACATTTTCTTTTGTGGGGCATTTGGTAGTTTACTTGTGTACGTTTCCATGTCCCTCGCTGCTATCGATAATGACGAATAACGTAAACGATTTTTAGCCTCATCACTGCCATTTTCCTGCCTCACACACACACTCCAGTTCATGTTGCTTCTTCTCTTGCACGATTCCTCCCTGAGTTCGTTTTGCTTAGGTCTTCCCCTAGCTACAAATTCCTCCGCCGTGGGGGATTCATTTGTGCTTCAGTGCCTTGGCACATCTTTGTATCAAGTGCCCAGTTTATATTTCCTTTTCCCTTTCATTATGCCTCTTTTTCTCTCACCGTATACATTTTGACTGTGCTTCTCTTCATCATTTCCCTGCCCTCTTTGCCCATCTAAACACATCTCTGGCCCAAAGATGGGACCCAGGGGCATTCTGGGAAAGAGAAAGAAAGAATGGTTGGGAACCAGAGTTCACTTTAAATCAGGTGCCCATGGTTGCTATTGTGAGGACTTCAGCCATGCACAGATTGCTGATCTGTTTCATCATAAGCAGGGATAAATCAGGATTCCCAGCTGCAACCCAGAGCATATTTATGAAGAAATTAGGTTCAGCTATGTCCACGGGATTTGGTGCCACAAAATTGTTTCAGTTCTTAGCCCTTTTTGCAACTGCACTTAGAACTGCCACAGGCCAATTCACAATAGCTGAATATTGTTTGAAAATGGAGATAATTTACATTTAAATTGTTATCAAACAAAACTTCTCATGCTTAAAAAAGACCCCCGTTTTAACTCTGCATGAATGCTCATTAGAAATTAAGCAATTTAACTGGACAATAATGCCCTCTTAAATATCAATCAAATTATTCAGCTCACCAAATAGAATGCAAGCGCCTCTTTTTGCCCATTACTTTGTTATGGGAAGAAAAATTGTATTATATTAATTGTATTCTGTGTTTGTTTATGTGATTGGACGGATTTTCAGAGCAAAGAAAACGTCGCTAAATTTCAAAACGTGCAATCTTGGTTGATTTGCACCCAGGGCTTCATTTATGGTGCAACGCCATCCCTTGCATCATTTCTCATGGATCCTGCACCTTTTTAATGGATGGAAAATCACCCCAGAACACTATTTAGAGAAGGTTCCCAGCAGTAATGTGAAAAATCACTTGTCCTAGAAGATTGCTGCTTGTTGGTGTTCAGAATGCATCTGGTGGGTGTCATTGGAATTCTACTCAATATGATCCAGAGCAGAACTCCGACATATTAGCTAGCAGAGTAAAAACTTAAACAAGTTGCAGGATTTGCAAAAAAATAGACCAGAGGCAATTAATATTTCATCCAGCAGAGCTTTACTGCTACTGAAGGCAAATTAACATAATGGTCACAAATCCAATACATTTAGGATTGGCACTGTCCATAAGAAATCCAGTTGCAGCAGACTTAACTTAAACATACAATTACTTATAATAAGTCTAAACCTTAACACTAAGCATACTATGTACAGAACATCATACCAGAAGGAAGAGAGATAGAAAGAGAAAGTGAAACCCAGGCTCCTTCTGGCCTATTTTTATAGTCAGCATGACCTTGGCAGAAAGAGATAAGAGAATCAGTTTAAGCCAGCTGTGCTCAGCTTCTATGAAGGAATAACCCAAATATTATGAACCTTCTGCTTGTTTTCACACAGAGAAGCTTCCAGAAGCTTCCAGAACCCTCTTGAATCAAGTAGAATAGGAAAGATCTCTACACATCAGATCAATACTTTCTGTACTGACAAATGCAAACTGACAGTGGGAACTACAGAGGCAGGCACGCGCTTGGATAAACACTTTCCTCTCAGAGTAGGCAACATCTCCTTTGTGTGGAGACATGGATTGCTGGTAAAGTTATGGCACCAATCCCCCACTGTAGAAGTGGAGGACCATTTTAACTGGTCTGCCCCTGGAGACTATAAGTCTCTATAAGAGGTTCCTGGATGCTGTGAAGATTTTCCAGTAGCAGAGGCATCAACTTGCTGTTGCAAACAGAGCTAACGTCTGCAACAATTCATAAAATCATAGAATTGTAGAGTTGGATGGTTACCCATAAGGGTCATCTAGTCCAACCCTCTCCAATGCAGGAATCTTGCCCACAGCTATCCCTGGATGGGCTTGAACCACCAACCTTCTGGTTAACAGCCAGATGCAATGGCCAAATGTGCCACATACTCTTTCTCTATATTTGGCACTAAATCCCACTGACCAACTGAAGCTAATTTCTGCATAAAGCATGTCCTCCCTCAAAGAGTTGTGTGTTGCGCTAAGACCTGGAAACTGAAACCCTGGTTGTGGGTGGGTCTATGAATAGCCACAACACCCGATTGGTAGGTCCCTCATTGCTGGGTTTAATCTGGCCAATGGGGTGCAGTCTAAATGGATCGAGGGACCTATATATACCTTCCTCTTTTGGCTTGTGCATCGGAACACCTTCCCACCTCTCCCTACTTTTAGGGCCTTTTGCGATTGACCTTGCTATGCTGTCATGTGTCGTCTGTCATTGGGACAGGGGCACAGCAGGAATTTTCCCCACTTGGCTGATTGTTGTTGTTTTATTGCTATGGTCGATGGCTGATGCAAATAAAGATTCATTCATTCATTCATTCAGCCAGTGAAGGAATGCATGAAAAGTCAGGGGATTTGAAATAAGGCCTATAGATAATCAGCCATAATTACTGAGAGATGGCACACTCACTTTTTAAAAGAAATATTTCTATTATGAAGACAGTTTTGCCCTGCTCTGATGCCAATGAGAAGAACTCTGGGAATTTTATGGCTTCAGCTCTTTGAGCCTAATTCCCACCCATTTGAATGAAACATGTTGCCAATGATTTTGCAAGAACCTCATGAGCAAGTTTTGAGTCGCTCATCAGAAAGCATTGCAGCTTTCATTATTGTTTATTATCGCTACAGATGGGGGTCACTGTTGTCAATAGGTTCCAAAGGTTATTACAGTAAAGTTGCCCCCTTCTGTAACATATTTGAAATTAGCAATGAAACTGCTAGTTCAATCAGTTGCACAAGGAGTGCGGAGACCCATTAATGAGAAGAGGGGTTGCGCTGCCATCGCGCCAGGGCATATGTCAATGATTCAACAATTACTGCAGGAACAATGGTAGAGATCAGGTGGATAATTTTTGCATTAGCGGAACTGATGGAGTGTGGTGCGTATGAAGTCTAGGTCTGGGAAATCTCGGGTTTCTTGTAAAGGAGAAATGAGCCTGAAAATTTTAAACTGAACTCTGAGGTGAATAACCACAGCAATGAACTAATGAAGTGCTCGAGGTAAAATGAGCAGCTCTGGAAGTTTTGGGGGTGGAGATGATAAAAACATTTTACAGGAGGAGGAAGAGGGTAAAGTTTGGCCCAAGAAATGAGAATGAAATGAGAATGAAAAGCAAGAAGCAATTTTACTAGTGGGTCAGCTTCCCAGGGCAAATGCTATCTGGTAGCAGTTGTGGTACTAGTATTCTAGAATTCTCTTTCCTTAGAAGTAAAGCAAATCAAAACAATGCTATTTTTTTTTTTAAAAAAAACACTTGTCAAAAACTTTTCTCCCAAGCCATCCCAAATTAGCCTATTTTATTTAGGCAGTTTGTGGTGAGGTAGAGCTGGTTTTTATTTGGGACTGTAAGTTGTTTTGTAGAGATAGTGCCTCAAAAAGCAAGGTGTGCATTTTGAAAGAAAGAAAGAAAGAAAATATATAGAGCATATACCGCAGCTGGTGGAATCTGAAAATGGGGATGGAAATACTATACTTCCTGCCATGCACAAACTGGAAGTGATATTTTCTAGTAGGGAAGGTACCTCCTCACTTACTGGGATCTGCAAAGGTTGCAGATAGCTTCCCAGGGCCTTCCCATAACCTTCCCAGATCCCAGTAAGCAGCCCCCCACCTTAGGGAGGGGGCTTCTAGGGTTTCTTGACTTTGTGCAGTTTTGCCTTTCTTTGTGGAACCGAGCCCTGTAATAAAAAGTCCCTTCCGCTGTAGGAGGAGGGGAGATTGTGGGCACCACGAAGCCTACACGTGATGGGGGAATGGTTGCCATTCCTTCTCTGCCCATTGGCCGGCTCCCGGCCGTGGCGCTTCCTTGGCGCATCCAATCTGGATGCACCAAGGGGGCGTGGCTCGCAGATTAAAGCGAGCGCGTGGTGGGGAATCGATCCCTTTCTTTTAAAGGACCCCCAACCACTGTGTTTTTCCACCCACTCTCCCTTTAGGCAGGTCTCTCCTTGTGACATTGCTATGCACCTCGGTTGGTCGCCGTTGAGGGGCCTGGTAGGAATTTTCCCACATGGCAAATTAGCTCTGGCCTGGTGGTTTTCACCTACCTTGTAGCAACTTGTCACAACTTTGGTTTGGGGCAGTAGGCATTAGATTATCTCTGAAAGGTAACAGGTGTGTGTGGGGGGGGGAGGTTGCTGCCATCACCTCCCCCAAAATGCTGAAGGGTACTCCCTTAAGGAGTCCAGGGCATGGCCATGTCCGAAGCCGTTTTAGCTGAGGGCCTAAGGCACACCCCTAGTGGTGGCCCCGGGGTGAGTTCCTAGTTGATCTGCATAGCAGGGCTCACCCAATGGTGGTTAACCCTTCACAGACTGCCAGCAGAGCAGGCTGGAGTCAGATATAGACGGTTAGATCCAATGCCTAAGCCAATATCTCTCTACATCCGTAATCAATAAAGTTGTGGCCTTTTATGCCCATTAACCTTATGCAATGTGTCCTGTGTCTTCATTCATTCCGGGGAGGGTTCAGGGTATCGCCACACAATTTCATCTTCTGGTGGTGCATTATTGAAGACGGTTCATTTCACAGGCAACTTCCTTTTTGTGTGTATGTTGTATGCTTTAAAAATCTGGAATTTCGACTGAGTTTAATGATCAACTGGATAATCACCAATCAAATGATTGCCTACAAAAGATACAAACAAAACTTCTAAGTATTTAAATGCATGTGTCCAACACGATTAGAAACCACTTCAGAAAGTAATTATCATTCTTTTTTGCTTGACGAGAGATGCCAGAAGCAGATCTCCCTCCTCTCCTCCCTCGCCCCTCCCTCAGCACACACCATCCCTGGACTATTGGGAATGGAGAATTAAGAAAATCTACTTGAATAGAAATCTCTTGCAGCTGAGTTCCAACCAAATAAACAGTGCAGCCATGCATAGGCTTAGAGAATAGTGCTCATTACTAGCAAATGAGCATGCTGAAAACCAGCTCGATAGAAATATTGATTTCAGAGTATGGTTAGAGCAGTGGGATGTCGTAGTTAAAGATGGCTGGGGTGCTTTTCTGAGTATCTTTGATTCACTCCATTGCCCTGAAATGAAGGATGTATCGAGTGGCAGGCTACAGTTCATATGTCAAATAGGAACCGCAGGTGGCCAGCTCTGCAACAAGAGCTGGTTCCCTTGCTTAGCAAAACAGGAGTTGCCTAATGCTGAAAGAAATGAAGATAAAGCTGAGTGTTCTTCATTGGTTTATTTATCTGATTGTAGCTAGCAAGGGAGCAATCAATAAATGTAGTCAGTAGTAAATTGAACACTGGTTACCTCCTATTATCTGGAGAAGCTTGGTTGGGAATAGTCAGCACAACCTGTCCTAAGTAAATTAGTTGCTTAAAGCAGAGATTACAGATCAGGAAAGAAAGTGGCCAATTGCCCCTCTAACCACAGAGGAACATGGAGAAGGATGAGGCTGTTATTTTATTAATAGATGAAGAAAGCATTGGAGCAAACTTGCATGCACCTTAGCTCAATGTAGAGCATCTGCAGAAAATGCCATGTTGAATCCTTTGTATCTCGAGGTAGGGGTAGGAGACACCTGTCCTTCAAAACTCACTGCCAATCAGTGTAGGCAATCCTGAGCTAGATGGACCAATGGTCTGACTCAGTAGAAAGCAGTTTCCTATGTCTTCTTCTTTGGCGATCACTTGTAGCCGAGTAAGATTGTCTCCTCCTCCTCCTCCTCCTCCTCCTCCTCCTCCTCCTCCTCCTCCTCCTTCTTCTTCCTCTTGCAATCTTAGCGAAGTAAGATTGTCGTCCATGAACACAATTCTTAACAGTGAGTCCGTAAGTGACTGCGGAGGCCAAATCTGGATCCACACGTCCTTCCACAGTGGGATCATAGGTTTCTGGGCATGAGTTGATCATGGTGAGGGTTTGCCAAGTGTGCCTTCCTCTTAGGACATTTCTCCCTTTTGTCCTGAGTTAGAGCGTCTTCAAAGGCCATGACACCTTTGGTAAAAGCTGTTCTCCAATTAGAGCATGCACAGGCCAGTGTTCCCCAGTTGTCAGTGTTCATTTATTTAGATTTGTCTGAAGAAAGTCTTTAAACCTCTTTTCTTGACCACCAGCATTACGCTTTCCATTTTTAAGTTCGGAACAGAGTAGTTGCTTTGGAAGACGATAACCAGGCATCTGAACAACGCGACCAGTCCAACAAAGTTGACATTGAAAAATCATTGCTTTGACATGTACTTCCTCTCTTAACCTCTGGATCTTTATCTCTCCTTTCCGCCCTGGGGATTGATAGGACCTGGAGAATGGAGGGAGGGGGCAGGTGCCCCTTGCGAAGGGTTAATGGAAGGAATAAGAACTTAAGTTCCACATACGCAAGAAAATAAGGCTGGCAGGAGGGAAAGAAAGATTATAATGACGAAATCTCCCAGGATTTATTTGCTTCAAATCCTGTCCACAGATCTGCAGAGTGCAGAAGCATCAGTCTGAAAGCTGAACATGGGATAACTCACCACTTCTTCCTGATTGCATGCTCTCTTTAATACTGTGGTGGTGATTCCTGTGATACTCTGGTTGATCATTTGGCATGTATGCAGACTAAAGCAGAGGGACACATTTGCAAGCAGATCCATCTATTCAATGATTGCAGTGTATATTGGAATGTGCTTGTTCTTTATGGAGGTTTTAACAAAGCATTTAGTTATTTCAATAATTTATAAATCTTGATCACATTTGGAGGACTGATGGTCTACTAGGTGAACCAAGGGACAGGGAGTGCACTGGGGTTCTGAGGGTTTCCTTAAGTTAAATCACAAACCCAAGCATTTGTAGTTTAACAATGGGATCCTCAGCAGCAATATTTGAATCAGTATTTTAAGGAGTTGTACATATTCATTTTTTCACATTAATTATTTACTGTTTGTGTTTTGATATTTATATGTTTCTTGCACATTGCTCATAGCACCTTTGCCAGAAGGATGATTTATAAATATCATAGATAGATAGATAGATGATAGATAGATAGATAGATAGATAGATAGATATAGATAGAACACCAGAAGTCTGCTATTCTTCATTGCTAATCAGTGTATTTTAATTATGGTGATCTAGGTTCCTGCTTATCTGTGGGAAGAACTTCAAGGTAGCTGCATTGGATATCAAACAGGTAAAAGATATATGCCAATGAAAATATTTTTTCTACTCACTTGGCCCCCACAACTTGAGAGAGACCCACAGGAAACCAATAGAACTGAAATCTATTATAATCGTATTTCCAACAGCTTGAAATATTTAACCAGCAAAATACTTAGAGCTTATTATTGTGCACACACAGAGCTTTTTTCTGGCAGTACTCAAGAGTACACCATACCAGCAGCTTTTTTCAGGGGGGGGGAGCCACAGGTTGTTTAATATTTTTTGCACCAGTGGGAACTATGTGCAGGATTACAGTATTAGTAAAGGTAAAAGGTAAGAACTCCTGGACAGTTAAGTCCCAGCAAAGGCGACTATGGGGGTGCGACACTCATCTCACTTTTCAGGCCAAGGGAACTGTCATTTGTCCACAGACAGCTTTCCGGGTCATGTGGTCAGCATGACTAAACCACTTCTGGCACAACAGGACACTGTGACGGAAACCAGAGCACACAGAAATGCCGTTTACCTTCCCACCACAGCAGTACCTATTTATGTACTCTAACTGGAGTGCTTTCTAACTGCTAGGTTGGCAGGAGCTGGGACACTCCATCACGGGGATTTGAACCGCGGCCTTCTGATCGGCAAGCCCAAGAGCATGGGTTGGCAACCCATGGGGGCAGTTTGAGTCACCCTGTCATGAATATGGCATGGGAGTTATAGTATGAACAACTCTGAATCCTTGGTCAAGAGCAATGGATGCTGGGAGAGACAGCAAGAGCAGGCTGGGCCTTTAACAAAACTTGCTAAGTCCCTCTCTGCTAGCCCCAATTAGCTGCCTGCAAAGGAATGTGGTAATTGCCTTTGGCTGAGGAAGAAACACCGGTGTTCCCTATTTCCTTATGGTACGGATGGGAGGGGGTTTAATCACTCTATCCTGTCCACCTGGGGTCGGCTTGACCCTGATGAGTTGGGAGGGAATGAGAGAACTGTCTTACTATCTGCTAGTATTACCGTAGATCAGAGTGTGAAGTAAGACAGGTGAAGACAAATGGGTTACACCTGAAATCATTGGTAAACTGCTAATTGGAGCCTCATTTCCATTGGTGGGAAAACGGAACCCCACCTGACCCTTTCCCCATAACTTGGGAGTTGTAGCATTAGAACTTCGCATTTTGCCACTTGCAATTTTGCCAGAGCTTCTGTGAGTATGAAGCTGTGAGAAGAGAAGGGGGGCCTGCGTGCTGCGCCTTCTGAAAGCTTTGCAACAAGTTATATCTGCGTAACTGTATGTATCTTTTAGTTAGAGCAATTTGTATGCTTATGTTTATTATTTGCGATCTCTGTAACCTCACAAGAAATGTGCACTGCTATTTTTAAGTTGTATGTTTTACACTTTTTAATAAAGCCTTGAAAAGGTATATTTTGGTTTGGACCTTGAGTATTGTTCAGGGTGGGGCAACTAGTCCGGTCCCTTGACCATTTGGTCGCATATTGAGTGTTGGGCTGCACAAGTGAGTGTGCCTGGGTTTGAGTAAAGAAACCAAACCAGTTGAATTTCTGTCTGCTTTATTAAGAGTAGTCAGAGGCTTGCAACCTTGTAACAAGGCGGAGAAGCTATCCCTTTTGGGCCCTCTGGCCAGGTGCAAGTGAGAAAGGGTGGTGGTAGCAAACTACTGGGAAATTGTTTTGACTACGGCTCACAAGAGAAGTGCCGAGTTGTGTGTTTCCACAAGCTGCTCAAGCCAGGAGATTGGCTGGGACAGGCAAGTGAGAGCCACTGACCATTACACACCCCTGAACTGAGCCGCCTGCTCGGTGAGTCCCCGCATGCTGCAGTAAACCGGCATGGCACGGCGCGGGGACTCGCTTCTGTGGTGCTGGAAATTGTGCCTGCACATGCGCAGACACCAAAAATTACAACTGCACATGCCCAGACGCCAGAAATCATGTCTGTGCATGCCCAGACGCCGGGAATTTTGCGTGCACATGCCACAGAGAAATCTCCACGGAACTTGACCGGCCCAGACAGGTAAAACCTTGCTGGCCCCTGCCCAAGAGGCTAGTGGTTTAGACCACAATGCCATCTGCGTCAGTATCAGTACATATAACCTAGGTCCATGTCTAGAATTCAGTCAACAGAATTGGGAGGTAACAGTAGCCAAAAATGTCACATGAGGTTTTATTTGAATGCACACCTGGAGGTAGAGAAGCAATATCCGTTACAACACATATGCTTTCTAAGGTCACCCCTTCTGCATTTTTACAAGTAATTCAGCCAGACTGAAAGGGTAAGAGTTCCTCCCATGCGTGAACATGACTAATAGGTGATGAAATATGACATTTCTTAGTGAACCAGAGGCTGGAATCAATGGGTCAATAGTTTATATAAGGAATTATAGATAGGTCGATGCTAAACTGTAAGGAGCATTAGCATTGCTTGGTGTTGATAGAATGGGGGGAAATGTCACTGGTGGAATTAAAAGAGCAGGGGTTTATGTACGAATGTTGGCAGAAAGAACTAAAAGGAATCTTCCAAAACTTAGTTTTTTTAAGACAATGTTGTATTTTCTATGCTTCTTAGCAACTTTACAAGTGGATCATTTATACAACTCACTTAGACATACTTAAAGTTAATTGTAAACCGGCTAAAGTTGAAGAGCTGTTTTCTTCTTTGCATCAGAAATGTAGAAAAAAATGTACTTTGACAGCAAACTAGGCACATTTCTCAAGTGTGAAATCAAGAGGTTTATGAGAAAAATATCTTTATGGCATCCTTTTCGCTTTGTAAAATATGAAATGACTGAATCTCAAAATCATTGAGCTTTGAAAGAACTTTTGATAATTCCTCACGGAACCCTTGTCTGCCGTCAGAGGGTAGCTCCAGTTTGTGAAGATTTCTTAGCTGTTATATTCAGAAGGAAAACTTCATAAGATGGGGAGAAGAAAATGGGAATTCATGTAAGAGATGATTCAGTAACGCTAAAACACTTCATCTCAATGCTGTCAATGGGCCTGAAGGTTGTCGTGGGATATAGCTGTTGAGTCAACATACAGAGAATCAGGCTTCACAATTTGGATGGATTGTGTTCTAAGAATTATTAGGTCTCAGGACAAACACAAATGTATGGAATAGCAGCAGAATACTAAACACTTGGAAGAGGATAAAAATCAGCCATGCCATTTTCTGGAGCATTTGGTTTAGCTTTCTGCTTGTAAATACCTCAGATTTACTATCCTTTCCTGGTTGGAAGCTAGAAGATTCTTGTCCTTTCCGGGCATTTTCAGTTTAAGGACAGCTTGCCTACAGAAGGTTTAGATAAATATCCAATTGCACTTACTGGGAAACAAAAATGTATCCCATGAAGTAGGTCTGAAGCTTTAGCACCGGCCGCTTCTCTTCAGACAACAATGGGCAAGATTCATTTCGCTTCAGAAGTGGTCTGACAACTTCTGAAGTGGGCTTTCTTCAGATGGTGTTCAGGCTTCATCTGAAGAGGACAGGCTGTTAGACGTTCCTTCCATTTTATCTCATTTATTTGTGGCTGCCTGTGTATTACATATTTATTACATTTTCTGATAGGTCTGGCTTGCTTCACATTTTGACTGTTTGTCAAAGGAAACAAATAATAGGATTTTTGCTTGGAAGTCCAAAAACAAAACTTCTACTTTGTATTCCATTTTGCTTGTCAGATGCAACGAATCCACCCACCCACCCACCCATTTGAGTACGCTGTACCATATTTGATTGGGTGAAAAATTACCGTGTTGTGATCTCGGGTGAATAATGCATAATGCGCCATTTATCTGACAAACTTTGCTTCTGTTTCTGTTTGTGAAGTGCCAGTAGAGAAATTACGTTCTCCGGTGTTTTCTTTCTCGGGAGGCATTTGTTGAATTATTCCTTTAAATATATAGTGGTGGCATTTTCAAGCATCTCATTAGGAATGCTCATTATTCAGAGCGTATCTATTTATTGGACATATAGGTTACACCATATGCTTGAACCATATGCACAGTGACAATCTCCCCCTCCCCAATAATGATAACAGCACTTAGATGGTGAGCTTTCTCTTCGTTCTAGTGCAAGGCCACATGCAGCTTAATTGCTGTAATAAAAACTGCCTCCTAGAAAGAAGGCAGGCATAACATATCAAGTGGGCTCACACAGCAGGTTTTCGGCAAACACAGCCCTCTGAACCCATCTTTGCAAGTGACGGGTGAGCATGTTTGCTGATCCAGCTCTTCCTGAAGCCCACCAGTCCTGTTCCTTCCCACCAACTCCCTCCTTCTCTTTCTTCCTGCTACGTTCTTCTACTTATCTCCATCACTTCGTACCTCCAGCTGTCACTGGAGAAAGTGAACATAATCTGCCTTCAAATGGGAACTCCGTAAGTTAGCTCTGCCTGAGGAGGCAGAGGGACAAACCCTGTCATGTAAGGGCAGCTACGAAGGGTAAGACGGACCAGCTTCAACTATGAACCCCGACCCCCTTTGCAGCTGCAGTCGGATGCTCCTGATCAGATACGGAGTAGGCAAAGGGAGCTCTCTGTAAAAGTCCCAGTGGAACAATGGGGGGGGAGGGAAAGTGGAGTAGAAACCGATATGAAATGCATCAAAGGGGTAGAAATTAATGCTGGAACAAGGAGATCAATAATGAAATGAATGTAAGAAGGTAGAATGGGGCAAAGCAGTGGAAATTAATTCTAGAAATAGCATTTTTGTTGTTGCCTTTGTCCCTGCCCCCTTTCCCTTGGCCTTGCCCATTTGGCCAAGTACAAATCCAGCCCTCCGACTAAAAAAAGAGAAGGAGGTGGATTTGGTATTGTTTTCCTGGTAACTACTGCACACTGTGTTTTCTGAAGGGAAGGAAACCAAGGGTTTGGGAAAGAAGGGAGGTGCTGAGTAAGTGACTTCCTCCACCTGGTATGTCATGGTAAGCCAATTTATTTTCTGATTTTTTAGGAAGTAGCTTCATTTCCTTTCTGCCCTGCATTTGTCACATGCATCACTGTTTCCATTCTGCTGCAGTTCATCTCCCACCCAAAATTATGTTACAGGGGTACAAACACAATTGGTTCCAGAAGTCTGTACTTAACCTGAAGCGTTCTTAACCTGAAGCGAACTTTCCCATTGAAAGTAATGGAAAGTGGATTAATCCGTTCCAGACGGGTCTGCAGAGTACTCAACCTGAAGCATACTTAACCCGAGGTATGAGTGTAATTGGTTCCGGAAGTCTGTACTTAACCTGAAGCATACTTAACCTGAAGCGAACTTTCCCATTGAAAGTAATGGAAAGTGGATTAATCCGTTCCAGACAGTCCGTGGAGTACTTAAACTGAAAATACTCAAACTGAGGTGTACTTAAACCGAGGTATGACTGTATTTGTCTCCCTGTCCACTGCAGTTATGCAGTAAATTACATTGTTATTACATTTTCCAGCCCATTTGTTTCAGTGCAAAGGAAACCCAACCCAATGCAAATGGGGGAAATGCAAAAACAATTATGTATTTTTTGTGGGTTGAAAACAGCGATGGAAGTTAATACTGATTGCATTCACTGGATTGATTTCCATTCTGCACATAGGACAAATATGTGAATTCTCTGAGATTCCTAGTAGCTTTGTTTGTTTTCTGAGGACATTAGATGTGAGCTAAAAGAAAGGATCCTATCACTAATCTATGCCACACAAGCTGTGCAATATACATTCTCCCTTTCACTCAAAACCACTTCACTGTAATGATAATTCTGGTTCAGATCTACAACAGTCAGTGTTTATTTTGAAAGAAAACTAAGCACTTCAAATGCTCAGCCATACTTTAAAGGCTTGAGCTTTCATAGACCACAATCCCATTGCATCGGATGCTGAATTAAATGGAATAATTGCAAGCAAAGCACATGGGGTGGTTGTTCGGAGCAAAAGGGAAGCATCACCTAAATGTAATTTTCATCTTTATTTCTTCTATCGCGATTCAGAAGGAGGAAAGAATCCCTAGGCCCAGTAAAGACCTTGTCTACACAATTCATTGTTCGTATCAGATGTTCTTCTGCTACCTCACATTCCATTTGATTGCCCAAATTGATTTGTTTGAAGACAACCACTTTGAGGTCTTTCTTGGGTGGGCTAGAAAGTAACAGTGTTCACCTATGGATGTCATCAGTACTTCTGTCATGTCTGTAGATTGCGATGTTGGGTCCCAAAGAGATGCTCAAGTTCTTTCAGGCTTAAATCAGCATAGTTGCCTGAAAGCCTGTTACATTGTAGAAGGTGCCCAAGAGGATGGGACACTCTCAGCCCATGAGTGCAGGGTTTATGTTAGTAAAACTATGCCACACTCCGTAGAGGTTGCAGGCAGCTACAATGGGAGCCCTGCCACTGTTCTCAAAAGGGTTGTCAAGGGATGAGCCAAGTTAGAAGTGCTGGAATTCTCCCTCGCTGCAAGTGTTCAGGTGAGTTTTAAGATGAGCTGTATCAGGGTGAACACCGTGGCTCGTTGTCCCTTATAACAACACTATCTCCACACTGGTCATACTGACTAGCATGTGGAGCTATGCTGCTTTATAAGGTTGTGACCTGTTGAATCCCAGAACTTGCTATCTGTATCTTTATGTTATTGTCCCTGCCAGTACTACCAAAAACAAAATATCAGTCAGTATGAGCTGAGGGGGCAGAAGAGAATTATGTTTGGGTGTCAAGGCCCCCAAGACACCCCAAAGAATAAAGACACAAGGACACATAATTTCAGGTTAATGTTAATGGGCAAAATTTAGGCCACAACTGATTGGCCGCCTGGCATCCTGATCATAGAATCATAGAGTTGGAAGAGACCACAAGGGCCATCCAGTCCAACCCCCTGCCAAGCATACCTGCCAAGTTGCTGTCAGAGAAATAAGGGACCGGGCCGGAAATAGAAGACCAGAAGTCGCACTGCAGCCATTTTGGAACTGGGCAGAGCAGCATCAAAAGTCGCTTCTGAGCATGCTCTGCCCAGTTCCAAAATGGTCGCTGTGCCAGAATAAACCAGGAAAAAACAAAAAAAATCGTTTTTTCAGCTAGGAACAGCTGGAAAAACTGGGATTTCCCAGGGAAAACGGGAGACTTGGCAGCTACAGTGGCCGGGGTCTTCCCCAGCGTGATGCGGGATGCCACCCCACCCCCATGCTTAGACAGGCAGATAGGCAGCCTAACCAGAACCCGGTCCCACCAGGAAGTGGACCCGCTTTCTTCTCACCTTTAATGTGGTCCCATCCTGGGGCGGGGGGCGGTGGCGAACCTTTTATATCCCACTAATTTTCATGGTTAAGGTTCAAAGTTGAGCTTTACTTTCCAACTGAAAACAACGGGATGTAACAATGTGTAGCTTTGACAAGACTGGCTCCCACGGTGAGCAAAAAAATACCTCATTCTTTCTTTCAATACCTTTTCTCCTCAGGATTGTGTTGTGACCATTCTATTCTCATCCATATAGATGGGTGGAAAAATAATTCACTGTTTTAAGCAGTTTTGCCCTTTAAGGTTTCTATTACACGTACAAAGCCATCTCTCCTGTCAGTATGATAATCAATCACATCATCAGTCAATCAATGAATAAATCAATGAATAAATTTGCTTTGCATGAGCAACCTTAATCTCATTTTATATAAACTCCTATCAGTGAGTCCCAAGGGCCATATGTCTGTAGTTTATTATACCTCCTAACTATTGACCTATTTAAACAGCACATTTACTGTCAACATTTAAATATCATTGGTAATATGTTTTATTCTTCCAAGATCACCACCCTTGAATTCAAAAGAAGAGTTTATTTAGACAGCATTGCACATCACATAAATTTCATTCTGAGGTCTACTCACATACTGAATAGGGTGGTAATAATAATAATAATAATAATAATAATAATAATAATAATAATATAGTAAATAGACTTAAGAAGCTGTTATAAAAGTTGTAAAAATATTTATTTTAATTAAATAAAAATAATGAATAGGCTAGAACTAAACCAAACCTGGTAAAAGGCTATCAAGCAAAATTTTCTAACACAGTCCTAGACATGTCTATTCAGAAGCAGGTTATAGTGAGTTCAGTTGGCCTTACTCTAAAGTAAGTGTTTATAATATTGCAACATAAATTAATATGATATTATTTTGATCAGTGTTTCCAGGTGTGAATGCTGACAGATTTGAGAGGAACGGACAATTCACCATATATTCCTAAACCTATATACTCAAAGAAAGCCCAGCTAAATTCAATGGGCTTACTCACATGTAAGCATGTAGAGGATTGCAGCCTTAGCAATTTGTTCATATTTTTGTGCAACTTTTTTTCAAAATGCTCAAGACAGATAAAAGCATGGTTGAAATAATCGGATTTCATATATTGACATGAACCGAAGTGCTTGTGGAAACCTGCATGGCACCCAATGTTTTAAAAATGCAATAGTCCGCAAGGCAAAATAAAGCCAAATTTGAGTCAATATAGTAAAGTTTCCCACCCCTTCCCTTACCAAAAGCAAGGAAAAGTGCTTTCTTTCATCAGGCAATTCCAAAGCCCAGAAGTGAAGACTCTGATCCTAGACAGGGATGTTTCGACTTCCTTGCAGAGAAGGCACACCAAAAGAACCTAAAATCTAATAACTGTTGCAAATTCTTATTCAAGGAGAGATGATGCTTCAAGGATGTGGGTCCCAGGCCAGCTGTGCCAAGTGATGAGGGCTGAGGGGTCTTCAGCACCCCCAATTTTTTCAAGAAAGGGGCCTGGCTCCCTCCAAATCCTGTGGTCTGCTCCACATCCTCCTCCCTGCCGATGTCATGCAAGAAGGAGGAGGCTGAGCTCGGAGCCCAGCTCCTCGTTCCTCATTCCTTACCCACTGTGTGAGCGGTAATAACAATAATAATAATAATAATAATAATAATAATAATAATAATAATAATATATTTATTATTTGTACCCGCCCATCTGGCTGGGTTTCCCCAGCCACTCTGGGCGGCTTCCAACAAAGATTAAAAATACATTAAAATGTCACACATTAAAAACTTCCCTGAACAGGGCTGCCTTCAGATGTCTTCTTATTAGTTGCTTTTCTCTTTGACATCTGATGGGAGGGTGTTCCACAGGGCGGGCACCACCACCAAGAAGGCCCTCTGCCTGGTTCCCTGTAACCTCACTTCTCGCCATGAGGGAACCGCCAGAAGGCCCTCAGCGCTGGACCTCAGTGTCCAGGCTGAACGATGGGGGTGGAGACGGTCCTTCAGAGGGCAGGATACGTCACATTATGTGTAACATGACGCGACTCATGTGATGCACCCCCACAATGGGCGGGGGCCACTCGGCGCCCTTGTCCCAGACCATGAAGGAGCAAGCAGGCAGCAAAGTGTAGGATTCTTGTAGGATCTTATAGGAGTCTTATGGGATCACATTTCTCAATACCTACCCAAACCGGTAGAAAACATTCTGCACTAGTCGCACCAAACTATATAACATGGAAAACAGTACTAGAATATAGGAAATGGAAAGGGGGAAAGGCTCTCTATGTGCTGGATATGAGATGCAACCAAATCTATAGCAGAACAATAGCCTTGCTGAACATGATTTTATTTAGCAGCGAAGGCTGCTCTCCATTATAGGAAACTGGAGTCTTGCTGTAGACATCTGCACTGTGGAGGCTACCAAACATTTTGGGTTCAGAAGTGCATTAAGACAGAAGATTAAACACAGGTTTTTTAAACAACAAACAACAACAACAACAACAACAACACATTTTGTTTACAGTCCAGAGTATCAGCTCATTTGTGAACAAATTTCTCTATTTTTCCTCCGCAGCAGTTTCTGACCGCAAGTAATTTCAGAGTTATGATAAGTCACTGATAAAACCAGAACTGACAAGTCACAACATGCTCCTTTGCCCCAGTCCAAAAGTGCAGATTTTAGGAAGCTTTTAACATTGCTAAACTATACCTGGGGGTGGGGGGAGCATTGGTTACTACTTTTTCTCTTTTAAGACCAAAAAGTGGGTAAGAATTAAGCATTTAAACCATATTAGGCACTGGAAGTTGCACAGGTACCCTCCAACATTTCTCCGATGAAAATAGTGGTGTCCTATTCAATAATAATAAGAAGAAGAATAATAATAAGAAAATAATAAAATAATAATAATAATTTTATCATTTATATCCCATCCATATGGCTGGGTTGCCCCAGCCACTCTGCATGGCTGGCAACATATATAAAAACGTAAGAAAACATTAAACATTAAAAACTTTCCTATACAGGCCTCCCTTCAGATGTCTTCGAAAGAAACCTAGGTCCAGGAAGTGTATCACAGTTTGCCCGCCTATTTCGTGAATGGCAGGTGGGCTGAGACACCAGCCCTTTCCCTGGGGCTGATTGGACTGAAGTGGCAGGTTTCACGCCATTCCGCCCTATGGGCTTTTAATCTCTCTCTACTGTGTCATAGGACATAGGTAAATATAGATACATTATGAGCACTTACACTTTACATTGTGGGTGCCCTTTGCAGGATAACGCACGGTGCTACAGTTCCCAGGGAGCTTAATGGCAAACAGGGGCTGGCCTGCCTCTCAGTGTTAATATTGGAGGTTCACGCCCAGCCTCAGTAGTCAAGTTTCTGGCTGGGAGGTGGGGCCAGTCCCATTTATATATAAGGGGGGGGGGAGCCGACAGTAGCCAGGCAGTCAGCTCAGGAGATTCACTATCCCTACTCTCCCTTAGTCTAATGTTTTCTTGTTTGCAGGTTAACTTTTTCTTCCCGTTTAGCGAGTGCTGCTGCGGTCTTTAACTGGTTGCTGTTGAGGGACTGGGAAGACATTGGCAGGTTTTGTCTTCCCCGTAGAAATTCGTCACAACTTTGGCAGTTTATGGCCTTGGGTGGAATCCTTTAGTCTTTTCTTCCCTGTAATGGGGGGGTGACGTGAAGTGGTGAGACTCACCCCCCCCGCCATACATGCCAAGTTGCTGTCCGAGAAATAAGGGACCGGGACGGAAGTAGCAGACCGGAAGTAGCGCTGCCGCCATTTTGGAACTGGCCGGAGCATGCTCAGAAGTGACTTTTGATGCTGCTTTGCCCAGTTCCAAAATGGCCACTGCGCCAGAAGTCGCACTGCAGCCAATTTGGAACTGGGCAGAGCAGCATCAAAAGTCGCTTCTGAGCATGCTCCGGCCAGTTCCAAAATGGTCTCCGCGCCAGAATAAACTGGGAAAAAACAAAAAAAAATCTTTTTTTTTCAGCTAAGAACAGCTGGGAAAACGGGGATTTCCCGGAGAATATGGGAGACTTCGCAGCTATGCCCCTTGCAGTGGCGATTCCAAGGTCCCCTCTTAAAAGGCGTTATATAATGGGTGTCACTGGCCATGCACTGAAAGGCTGTCAGTGAAAGGCTGTGTGTGGGGGTATGGGGTGGGCTGCCTGCTACACATATGTCTCGCAGTGCACCCCCATATCCCATTGACGCTGGTGTTCCCCAGTTTCCCTGGCTGGGGGGCCTAGGAGGGGTCCATGCCCAAGGCCTAAGCCAAGGTCTTCCTACATTTGGAAGTTTAATAAAGTTTTGGTCTAATTTAATTCCATAACAAGTTGTCAAAGTCTTTATTCCTTTCTGATGATCCCTGGGGGCGGGGGCTGTTGCCGCCTGGTCACGCAAAAGAATGCACATTTGCTACTGTATCCTATTGTCTGTTCGCTTAAAAAGGGTAGATTTCCAGGGAAGCACTGAGATATATATATATGCACGCAATCCTCTCTTTTGGCAGGAAGTTCATCTGCCAACCCTCAGGAGCCGAGCATTGTCATAATTCAGCACAAATGCTTTGTCTGGCCTTATGTATAGAGCAGCTGCCTTTGCCGAATAATATTTATTGAAATTGTTCACTTATACAGAAATGATACTGGGAATTGTTCCAACAGCCCACTAGAGGTATGGCTGCTTGGTTCCAGGCAGGAAGGCTTTCTGCTTCACAAGACCGAGTTCTGAATCCCTGTTCCCCTTGATTGTTGTGTACTGCTGACATATTTAAAATTGGTATTTTACATTTTGACATTAATAGTGTTTATCTCTATCAGCCTGCACAATCTTTTGTGAAGGATGAAATTGCAATTGACATTTGAATCCCTTTTACTGAAATCAGTTTGATCTTTTCATCGCCTTCTCTCTCAAACCCATGTTGGCCTCTTAGAGCCATAGCAGATGTTGAAATCCTCCCTAGCCCAGTCTTAATGTATAGCTGCCCAAAGACATTCCCTTCTTAATAACAACAAACATCAGTGGCAAACTGTAAACTTGTTTGGTATATTGATTTATCATTTCACGATGCAGATTATAACTTAAACCCAAAGGTGGGTGAGGTCACTCCCCTTTCTCACTCTTCCCGATACCTCTCTCTCTCTCTCTCTCTCTCTCTCTCTCTCTCTCTCTCTCTCTCTCTCTCTCTCACACACACACACACACACACACACACACACACACACATTCTGACACTTTAAGGTTGCCATATTTTGAAGAGCAAAAAAGAGAATGCTATGAAAACTCTCATTTCAAGTACCCCTACTACATGTAGGCTATAGAAGCTGTGATATACTGTTGCGGGGGGGGGGGGGAGAAGAGGAAAGCAAGTCTTCATACACCCATTATGTCTAGGTCTCATCCAGAAAGTATAGCCAGAGACATTTTGGCAAATAAAAACATTCCATCCGGGCAGAAATTTTACTCCTGGAAAAGAGGATGTGTCCTGGAAAAGGAGGACAGATGGCAATTCTCCCCTTTTCATCTATTTCACTCTCCTTTGCACTATGTGAAATTAGATCAAAAACTGCATGGCTTCATGTAGCTCTAGGATTCCAGATTGCCTATACATGTGCTGCACAAGTTTAAATAGAAATGAGCTTTGGACAGAGAAACTTGGGGTGGTCAGACTCAGCTGCATAAGGTAATGTGGACTAATGTGGCTCAAAACCAGTGAAGAGAGAGAAATTCTATTTGGTTTGCATTTGAAGGTGAGCCTACCTATTTTCATTTTCCGAAATAATATGAGAAATTCACCCTTCCAAAATCACACAACTGTCCCATTTAACTCCAGTCTACAAAAATGCAAATACTGCTGAAAATACCATTACAAATGCATTATTTTAGGGGAAAGTGCTTTGTGGCAGTGTGTGTATTAGGCAAAGTTACATCCAAACATGTGTATGCTAGGAGAAATTTGCTCTAAAAAAAACCTGATGAAATTTCATGAGGACTTTTAAAATATGTATATCTACATCTCACAAACCAACGCAGAAATGAATTTAAGAGAGGAAAAACGAGAAACCAAAATTGACAGATTGCCTACTCAAGACCCTTTTCAGAAGAGGGGTCTTCAAGAAGAGGAAGTGTGAAGTGTCCATTTTGGGCATGCTTAGTATGATTTAGGCTGTTGCTGCTAAATGGCCTATCGGTCATTCCTTAGAGCCAACTGAAGTTGTTTAGTGCAGTCACTGAGATAAATGCTCAGCCCTTGTTCTGGACACCTATAGGCCAGGCCCAGTCTTGATAGGACCCAACAATTATCTATATATGTAAAGCCCTAAATGGCCTCGGTCTAGTATACCTGAAGGAGCATCTCCACCCCCATCATTCTGCCTGGACACTGAGGTCCAGTACCGAGGGCCTTCTGGCGGTTCCCTCGTTGCGACAAGCCAAGTTGCAGGGAACCAGGCAGAGGGCCTTCTCGGTGGTGGCGCATGTCCTGTGGAACGCCCTCCCATCAGATGTCAAAGAAAAAAACAGCTACCAGATTTTTAGAAGACATCTGAAGGCAGTCCTGTTTAGGGAGGCTTTTAATGTTTAATAGATTATTTTATTTCATTTTTCTGTTGGAAGCCGCCCAGAGTGGCTGGGGAAACACAGCCAGATGGGCGGGGTATAAATAATAAATTATTATTATTATTATTATTATTATTATTATTATTAATATGCAAATGATTGTATGGCTATAGTGCCCCTTTCTGAGCAGCGACTTGCAGCGTGCTTTTGAAATCCACCCAAGAGTGGACTTGAAATGTGGTGTTGGTGGGTGGAAGAGGCCCCAATACAGTCATACCTTGGTTTTCAAACAGCTTAGTTCTCGAACATTTTGCCTCCTGAACACCGCAAACCCGGAAGTGACCGTTCCGGTTTGCAAACTATTTTTGGAAGCTGAACGTCCGACGGGGCTTCTGCAGCTTCCAATTGGAGCTTCTTGCAGCCAATCAGAAGCTGTGCTTTGGTTTCTGAACATTTTGGAAGTCAAGCAGACATCCTGAACGGATTCCGTTCGACTTCCATGACTGTACTGTAAATGTATATGCCTGGCATTGTGCTTTTCTGAATCACAGAAAAAGCCATCTGGAGAAGTGAAAGATAAAAACAATACAACTGCCCTTTTACAGGAACCAAAAAAATCTATGTACATGTACTCAGAAGTAATCCCCACTGTGTCCAAAGGTCCTTACTCTAATCAACATGTTTACGATTGCCGCCAGAGGGCTAATTCCACCATTTCTGTTTTAGTTCTCTAGAATGGTCCACAGATCACTACTAGAGAGATTTATAAGAACAAAACATAACTATGTCTAACTTATAAAAGAGACTGATTCTTTTTTTTAATCGTAGGAGTATCTGGAACAAGGACTTTTCATGTGCTATATTTAGAAAATGGTTTTAAAATTATATAGATGATTCTGAATATCCATGACATCTAACTTAATAAATTAGGATTCACATGACATAATATCTTTATCCCTGTGGAAACAGCTGGTTTGCACGCATACACATTGCTGAGTTTCTCTGGCCTCCACTATTCTGTAAACCCAGAGACTGGTGGTTGGATGTGTGAATTGACTACAGTGAAAAGCGTTTGGCTTCATGCTCTCTATAGAGAGATATGACCGCCTTCTTTGTGGTTGTCATTCACATGTTCAAGTCAGCAGTTCATTGCCTTATGCATAAGAACACAAGGGCCCATTTGCTCCAGCATTCTGTTGTCACAGTGGCCAAGAAAATGCTTATGGGAAGCCAACAAGCAGGGAGGTGGACCGAGTAGCCATTTCCCCTGACTTCCTTCAATGCAGTGCAGATGTCTCCAGGGAGGGGGGCCTTTGCCTGGATTGGCTCTGCTGTTACCTTTGCCCAGTGTCAACCTCCCTGTCCCCTCATCGCTCTCCCAGTAAGCAGCAAGAACTCTGTGCCACTGTCCCATGCCACCATTCAGGATTCCAGGTCACATGGAAGCCTTCACACAGTCATTTGAAGGTCTTCTCCCTAACTGGTATATGTGACGCCAGCAGCAGGGCTACTTGGAGAAATTCAGCCCTCAGCACTCATCTTGCTCTGCATAGGAGCAATAATGACTGAAGAAAGCTTCCATGTCTTTGACATCGAGTGATGCATATGTTTAAAGCAGTCCCAAATCTCGTTCGGTTGTGTGGGGCAAGTTCTCAGATGACTGCAATCCAAATGCTGTACTATAAAAGATAGAGTGGCTCGATAAAGCTTTGGTCGTGTACTTTTTTTGTTGTTGCTGCTCCGCTTAAAGCCAAACAGCTCATTAACAAAGAACCAGATGACGTTTCTTGATTGCAGAAGACAGGCAGTCTGAAAAAGACCCATTTTGACTTACTGTAGACAGTTCTTCATGGATCAGTAATTTATAACTGGCCCTCTAATGGGGCATCACAGAGGAATCTGTTTAAGTGCATTACAGTTTAATCAGATGTGGCATCTGTTAAACGTGCCTGATATAGTTCTAACATTTTGCTGGGCTACATAGCTGGGCATTAGTTAACCAATTCACAGCAGCAGAAGCAGAATGGTCGGAATCAAGAATAAGCACAGCATAGCAGAAACAGATCACAAGTAGAAGGTTATCGTAGTGGCATTGTCGACCATGGTGCCATTGGTTAAGTAGATATTTTATGATATCCACTGGAAATACGATTGATGCCCCCCACCCTTATAGATTTCTCTGTACTTAACACCACCGAATTCAGAAGTGACACGTCACTTGTGTTTCTAAATTGCCACTTTCAACATTCTGGCAATCTCAGCAGCACACAGATCTCAAATTGAGCAACATCCATTGGTCTCCGTTTCTGCTAAACACAGAAAGTCACAATCTTAAGCGCTTTCTGCCTTTGAAATCCCTGCTTATGTGCAACATCCCAAATGCCTTTTAGTTTCAAGTTGTTCTGCAAAGAAAGAAAGAAAGAAAGAAAGAAAGAAAGAAAGAAAGAAAGAAAGATCCCCAGTATGTGTGAAAACCAAGTGTGAAGGAATTAACCCCAAGAGGCGGGTTGTTTTGAGCTGTTTTTGAGATGCTTTCACCCTTTGAGACATTGGCTGCTAGCAACATGCTGCCAACAAGTTAATGTCAGTTGCAATGTACATACTTGTCCAGAAGAATTGGAATAATGCTACTAAATCATTTTGCACACAACACTGAACAGCTGCCAGCAAGTAGCACTTCCTGTCACTACTGATCTGCTGTATGTGAAGAGAAGTGACCTCGAGATGTAAACCTTGGCCTCCTATTGCCAACTGTATAAGACATCTGTATACCTCCTTTAAAGTTTAATGATGTAGCTTTCCATTTCACTCTAGACTGGGTTTCTCTCTTGTCCAAAATCCAGGGTCACCCATTGTTTTCCGGTCTTTTTCTTTAAGTCGTACTAGGAATTGTCGACACACATAATGTGCTTCTCCTCTGTGGCAGGGTCGATGGAAGGGAGACTTTGAAATGCATCCAATGGAAGTTAATTGTTCCTCTTTATTCAGATCACTGTCTGTAAGAATGTGACTGTCTCACCGTAATGTAATCAAGACATCAGTTAACTGAGAAACATGGCCTTTCCCTCCTGTGCAACAACATAGGAATTTCATTCCTCATCACCGTCTGCATGAATTTCAAGGAGGAGAGGTGTGCGGATATATGACAAGGGATATACCTGGAAATCTATACTTTGCAGGCAGAGCATCTCTTCAGACCTGCATTAGGAGATGGGAACCCTGTCACGTGCAAACAATCTGTCACTTTCTTGGTGAGTGCATCCAGTTAGATCATCTTTACATTTATTAATCTACCCCCACCACTCTCTCGCTCTCACTGGTATCTTGGGCTCCAGAAAAGCAGCAGTGAAGAAGGTTAAGAATTTCTCCTGTAACAACCATCTGTTTCCCATGTAACTCATATACGGCTGGTGGTCTGCTATACTCTTTCTAGATGTTTTCCCAAGGTGCACTTTCATATGAATTGGTATTACAGACTTTGCTGCCACATACACCCAGACAACATCATTACTGGCCCCAACAACATCCAACATACCATCTCAGGACTATTTAATTGCTCATCTTCTAACATTGTGTATGCCATCAAATGCCAACAGTGCCCTTCAGCTCTCTATATTGGACAAACCCTACGCCAAAGGATAAATGGACATAAATCTGACATCAGGAATCACAAGACAGAGAAACCAGTAGGAGAACACTTTAGTCTCCCAGAACATTCTATACAAGATCTCAAAGCAGCTGTTTTATTACAGAGAAATGTCAGGAACAGACTGGAAAGAGAAGTTGCTGAATTGGAACTCATTACCAAGCTTAAAACCATGGAGCCACCTGGGATGAATAAAGACATCGGATTCTTATCTCATTATGCATGATCAAGCTTTCTTTGGCACCTCAGCCCTTGCTCCCCCCCCAGGACTAATTGCAGTCATCAGCAGTCGTTAACAGCCATCTACAGGTTTACCACTCCCATCAGCCCATCACCCATTCCCACCCACCCCCACCACCCTCTGTGTGTGTGTGTATATATATATATATATATATATATATATATATATATATATATATATATATATATATGGGTCTGACACTTCTGTTTCAAGTGTATCTGAAGAAGTGTGCATGCACACGAAAGCTCATACCAAAATAAAAACTTAGTTGGTCTTTAAGGTGCTACTGAAGGAATTTTTTTCTATTTTGCTACGACTGAGACCAACACGGCTACCTACCTGTAAACAGAATTAGAGGATAGTAATATACAACACTTGCATGTGGCCCAATAATTCAATATTCTCCGAGAGGTGAACACAACCATTTACAAGCCACTTTTTAAAAGTAAATAATCACAATAAAAACAGAAGAGAACAAAAAACAACCGGCAGCAAACTATTAGCATTCACAAAGACAGATTTCTGCAGCAAATCAAAAACAACAACAAAATCACGAGGATACTAGCTCCTCAGTTCTGAAACTCTCAGAATAACCTACAAGATGTACCTCTTCCAACTTTTCAGTAATTTGGCAGGCTTTATTCACTTTGACAGCTAGCATGCCTGATTTTTTTTTTTGTCCAGTTCTGTCAAAAAGGGGAGGATAACTGTGCGTCCTATCTCCCATAACAAAGAATGGGGGATACATGAATTTTCATTTCTGAACTTGGATTCAGTTTTCGATCTGAATAAATCAGGAAGTGGTTCTGAATAAGTCCGTTTTCTGACTGTTGCTGATATGGTAGATATGAGGAATCTAGTTTATTTAGCTGACATAGCAGCATTTCCAAGAAGCATTTAGTAGACTCCAAACTGAGCATGACTTAGTAATGTGAAGCATTGACAATCAAGTGAGTGTGCTTATGTCAGTATGCAGAAAGAAGACTTGGACAAATGAAGTGGTTTTAAATGGTCACAGGTTTATAAGATAAAAATACAAGTTTATTTAGGAATGTGAAAAACATAAATAAGGTGATCACTTCTAGCCATTTTCAGATCTTTGCCGTGGGACAGCATTATTTATTTATTTATTTATTTATTTAGTTATACCCCGTCCATCTGGCTGGGTTTTCCCCGCCACTCTGGGCGGCTTCCAACAAATCTGTACCAAAATACATTAAAATATCACAGATTAAAAACTTCCCCAAACAGGGCTACCTTTAGGTGTTTTCTAAATGTCAGGTACAGTGGAACCTCAGTTTATGAACACCTCGGTTTACGGATTTTCGGTTTATGAACAACGGGGACCTATCTGGAACGGATTAATTCACTTTCCATTACTTTCAATGGGAAAGTTCGCTTCAGTTTATGAACGCTTCAATTTATGAACAGACTTCCGGAACCAATTACACCCATGCTTCGGGTTAACTACGCTTCAGGTTGAGTACTCCGTGGACCCGTCTGGAACGGATTAATCCACTTTCCATTACTTTCAATGGGAAAGTTCACTTCAGTTTATGAACGCTTCAGTTTAAATACTCCATGGACCGTCTGGAACAGATTAATCCACTTTCCATTACTTTCAATGGGAAAGTTCATTTCAGTTTATGAACGCTTCAGTTTATGAACAGACTTCCGGAACCAATTGTGTTCATGAACCGAGGTACCACTGTAGTTGTTTATCTCCTTGACCTCCGATGGGAGGGCGTTCCACAGGGCAGGCGCCACTACCGAGAAGGCCCTCTGCCTGGTTCCCTGTAGCTTTGCTTCTTGCAGTGAGGGAACCGCCAGAAGGCCTTCAGCGCTGGATCTCAGTGTCCGGGCTGAACAATGGGGGTGGAGACGCTCCTTCAGGTATATAGGACCGAGGCCGTGTGTGGTTGGAAGCTTCTGAAAAAGAGATGGTTGTGCAGCAATGTTAGATGTGCACTGTAAAGAAATGAAATAGAAGTTACTTAGGATTATTTAAGATTGGGGGACTCTGACTCCAACTACAAAAGCTGAGACTGCTGAACTAACTCTTAGGCTGGGGTATTGTTTAGGTTTTATTGTTGGGGTGGTGCGTTTGCTGTTATCGATATTAATTTTCTTTATCTTTATTTCAGATCTTATTATGATTTATGTGGAACTTGTTCAATTCAGTTCTGTACTTTTCGATATTTTATTTATAACAAAAGGGATACTTATGTTCGTAATTTTTCCATGTAGTAAGATGTCTTGAGAATAATTTGAATTATGGAAAGGCGGCATAAAAATAAAATATAGGCATGTATATGTACTATGCATATTTATGTTCTGATATTTGTGGTGAACACACCGACTGCGGGCATGTAGCCCCCACAGGGGTTGTAAAACATCAATGCGGTCCCCAAGCTGAAAAATTTTATCCACTCCTGCATTAAATGATCCTGGACATGGTTTTTATTGGGTCTTCTGGGCAACTCTGTGGCATTTGAAGAACATCAGAAGATCATCAGATCAAAGGTCCATCTACTCCAGCATTCGGTTTTCACAGTGGCCAACCCAATGCCTCTGGGAAGCCCACATGCAGAACCTGAGCACCAAAAAAGTAAAAAGGCAAAGGATCCCTGGACAGTTGTTGTTTTTGTTGTTGTTTAGTCATGTCCGACTTCATGACCCCATGGACCAGAGCACGTTAGGCCCTCCTGTCTTCCACTGCCTCCCACAGTTTGGTCAAACTTATGTTAGTAGCTTTGAGAACACTGTCCAACCATCTCATCCTCTTTCGTCCCCTTCTCCTTGTGCCCTCAATCTTTCTCAACATCAGGGTCTTTTCCAGGGAGTCTTCTCTTCTCATGAGTTGGCCAAAGTATTGGAGCCTCAGCTTCAGGATCTGTCCTTCCAGTGAGCACTCAGGACTGACTTCCTTCAGAATGGATAGTTTTGATCTTTTTGCAGTCCATGGGACCCTCAAGAGTCTCCTCCAGTTAAGTCCAGTGAAAGTTAAGTCCAGTCAAAGGTGACTATGGCGTTGCGGCACTCATCTCACTTCAGGCCGAGGGAGCTGCCGTTTGTCCACAGACAGCTTTCTGGGTCATGTGGGCAGCATGACTAAACCACTTCTGGCGCAATGGAACACTGTGATGGAAGCCACAGCAAATGGAAATACTGTTTACCTTCCCACCACAGCGGTACCTATTTATCTACTTGCACTGGTATGGTTTCTAACTGCTAAGTTAGCAAGAGCTGGGACAGAACAACAGGAGCTCCCTCTGTCACAGGGATTAGACCACAGCACCACCCACTCCAGGGCTGGCCCTACGGCCAGACTGGGTGGCGCAGGGCACCACAGCGCCGCCCGCCAGGGGGGCGCATCGCAGCTGCGCCCGCCCGCTGGCCACTCTTCCGTGCAGCAGCGCCCTCGGCAGTAGCACTGCGCGCTGAGCCCGCCCGCCCGCCACACAGCAACGCCCTCGGCAGCCGTGCTGCACTTGCCCACCCGCCCGTCGTGCTGCGAAACGGGGCGGGGGGCACGCCGGAGGGATCCCTCGCACCACGGCACCAGAGGTGCTTAAGACGGCCCTGACCCACTCCCATGAAGCTGGAGCACAACAGCAACACTGGCTGAATAAATGGGAAATGTGGGTATTTCTGTGTCACATTCTACATTGATTGGATTTTTGTTAATGAGTTGCCTTCCACAGGAGGACTTTGAGGTTTCAGTTTCTTAATCTTTTCTATTTCATTAGGCCAGTGAACTATTGTGGGTGGGGGCAATGCAGGTTCATGGATACATGAAAGGTTAGAGCTGCCTTGTCACAGTTCTTAGCACATGAATGTGTCTGCTATTTGACATGTTAATGACAGCACATTTTCGACATAAAGCCAAACATGCCATTTTCTTTTAAAAGTTAATTCACTGGCAGCTGACATAATTAATTATCCAGAATTCCTTGGGCACAGTAGCGCAGAAATATTTCTTTTGCCACACTATTTCCACATAGAAAGAAAAGAAGTGAAAGGCTTGTAAACTGTAAAATGACATTAATTAGACATCCAATGGCAAACAATTCCCCCCTCCTCTGTGGAAAAGTAAATATGGGTTTTATGTTGCTTGAAATTGGTATGCACTCTTTTTAGAATGGTAAACAGCACAGCATTCTTTCAGCAGATACTGTTTAATGCACACCACACTTTATTTCCTCACTGTAAATCACTGCACACAAAAATTCTTATTTCGTCCAGCCAATGCTCTTCTAAAGTTAGGCCACACTAAGGGAAGTCATTCATGCAAACTTTAGGTGTGTTTATGAGTTAAGTCATACCCAGGGGAGCCATTCACTCATACAGTAAGTGTGATTATGGTCTGTGAGGGCACAAAAGGGGGGGGAGAGAGAGAGAGAAAATGATTGCACTTGGGTTTTCTTCCATCTTCTAAGGTGGAAGGCAAAATGAAGTACTTCTTCATACAGTGAGTACATAATTCAATGGTGGGATTTGTTCCCACAAGATGTAGTGATGGCCACCGACTTGAATGACCTTAAAGACAAATGCATGAAGGATAGCATTACCAAGGGCATCGCTGCTATGTTCTTCCCCTACTTTTGGGCTTGTTCCGGAAAGGATCATCTAATGTTCTTATCTGAGAGTGTTAAGAAAACTGGGGTATAACAAAGCCCTGCCTCTTGTTCATACGTGCCAAGTTCCCCTCTGAAAAATAAGGGACCGGACAGGAAGTAGCATACCGGAAGTAGCGCTGGCGCCATTTTGGAACTGGGCGGAGCATGCTCAGAAGTGACTTTTGATGCTGCTGTGCCCAGTTCCAAAATGGCCACCACACCAGAAGTCACGCTGCAGCCATTTTGGAACTGGGCAGAGCAGCATCAAAAGTCGCTTCTGAGCATGCTCCGCCCAGTTCCAAAATGGCCGCCGTGCCAGAATAAACCGGGGGAAAACAAAAAAATCCGGTTTTTTGGCTGGGGACAGCTGGAAAAACAGGGGTTTCCCGGGGAATACGGGAGACTTGGCAGCTATGCTCTTGTTCCAGACTGGCAATCTGGCCACGAGGTATTGAAAACACAGGCACGTCGCATAGCTCTGTTTCTTCTTCTTAACTGTTTGCCACGTGGGATTACCTGGAAAGACAATTTCTTTCCCCTCATTATTGTCTCCCAATAGCTTTGCCAATCGATTGTTCTAAAACACAATTCGGCTCCAGCTTCATAACAGTGTTGCAGGCACATCTGAATATTTAGGCTTGAGATTCCAGACTTCTGCAATAAATCTTTCAATTGTTTGTCGATTAATTGTCCATACAGGTATCTTGAGAACAGAGCTGGGCACATTATAGTAATAGCAACTTCAGTCGTGCTGTATAAGCCACAAATACACACACAAACTTGGTCGATCCATTATTATGCCTTCCCCTCATCTGTGCTGTGCTCAGAACTTTTCAGTCTTTAAGGTCCAACTTGACATTGGCTTTTGGGACTTTTGAAATGTCAAAGGAGAACCACATTTCTCCTTCAACTAGTCCTCCACACTTGGCTTAGCTACAACTAGACCATCTGTTCCTGTTGGGCTCTGATTCTGACCACACTGGCACCGGACAGGATTGTCTCAGGTGGTGAGTTGAGAGAGAAGAAATGATGACATATGGTAGTAGGCTACTTAATCCAGCAAAATGAAAATGGAATGCATTTCATCGTGGCAATTATAGTTTCACTTATTCAATCAATATGCCAAATGGTATTTTGAAAAAATCCTTCTATGACTAAGGGAAATGTTGAAATCTGTAAAATGAATCTATGCTATGGTAAAAGATAAAACCTAGGTTGACCCACAGATTATTCTGTGAGAATGCCATTCTCATCCATTAGTGTAGGGGCAAATTTATCACACTGCAACTCTCCTTCTAAAAAGGTGTATGAGAATGTAAAAAAGTATTAACACCCATTAAAACAATCTACGAACAGAATAATGGCGTCTAAAACATATATCTCAGGTGGCATATGTCTTCAGCTTTGCCCAAACAGGTAGATTATGTAACCCATGAGAGCAGCAAAATAACCGGACTGTACAACAGTGATGGGATAAAATCAGGCCCAGCTTTATTGATAGCAGCAGGCCGTGTTGGGATTCCATTCCACCTTTTGCTGCAGACATGGGATTGTTGCGTGCCACATGTCTGTTTACATTCCAGCACAGTTTTCTGGCGTGAGTGGAACTTCCGCTCTGTATAGCTTTTGTTTTTAGTCTCTCTCCGAGAAGACGGCAAGGAGAGATGCCATGTTTTCTTTGTCCTGATTTATGAATAATAAATGCATAGTTTAGTATGTGTGTCTACAGGCTCAAGCCTCTTCTGTTGTGCAGTTTACACTGCTGAGTAAAGTGTGCTCAAGTCTGCAAGCTTGAGTCACTGAATGCATATCGGAGCAGAGGTCGAGGGATCTCCGCAGAGGCAAGGCTTCTGAATGCATATCGGAGCAGAGGTCGAGGGATCTCCGCAGAGGCAAGGCTTAAGGGAGATGCTCCAGCTGGGGCCAAGCCAGCTGGTCTTTCAACCCCCCGATTCCGACAGGCAGGGCAAAGGTTGGCATGGTATTGGGTCCCAGGATCAGTTCATCATTCCACAAGCCCCATGTTGATGGAATGGATCCGTTGGGTTTGGATCACTCCAAACCTGTATGATGGGAGTCGGCCCATGCTGAACCTTGCCGTGCTGCAAGCCAAGCAAGCAAGGTCTCACTGGGGGACCAGGGTGCAGATTCCAACCAGGCAGATACCGAACCCACACTTAGGTTTTGCTGTGGCCAATGCTCCCCTCAGGCCCCTTATAGGGGCCCACCTATACTATGGTGATGCTGCCCAATGCCATTTCCACCCTCATACAAACAACTTTCTTCCGCCTAACAAAGGAAAGTCATAATTTTGCTCAGGGAAAGGTGAAGAGAAAAACAAAAACCCCAACCAATTGCCAATCAGGTTGAGAGAGAGAAAATACCTTGCCGGCCCTGTCTACCAGTGACCCAAAATTGCTCAATGAAGGCTCTAACCTGAGGGTGGGCAGCTGGGAAGCTCTCAAAGCAAAATGGCTGTGACCTCCAAGGGAAGCAACCTTATAATATAGGCTTTCTCCTCCCCTCTGCAGCAAGGGCTCATGGGACAGTTTTTTCCCATGAGCCCATCAAACAGAGAAGATATGGGACAAAACCTTGCCTAGTATTTTCTTGTGATCTATGGACCACAGTACCAGTGGGCAAAGGTGTCCCATGCTTATTGAACATGGAACGGGGCATATGATGAAGGTGCCAGACACACCACAAACTTCAAATATTCATCCATCAAATTGCACATTGTCATTTCTCTGACGTGCACTGGCATTGTTTTCCTGGGCTCCAAAGGTTGCATAATTGAACTGAATCTGGAGTATCATGTACATATGCTAAGGCTAAAAGGCTACCACTAATCCACAAGGGCCTTCAACAAGAAGGCATTGATTAAATAAGAAGGAACTTGGAGCATCTTTAGGTTCAGTGGGGCCAGTTGGTGTGTCAGTAGTTCTATAAACAATGTGCAATGAACGACGCCACATAGGCTTCTGAGGCAAATCGTCTGTGCACTGTCGCAAATGATTCTTTGTTTGTATGAAATCCTCAGCCCCACATACCATTAACCAGTGCTTTACGTGTGGTGATTTATTTTGAGAGATTTCAGTGGTCAAATACTGTGGCAGCAATTCAGCCACCCTGTCATGCAGAAAATAATCAGAAGGGTGGGGGAGAACTCATGCATAAATTTCAAAAGGCAACCAAAACCAGATCTATCTCCGCCATGCCTTCCCTCCCGCCCCCGACAAGCCTAGAAAAATGTTTGATCTGTCTACTGTGTAAGTGATGCCCCGGACACATAATTATTAATTATTGCTTCTACTTAACAAAGGTCTGCCCAGTGTTTAACATTTGTGATTCTTTAGGAGGCAGACCTATAGATATAGCTGAAGTCAGAACCTATGACATTTTAAGGGCTGGGTTTCAAGATTGGTACGATGAAGTGGAATGACATTTAATTACCGATGTGCAGTCATTCACTCTAGCTAATTATGATCCCTGGAGTTTAGTCATCATATGTAATTAACTTTTACTTTCATAAAAGCTTAATGCGCTGCAGAGGCATTGATAGCACGGAATGTTACACTTTAGAATTACTGACAGAATCCAAAATAAATTCTAGAAGACAATATTCCCCACTAAGCATTGTCATTGCCATCTGCTCTCAAACAATGCCTTCAGAGAGAGAGAGACAGTGATATATAAGATCGTTATCGTTATCTATGAATTTGATTGTGGTAGGGAGTAGGAGAAACCAAGAGCATCATCTATCCACAAACATGTTTGGATGAAACTTGCAAAAATGAGAGAGAAATGATTGATTGATTGATTGATTATACAGCACTTCCTCCATAGATCTTAGGGCAGTTTACAACCTAAGAATGCAAGATAAAAATGCAGACTCCCCCCAATAAACCCCTCCCCCTTCTCTTCCCACAAGCACATTTAAAAGTGTATAGGATGTTAACCAACCAAAGGCCTAGTTGAAGAGGAATATTTCCACCTGTCGCCAAAAGGTGTATAATGAAGGCATCAAACGATCTTCCCTGGGGAAAGCATTCCACAAATCAGGAGCCACTGCAGAAAAGTCCCCTTCTCATGTTGCCACCCTCCTGAACTCTTGTGGAGGAGGCACACAAAAACGGGCCTCATGTGATGATCACATGGTTCGGGTTTTGTTACAGACTGAATTGTACTGGTTTGCCTGTTTGAACAATTCTATTACTTCAGGTTTCCCAGAAGAAGGATACAGATGTTTAACATGTGTAGGATAATCTCACCTCCTTTGGCTTTCCCTTTCATTCAGGCATGTGCTTGCTACACCTAAGTTGCCTAAAGACTGAATACCGAATGATGTAATTTGTTAAAAGCTAGACAGTGGCTCTCAAGAGAAATACAGACTAGTAGCTATTCAATAAAATCTGTTATCCAGGGCCATTTTACATGCAATGTGAACTGGGAACCACAGACTTCTGTACTAATGATATTCCCCATAAATCGGGTCCACTTCCTGGCCACCTAGCCACTCCCCTCAGCATCGGGGAAGGACGGTGTCCCGCATCACACTGGGGGAGACCCCGGCTACGTCAGGTTGCCAGGTGGCCAATCAGGTCGCTTGGGGGTGTGGCTGGGGATGATTTAAACCACAGTGCAACTCTGAGAGGTTTGCTCTTTCACGAGAGCCATATTAATATTTATTTATTAAAAAACACTTTACCATCCTTTGCTGTAGATGGTTCCAGATTAAATACTGATTTTCTGGGGCATGTATATGCATAGAGGAAGGTAGGGTTCTCTGACATATTAATCTCCGACCTCTGAAATGCCCCTGGGCACAAAACAGACAACTGGAATAAATACTAATTGGGAAATGTTATTAGTGTGACATATCTGCATGTCACGCCAACTCCAAATTAGTGGAGGTGGCGTTTGAAAGAAAAGAATCACAGTTATTTAATGATAGCCATTGGACTTTTGAGCCCTTGTTACATCTTTTCAGTCTGGTTAATGAAATAAACTCCACTGGTAATCACCACAGCTCTCTGATTCTCTAGTTTTGAGACGATGGTAGCAATTAACCACAAATAAATAGAGAGTGTTTATTAAGCAGTCATTTACAGCGCGGGTGGCACTGTGGTTTAAACCACTGAGCCTAGGGCTTACCGATCGGAAGGTCGCCAGTTCGAATTCCTGCAATGGGGTGAGCTCCCGTTGCTCGGTCCCAGCTCCTGCCCACCTAGCAGATCGAAAGCATGCCAAAAAGTGCAAGTAGATAAATAGGTACCGCTCCGGCGGGAAGGTAAATGGCATTTCTGTGCACTGCTCTGGTTTCGCCAGAAGCGGCTTAGTCATGCTGGCCACATGACCTGGAAAAAACTGACTGCAGACAAACGTTGGCTCCCTTGGCCAGTAAAGCGAGATGAGCGCCACAACACCAGAGTCGTTCACGACTGGACTTAACTGCCAGGGGTCCTTTACCTTTTTTACCTTACAGCTTTACCCAATCTCACTTACTGTAAAGCAGACAGCTAAGGGCTGTATCAAGCAGTGACTTGCATGAATGAATGAATGAATGAATGGATGAATGAATGACTACATTTTGCAGAGGTTAGTGTGGTACTCCTGCAATGGCAGGAGATTGGACCCTGTGGCGCTCTTGCACCACATCAACCTCCCACCTGCCGCAAGAAGCAACAGTGGCTCAGCTGCCAGGAAGCTAGCATAATGGCTTCGCACTACTTGGTGTGCGGTTTTCACCCACCAAACAAAATATATTCACTTTAAAAAGGGAAACAATGGAATCTTCTGCATTAAAAAAAATAAAACATCGTGAAAATTCATCAACAATTTAACACAAATTTCTCCCAATATTTTGTATGCAATTTTGCCAAACATACACATTTTTACAAAGCGCTGCTCCTCACGTTCCTATGTTATTTTCACTAATATACACATTTCTATACATTACCCTAGTGATATAATTTTAGTATACATTACTTGGCTGAAAAGGTGCATCACAAAATTTCGGGAAGGACAAATTTCAAAAGATGGATTGTATGGGGAAAGTTAGGTAGATTCACCTTTATATCTCTGGGACTTATGAAATGTCAAAGGAGAACCACATTTCTCCTTCAACTAGTCCTCCATACATGGCTTAGTGACAACTTGACCATCTGTTTCTGGTGTAACTCTGATTCTAAACATACTGGCGCTGGACAGGATTGTCTCAGGTGGCGAGTGATTTTGTCTCCATCCTTAAATAGGCCATCCTCAAACCTGAGGATGGGACAGTTGTATATTCCCACATTTCAGGGGGGTGGACTAGATGATCCTTGGGGAATTTTCCAATGCTACAACTCTATAATTCTCTATGATTGATGTCCTAGCAATCTCATTCCAAACCAGTATTGCAAATCTCAGAGAAATAAGGGGTTGGCGTTTCTGATATAAATTTGTCAACTCCCCTTTTCCTGTTTCCCAGAAATCCACAATAATGAGTCAGAAAACCATGGCTTTATTCCAGGCAATTAATAATCAGCAACAAAACTGGAATTCCAGAATTCCAAAAATTTAATGTATCCTTACATTTGGAATACCTTATTGGTCATCTCCCGCCTCCAAACAGAGATCAAGTTATTGCCAATTATTATTTTGCAATTTACTTCTCTGACTTGAGGGCGTTTTTTGTTTTTGTTTTGTTCATAACAGAGTTCTAATTGGGGAAAAGAAAATAAACAATGGGGGAGACTTTCAAAGCCCTGTGGTTCCTGCCTGGAATCGTTTTGGGTTATTTATTCTTCTATGAGAAGTGTGCCTGGAGCTGATGTTATAGATTGCTATCTTGATCATGTAAGACATGGTATCATTTGTTGATGCCAAACTATCTAAACACAGGCGCCAGTTTGTTTTGTTGTTGCCAGATAAAGCCATTGGTGTTTTGTAAAAGTGAATAATTTCAGCTAAAAGAATATACTGCAGAAGATGGAATCTTAGCAACAGCACCTAGGGTAAACTTCTTTTTCCCCCAACTGTGCTTCTGTACATCAGTTATAACAGTCATAAATCAGCAATGGACACCACCTATTATATATTTGTTCTTTGTTTTAGGGCTAAATGGTGGGGTAGGTTTTCACATGGCATTTACTCTCTATGACAGTTTGTTCCTTTCATCAATAATATTTGCCATAACTTCTTTTACGGCTTCCACGCTATCGATGATTTATATTAGCATTTTGCTTCCAGGGGTTATAGTCGTCTGTATTTGGATTGCATGATTCCCCCTGCTTCACTGAAAATTTTTAATTTTTAATTTTACTTGCATGTCTCTTGTTGGCTAATTCAGATCTATGGTCGTACAATGGTATAGTCTCCATGTATGATCTCATTTTTAAGTAAAAAAAATTGTGAATGCATACTCTCCAACATTTCTTCAATGAAAATAGGTCCTATTCCATAATGATGATGATGATGATGATAATAATAATTAATAATAATAATAATAATAATAATTTATACCCTGCCCATCTGACTGAGCATATAGAAAAACATAACAAAACATTAAACGTTTAAAAACTTCAGTATTCAGGGCTGCCTTTAGATGTCTTCTAAAAGTGGGACGTGGGTGGCGCTGTGAGTTAAACCACAGAGCCTAGGGGTTGCCGATTAGAAGGTTGGCAGTTCGAATCCCAGCAACGGGGTGAGCTCCCGTTGCTGGGTCCCAGCTCCTTAAATTAATACAAGGATTTTGAACTTGGTCCGGTAGTGCTTATTGAAAGACTGGTTATAAATCTCTAAAATAAAGCTATTCATCATCACCACCACTTCTAGGTGTGCCTTCTTTCCAGAACAGAAGCAAGCTAAACAGATCATCATTAATTACATCCAACAAACCATGAGTAGTGGTCAGCAATTCCTCGAGCTATGTTACATCCAAGGGTCTCATGGCAAGTGAATTTCGGCCTTGTTATCTTTCCTGTTTTTGATTTATTTTTTTCTTTTCTTCTGAATAAAGCCGGTATCTTAATGCAGAGATCCTCTGCTTTAACTAACCACTTGGGTTAGCAACAATGCTGCATATCAGTTTCATAATAGCATTTTAAATTAAACTTGGTAGAATTGCTGTATGCACTGTAGTTCATTTAGATAAAATACTCATCTAGGCAGGGAATAGATGTATCTTAATGAAAACCTGCACATTTGCATTGGCTATGCAAATTTCCATGGATCTCAGTTCCTTCCTCTGGGCATATTGCAGCATGCTCCTGGAACGGTGAGGACATAGATAATTATTTTAACGTAAAAAAGCTACATAGATTTTTTTGGGGTGGGGGGAGGGTCTATGTTTTGTGTTGTTATCTCTAGCTAATAATAAAGGTCCTACAGGCTTTTCATAATTATTGACTATTTATTCAACATGCTTTCATCTCAATAAACGGAATTAAAGTGTTCTTCTTATTTATTAATCGGATTAACCTTGGCCATTGCCATGAAAGTGTATGAAATTGATTCAGTCAATAGAAATGTGATCAAGTCTTAAAGCAAGACGGATGATATGGTTCAAGATGTTTAACTGCATCAAGCATGAAGCCAGCTAGCATTTTCCATTCTGGTTAAAAACTACGAATTATTATGTTATTTATGGCTTCATGTGCTTCTCTCGTCAGACAGCTCTTATTAAGTGCATAATGGCAAGGAGGGGAATTACTTTCTTCCTAAGGTTGTTTTTAGAACTCAGGACTTGCCAAGTGATAGTCAGTAACATTAATGGATTTGGTTCTCTGCGAAAGAGAAAGGACGTCTAGAATAACATGGCACTTCTGTTTTTCTCCATAACAACCGCATTAATGAAATAACGGTTTACATCTGATTTTGTTTTGTTTAATTTAAACTTAAATTGATGGCCTAACTTCACACTGTTGAAGACAATCCCAAGCATTCATTTCCTAGGTTTCAATTTCATTCTAAACTGGCAGCCACTTAACATCGTCAGCTCCTTTTGCTTTTAACTGAATAAAGGTCAAATAATCAGACATCTAAAAGGACAGCTCATTTATCATCCTTTGATAAATGTGTCAGTAGCTAATCTTTAGCACTGGATGGTAGCGCCATACAATGAAAGGTTAATGGATTCAAAGCCTTGGATTTACCACAACAAGGGTGTAATGATGGCTCTGGACAGAAATTTCAATTTTCATTCGGTAGCAGGGAAGGATATTTGCAGGTAGAGGCTCTAATTACTACTCTTTGCATGTTATCTTGCTAAATTGCACCACTGCAAGGTTAAGAATCATCCTGACAAGAACTCACACATCCACTTGCTGGTAAATATATCCACTTAACAATTGGCAGTAGTTTGTAGTTCCCTTCCCCAAAGCGAAATAGTTTATATAGTCACTTGCCCCAGAAGCCACCTCTTTTAGCCCAATCAAGACTTTCTGGAACATCATTTTCCAGATTGCTTCACGCACTACTAATAACAGTAAATATATCCTCACTTATAAATGTATAGGTCACCTAACTAAAAGTGTTCACCATGATCCTAAAGATTCACACTGCTCTCAAGCGTCGTAAGAGTAAAATCGACTGCATTGATGCGGGTTCATCTGTATAGCCTTTATTAGTGCTGCCCATGTTTTATTTTAGTTTTTAGATGTCTTAGATGTTTTATCTTTGTCCTGAGAATTGTATCTTTTCTGACTGACAGTTGAATAAAGAATGATGATGATGATTCACACTGCATTCCACCTGTGGCAAATTCTCATAAGCCTTCTGAGATTTAGAGGACAGCCCTTCTTAGGGAAACTTTTCAATGTGTAATATTTTATTGTTTTTTTTTATATGTGTTGGAAGCTGCCTAGAGGGGCCGTGGCAACCCAGTCAGATGGGCACAGTACAAATATTATTATTTCTACATTTCTGTGCACTCTGGCTTCCATCATGGTGTCACGTTGAGCCAGAAGTGGTTTAAACATGCTGGCCATTTGACCCGGAAAGCTGTCTGAGGACAAACGCCGGCTCCCTCAGCCTGAAAGTGGAGATGAGCACTGCACCCCATAGCTGAATTCAACTAGACTTAACTGTTCAGGGGTCTCTTGTGTGCAGAACAGATTCATGGGTCAATGTACCTATCCATATTTCTTTCCTATGTATGGACCCAATTCTCACTGTCCATTATATCTTTTTCAGCGGAGACTTGGCTTCTTAGCAAACATGTTGCTTTTGCAGTGCTGCAGACCTGCTCTTGCTACTACTTTTCCGGGAAAAGGCAGATCTTCCCCAGTTCATACTTGCCATGATCACATTAAGGTTTAGAGTACTGGAGGCATCTGCTGATAATTTTGAGAGGGGGCCTTTTATCCATTTGTTGAGCATGTAGGGGCAAAATGCAACCATTCTGAAAAAAAGAATGGAGGGCAGTTGGAAAGAAATTATCTGAACATTTTCTGGAAGATGTTGCTCCTTGCTTTATGAGGTGGCCTGGGGCTTTCCATTCTCCACCCCTCGTCTTAGAAAGGAGGTGGAGCCCCAATGCTACTTACAGTGATACAAGACTCTCTCCACAGCTTCATGGAAGGCCAGGGCATCACACCACCTCATCTCACATGAAACCAACCCCAAGGCATTTTGGGAAATGGAATGTGGTTTCGCCACTGCTTCCTGCAGCTACACTTTCTAGCCACATTCAGGATGGTAAACAGCAGCTTAAGCTCCTGAACGTTTCTGAGATATTTTCCCCATCCTTCAAGAAACTAGCAGGGGGGAAAATGGCTCCTGTTTTTCCAGTTGGATAATACTTTGGGGAAAAGGAGGTGGCCTTAACTTTGAAAAAAACAATCAGAAACTTACCAGGTGCTCAGTGCTTGTGTCTGGGTTTACACTGAAAGCATCACATTGTCTCATCTGAATCCACCTTCAGATCATTCCTGGGCACAATTCCAAAAGTCTTGGCACAGGGTGGCTCGGGGTGAGGAATCTCAGGCCTAGGGTCAAATATTTGCCCCAAGACTTTCTGTTTGGCCCTTGAAACTTTCCCCATTCATCCTATCACCAGGCCATGCTCGCCCCAGCCAAGGTGGGGCACTGATGGTTAGGTTGGCACCGTACCCACAACTCTCCAGGGTATCATGAGCGTACCAAGAGCTGTTTCAAGCACACAGAGGTCCTTGCATGCATGGAGCAAGAATACCGTGTAAGGCTGGTGATCTTTATAAGCTTAATATACACCAGAGTCACTGGTATGAATATTGGAAGAAGAAAAAAACATTGGACCAGAACTGGCATGTTGATATATAACATGAAGGTCAAGAGGACAAGTACCCCAAATTAGTAGTCATTAGTCAAAATAATAAAAAGTCTTATAGTTTCTGAGTAAGCATTTATATGCCAATTTGTATTTAACAGCTGGATCAGCTTGTTAGGGTCGATTTACACTACCACATTAAAGTGAGATTAATATCATAGCATTCGCTGAATGCTGACAAACAATTTTTATGTTCACTTACACACCCTTAACCCGGTGGTTTTTGAAAAACACAAAGATAAAGTGTTTGTGTATTAAAAATTAAAAAATAAACCTCCCGTAGGTAGGAGTTTAACTGCATCGCATTCATTATTCTACCATAAATAATGCAATGAAAATGAAATTTGGGAAGATGTGTGGTTTTTTGGTTGTTGTTTTTTTAGATTATGGGAATGAACACAAGCAGAAGAAGTAGATTGCAGCAGACTTCAGATTTCTCTTTGTAAAACTGATTCCACACACACACCCCTTTGGCCCAGTGTGGTTGCTTAATAATAATAATAATAATAATAATAATAATAATAATAATAATAATAATACCCCATCCATTTGGCTGTGTTCCCCCAGCCACTCTGGGCGACTTCGAGCATATTAAAACACAATAAAACATCAACCATTAAAAGCTTCCTGATACAGGGCTGGCTTCAGGTGTCTTCTAAAAGTAGTGTATTTCTTTATCTCCTTGATATATGATGGGATGGTGTTCCACGGGGCGGGTGCCACTACCAAGAAGGCCCTCTGCCTGGTTCCCTGCAACTTCACTTCTTGCAGTGAGGAAACTTGCAAGTGGACTTCAATGTATGGGCTGAACAATGGAGGTGGAGATGCCATTTAGGGCTGTAGTGCAAGAGGGATTCTGGAAAAAGCTTAACTTTGGGTCCCTGTTCTGTTCAGCTTGGGGAGAGAAGCCAAGGTTGGTATTTTGGGAAGGTGCCTGGCTTTTGTGTCTGGCACTCCTTTAAGATAAGCTTTTCTCCTCTTCCCTTAATTGCCTTGGATCTGGGAAGGTAGGGAGTGACCCAAACTCCTCGGATGGTTGTTAATCAGCTGTTGCCCAGCTGCAGTGAAGAGTTGACAAGTGATTTATGGTTTTGGTCTTTAATCATTGGTCCCCTGGGAGGGTTAAGAGAATCCCGATTGGATCATTACCAGAATCCCACGAGGAGGGATTAGTATAACTAGTTGGCGTCTAAGATGCTGATTAGAGTCTGTCGGTGGACCAGAGGAACACTTTTCTGTCATTGGGAAATCCATCGGTGGTCTGCCAAGGATTCATTTATGCCTCACAGAAGGGCAAGGATTTGAGATGAAGTGCTTTGATTTATATGGAGTCAAATTCTTTCTGTTGTGAGTATTAGTTTATATATATTAAACCATGTTTTTATTTTCTTGTTTGTGACTGTTTAAAGAATCATGCACCTCTTTTAAGTGGTACTCTTATCCAATAAAAATTTGGTTTATATTTCTGTGTGGTTAATTGCTCTTGGAAAGTGAAGCCGAGTTCAGTGTCTAACCAATTCGGTCCCTACAAGGAAAATTTTGGGTGATAAAACGTGGCACGTCAGAGTGAGCCTACACAGGGGCGTACCCAGGATCAAAACTAGGGGGGGGCGAGCCATGGTCGTTCAGGGGCGGGGCCAAGGCACGGGAGGGGCAGGGCCACAAAGTGGGAATGTGGGCGGGGCTACAGGGCCAGCGGGCCCGGCGACTCTGCGGCGGCGGCTGCAGCCTCTAAATGAACCCCCTAAACTCTCTCACACGAAATTCCCCTGCTCTGAAGCAGGGCCGTCTCTAGGCCCAGGTCCGGTGGCGCGGAGTGCCAGGGCGCCAGGCCACCAGGGGCGCCACTGCGTCCGCTGAGAGGCGCGGCGGAGGCGGCCCCAGGCACGCCTCTCATCTGTTCAGCGGCTTCAGGCTGCTTTCCGGAGAGGCGCGGGCCTGGGGCCGCATCTGCCGCGCTCAGGGGCATCACAACAGGGGGCGGGCAGCACCTCCTGACCCAGGGCCAGCCCTACGCCCAGGCTGGGTTGCGCAGGGCTCCGGCCCTCCAGGCGGTAGCCGCGCAGTGAACTGTGCCCGCCGCGCTGGGAAACGGGGCGGGTGGGGGCACCAGAGGGATCCATACCACCACGGCACCAGGTATGCTTAAGACGGCCCTTCTCTGAAAACACCACTCCCATCCATTTACGGCTAGCCACCTCCCTGAAAAAACCCTTTGGGCCCTGCTTTCCCTCCTCCAGGTCCCCCCGAAGCCTTGCCAGTTCCCACCCTATATATCTGGGATGGGGAAGGAGCTCAGAGGTCTGCTAGTCCTGGGGGGCCACCCCCCGTGGCCTGGGAAGATACTGGGGACCCCCCCCCCGCCAAGCTGAGACCCTCAAAGAAGAAGAAGCTGCCACCGCCGCCTCCCCATCGCAAGGGAGCAAAGGATGGGAAAGGTGGGGTGGCGCAGCGCAGGCGAGCCCCCCGCAGCTGCGAACCTATGGCGGCGGCAGCGGCTCCCCCGCCCTCAATGCCCCTCTCTCAGCAGGGGCAGCAAGGGACAGCGGCTGGGGGGGGCGCATTGCAAAGAAGGAAACAGCAGCCAATGCCCGGAGAGGGCAATGCACGCAGGGGGAGCGGAGAGCTGTGCCGCCCCCCAAGGCAGCTCCTTTCCTATTGCCGGCGGTGGCGGGGCGGCAAGGAAGGGTCACTGCCACTGGGCTACTCCTGCCGCCGGCAATCCGGTGCAAACGCCCCCACGCAGCTTCCTTGCAGCAGCCACGACCACCACCTTCGGGTGCCGCCCCCCACTCCTCCTTTGCAGGCTTCTGCCCACCAAGGCTGAACTGGCTCCTGTCGGTGCACTTCCTCTCCCGTCCCAGGAGGAGTCTCAGTAGCAACTCCTAACTCAGGGGGGTAGGGGGTGCGGAGGGGAGAAGGGGGCGATTCCCAGCCCGCGGCGCCGACGATCGCAGTGCAGCCTACTGGGAGGCAGAGCGCGGCAGCAGCTGCAACCAATGCAGGGAGCCGCTTCTCCTTCGCTTGCCAGCCCAGCAGAACTCTTAGGCAGGAGAGGTTGCCGCCTGGCAGGGCTTTCCATTGGGAGGCGCGAAGGCTTTAGTGGGCGGGGATTGGTGCAAATGTAGGCAGGGCGGGCTGAGAGGAGGAGCCGCCACCGAGGAGCCACGGCACTAGCAGCGTTTCCTCCCCCCCTCCCCTCCCATGTCAACAAGCGGGGCGCCTGCACAGGGTATTTGCTTCCCTAGTCGGGTCCGCGGTTTGGCCTTCTAGGGGGGGCAGCTGCACCCCCTTGCCCCATGCTGGGTACACCCATGAGCCTACAGTGTGTAACCCGAGTAAGGGTAGAAGTTAATCTCCCAACACTTCTACTGGGTTATACGGAGCGGGAGTGGTGGCAGCCTCCTTGGGTTCCTGTTTTGCCAACAGATAGTTGGTCCCTCTGTGTTCTCTAAGTCTGCTGGAAGTGATTACAGAGGGGCCTCTTATCTCTACAAGGGCTTTAAAGACTTTTTCAGGACCAATACTTGTTGAGTTCCATGGGGTACTGGCACAGTGCTCCTAGCTGTGACCTTGTTCCAGCATTGGCAGTATGAACCATTGCTGCCGTGAAATGGAGAGACATATGCTGGTGTCACTGGCAGCCCTATCTGAAACTTTTAGGGTTGCACAAATGAGAGTGGTTGTATGCCCTCACATGGAAACACCAGTTAGCTCAACCAAAATGGGATCCTAACCAGACAGTGATCCTGATTATGGACAATCGCATGGGTGCCATCTTAATTGGTCTGTTGCTAAACTGGTGTTTCTTGATTACCTTCACTGGATTAGGGATTCAAGACTGGGGACCCATTTTCAGTCTGAAGATCAAGTTCTTCAGTGGGGAACATTTCAGGGACCGCATCCGATGATGGGTGGGCGTTGCAAAAGTGTGTGTGTGGGGGCAACAGCTGTAACTCTTACCATATGGCTTGATAGAGGCAACCTCTCTTCCAAAAAGGGTCCAGCTTGAGAAGACATGTTTCTCTTTTTCTACTGTAGAAAAAAAATAAAATCATATCCTTTTCAGTCGACAATGGATAAATAAATTGTAATATAATTGTGGGACGCGGGTGGCGCTGTGGGTTAAACCACAGAGCCCAGGGCTTACCAATCAGAAGGTCGGCAGTTTGCATCCCCGCGACGGGGTGAGCTCCCGTTGCTCGGTCCCAGCTCCTGACAACCTAGCCGTTCGAAAGTGCAAATAGATACATAGGTAAGGTATATTTCCGTGTGCTGCTCTGGTTCCCCAGAAGCGGCTTAGTCATGCTGGCCACATGACCTGGAAGCTCTACGCTGGCTCCCTTGGCCAGTAAAGCGAGATGAGCGCCACAACTCCAGAGTCAGTCACAACTGGACCTAACGGTCAGGGGTCCCCTTTACCTTTACCTTTAATATAATTGTACACATATATTGTGCAGTTCCTAATTGGTGATCAGTCATCTCAAGACCCTTTCAGGGTGCAATGAAACTGGACTCCAGCCGCCCAGAGTGGTTGGGGAAACCCAGCCAGATGAGTGGTGTGTGTGTGTGTGTGTGTGTGTGTGTGGCCTGCATTGCTTGCCTGGGTTTAAATTTTAGTGAACTCAGTGGGACTTACTTTTGAGTAAATATGTTGAAGAGTGTGCTGTGTTGATCATTTGCCAACCTGAAGAAGAAGCCGATTAACCGAAAACTGGAAATATGTTCTCCCCATTCCTTCTGTGCTACACACAAAAAAGGTAGTACTGTATGTGTTAACAATGTTCTCTTTTTTCCTGTTAGAATGTTAGATTGTGAAGGTTAAGCCTGTTTTGTTTTCTTTAGAAAACACTGAGTGGAGAACAGAAGATAAAAATAGCAAATGACTAGGGGGCATTTCGGCACAATACACCCTGTAGAAAAAGCGGCAATCCATCCTGGAGATGGCAGATGATTTGTCATTTTAGCAATGTTTAGCATTGGCGACATAATATCTTTACTTCGGTTAAGACTGGTCTATTGTGTTTCGTAGATCTGCTTTCTCATTATTTTAGGCTGTTGATAAGGGGATCGCGAGAAAGTAATGCATAAAACATAGCATTCACATATTTTACAATTTTGTCTCTTAAGGAGAACATGATTTCACTTGAAAGATGCTTTAAAATAAACAAATGTGTGTGTTTGGCTATGTCAGCTGTTTTGTGAGTATCATAATTTATATATAAACTGAAGTGGGTGTTATCTGTTGAAAATTTATATCAAGCAGTTTAGCTCGCTAACAAGTGGTGATGTTTCTGAATATCTAAAGCATTGGTATGTATACTGTAGTTCACACCAAAGGCCTCTGAATATGGGCATGTCTCTCACTTCACTTCACTTCACTTCACTGATAAACAGGATAATTGCTATTGTCAGCCTCAATCGAATTCTTTAACAGAATTGGAGGGGGTTGCCTCCATAGCCTACATATTTTCTGACAATGATACTAGTTTTTCAGTCTTCAAGCCTACTGTACTATAACTGTGTTTGGGCACCTTTGGGGGCATTAAAATTTATGCGCATCATTCCTAACCTCAAAATACAAAGATCTTCCAGAATATGTTCCAATACAGGTGCTTTCTGTTAGGGAGGAGGAGAGCAAACTCCCTGTGGCTATGGCTTTTCTAGCTAATGGATGGGGCAAGGCCCCTTCTTGCTAGGATGTTACTCCAGGTGTGGTAGGTTGGAGCCATGGCAGCAGCCTCCTGATATGAACATCCCTACTGCTTACATGGGGCGGGGGGCTGAGGCAGGGCTGCAATGAGACTGGGGTCATGTGGGTGTACCAGTGAGAGTCCCAAATTGGTGGCAGCACTCCTGCTGGTGCACCTGAGTGGTCCTGACCCACCAACTCCCCACCCCCAAACCCCCAGCTGCCCAAGTCTCTCCTTTCCCAGGTCTTTCCCAAGCAATCTAAGACTGCGCCGGCGTGTCTGCCTTTGTTACCCCTGCTTCATTCCTCTCCTGGTCCTGCCTTGTCACTGGAGCAGGAGGAGGCTCCTATGCTTCTTCACCAGTCTGGCTCATCTCTGCCTCTTGGCATCCCTCCTCTCCTGTTTCCACTTCTGATTCTGATGCGGGGCTTCTCTCTGCCATGGACTCTCCCTGCTCACTAAACCCTGTTACCTCTTCAGCTTCCAACACCTCCTCCTCCCAGACGTCTCTCCCCTTCTCCCTCTGTCCACTCATCATTGGCACACCAACAACCCCCAGACTCTGAGCCTTCTTCCCTTGGGGGTTCCCACTCCCACCACACACCTGTCTGGAGGCCACAAGCCAGTGGTGGGTGGAACAATGGCAAAAGTGAGTGGGTAACAAATTCATATTTCACCTTTGTACAGTAGGCTAGTATCATGGACTGGCTGAACGCAGGTACAGTAGGGCCTTGGTACTCAAATGTCTTGGTTCTCAAACGCCGAAAACCTGGAAGTAAGTGCGGCTGTCGGCTATTGTTTCTGGGGCACCTGCACCAATCAGAAGCTGTGCCTTGGTTTTTGAACATTTCAGAAGTCAAACAGATAGATAAAGTTTGACACTCTTTTTTGTATTTATTTTGAGTTTTTGAGGCCTTTTTCAGTTGATATGTTTTTGTGACTGTATGGAACCCAGTTCAGCTACTGATTGATTGATTGTGTGACTGAGGAATGGATAAAATTCCCCCATCGAAACAATGACTGTCATTTAATTTTAATTTTTATCATCTACAATACTGTCTTATTTATTTTATAGAACAGTATATTGCTAATTGTCTTTGTCCATGGAGTTTTCTTGGCAGGGATACTGGAGTGGCTTGCCTGTTCCTTCTCCAGGTGGATCACATTTAGTCAAAACTCTCCACTATGACCTGTCCATCTTGGGTGGCCCTGCATGGCATAGCTCATAGCTTCTCTGAGTTATTCAAGCCCCTTCGCCACGACAAGGCAGTGATCCATGATGGGGACAAGGCATTGATCCATGATGGGGATCATGAGAAGAGAAGACTCCCTGGAAAAGACCCTGATGCTGGGAAAGATAGAGGGCACTAGGAGAAGGGGACGACAGAGGATGAGATGGTTGGACAGTGTTCTCGAAGCTACGAACATGAGTCTGACCAAACTGTGGGAGGCAGTGGAAGACAGGAGTGCCTGGCGTGCTCTGGTCCATGGGGTCATGAAGAGTCGGACACGACTAAACGACTAAACAACAACAACAGCAACAACAACAACAACATTGATAATTGCTTTCATTTTATAAATCAATGGTCTCGTTAGAGAGTAAAATTCATGTTAAATTGCTGTTTTAGGGGTTGTTTTTAAAAGTCGGAACAGATTAATCCATTTTGCATTACTTTCTATGGGGAAGTGCACTTTGGCTTTGGAACGCTTTGGCTTTGGAACGGACTTCCGGAACGGATTAAGTTTGAGAACCAAGGTACCACTGTACAAGCTCCCTGTGCCCCATAGACTTTTAGCCACAATGTGTTCCTTTCAGTTTCAAGTATGATGAATTATGATAAATCACACTGTGGTACAGACTTCACTGTAATGCATTCGGATAAGCAAAGTGTTCGCTTTTGATGTGAGAATCATAGTTCAAATCTCCTTTGCACTTGGCAATGCATTAGGTGGCTGGAAGAACAAATTGCTACGCCCTGTGCGCAGGATTCCTCTGTGGGTCTTATAAGATAAGGAAGATATAACAAGACCTTGTATGTTGGAGAACAAATCTACTTTAATCATCATGTTAAGTAGCAACGATAGCGCGAACAGAACTGTGCCTTCCATGCTGATGCAAAAAGTAGATGAAAAAAGTTTTATGTTCTCTAACTTGTAGCTAAGAAGATTTCCACAGGATACCTAGAGGCTACAGTGGATTAATGCTACTCCATAATCAGTCACCTGTGAACAGTTTCAAGAAAGTTTGGTGAAGGACATTTATCATTCTCCAATTAAAATGTCAAATCTAATTAGACTTTCCCTCAGCACACCGTACCTTATCACGCCATGACGAAGACTTTCCAGTGAATCCCTACAATGCAAAACTGGTAGCCTGAAAGTTCAATATAAGCCCGGGGAACCCTCTCTTTTTTTTTTGTAAGATATTTCTACTGCAGGGGAATTAATCCATCATTCATTTGTGGTGTAACAGGTACCTATGGGGTTTCGTATTGTAGATGGAGTGGAAAGGGGGAAGGGAAATAAGTGGCTCTCATAAGACTAGCAATCAAGCTGTTCTCTGATGAGGAAAGATGTGCTGAGGACCCATAGGTTGCTTTGACGGTGATTGGCACTAGCCTTTGAGTCATTGGCAGTGCCGAGGCTTCAGCATTCATTTGTTGGGACTTGCTTTTAATAAGATATGACACAGCTTAACAAAGCCAACTCCTAAATAATGTGCCCGTTGCTTCTTCATACCAGAGGCCTGGAGCAACACTATTTATGAGGGATAGGAGGGCCATCTAACTAGCTGCCAAAAGCAGACAGTGGCAATCAATGTGTCTAATAGATCTTTATTAATAATGACCCAAATGTCCTCAGGGAAAAAACCAGAGATGTCTCCAGAATGAAGCATGCCCCTCGTAAATTCTGCCTTCTGACTACCTACACACAGCAAAGGATGCAGATAATATCCTGTCATGGATCTCGGGAAAAGGCGGAAGCAGCAGTTTTTGTGTGATAGTTTGGAAAGCCTCCGGACATGCAAACACGGCTCATCATCCCTTTCTTGGGAGAACGGGGCAGCAGTTTTGCACAGCTTCAGATCTTGCAGTTATCATCCATGCCTTTGTCAGCCTACCCTAGACTATATTTGAACTCTTCAGCAGGTTCAGAAAGCAGCTATAGGCCTCCCATCATATGCAACTCAGCAGTTCATTATGCATAAGTTCCACAAAGGGATGCAGCATCAGGCTTTTCATAATTTACTGCGCCTGATTCAAGAATATAGTTTTAAAGGAGCTGGGGAATTGAAACAAACTTCTTCGCAGAGGTTTCAAGTCCACATTACAAGGTGCGGTAAATAGAGTTGTCTTTGTGGTGTGTTCCTTGCCTAATTTCCTGAAGGGTAGGGGGTCTGCAAATGAGAACTCACCATAGCTAATTACTAGGTTTGGAACCGTCTGTGAAAACCCCCAGTTTCTCTAAAGGTCACGAAAAGCTCACATTTATCCCCTTGTGACCAGAAGCTTTCTCTTGGGCCAGATTGTACACGGCCAAATTCATGGGATTTCCTCCGGTAATCCTCACACCTTCCACTTAATCATGCATAAGATCTCCTGAAAACAGGTGGGAATAGATTCACACTCCCTACGTGCTTCAGGTAGGAAATGCCCTGAGTCACATATGCAGGCGGTAGTAACAAAGAAGCAGGTGACATCAGTTTGCCTGTTCTCCGATTGGAGGCAATCTCCTGTTCCCATTGATCCTGCTTTCCAGTGCTCACATGGATTGGGTAAAACATTATTTGCATTTGATTGGGGGAGGATACTAGGTCTGAGTGAGCGAAAGAGTAAGTTCTTTTGGCTTAGTTTCCTACCTTTAAAAAGGACATTATATCGTACTACTTCCTGAGAGAGCTCAGAGCCAGGAGCATAGCATGGGGGGGTGTCAGGGGGCCATTGTCCTGGGAGCACAATTTGAGGGGGCTGTGAACCTTGTAACCCCCTCCCCCCATGCAGGCAACCCCAGCATGACCTGGCCCAGTGCTCCTCTTCACCTGCCAAGGGCTGTGTCAGCCAGCCAGGCTCCTCCCAGGCGGCTTAGCATGGTCCTGCTTTTCTCTAGTGGGGATAGGCTGTTAGGATTTCTTACACATGAGTTGGACCCTGGCAGAGACACATGCCCGACTGGCATGTTCCCTCCCTCCTGGTCGATCATTCAGGAGCTTCAAAAGCTTTCTCCAGCCACTGATGCCAACTGACATCAGCACACGCACGAATCTGCAGAGTTTGCGCAGTTGTGTAACAGAACTCAGCATTCAGCTATTCTATTTTATTTACATACAAACACACACAGAGCACTGCAACATGGCTCCCTCTCTCTCTAGCGTCAGACAACAAAGAGAAAGAACAAAGGACAATAATCCCATTTCACAGAACAGAGTAACACAAACATCATGTCTCCGTCACTTCCCACTCTCTGGAATGTAAATATACACTGTCATGTGACAGACAACAATCCCATGAATGCAAACACGGGGAATGAATCTCTAACATAGGCTCCCTCCAGTGTTGGCGGTGAGAGCTGAGCTAGCAGCCCCCCCTTCACCTGGCACACATGAGCCCCCACCCCAGGCACTGGCAACCAATGCTATGCCACTGCTCAGAGTCATTAGCACTTTTAAAAAGATCGCTTAGGAATTTAAATTTTGTTTTCTCTGGAACTCAAAAAAATGGGTGTGCCCTTTCTCAAATCAAGAAGCCAGGCAAAAACCAAAACCAACCTTAACAATGCCTGAGGATTATTTTGTCCTTTCCTAATATTTCAAATGTCTATAAGTTTCTGAATAAAAGTGGAATTCACTTTTAAAGACTTTTTTCTGCATAGTTTGTAACTGAATAACTGGAGAGTTCTTTATTAAATTCAAGTGGATGGCTTTGAGCACACATCTTGGGGTCCACTGTTTGTTTTTGTTTTGTTTTGTTTTGTTTTTGTTTTTCCACTTTCTTCCAGAAGAACCTTTGATTCATTCACACATATTACAGTCTGCCTAGGTCTGCTCCACTTGAAACTGCATGTTTTAATACTCACTGACCCCAAACACTCTGTTGATGTGATAACTTTCAATGTGAGAGAGCAGACGTAATATTTGACCCTCTTCTTACCTTCTGAAATTATTAAGCTGACTCTAGGGGGCTTTGTTGCCAGTTTCTGAGTGTTTGAATGGGTGCTAAGCATCTTTCAGTAGTCATTCAAAGGTGATACATTTAGACGTGTGCTATTGTTTGCCTGTGCTTAAATTATAATTGCCGGCTCTCGGAATCAGTACCATTTGACATGTAAATCAAAACCAAAATGCCCATCCAAGTATGACTTGGTTTAACAAAGTGTGGAAATGGGAAAAAATACATATACAATCAAAACTATGTCAAAAAAAGAAAAGGAGAGGAGTAATACAGATTGCTTCCAGTACTGCCCTGCCAAGCACAGCATTGGCTAAGGCTGCCTTATCGTACCTTTAAATGGCTTGAGAGATATTCCAGAAGTGCCAAGCAGCTGCCTTGTAAATGTTAGCCAATGTTCTTTTCCTCCTCAGCCACAAATTAGTTATCATTCACGCTCAGGTAACTTCTCAACATTCGGCTTTTGGTTTCTAGATTCCCTGCAGGGAGATGTCATGGGTACAGCAGCTTCCCTTTTGAGAATGTGATATGGCTCACATTCTTTGTGCGCAGAAGTTCCAGGTTCATTCCTTTGCATCCCCTGGACCTCTTCCGGAGAACCTCAACAGCAATTGGCACAAAATAGCTCAGCTGGTTAGATAACACCAAGGTTTCAGGTTCAATTCCCATAAGGGACAGTTGCATATTCTTGCATTGCAGGAGGTTGGATTAGACCAGGGGTCAGCAAACTTTTTCAGCAGTGCCCACTGTCCCTCAGACCTTGGAGGTGGACGGCGGACTATATTTTTTTGGGGGGGAGAACAAATTCCTATGCCCCACAAAGAATAATAATGATAATTATTTATTATTTATACTCCACCCATCTGGCTGGGTTTCCCAAGCCACTCTGGGCGGCTTCCAACAGAACACAGTGGTGCCTCGACTTCTGAATTTAATCCGTTCCGAAGGCACCTTTGTAGGTTGAAAAATTCGTAAGTCGAAAAGCGCCATTGGAATTGCAATTTCCCATAGGAATGCATTGGAAACGGAAAAATTCATAAGTCGAAGCAACCCCATCTAAAAATTCATAAGTCGAAAAAACCCTATCTAAAACCGCTGTGGTTTCCATTCGGATGTCAAGAAATTCGTAAGTGTGTGGCCATTTGCCCCATTCGTAAGTCAAAAAATTCGGTTGTCGAGTTGTTCGTAAGTCGAGGTGCTACTGTATTAAAATACAATAATCTATTAAACATTAAAAGCTTCCCTAAAGAGGGCTGCCTTCAGATGTCCTCTAAAAGTCTGGTAGTTATTTTTCTCTTTGACATCTGATGGGAGGGCATTCCACAGGGCGGGTGCCACTACCGAGAAGGCCCTCTGCCTGGTTCCCTGTAACTTGGCTTCTCGCAACGAGGGAACTGCCAGAAGGCCCTCGGCACTGGACCTCAGTGGACCACAAATAACCCAGAGATGCATTCTAAATAAAAGCGCACATTCTACTCCTGTAAAACACGCTGATTCCTGGACCTTCCGTGGGCCAGATTTAGAAGGCAATTGGGCCGGATCCTGTCCCCGGGCCTTAGTTTGCCTACCCAGGGATGAGGTGATCCTCAGGTTCCCTTCCAACTCTATGATTCTATAAGATCACCATCCACTGTGCCTAGTCTACAAGCTATGAGTCAGTGTATAGACCAAGGTTAATCCATGGGTTCGAGGCAGCCTACCAAGTTGCAGGAAGTGCCAAAAAATCCCTTCCAACTCTGTGATGCTATAAGATCATCTCATGTGCCTAGTCTACCACGTTTCCCCCTTTTAAAGACACCATCTTATAACTTTTTTCCTCAAAAAACACAGGGTGGCTCTTTCGGTGGGATGTCTTTTTTTAAAAAAAATTACTGGTACAATTTTACGGCTCAGGGCACTGGCTCAGGGCGCTGCTGGGCTCTCTTGAGTGCTCAGCGCTGCAGCAGCCACCGGTTCCGGGCTGCAGGGTGGCAGGCGTCCTTGGTTGGGCCAGGCGGAGGCCGCTGGCTCAGGCGCTCCGCCCGCCACTGCAGGGCACTCCAAGCTCCTTGTCCGGGCCAGGCAAGGAAGAAGCAGTGAGCCCAGCGGTGGCGGCAGGCACAGAAGTGGCAGGTACGGCAGTGGACGAGAAGGCGGAGCGCAGGGATGCAGCCAGCAAGGCGGGAGTGCGATCAGCTGTTAAGCGGAGCTCTTGGAGAGGGTATTAGCAATCAGAATTACTTACCTGCTTTAACCTGACTATGCTATTTTCTTGTACTGGTGAAACTTGTTATTACCATTTCCTCTCGAGATCTGTAACTTTTATATTCTGTTTTATTTTCCTTATATGCAACGAAATGATTTGTAACTGACTTTGTATATTGTGGATTAATAGAAAGCTATTGCAAATTTCCCAGCTCCTGCCAACCTAGCAGTTTGAAAGCAAGTCAAAGTGCAAGTAGATAAATAGGTACCGCTCTGGCGGGAAGGTAAAAGGTGTTTCCGTGTGCTGCTCTGGTTCACCAGAAGCGGCTTTGTCATGCTGGCCACATGACCTGGAAGCTGTACGCCAGCTCCCTTGGCCAATAACACGTGACGAGCGCCGCAACCCTAGAGTCGGTCACGACTGGACCTAATGGTCAGGGTTCCCTTTACCTTATTGCAAATTTAATTCAAAATAGGGAGAGGGGAAGGACAAGCACATACCATGGCAAATAATTAACCCGTAAAAAAGGTGACAAAGCCATACTCTAACCCAATCTCACTTATGTCCAAGAAGTTCCAAACATGGGCTTGCCATCATCAAAACTATATTTCAGAAGGTATATCAACAGTTCTCTATTGTTAAATCTGTAAAAGAACTTAAAATGTGATAAAATGGTAAGAGAAATAAAATGCTAAGACTTTAACAACAACAACAACAACAACAACAACAACAACAACAGTAGTATTTTTTTGCCAGTGAAGCTTGTTGCAGCAAATGCTATTTTAATGCCTCAGTCAAAAGATCCATGCAATTAGTTCCATACATCCAACTTTTGCTTGTTCTAGTCAAACAGCACCAAACTAATTTGAAAAGCACATTGCAATATCGCATGGGTAGTTTCAGTACCAAGAGAAGGAATAGCTCAATTTTGCCTTCTTAGACAGACTCACAATAAGCATCAGAATAAACCCAAGACCTGTTCTTTCCAGTTATAATAGTTTTCGCAGTGAGGAAAGCCCCTTAAATTTTATTTGAAAGTTAATTTTCTGGAAAACTTATAATCAACACTGAGCATTTCAAAGAAATTTCTGTCCACTCCAAGAAAGTAGTAGAAAGCTGTCCCTATTTTATCAAAGGGGGAATACTTCTTTTTTTGGGGGGGGGGGGAGGTGGAGGAATGAAAGGGATGAGAATTTCAATCCCACTCATAGGCAGTGGAATTTGGATTTTTTTCAAATATTCTTCAAGGGAAGGAAGTGAAACTCTCCAACAACAAACTTTGTTGTGAGAAGCTCATAATAATCGGCAGTGGTGGCATCAATACCCTCAGTGGGGATGATTTTGCTGCAAACTAATAGTAGCAACAGCAAACATAACTTTTTCCCACGGCACTGTAAGAGGAAAAATAGAGAGAGCCTGTGCGCAAAATTGTCCTCTTTCAAAGTCCCACCTGCAAAAGAACGTTTTCAGAATTTCTAACATAAAAATTTGCCTCAACACTCTCTCTACCCCATAAGCACGATACAATGAGGCTGTGAGAAAGGGGCCTTTGCTTATTTCTGTCTAGAAAGTTTTCTTTGGGCTTACATTCCTTTCCGCTGCTATTTTATAGTACTGTTAACAAAAGGCCCTTTTTTAGTGTATACGCCGTGTCTCAGCAATAAAAAAACCCTTCAAAGACTATTCCACATTTATAACATAACATACTGATAATTTATGGCGCTGTTACTCTCATTTAGGTTTTTATAGCTCATATTTATTACCCGGCAATGAAAACCACTGTTTATATTATGAATCAGTATGACATTTCTGACTAAAATTCTGAGCATTTACCCTTCTGAAACCAGGAGAGATACTCCTTCCAGTAATAAACTCCGAAGCAGGGGGAAATAAGAGCTCCACAATATATGGGTTGGCAAGGGAGCGAAGGGAGCAATTTTGGAATCGAGGGGCTAACACAGTCTTAGCTAGACCAGCCCTCGTCTCCTCAGCTTCTGCTTCATGAAGGAAGAGGCCCCTTAACATATGCCATGACTAAGTCCAGATTTCATGTGGGATACAGCAAAACCTCGATGCCAGTGTCCGAAACACTCCACAGACAGGGGAAAAAAATTAACTGACAGCAATAATTAGAACACTTTAAACTATGTTTACAACGAACAACTGCCTACACCAAGAGACTACCTCATTCTTCTTTATGTTGAGTCCGGTTCTGGAGCTTATCCAAAACCTGTGCGCTGTGCTCCTGCTTCAAGTAAACAGATGGCCACATTCTCTCCTGTTAATGAATCATTTCTCACGTTGTCCGTGTGAACAACAGCAGTAAAAGCAACAAGAAACCCACAAAGAAATGAATGGGGGGAAAGTGTAAAACATGAATGGAAGAGATGCTTGATGCAATTTTAATGCACCGGGACGGTGTTTCGTCCCCTTTCTTCTCCACCACAGCTGCCGGAACACAGTTTGAGCTATTCTGCCTGCCTACAAATTACCAGCGTTTATGATAAGATTGATATAATAACCACAGATGCTATTTACTGCGAACAATGAATGTGTAATAAATAGGCACTTGAAATGACATCTCTTCTCTCTTTCTTTTTTACCTTGTACATACACTTAAAATGCAACCATGTGGTTACTATCATTAAGCAAGACTAGAATCTCTTCTGAGAACTGGTTTACCATAAATATTCACAATGTTTCATTGTATTTCCATATCAAAACTAGGCGGCACATACATACCAGCAATATCTTGTAAAGAAGCTGGTAAAATGCAGGCTAGACAATTCTACCATTCAATGGATTTGTAACTGGCTGACTGACCGAAACAAAAGGGTGCTCATCAATGGCTCCTCTTCATCCTGGAGAGAAGTGACTAGTGGGGTGCCACATGGTTCTGTCTTGGGCCCAGTCTTATTCAACATCTTTATCAATGACTTGGATGATGGGCTTGAGGGCATCCTGAGCAAGTTTGCAGATGACATCAAATTGGGAGGGGTGGCTAATACCCCCAGAGGACAGGATCACACTTCAAAATGACCTTAACAGATTAGACAACTGGGCCAAAGCAAACAGGATGAATTTTCACAAGGAGAAATGTAAAGTACTACACTTGGGCAAAAAGAAAAAGAAAGGCACAAATACAGGATGGGAGACACCTGGCTTGAGAGCAGCACATGTGAAAAGGATTGAGGAGTCTTGGCAGACCAGCGTTTTTCAACCGCTGTTCCGCGGCACACTAGTGTGCCGCGAGATGCTGGCTGGTGTGCCGCGACGTGCCGCGACGAGAAGGGCGTTTTGTTGCCTGGTCACGTGCCGCGACGAGAAGGCGGCCACCATTAGGGGCGCTGACCCGCCGGAAAGGAAGCCGGCCGGGTCATGACGCGGGGCGAGGGGCCGCTGCACCGGCCGCAAAATCTTGGAAGGCGCGCTCCGACGTTCGCACTCGCTTCCAGTCTAGTCCCGCGAGTGGCGAGCGCAGCACAGCGCTCCTTGGCCGGCCAGGCTAGAGCGCGAGAGGGCGGAGAGCAGGCCCGTTCCTCCCTGCACACCCCAACCGCCGCCAGAGGGCCATGGCCTACGGCACCTCCACTCTGCGCCCGCTCGGCCTGATCTCAGGCCGCCTCTCCTGCCCGCCTCGCGCCTCGCTTACTGCGTGGTCCCTTCCAACTCTAAAACTCATATAATTTAGAGTTGGAAGGGACCATGCAGTAAGCGGGGCGTGAGGCAGGCAGGAGAGGCGGCCCGGGATCAGGCCGAGCGGGCGCAGAGCGGAGGCGGCGTTGGCCATGGCCCTCCGGCGGCGGTTGGGGTGCGCAGGGAGGAACAGGCCTTCGCTGCACCCGAAAAGTGGTGCCTCTGAGGGGAGGGAGGGAGGGAGGTCTGGTGGGGGGAGAGAAACACCCGGGACGCGCCTCTTTCCTCTCGAGGGGAGGGGTCTCCTGTGAGCCCCGCGTGGCACCCTTGTTCCCTCTTGGGTCGTGGAGTCGGGGGCCCTGCGAGGCTCCCCTCGACCCGAGGGCTTTTCATTCTGCCTTTTAGCAGCACTGTAAGTGGCCCTGAGGCCTTTGGGCATGAAGGGCATTTCGGGCACTTGACCAATGGCAGCAACGACCCTAATGCCGGAGTCTCCTTCCCCCCATGTCCCCCCCTAACGCCTGAGAATGTTTGTACTGTGTGGCAAGGAAAAATAAATTAAAAAGAGCCACCCAGGCTTAAAGTCAACAAAGGGCATTAACAAATGGCCTATATATAAAGAGAATTACTTTATACATACCGGGTAGTCAATATAGGCACAGAGTTAAATTTTTTAACTTTTTTAATGGTGGTGTGCCTCGTGATTTTTTTTCATGGAACAAGTGTGCCTTTGCCCAAAAAAGGTTGAAAAACACTGTGGTAGACCACAAACTTGACATGAGTCAACAGTGTGACGCAGCAGCTAAAAAAGCCAATGCAATTCTGGGCTGCATCAACAGGATACTGACAAGCTGGAACGTGTCCAGAAGAGGGCAACCAAAATGGTCAAAGGCCTGGAAACGATGCCTTATGAGGAACGGCTTAGGGAGCTGGGTATGTTTAGCCTGGAGAAGAGAAGGTTAAGGCGTGATATGATAGCCATGTTCAAATATATAAAAGGATGTCATATAGAGGAGGGAGAAAGGTTGTTTTCTGCTGCTCCAGAGAAGCAGACACGGAGCAATGGATTCAAACTACAAGAAAGAAGATTCCGCCTAAACATTAGGAAGAACTTCCTGACAGTAAGAGCTGTTTGGCAGTGGAATTTGCTGCCAAGGAGTGTGGTGGAGTCTCCTTCTTTGGAGGTCTTTAAGCAGAGGCTTGACAGGCATATGTTAAGAATGCTTTGATGGTATTTCCTGCTTGGCAGGGGGTTGGACTGGATGGCCCTTGTAGTCTCTTCCAACTCTATGAGTCTATGATTCTATGATCTTGTCTTCTCACACAATTCACTTTTCTCGGTATCATTTCGCCCACTCTGAATTTTGTCCATTTCATTTCTCCTTCCGCTTTTGGGAAGTGTGAGCTTTCCTTTGCTTAGGGTTAAAGGCTGCCAACCCAAGCCTCCTCCTCTGCTGTAAGCTTCATAGACCCAGACCTACAGAGATAAATGGATGAGCAAGTAATTAAGATGCTTTCGACAACTTTTAAACAAATCAGGGTTTTATTGACAGAGTAGAAAGGGGAATCCGTCTTAAAACAATGGAATTTATACCACGGAGATATTCATATGTTCTTCCTGCTTGCTGAAGGTTCAGCACCCAAGATTCATGGAACATCATTTTATGGGAATGTTGGGTGACACAGTTGATCAAATTATGTTATTAGAACCATTCCGTCAAATTAACCCATCCATATGATATAGGGCTACTATATACCCCATGAAAAGCCTCATCCCATTATATTCTCTGCAGCAATAACACAACTGTGAAAGGTGCATCTGAGCCTATCTGCAAGACAAAAGAAACCAACGACCCTATCCATGTTTTTGCATGTAAGTATGTAAGAGCCGGGACACGGGTAGCGCTGTGGTCTAAACCACTGAGCCTAGGGCTTGCCGATTGGAAGGTTGGCGGTTCGAATCCCCACAACGGGCTGAGCTCCCGTTGCTTGGTCCCAGCTCCTGACAACCTAGCAGTTCGAAAGCACACCAGTAAAAGTAGATAAATAGGTGCTGCTCTGGCAGGAAGACAAACGGCGTTATCATGCGCTGCTCTGGTTCGCCAGAAGCGGCTTTGTCATGCTGGCCACATGACCCGGAAGCTATACGCCGGCTCCCTCGGCCAGTAAAGCGAGATGAGCGCCGCAACCCCAGAGTCGGTCACGACTGGACCTAATGGTCAGGGGTCCCTTTACCTTTAAACCTGAGTTTGCTTCACTTCAATTTATATTCTTGATACTTCTCGAGTTTTCTGAGGCTCCTTCGGTCTTTCATTTAACATCTGCCCTTCAGTATACAGTGGTACCTCAGTTTAAGAACAGCCCTGTTTACAAACAATTCAGTTTACGAACTCCGCAAAACCGGAAGCAGTGTCTCGGTTTGTGAACTTTATCTTGGTCTAAGAATGTAATCCGAACAGTGGAAGGGCACTGGCAGTGGGAGGCCTCATTAGGGAAAGTGCGCCTTGGTTTAAGAACGGTTTCGGGTTAAGAATGGACTTCCGGAACTGATTAAGTTCGTAAACCGAGGTACCACTGTAATGTAAGTTGAGGACAGCATATGTATTGGAATATGAATTTGTGTATGCCAAATGGAGAGAAAGTGAAGCATGTATGTCAGAGGGGCAACGTGGCTACTCTAGAGTAACTCCGCCTGAGTCCAGTTTGTCTTCATTTTTTTTTATAATAATTTTTATTGATTTTTATAGAAACAAAACATACAAAACATACAAAATAAGCTCAGTCCCTTCATTTACCCTCCACCCACAAGACCACTTCTGCCACCAGTGATACCCATGGGCATTGGGAAACAAAGGGGTCCATTTTAAGCTGGGTTTGACCTCCCCCCTCCCTCCTCCCCCCTCATCCCCCCCCCTGCCACTGAGAGGACAGAGGCGGAGGATCTCTGAGGTTTGGTTTGTCCCCCAGCTAATTCTCCAATATAACACTTTAGTTAACAACAAAACAACAGATAGGGGGGAAAAACAAGAAAAAAGAAAAAGAAAAAAGAAAAAAATATATAAATTCCAAGTCTTATTCTCTTAACAGTTTGCTTGCGGCTTCCCCGGTTCTCTTCCTCCTGGATTTTCTAACTTCTTCAATTGATTATGGCGGGTTTTCTATTCTAATTCAAAATCTTATTCTTATCATATTGACTTAATCCTCATCCTTCTTCATGCTGCCCCCCTCCGAGTCCCCTCCTGCCACTAGGGTAACCCGAGGGTTTCAGCAGTCAAAAGGTTCCATTTTTGTGTCTGGGTTTCCTTCCACCCCTCCCTCTCCCCTCAAAACACCCCCTGCCACTGGATGCAAAGAGTAAAGAGAGGGAAACAGGCAGTTCTCTACCCAAACACCTGTCTGATCACTAAAAATATTAAAAATAAACTCTAACATATTTCCTCAGCCATTCTTCTGCTCCCTCCAGAAAACTCTTAACCCTAAACTTTTAAAACTATCTCCTTCCCCCCTCCCAATGTCCCTTCCCCCAATTGGATCAGCATATCCTTTAGCAGGCCAAGATTCAGAAACCGTCATTCATCAACCAGAAAAATAACCTTAAACTAAAGTTTTCACCCCACACCAGTTCTTTTTCCCACTTCCACTTCCAGTCCTTTGCTCCCCCCTCTTCCTGCCTATCCCCCCCCCTCACTAACTCCACTCCACATTTCAGTCCCTCCAGGGTTTACATTTCCATCAATCTTCTCTTCACTTTGCTTCTCCTTGTCGGCCTCGTCTCCTTGTTCAAATCTTTGTTTTTCATCATCCAACACATATTTTTTTTGGTCCAAATCAGTCTCCAAGTTATCAAATTGTTGCTCCTCACACACAGTCTCAGTCTCAAAATTGTCCTCTAAATCTTGATCTTGCACCTCATTCTCCGTTGCTGTTGGATTCAAACATTGCCGTTCCTTGTAAATATCTTCCCATATTTGAAAATAGTTCAGCACAGCCTTCTGGAAGGCTCGAGAAAACTTTGTTTTCATACTTCACTTAACCACAGGCAGACCAGAGATAAGGGCTGAAGGGTACTGGAAAATTCCTCTCTACCACGTTGTCGGCTCCATCTTGGCTGATCTTCTCCTTTGTCTTTAACTTCATCACAGTTCAAATTTAAATTCCCATTAAATTACTTCTGAATCCTCTTCAATCAGTTTTTATAATCCACAACAATAAAGTCGAATTTCTTAATCCTTTTAGCAATTTGACAGCTTTTGACAGCTGTCAAAACGTCTTCCCCCTTGTTACTGCTGAACCTCAAGGGGTATCGACACCGGGGGCTAGGAAGGTTTTGTAAAGTCTTTCTTTCTCTCGGGTCCACAATCTAGAAAAGACTTCCCCTTTCGGCTTGAGGATATTTAATGCGCCTCCCGATTGACCATTTGGAAGAGATCGGCTTCCGTTGTTTTGAAATCTCTTCCTATCTTCAGAATTGAAATTTTAAAGTCCAAATAAAGATTTGACTTACTTTGTAAAAGTCTTTTATTTTCTTGGAAGAATCCGCCGCTTGCAGGCTGAGGACTCAGAGCTTCACTTCAAGGAGGTAAGATGAAACCCAAAAATGGCTCCCGCGACTCCACTCCGCTGGCTCTTGATCGCTCTACGGAGCTCTCGGGCAGCGGAGGAATCGCGTCCGGAGCAAGCAGCTGGGCGCTATGTCACCAGGACTCTCTACCTGATGTTTTGTTGGGGAGTCCGCTCGCTCTGCGGACTCCCCCCCCCACGAAGCCAGGGACTTCGGAGCGCGAAGTCCCTGCGTCCTTTTTCCACCAGCGCGACGGACCGGAAGCCTCTTCTTCCAGTTTGTCTTCAAAGACGTTTATTGTGCTATTTATTTACAGTGTAGAGACAGCTTAAAACATGACCTCTCATCCCGAATCAGAATCTGGCAATGGCGTATGTCTGTTCCTACGCCAGCAAAGTAGTCTGGGCACCCCAAAACGCCGCCCCCTTGACCTGTGTTGCGGCGCTCTCCTTACTTCTGGCGCCGGAAGGAGCGATGCCCTTTCAGCTTCCTCCCTCAGCAGTCGGTGCCCTGGCTCTGCAGCATTCCTAAGCGTCTGCCTGTATCCCTCCGCCCCCGAGCTTTCCCATTGTTCCACCCTCTGATTTCTCTCCTCCTCCGAGTCTCCCCCTCCCCCTCTGGCTGCTTCAGAACCACTGGGGCTCTCTGTACTTGACGAGGTGGACGTCAGGATGATGGGGGCTGGCTCCCTGTAGGGAGTCACCCTTACATCATACATTAGCAACACCGCTGGGCACGGGAATGGGGAAAATGTATTTTCTTATATCCCTTGAACACCTGAACTTTTCAACTCCTACAGATTATTTCATCCCATTGCACTTGTGTTACATGGGGCACTTCATTGTTCCAGTGTTAAAAATATCACCTCAAAGCCTCCATACCCACAGTGCTCTGTTTTCACCGTGCTTTCATTTCTGGTTCACGAAGCTTCACCCAGGCACACGGGCGCATTGTATTGTTTCATATTTCCCTTTGCAAATGAGCAGTTCCGCTTGCACACCCTCTGAGTTTAAGAGCAATAAACATCCCAAAGTACGGGGAATCACAAATGAAGGGTAGGCTTTTGACCTTTTTGTTCCAAGGCTCTCTATCATGAGTCGCATTTATCAACAAGTGACAGGATTTTCTGCTTCGCTGCTCAGGTAGAAAACACTGACATTAATTGCACACACATCCTTAAAACAACAACAACAATTCGGCCAGGAGGAGCTATTATATATATATTTTGCCATAATTTAACATTTCTCAAGTTCCCCCCCCACACACAAAAAAAAGATACCGCCTAGTAATCTGGTTATTTCAGAAGCTTAAATTCAGTAGTACCTGCTGTCCATTGGCAGAAGGCAGGGAGGTCAATTGTAGGAGGAGCCAGAAACCAGCAACAAGCTCAGAAAGAACCCATTTCATGCAGTGCCATCTCACCTTAGTTTTATCCCAATAATCTTCTCTCCACTGAGTTCTATAGATGCAACAAGGTGAGCAAGGTGACAGCCAGAGCCACTATCCAGACTAGTAAGAAGGTGGGGGAGGCTAAGTTCAGGTCGATGGACCACTATCCCCAGTGCCTAAATAAGACCAGAATGCAGATGCCAAGATTTTGACTTGCACAGCCCATTTCCTTTATTTTGAAATAACTTCACTGGCTGCCTGTTTGATTTCTACCCCAAATCATAGTGCATAGTGCTGACTTCTTTTAAAGTCAGAACAGAGAGAGCTTTAAAGAGAGTTTTCTCTCCAAAAACCAAAAAAAAAAAAAAAAGGAAAGGGAGAAAGAAGGAAAATGAGAAGAGTTGTTGAAGGAGTTGTTCTGTCATTCTGCCTAGTTTCCCTAGGGTCAGATTTCCTTTTTCCTTACAACTCTATGAAATAGCGACTTAAGTGCTGGGATGGGACAGAACTGTGTTTCAATCCTCAGTCAGTCATGGAGTTCATTGAGTTGACCTGGGCCTCTTGATTCTTTGGAAGTAAGGTAGATTTTCTTCTTCTTCCAATTGATAGTTTTAATACATATTTTATATTTGATGTCAGCAATGTAGAGGCTTTTACTATAAAATGGTATACAAATTCTGAATGATAAAGATGAAAAGAGTAAATAGAGGAACAGATGAGTACTTTTCTAGAGAGTTTATTAAATTGTCATGACTAGAACAATAAACTTAACAAATTTCATTTAGAGCTTGTTGTGGAATGAGATAATGCTTTCCAAATCTGAGTAACAGTGAGAATGTTTTTATTGAACTCTTACTTAAAACAAAACAAAACAATGCACCTCAGTTCATTAAACCAACCATTAAATCAGGCTTCCTCGACTTCAGTCCTCCAGATCTTTTGAGACTACAATTCCCTTCATCCCTAACCACTGGTCCTGCTAGCTAGGGATCATGGGAGTTGTAGGCCAAAAACATCTGGAGGGCCGAGGTTGAGGGAGCCTGCATTAAATGCTTAATTTCCCCCACTGAGGATGAGTACATCCTGCGGCTTTCCACTGTTGTTCCACTCCCTTTCTGCCCACGCCTTTCAACTTTCAAGCTCTGGAGTTTCTTGACAGGAACATGAAGTATTACACATTTCTCCAAATCCCCAGACTCATCTTGCCCTACTTATGTGACCCTGGATCCATCAATCATTCAATCAACTTGGTGTGTGCATGTCCTCTTGAGTGCGGCATTGCAGTTTATGTACAACGAATCTCAAGTTGCAGCACATAAAAGCTGCTGGTTGATAAGCTAAAGCATACTTTTGCCTGAGCTTCCCCTTTGTCTTGCATCTAGCTTGAACGGTGTAAAGTAGGCCCGGGGAGAAGGTTTTGTGGGCTCAGGAAATGTGAGTCCATGGTGGAGTATGCAGACAGCCAGTAAATACCCAGAGATGTGTGTTGGAGGAAAATTGGGCACAACTTGATTACAAATGGAAAGCTTTGGTGCAGACACTGAGCATATATCCATTGATCAACCAGCTCACCTGCTCGTTGATGAAGAATTTGGGATATTCAAGTTAAGTGTGAGTGTCTGGAGGCGGTTGGAGGTTGGATGGCGGCTAACAGATTGAGGTTGAATCCTGACAAGACAGAAGTACTGTTTGTAGGGGACAGGAGGCGGGCAGGTGTGGAGGTCTCCCTGGTCCTGAATGGGGTAACTGTGCCCCTGAAGGACCAGGTGTGCAGCCTGGGAGTCATTTTGGACTCACAGCTGTCCACGGAGGCACAGGTTAATTCTGTATCCAGGGCAGCTGTTTATCAGCTCCATCTGGTACGCAGGCTGAGACCCTACCTGCCCGCAGACTGTCTCGCCAGAGTGGTGCATGCTCTAGTTATCTCTCGCTTGGACTACTGCAGTGCGCTCTACGTGGGGCTACCTTTGAAGGTGACCTGGAAACTACAACTAATCCAGAATGCGGCAGCTAGACTGGTGACTGGGAGCAGCCGCCAAGACCACATAACACCAGTCTTGAAAGACCTGCATTGGCTCCCAGTACGAACACCAGTCTTGAAAGACCTGCATTGTCTCCCAGTACGTTTCCGAGCACAATTCAAAGTGTTGGTGCTGACCTTTAAAGCCCTAAATGGCCTCAGGCCAGTATACCTGAAGGAGCGTCTCCACCTCCATTGCTCTGCCCGGACACTGAGGTCCAGCGCTGAGGGCCTTCTGGCGGTTCCCTCGCTGCGAGAAGCCAAGTTACAGGGAACCAGGCAGAGGGCCTTCTCGGTGGTGGCGCCCACCCTGTGGAACGCCCTCCCACCAGATGTCAAAAAGAAAAATAACTACCAGACTTTTAGAGGACACCTGAATGCAGCCCTGTTTAGGGAAGCTCTTAATCTTAAAGAAATTAGTGTATTCTAATATTTCTGTTGGAAGCCACCCAGAGTGGGTTTCCCCAGCCAGATGGGCAGGGTATAAATAATAAATTATTATTATATTATTATTATTATAAGTGGTCCCTCTACAGTGTGAACTGCATCTAGTGAACCTCAATTGGCGATGGGCAGGGGCAATGTGGCTCTTCAGCCCACAAGTGGGGCATCTGACAGCAAGCATTGCCCTCCAAGATCTCTTATCCCTCCAGAGCAGCCCCTGGTCTTAGTGTTAAAACAGAAGACGACCAGCTGATCTCCAAAAGGGGGCAGGGTGGTATTTCATAATCTTGCCATGGTGATGGAGGACTCTTTCAAGTCCGTATAAACTCTGCACGTTTTTATCCAGAATTATGTTCTGTTAACCTGCATTGTGTACACACAGATTTCAATATGTTTAAATGCATTCAACAGAATCACAATAATGGAAAAGCAGAGTTCTAGCATGTGTGAGGGAGCTCCAGCTCAGGGAAGCTTATAGGGATGGAAATATGGCTGCAGCCAGTGAGCTTGCTCCTATAGCCCCCACAAACCCAGGGTGTCGTTTACTGTGTATGGAATCAGAATATTTGAAGAGAGCTTTTACTAAAGATAGAAGACTCTTAGTCACTGAGAGAAGGCTTGCTAATTGTGAAAGCAGAGAAGTATATTGAGCTTCATAGACTGAGAAACACAAATTTGTTTTGGGTTTTTTAATTGCACATTTTTTTCCTATCTCGTCAGCAATTCGTGATACTTATAAAGCTCTTCTACTGTCTTATATTTCCTGGTTAGGAGGTAAAGGGAGAGAGGTGTTTTTTTTTTAAGAAACAACAAAAACAGAACTATTTATTATTTCAATTAGACTTCCGGAATAGGAACACAAGCAACTTTCTTCTCGAATATTTAGTGAGCTATTGGGATTAGAATTTATTTTTCAAAAATGCCATTTGTGAAGCAAAGATACTTTGAGCTGGGGAATAAATAAGACAGATCGTTAGCATGAAAGCTTTGAAACGAACCGCAACAGAAATCGGTACACATAACAGAAAGTTAAGGACAGGCATAATAATGATATTGTGAGAATGCTAAGATCCTAAAGGAATTGTCTCCATTTTATTTGAAGTGGTAAGCACCAGAAGGACCAAATTCATGGATGGTTAACTCATTTGGAGTTCCCAAAGTATTATTCATGATTATTTATTATATCATTCTTCATTTGAAGAATGCATTTTTTTAAAAAAAAATTATTTGGCAAAATATGCTGCCCGCAAAATCCACCTTCACTCTGCCTAATGATGAAAAGCCTAAACAGGCTGGGCAACCCTGTTTCAGCCCGAAGCCTACAATATCTTCCAGGGGGCACATGTTAGTGGAGGGAGAAGCTGGAAGCAAAAATGGGCAGCCAAATGAATTGGAATGTTAACTTAGTATATTCAATTAGTTTCTACACACACACTCAGACACTCCTCTCTATCCTTCATCCAGGCAAGCAAGAGGCATTATCAGAGTTCAATGACACACTCCAGCCAGCTAAAAACACTCAAGGAAGGTGTCAAGCATAGTTCGTGAAGTGTGTGGCCTGGGGAAAGTGGGTGTGGCTGGGGAGGGGTGTGGCCTGGGGAGACTCCCAAAGGCCAGATAGAGAGATATGGAATGGCACACTTGAGACTCCCCTACCCTTGCATAAGCAAAGGCAAGAAATTGTGGGAAACCAAAACAGATCTCTTAGCTATTTTCTTCTGAGCCATGCAGAATGATGCAGCAGTTTCACCCTCGAAGCCCTAGTGGTGAAGTAGACTCCACACACCAGTCTTTTAAGACGACTCTTTCCTTGGAGGATAGCAACTATTAAAAGGAGTATTGTGCAGATATACTAAGTCCAATGCAATGTGTTTCACTCTCTTGAGCCCAAGAGAGGGTCTTCTTGCTTCTAAAACTCCTTTGAAGCATCCCATAAATTATAACTTGTCTGCCCTCACCAGCTCCTCCGAGCAGCATGTTCTTGGAGTCTGCAAACTCAGTGCAACAACCAGCCAATCTCTAATTCCCACCCCTTCTATCACTACCTAAGACACACACATACTCACATTTAAAGGTAATGATTTTAAAGGTAACAAATTCAGCATTTCTGTGACTTTGATTGGAGTCAGAAGATTTTGCAGCTGTTACATTACGTTGCATGGGTTTTCTTTTCCCCCAATACAATTTATTCTTTGCAAAATACATTCTTCTAATAAATACAGTACCAGTACAAATACTAACAAGATCCAGATTCAATACTGTAAGCTCTTATATTTTCTGATGCACTTAGTGTAATTCAGCCAAGAACTGGTGTCCTTCTCAAGAAGTTGATCCAAATAAGTTGCAGGGCATTTAGTTCACAATTTATCTTCAGATCACGTAAAAAAGAAAGCTCTATCATGTGTAGGAAGGAGTTATCAGAGGGTGGCATAAAATAAGCAAGAGGAAAATATATTACCAGGAGCCTTGGATGTATGGGATAGGGCAATATATAAATGTGGAGGTTTACTGCAGGAACTGTTGTGTTAACACCCTATGTTTACAGTTACTTTTACAAGGCGCTGGCATTATTGGAAGGCAAACTTTTGCGAAAGAGTTTGAAGCAGCATCAACGTGCCTGAAGACAGGTGTGTTATAGTTAGATTGATGCACTTCCCCAAAGGTATAACGTTCATAATTAATACCTAAATTAATTCCAGTGCTACTAACAAGCACATTTGGTGGAAGCTGATAATTATCTGCAGCATTGTATTTAAACACTTGGGACACCCAAGGAAGTGAGCGATGAGTCATCAACTATTTTCTTAAAAGAGATCATGCTTACGAGCACATGACAATTAATAAACGGCATTTGCACTCTAATTGCCACCTGCAATTGACTTCCAATCCAGTCGTTCATTCCTCCTGGTAGTGTAATGTATCTTTTGTCCTACAGAACCTTATTACACGTCATTGTCACTTTTCTTTCTTTGCTGTCACAAATTCCAATAGGAGTGACAGGAGCAATGATACGAATGATCGTATTTCATGGGTTGCTTTCAAGGCGGCATTGACAGGGGTGCAAATCCAGTGCCATATGGCACAATTCTCTTGTATAAAACTTTCATCTTAGCATATGGCTTTTCTTTCTTTTCTCTCCCCCCCCCCTTTCTTCTTTATTTCTGGGTCAACAGTTTCTTTAGTCTTGACAGCAACAACAACATTTACACTGTTTGTTAAACAAATTAAAGTACAGTTGCAATGTGAGAGAGCTTTACATAGAAACTCTTGTCATTTCCATTATTAAAAGTGTCAGAACAACACTGCTGTTGGGATAGAGGATGATACCCTATTTGCTGGTAAACTAAACATCTACGATAAATTTTGGAAGCATTGCAGCAGGGCCTGGTTGATGGATTGTCAATATTGATAATTTTTTAAAAAATTGTTTTTGAGGCAGCCCTGGTGTTTAGGTAAGTCTAGAGTTGGGAGATCAGCTGTTGTGCTTGTGGAGAGAACATGGTAGCTGCCCTTTAACAGTGAAACTACAGTGATCTTGGGGGGAAACTAAGCCTAGGTTTGCCCAGATATAATACAATGGGAAAGAGGATTGCTTGAATTCTAGGAGAGAATCAGCCAGTGCTCCAGGTCTGAATGAAGAGGAAGTGGTAGTGATGGATTAGTGGTTATTGGCAACAGAGAATCTGTTTGTGGGGGACAGGAGGCGGGCGGGAGGCGGGCAGGTGTGGAGGACTCCCTGGTCCTGAATGAGGCAACTGTGCCCCTGAAGGACCAAGTACGCAGCCTGGGAGTCATTTTGGACTCACAGCTGTCCATGGAGGCACAGGTTAATTCTGTATCCAGGGCAGCTGTTTATCAGCTCCATCTGGTACTCAGGGCTGAGACCCTACCTGCCTGCAGACTGCCCCCCAGAGTGGTGCATCCTCTAGTTATCTCTTGCTTGGACTACTGCAATGCACTCTATGTGGGGCTACCTTTGAAGGTGACCCAGAAACTACAACTTATCCAGAATGCGGCAGCTAGACTGGTGACTGGGAGTGGCCGCCGAGACCACATAACACCGGTCTTGAAAGATCTACATTGGCTCCCAGTATGTTTCCGAGCACAGTTCAAAGTGTTGGTGCTGACCTTTAAAGCCCTAAACAGCCTCGATCCAGTATACCTGAAGGAGCGTCTCCACCCCCATCGTTCTGCCCGGACACTGAGGTCCAGTACCGAGGGCCTTCTGGCGGTTCCCTCGTTGCGAGAAGCCAAGTTGCAGGGAACCAGGCAGAGGGCCTTCTCGGTGGTGGCACCCACTCTGTGTAATGCCCTCCCTTCAGATGTCAAAGAGAAAAACAGCTACCAGATTTTTAGAAGACATCTGAAGGCAGCCCTGTTGGGGGAGTCTTTTAATGTTTAATGGATTGTTTTATTTGGTTTTTTTCTGTTGGAAGCCACCCAGAGTGCCTGCGGAGACCCAGCCAGATAGGCAGGGTATAAATAATATATTATTATTATTATTATTATTATTATTATTATTATTATTATTAGGGAGAGATGTTCCACATTAATTAGAGGAAGGACTATAGAGGTAGAAACCATGCTTTGCATTCAAAAATTCCCAACTTCAATTCCTGGCTATTCCAAGTAGTGTAAGGAAGATGCACGTCTGAAAATCTGGGGGAACCATTGCCACTCATTATAGACCAGCCTTGTTCAATCTGGTATCCTCCAGATCAGTGTTTCTCAAACTTTGGTCTCCAGCTGTTTTTGGACTACAATTCCCATCATCCCTGACCACTAGTACTGCTAGCTAGGGATAATGGTAGTTGGATCTTCAGCTGTTTTGGACTACGACTCACATCACCCCTAGCTAGCAGGGCTAGTGGCTAGGGATGATGGGATTTGTAGTGGAAAAAACAGCTGGAGACCAAAGTTTGGGAAACACTGCTCCAGATGTTGTTGGATTCCAACTCTTATCACCCCAAGCATACATGACCAATGAGAGCTGCAGTCCAAGCCATCAAGATGGCAGCAGTTTATGGGTGTCTAGTCTAGCCAATCTGAGCTAGATAAACCATTGGTCTGACTTCCAGTATAAGGCATAACCACCAGTTCTCCCCTGCCAACATCACAATGCAACCACCATATTGGCAATCCTGTGTTTGCAACGTATAGTATGGTGACGAGTGTCCAGTAAATAGTCAAAACATCTAGCTGAAGTTTTATGGCTGTCATTTTGGGGTGATCATTAACTCACCGCAATTCCATTCTACAATAGTAACCCGAGACCGTTCCATTCTTTGAGTGGTCGGGACATGCAGCATATTTTGTAAAAAATACACTGAGTGTTAGCAAGGTTCCTTTTGCAAGGCAGCCCTAATTAAAGGCTGAGTCAATCTCTGTGCCTTTGCTGGCGGTGAGCATTAAAATATGTTTTGTGCCTTAATCCAGATGACAGGGGAAAGGAATGGTTTCTAATACATCTTTCTTTCTTTTTCATTCTGATTGTGCTGAGGCAGTGGCAATGCTGGAAGGAACGGTGGTTTGTGGAAATGTGCTAAGAGGCCAGATATGAAAAAGAGTGATCTTAACGACTACACCTTGTGGCTAGACAGGAATCAAATTACCTTTGAGGAGATAACATCGAAGCCTTATAAATCAAGACAAAATACCGATTTTCTAGAGAAGGAAATATACGGCTTCCACGAGACCAGCTGAGCAGAGGGGAGAATGCACTTAAGGTAATTTCTTTTGAAATAACTTGAAGTAGGGTTAACAGATTCTTAATACGACGCAAATGAAATGCAGCATGTATACCTGGTAATCGGAATCCTATTTTCTGAGAATTGGAAAGTGTCTCCTTTCTCAAGGTCACAAGTGACCTTCACACCAAACAGAGTCTCAGGATGGAAAATGCTAGACATAATGTTTCTGGATTGTGGAAAGCAAATTGCCATGGCAATAGGTGGTGTCAGAGGTGCTGATGTGGCTACTAGACTTTTATTAAGTGCTGATTATTTACAGTGCTCAGAGCGATCTATATACATGCTTACGGTGAGGTGTCAGTACCTCCGAATGGAGATTGGCGCGTTTTCTTCCAGCAAAGAAGCTTTGGGAGACCCAGCCTCTTCCCCCTACGTTTTCTTTTTTAAAAAATATATTTTTATTAATTTTTCCAATTAAAACCAATTATATCACATTATTTCAAATTATACACATATATATCAATCAAACCGATAATTATACCAAATCATCTAAAAATTTTTGGGGGTTCCCATGCTTCAAGAAATTGGGGATTCCTCGCAACCGTCTACTGCCGTCTTTTTTCTAAAATTCAAATCGTCTCTCCGGGTCCATAATAATCCAGATCTTTCCCTTACAGTCACATAGATGTTTTCCTCTTTCAACCGATTGTTTCCCAGCTGCTGAGATAAATATCAAACAAGGTTTCACAAATGTTCTTTCTCCTGTGTGGGTTAATCAGTCCAGCCTCCCCATAAATCTTCTTGGTCTGGAGCTCCCTGTTGCGTCGTCAACACGAAGCAGCGCCATCTTAAAAAACTCAAATCACTTTCGTTTTCTCTCATAACCATGTAGATTAACGATCTTTGTAAAATTTACAGCTTTTCCAGGCAGAAGATCCAGACATCAAAGACTCTTGGTAAATTAATGGATCTCCTTGCCCTATAGCTGAACTTAGCTTTAGGTCGCTGCTCCAATTCAAAGTGCGTCACAGCTCATAAATCCTCCAAACGCGTCCAGGCACTCCTCCCGTCCAACTAGAGGGGGGCTTTTCTCGTCGGCAACTCCACATCTTTAAAAAATATGCTCAGTAACAACAGTTTATAAAGCTCAACTCACACAGTTTTTTGCTTCTCTTTCACTCCAAACAAGCCAGGACATCGCGTCTGGGAAGGTACGAAGTAACTCATATGAAGAAAAATAAAAAAAAAACTCACTTCCCTTATCGCTCCGTCCCCATCAATCCTTCTTCCAGATGAAATACAGCCTTTGACTCCTCTCCCTCAGCAGCATAAATTTCTCAGCAGTAAACAGCGCTTCTTCCCCTCCTTCTGAAGTATGTCCATAGATTTAAGCCTAATTATCTTCTTTAACCATGGAAATCCCCGCCATGCAGATTAGCGTCCGGGAGTCCCGGCTCTCGTAAGTGCTTCAGCCCAAGCTCCCCCCACTCCAAAAACAGTCGGAGTGGGTCTGGGGGCATCGCGGGCCAGCGGCCCCTCTCCGTAACCCCCGGAGAGGGTAGGGGGTTGCCATTTACTCCCCTAGCAACCGCCAAATTCCTTACGAAGGTCGGAGGGATGGAAAACAGGTCCGCCATTCCTGCAGGCGGGAACCGGAACCCCTCTTCCCCCTACGTTTTCGGCGCAATTCCAGAGTTGGGGGAATTGGCCTTCCCCCCGGGCTCCCCCCTTCCTGTCCCACCTGGGTCATGGGCTCCGCAACCTTGCCTGAGCCTCGGACACCACTTCCTGATTCTCCGCTGGAGGCAGAGCTCTCCCTGCTCTCCCCAGCGCTTGGGGATGGGCTGGAACTTAAGATGGGAGGGACTTCCCTGTATCCCTTGTCCCTCACAGGTGGGCTAATATATAAATATTAGGATGAATCATGCAGTGAACATAAGATCCGACCAAAGGCTCATTTATTCAGCATTCTGTCCCCGCAGTGGCCAACTAGATGCCAATGTGGAGCCCACAAACAGCAGCGCTCACCTCACCTGTGATTCCATCTGCTGATATTCAGAGGTGAAGCTCCTCAAATACTGGCACCATCATGGCTATAGGTTATTGGCAGTTGCTTGGGGAGAGATCCATCAGGGCTCCAGTGGCATGCAGACATGCCCGTTGATATTAAGCAAACTATCCTGTTTAAAGTGTGCAGCCATTTCGGTCTTCAATGCAGTGAGACGAAACCTACTCTGCGGTTGGCAGTTCCCTAGCAGCGACGCTTGTCCTTTACAGGCAGATATAATTGTTTAATGCAATGTAACTACAAGAGAGAAGATTTTCATAAGCATCTGTTGCGGAACAATAGTGCTTTGAAATGGGAAAATGCATTCTTTCACCATAAAATTAAACATTCCAGATGAAGAGGAGGCTTGGAAAGTGACGCACATGGTTTTTCTCAATAAAGTCAGTAAAGGGTTACACTTTGCTCACTGCTTAGCCCTCTAATAGGTCCAGGCACCTGCATCAACTGACTACTCCTATTGACTCGTCAGATCTGGTATGTCCCGCCCCCTAAGGTCATTGTCACAGTTCAGGCAATGGGATAGCATTTGGAGCTGTGGATTTGGAAACAGCGCCCCACAACCTGACCCAAAGGCAACGTCCTTGCCCAGATATTGATGGAATAGATTCAAATCAGGGCCATCTATTCAATTTGAAGGACCCCCTTTTGTGGTCCTATTTTTGGAGTTCATTTCTTAAAGACTGTGAACACTAAAGTCTCATGCACCTTTAGGATCTGTCATGGCTTTGATAACACCATGATCTGTAATAATAATAATAATAATTTTATTATTTGTACTCCACCTATCTGACTGGGTTGCCACAGCCACTCTGAGCAGCTCCCAGCATATATAAAAACATTAAAAACGTTTTTTAAAAAAAAACTACAGAGGGCTGCAATCTTTGCAGAGATTGCTGGGGTGGGGCATTAGGGACAATTAATCATGGAAACCAACCAAAGGGTTCTAGCCATGCTCTGCTTCTGAAGATCCACTCAAATATTTTGGAATCTACACATCTTGCAAACTTTGGGTTGATCTCAGATCTCCACACACACACACACACACACACACACACAGAGAGAGAGAGAGAGAGAGAGAGAGAGAGAGAGAGAGAGAGAGAGAGAGAGATTTGGTATTTCTGGTGAAATTGCTCAAAACAAATATGCTTTAAAATGGCTCAGTTACAAACTAGGTGCAAAGTCATTGTCTGCCCATCACTATTTTCATTATTCTTTGATTGTGGGGAAAATAGAAGTACCAATAGCTGGAGACTTGTGCATAAGGTGTAGCAATGGCACAACAGGACTAGGAGAGTAGATATTTTGCAAATGTGAAGATGGTACTGAAAAGCTGCTACTGAGGCCATAATTAAGTAGTAACATGAAAGTTTGCCTTAAGGATAATTGAAATCACTATGTTTGCTTGAGGTGATATTATTGCTTACAAACATAAAAAGGAGCAGACTATTTTTGCACACTAATAATACAAAGCTTAAGGTAATAGCTATAATGTCTATTCTAACCAATTTGGCCCTATGGGCATGAATGCAAAAATAATTTGGGACGCTTTCCAAAGTTAATCAGCATTTACAATATTTTTCTCATTAAACTGCCAGCAAACTAGTTACGTTGTGAGTGTAACCATGGAAATAAGAAGATGTGACACAAGGTGAAGTGTGTTAAAATGAAGGCCATTTCATTCAAATTATAAACAAATATCTGCAGGGGGACATTCTGTGCAGGTAACTAATAAACTACAAATCCAAGTGAGACACGCCCTCTCCCTTAAGCCACATTCATTCAGGTGAGTAGGGTGGCTTTCTTGATCTTGTAGGACCTTTCCTACAATACTGTTCCCCAAGGTGACCCTTACCATACCAACAGGCCTCCCAACATTGGAAGGAAGCATCAGGATTTCTGCCCCTAAAGGCATAGCTGCCAAATTATCCCTTTTTTACAGGGATTTTCCCTTATGCTGAATAGGCTTCCTCGTGAGAAAAGGGAAAACTTGGCAGCTATGCTAAAGGTGCCTAAGGATGCTCTCCTAACCTTACTCCACCTGTTGAATTCTCATACTACCTGCCACTGAATTCCCATATTACCTGCCCATATTACCTTCCCCTACCCGGTGTGAGTAAAGTTGTACAGGTCATGCTGTCAAGAAAATATCATTGCTCCAATTGGACAAGTGAATTTCATCCAGCTTTTGGAATCAGTCCTTGTATATTTCATCTCAGGATAATGCATAGTGTCGCCCTCATTGCTAGGCAGGTTGATACAGATCTCCCCATTCACTTTCACTCTCATTTAGAGTCACCATCTCCCCTCCACACCCTCCTGGGCAAAATATCTGGCCAAACTATGGCAAATTCCAGCCAATAATGCCGAAGAGCACAAAATCCAAGCATGTCAGCATTTGCCCTTCAAGATCCCCAAATGAACCACTAACAGGTGAGTGGTCTCCTCGGGAGACAAAGGTGGAATCATGTTGAAAAAAGGTATTGCGTGCCGAGGTACCAAGACTTCCCACCAATAACTCACACTTCACACAGAATTTAAGTTTAAGGTTTTTGGCATTAATTTTGGCCACAACTTTATTTAAATACAACTAACGTGAGTGGTTGCTTAGGCATTGGTTCCCCAGCCATCTGTCCCCCGCCTGGGACAGATCTGACTCCCCTAGCGTACTGGGGAAGCCAGGATACGTAAGCACCCTCTGAGAGAGGCCGGGGCAGGGCCACCAAGCCCTTGACCTCTCCCCCAGATGCTCCCCGAGGCTCATGCGTGGTCCTAGCCTCTACTGGGGATACGGACAAACATGTGGAGCCCCATGATTCCTTTAATGGAATACCCCTAAAGGCAGCAGCAATTTTGAGGGGCAGGCCCAGCCAAATCCGTACCCATCCACCATCCAATTTGAACCAATGCCTAACCACCAACCTTACAAGTTGTGACATTTTGCTATGTAGTAGGCAAAAACCACAAGACATGGTGCATGCTCTAGTTATCTCCCGCTTGGACTACTGCAATGCGCTCTACGTGGGGCTACCTTTGAAGGTGACCCAGAAACTGCAATTAATCCAGAATGCGGCAGCTAGACTGGTGACTGGGAGCGGCTGCCGAAACCACATAACACCGGTCCTAAGAGATCTACATTGGTTTCCAGTACGTTTTCGAGCACAATTCAAAGTGTTGGTGCTGACCTTTAAAGCCCTAAACGGCCTCGGTCCTATATACCTGAAGGAGCGTCTCCACCCGCGTTGCTCAGTCTGGACACTGAGATCCAGCGCCCAGGGCCTTCTGGCGGTTCCCTCACTGCGAGAAGCAAAGCTACAGGGAACCAGGCAGAGGGCCTTCTCGGTAGTGGCGCCCACCCTTTGGAACGCCCTCCCATCGGAGGTCAAGGAGATAAATAACTACCTGACATTTAGAAAACACCTAAAGGCAGCCCTGTTTAGGGAAGTTTTTAATCTGATATTTTAATGTATTTTGGTATTCGTTGGAAGCCTCCCAGAGTGGCTGGGGAAACCTAGCCAGATGGGTGGGGTATAAATAAATTATTATTAATAATAATGATAACAACAACAACAACAACAATCAGCCAAGTGGCAAAATTCCTACTAGGCCCCCGCATCAATACGGACGACCGCATGACAGGCACAGCAACATCATGCACAAACAAACCCCTAAATATAGGGAGGGAGGGCGGGAGATCCGTTGCAAGCACCAAAAGTGAAACTGTAAGCTGCTTGCTCAGTATATATAGGCTGTGGCTGTCAATAAATTGCAACATAACATTTTCCCCAGCAACAATATCCCAGTGGCCATCCAAACTGACCCGCCCAACAAACCAGGGAATATCTTGTTAACCCTTCCGCAACCCATGCTCTCCATAAGGGGAGAACCTGCTTTCTACATCTGCTCAGTTACTGAACTATTGCAAACCCAGTGCTAATGGGATTATGTGACTGGTCCATGCAGCCATACTCTGGCCACATATGAGCACTCTCATCCTCCAACCGCCTATGAACAGGAAACAATATTTTGACAATATAAGTATCACAGAATCATGTTGACTTCTTTGGAGACATAACAGAAGACCAGGATGCCCCTAATTTCCAGTGGCCCAAGGTCTGAATACCTGCGCTGACGGGTACCCCAGGTACTCTGCAGTTGATGTAGCCCAATCTGAAAGGAATAGGTGATGGCTTGGCTGTGTTCCCCACTGAACGATGTGGGATGAGGTGGTGGAAGCAAACTTATGCATTATGACATCAGGGAACAACAGAAGGGCAGGAAGTTTGCCCCTGCTCCCCCCACAATTCTAACAAGGTGAGTAACAAAGCCTGAATAGAACTAAACAGAGCAATTGAGGATTCTTAATGCTTTCCAAAACAAGACTGGGAAATTTGGAACTTTGGGGTCTCAGCTAAGGAGAATTCAGATAAAGAGAATGTCAGGAACATGCCTCCTCAACCATATAATTGAAAAGGATTGTCTAAAAAGATGAGAATGTAGAGAGGGGTGGAAACAGTACTTTACTCGAGACTTTCTTAACAACCTCTCAATGAAAAGGTCACACTTGTACAATCAGATTGAACAAGCATGTTCATCTGTTTCAACAATGCTAGCAGATGTTTCACGGGTGTTTTTTCTTTTCTTTTCTTTTTGGGAAACTGGACAGTGAGGGAGTGATTTTTTTTTTCTTTCCTAGAAAAGTGTATGTGCGGCATTTAAATAGAACATTTGAATAGATAATGAAGAAAGCTTTCTTCATTTTGTTTTAAAGTATTTCTAGTACTTACACTGCCATGGGTATGAGTGTTCCACTGTGAACAGAATAGCCAAATGATATATCAAAGTGTCAGAGCTAAAATAAATTATTATGACTTATTCAACGTTCATTGGTTTCAATAAAAATCCATTGCACCTATGAACTTACATATTTGCAAATACTGACTACGATTTGAAAGGGATTGGGTGGATATCCTTCACACTGGCCATTTCCCCTCCTCATAATATCTCAAAATTAACTCTTTTTAAAGAAACAGACACAAAAATGTTGTTGTTGTTGTTGTTGTTGTTGTTGTTGACTTAACATAGTTCCAGCCTGCCTTTTTACAATTCATGTTTTCCAGCATGTTCGAATGAAGTTTCTTACATTTAGAGCAAATCACTACATGTAGATATACCACCCTAGAATACTGGAACAGACTCTCTTAACTTGTGCTTGATGCCTACTCATGTTCTGTTCCCAGGATGGCCAATGCAGTTCCTTCTAGATGCTGTTAGACAACAACTCCCATCATTCCTGGTGCATGGATGACCATGACAGAAACCAGAGCACACAGAAATGGCGTTTACCTTCCCGCTGCAGTGGTAACTATTTATCTACTTGCACTGGTGTGCTTTTGAACTGCTAGGTGGGCAGAAGCTGGGACAGAGCAATGGGAACTCACCCTGTTGCATGGATTCGAAGTGCCAACCTTCTGATCAGCAAACCAAAGAGCTCGCTTCTTGTTCAGCCATTACCAACCTGACAAGTAGAGATTTGTCTTCAAGTCTTGCATAAGATGTCTGTTTTATCACAAAAACTCCCAGTTCCTCCCACAGACAGATTGATGACAGAATATTCACAGGAGGGGCCTTGATGTAAAATAATCTATGCATGTTGACTCAGAAGTAAACACTGTTGAGTTACAGGACTAATTTCCTAGAAAATGGCATTGGGATTGCAATTCTGCTTTTCCAATGCCATCCATGTTTGCTTAGAACTAAACTGGGCTCAATCCAATGAAATTTGGGGTTATAGGATTGCAGCCCTGCGGTTGTATTCAACACTGCCGTTCCATTTCTGCAACAGACCTCCTCCGCTTGCACAATGGAATTCTCCTCTCCTTTTGCCTGCAGCACCCTGTGTGCCCTCACTGGATACAACCCCTAGTCTGTTGAAATGGTTTAGGGCCGCAAATGCTGTTTCTAACACGGGGAAATGGAATGCGTCGTTGCACGCTAGGCTTTAGGACAAACTTGCCAGCTGACTAGCTTTCCAGGGCTTTGCGAGGCTACAGTGTTGGTCCCTGACCATACCTGTCAGTTCCCTTATTTCCTTTCTCTCCCATCCATATGTCCATTTCAATTAGGCAGACTGTCAGTGAATCTGGACCCAACTTGCCTGCCATCTGGTTTATACGCTGCTGCTGTTGCAGTGTGCTTCATTTCATTTAATTGTCTCCTGTAATGGGTTATATTTATCCATCCTCCTATTTGTTGCGCTTTTATTTATTTAAAAACTTTTCATGCCACCTTTGTGAATTAAAAATCCCTCAAGGCGGCTTACATGTTAAAATAAGAACATGTCACTCACTACTGAATGAAATAACCCCTTGAAACTTCTGAATTAAAAAGAAAAGTTTATAAAACACAATACATCATCCACACCAAAAAAAGGCAATAGAAAATCTCAATAGCTGGATTTCATTGCCTATCTAAAAGCCACTTGAAACTTAGCTTCCCCAAAAAGCATTGGAGCAAGCATAGGCAAACTCGGCCCTCCAGATGTTTTGGGACTACAACTCCCATCTAGCTAACAGGACCACTGGTCAGCGATGATGGGAGTTGTAGTCACAAAACATCTGGAGGGCCGAGTTTGCCTATGCCTGGATTGGAGAGTGCTAGGCTCCCAGATCTCGACACACACAAGCCTAGTATGAAAGGATACAAGGTTGGTGACCTATTATTGCTGCTGCAATGTTGCCAGGCGACCAATTCTGGTCATGTAGTTTGAAATCCAACAGTATGATTTAAAAAGGATGCCGTGTTCCCAAAGTCCGTTGATCATCGATGCTTGGGAAGTGCTAGGGACAGGGCTTCCCCAGTGTCAAAAACCAGCTGATTCTCAGCACAGTGAAAGCCGTGTATGTATACTTCTGAAGTGCAAACCATCAACTGACAGTTGGTGCCTGGGATGCACTGCTCAAAGGATGATGCAGGAACTACCCATCAACTGATTGGTGGTACCTGAAATGCAACTTTCATCTGCACTGCATCTTGCATCATACAGCACTTGTCAGGTGCAGGGTGCAGGGCAGGTGGCGAAAGCTTGGCTGAAATGGCCTCCTAAGCCAAATAGAAAGGCCTGGTGGGGCTCATTAGGCCTGTAGGCTTGAGGTTCCCCACCCCTGTCATAGCCAGTCACATAACCTCCATCATTTCTCCAATGAAAATAGGGACGTCCCATTCCACAATGATAATTTTGCTATTTATACCACATACATCTTCCTGGGTTGGCCCAGCCACTCTGCGCATCTTCCAACATATATAAAAAATCACATAACACAACATCATTGGGAGGGACTTCCCTGTATCCCTGTATCTGACAATCATCATCATCATTTAAAATCCCTATACAGTGGTACCTCAGGTTACAAACTTAATTCATTCTGGAGGTGCATTCATAACCCAGAACTGTTCTTAAACTGAGGCATGCTTTCGCTAATGGGGCATCCTGCTGCCACCACACTGCCGGTGTGCAATTTCCATTCTCATCCTGGAGCAAAGTTTGTAACCCGAGTTACTACTTCCGGGTTAGCGGAGTTTGTAATCTGAAGTGTTTGTAACCTGAGGTGTTTGTATCCCGAGGTACCACTGTACAGGGTTGCCTTCAGATGGCTCGGGGGTTGAATAATTCCATAGCCTCCAACATTTCTCCAATGAAAATAGGGATGTCCTAAGGAAAAGTGGGACATTCTGGGATCAAATCAGAAGTCAGGATGGCCTGGAAAATAAGGACACTTGGAGTCAACCCAGCCATTTCTCAGCTATAGAATTGTAGAGGTGGAAGAGACCACGAAAGTAATCTCACCCAACCCCTTGCAAAGCATGAATCCTTTGTCCAAGGTGGGGCTTGAACCCCTGGCCCTGAGATTAAGAACCTCGTGCTCTACTGACTGAGCTATCTCAGATGACCATCTAGGAACTGCCCTTGGAGCAATCTAACAATCAAACCTATCGTACGCTCAAGGGTATCACGCTGGTCCTACAGTGATTCTGCTCTTACAGAGCAATGTGCTGGAAATAGTGAACTGGCCACAAATGTCTTAGCCTCTTCTACTCCCAAGCGGTTTGCTGCAACTGGTGCAGGCAAAATACCAAGACTGGCAGGGTCTTTCCTGGCCACTTGCTTCTGAGAAAAGTGACTCTGCTGGATTCAATGGGGCTTATTTCCAAGCGAGTATCGGACTGGTCATTTATTTATTTCTCCAGTGAATTCAAGATGCCTTATTCAGGCATGTCAAACCTGCGACCCTCCAGATGTTTTGGACTACAATTCCCATCTTCCCCAACCACTGGTCCTGCTAGCTAGGGATCATGGGAGTTGTAGGCCAAAACATCTGGAGGGACGCAGGTTTGACATGCCTGCAAGTTCTCCTCCTTCCTCATTTCATCCCCATGACAGCAACCCTGTGATAGAGGTTAGGGTAAGAGTCACTGACTGGCCCAAGGTCACCCAATGAGTTTCATGGCTGAGTGGGGATTTGAACCCTGGTCTCCCAGGTCCAGCTAGACGACACTGGCTGCCTGAGATGGGATATTGTGTTTTGGGTGGCATGAATAAGAACACATTGTTAATATTTTATTTTACATTTGTTTCCCATTCTTCAATAGCTGGTTAATACATGAAGGTTGCCATCTTTTGTTTGGCAGGCTTCCTATGCCTTTAAGAGTTATAGGGCAAGGGAGAAATTCAAAGCTAAGGCCTCCACCATTTAGCTTAATGGAAGCAAAAAACAAACAAACTCAAATTTCTGCCTGTCAGGAAAAACAGCATCAACCTCTAAACCAGTATGAAAGTATTAAGGACCTCTCAAGTCCATGGCATCGTAAGTAGGACTAAGTAGTTGTTAACTTCGTAAGTAGGACTAAGTAGTTGTTAACTTGCAATTTCTTAACATCTGAAAGTGGTGCCAATGAATGCCATGCCAGTAAAACCATTCACCGCCATGATTTAATATTGGAGACTTGGGTAATAAAAAAGAGGAAGAAAGAGGAAGTCAAGCAATAATAAATATGTGATTAAACTGCATTCTTAATGGTACAATGTAATCACCTGTGCCTTAGCTAAATTAATTTTGTATTTTAATGTTAAGAAACTCTAAGTTTGAAGTTCATAGTCTATACTACCAAAAAAAAAATCAATATTACATTACCCAAAGGCACTAACGAATACATTACATCTGGTCGAGGTAGGTAAAAACTGATTTCGCAAGGCAACATCTGTGCTTATTAGATTACCTGCTTGAATTGCTGCGGCTGATAACATAACTATTCACAGGAGTCAAATACTGAAAAGTTTCCTATGGGATGAGGCATGGAATGGAACAGGAAGGTGAGCAAAAACACATTCTCTGAATTAAGGAAAGTCTCTCATGGATTAAAGGAACTCAGTAAAGGGATAGGATGTTTTTCTTATCCTTCCGACTGATGTGTTGCTAATTTGAGAAGCTGTAGCCAGGAAGAATCCAGTTTTGGAGCCGAATAAAAGGATATTTGAGGATCTCTCCCCCCTCCTAAGTTACAGCACAATATCTAAAGCCCCCTTAAAGCTGAACTTTAAGAAAGACATGTATAAGGAATGGGTGAAAGGTGACATCATGAAGTAGTCAACAGCTGCAGGGGGGAGGTCAAGTGGGCTCAGAATGATCTCAGGCTTGCAAGAGAGGTTAACAATAATATAAAAGGTTTCCTCGGTTATGCTCAAAGGAAGAGGAAGAACAAGCAAGTACCAAGTCCTCAGTGTGGGGAAGACAGAGAAATGCTCTTGGGTGACAGAGAGAAGGTGAAAATGCTCAACACCTGCTTTGCCTCTGTCTTCATTCAAAACAAAATAAGGTCCCAACCTGGTGATAATAGAATAAACAATGCAAGGAACGAAACGTAGCCTGAGACAGGAAAAGAGGTAAGGGAACACCTAGCTACATCACAGGGAGCATTAAGGGTAGCCTCACCCTGTAATGCCAAATGGAGAACATTCTCTCTCAATGAAACAAACACTAGATATGTAAACCCACTCTGAAAGGGCTTTGTGCCTGCAAATTTCATCTGCTTCTGCCCCCAAAGGGGAAATGTTACAAATAAGAGTGTGGCGAGGTTTACCGGCAAAGGGCCCCCGGACGTTTAATGGTCTATTGACCCAGTACCTCCCTCACCTATATTCTTCCCTTGCTGACACCAACCAGTAAGTCTGTGTACTGGCACACAAAAATTGGATTCCAGTCAGATGAAAAATAAACCAAACAATTAAGTAAACCAAACAATTAGGTGATGATCTTACAAGCTTATAAATTCTTATTGGTTTCTCAAGTACTTTTCCTTAAACTTAACCTTTAGTATTAGTTCCCCCCTTTTCCTCCCTGACTGAAGTTCCCTTCTTATTACTCTTTCAGATTCTGCACCACAGCTCACCTCACTAGCTTCTCTAACCCTCTCTCTATCTCAAAATCCTCTCCACCTCTCTCATCAACTCCCTTCAACTCTCCTCTTCCGACTGACTGCTTCTCCTTATATACCCCTGCTTCTGCCTGGAGAGCTCCTATTGGCTATTTACCTCCCTTGCAACTTAACTCTTGCTAGACCCCTAGAGGTGAAATGCCACAAAGAGTGATTGGGGAAGCCAGAACTTTGTTGTACACAGAATGCTTCAGTAGTCAAATCAGAGAAAAAGAACAAAGAGCAGAGAGTGACTCAGAAACCAATCTGACTTTTTTTTTTTAAAGAGGAGATGCAGGGCAAATCTCGGGCCCCATTTGCAGCCCTACTACATATGCACCAAGTTCCTTTGTAAACAAAATCTAAGAGTGCTTATGATAACAGTCACGCCCCAATATGAAATACACACATTTAGTCCCAAGTTGTATGCAGTTGACTTTCCTAAACACACGACTCCAAGGAAATGGAGTATTGAATCTGTAGCTGATTGTACTGGGAAAAGCAAAGCGAGTGGCTACTTACGAGAACTTACTGTATGCTCCATGTATGGTTGCTTGTATGTCCAGTACCCATAGCATTCTCAGAGCATGATGTAATTTAACATAAAGGATCCATAGGGTCACCATATTTCAAAAAGCAAAGTTCCTGACACCCACTTTTTTTTTTTAGAAACCCACCAAAATTTGTTGCTTTTGGGGGGGGGGGACAAACCCAAATTGTTGAGCTTTTGGAGGGAAACCTCCCACAAAAATAGTGAGTTTAAGTTTTTGGAGCTTTCCATTATGTTCATAGCTGCCAAGTTTTCCCTTTTCTCGCGAGGAAGCCTATTCAGCATAAGGGAATTTCCCTTTAAAAAAGGGATAACTTGGCAGCTATGATTACATTGCCCTACATCCGGGTTTTCCCTGACATTTTGCCGATTCGGCAAAATCCCCCTGACACCAATTTTTGCATCCGATTCCAACAGATTCCACATGAAAAATGCTGATCTCCCTGTGGAAAAGGCAGTACTGAATTTGGTAGTGCATGCCCTTCTGGCTTGCACTCTTTGTAAAGACTTGAAGAATGAGATTATCACCCCCTCTTTTATTGCCTATTCCGGGTCACCCAGCCCCTGCCACAGTGCCCTTTCTTTTGGCAGATCAAGATGAGCAGGTGATTGTTGGGGCAATCAGAATAAGATCCACTATTTTACTATTGATTCAAAACCCTAAAATGTATTTTATATAATTGACTTTTTATTTCTACTATTTGTATATCGTATTGTTTTTTTATTGCTATGGCCGATGGCTGACGCAAATAAAGATTCATTCATTCATTCATTCATTCATTTTTACACCTTAAAACCAGAACATATCAGGAATATTCCTGATGTATGGCAAGCCTAAGGGTCCACAAATATCCAGTTCATTTAAACAGGCTTTCGTGGGAGAGATAATATGGTGTGTTATATCACATACTGCATTGCCTTTCTGTTGGAGAATGACCCTGGATGGGAGAACTGGATTCTAGACATTATTTCAGAGCCTGTCCAGCTTACCATATGTTTATTATTAGCATAAATTTAATAGCTGTCAGACAAAAACAATGATCAGAAGGGCCATGCCCACTTTGGGCCATGTATTGAGAGATCTCTTCTCTCTGAGTCTAGGCTTCCATTTCTCTTGGAAAGAACAGTTGACCACCACCATCTTTTTGCATATGTTCATTTATTTAAGCACATGCAAATTTTCTATCACTGTCACTTGACAAATACATGATTTAACCATAGCTGACTGATCATAAAAATTATCTCAGTCTGTCTGGTTTTATAGCTGGTTAAGCTAGAGTTCTGCACAAGTTTTTGTAAGCCTTCAAAGTAAATCAATCTGATTATATTCTATTTTCCCAACCCCTTTGGTCACAGGGAAAGGTTACTGAAGGAATCTCTTAGACACATAGCAAATGCTACCAGATTAATTTGAAATGATAAGAATGTAATTAAGGATTGCTAGAAGCAAATCTAAGTTAAATAGTGGTGTTCCTCTTTTTTTAAAAAAAAAAGCAGTAAAGAAGATTTACTATCTATTTTATGGTAAAAGTATGGGAAATGAGTGCTTCATGGGTAAAAAAAAAATCCAAAAGTAGACTTTTCTTTGCAATCTGTTTAGCTGGGAGGTTAGAAATGTTGAGATAGAAGTCAACTAAATTTTACCAAAAGCAAACCTATTGAAATTAATGAACATGACTAAGTAAGGACCATTAGTTGAAGCAGGGGATAACACTATGGGCTACTTCAGGGGAAGAATCCCTAAACATGTGAATGGGCTGTTACAGACCGAATGCCAGTGGCAGAACATCACCTTGGACGTCCATTCACTGTCACACCCACCCCAGGGACTTAAAGCTGATCCCACTGCTGAGCTCACGAAAACCGTCTTTTTGCAGGAACAATCAGATGACCAGGAGATGCAGCAGAAGAGCTTCTCTGGCTCCCTGGCTATAAAAGAGGATTGGACGACTAAACAGAGGAGAGGGCGGTCAAAGGCTACTGGTCGTGATGGAGGAAACAATACTTCAGAAAAGCTGTTGCAGGAAGGCCCAGGTGGGCAGAGGGCTCTTAGGCTCGAATCCTACTTGTGGCTTTTCCACAGGCACCTGGATGGCCCCTGGGAGAAGAGGAGGCTGGACCAGATGGGCCCTTGGTTTGATCCTGAAGGCCCTTCTTGTGTATTTCCTATGTCCCCCTCCTTCCCCCTTTCCCATTACCTCTGAGGCAGGTGTCCTCCGTTTGGGCTCCAGTGCCTCCCGTGGCTGCCAGGCTGCATCTTTTCCTCTCTGCAAAGCAAACAGAGAAATCAGTCTGGTGCATTGGGGGGGGGGAGAGACGGGAAGGAAGCATTCCTATAATATAAGGCCCTCAGTTGGCATTTCCACCTACCTGAACTCTGAGCCCCTTCTCCACTTTGCTTGGCAGGGGGTTGGACTGGTTGACCCTTGTGGTCTCTTCCAACTCTATGATTCCATGATTCTACTGGACTACTGATCCCAAAGAGCTGCCCAGCCCAGCTTCAGGTCCCCCACCAAGTGCCCCCATTCTAGAATCCACCACTCTCAACCGACTCTCAACTGCCTCCCCCCCCCCAACATTCACGCTCCCTTTCCAAGCCTCCTTCAACGTTCTGTCTCTACCAGAATTCCACTCTCTCTCTTCCCCGCTCCCTCCCTGCTTGACATTCACTTGGGAATTCTAATAGAATCACCTTAATTACCGTATTGCAAAAACAGAGGAAGAGGTTACAGGTGGGAAATGTCCAGGAATCCCAAAATCTAAACTCACAGACACTGACCTATGCCTCACAGGACATAGGATCCACCTTGGACCTCAACCTTTCCCTGTTCCTTCCCTGTGTCAAACTAAAGATTGTAAGCCCCTCGGGGCAGGGACCTCTTTCTCAAGGGTCACACACAGCGATGGTGCAATCAAATAATACAAAATGAATCCTGCTATGCTCCTGCCCCATGCAAGATGAAGCCCGCTAGACGCCTTTCCCTTAAAACCAAAGGATGTGTACACAGGATCCATTGGGGGGACCCTGCAGCATGAAAAAGGGCTAACTCCTCAGAGCTGCATTGCTGGGAGGCAGGGACCTGGCAAGCTATCTACAGCTGTCAATAAGTCAAGCCAGGGACCCAAGCCACATGTGCCAGTGATGGGTGATGCTAATGATAATAATAATAATAATAATAATAATAATAATAATAATAATAATAATAATATTTCTATGCCACTCCTCTCCTATGGGCTCTTGTGCTCCTCCTACCTTCACAGTTCCTATTTATGTTCAGTGATGCACAAGGATCTTGGCAAGGATCTCACCATCATCTCACAGCATCCCTCTTGCAGGGTAATATAAGGCTTGGCTTGCAAAGTGGCACTTTGTGACATCAGATGAAAAACAGGAGCCAGGCTGCTGGGTTGTCAGGTAGCTGAATGAAGAAAAATAAAATCAAGGGGATCAAAGTGTGCTGGGATGAGGCCACCGTAGGTCAGGCCAAAGGGTGCTGTTGGGTTGTGTGTGCCTCCCCTTGTTCTGCACATTGCTCCCCTGCCCATCCCTTTAGCTGCTTCATAGAATTATAACATGACAGAGTTGGAAGGGACCCCAAGGGTCAACTAGTCCAGGGTTGGCCAACTCCTGAGAGATTTCAATCTACTTTCAGAATTTAAACCTGGCAATGATCTACCCCCCACTTTTTCCATTACAAATATCATTCTAGTTTAGTCAGTAGTGAATTATTTCTGTTATACATATTTAGATAATCTCTGAAAATAATCCACTCTTTTGATGTCTTCTAGTTCTCTCCTCCTCGAGTTTTAACATAGGCCAGTGATGCCGTTCTCCTCTTGTCAGGGACTGGCACATTCAGACAGCAACCGGGGCATCCCAGAATACATGCAAGGCACTGAGCAGGATGACTTGGAAGGACAATACAATCAAGAAAAGCAAGACTGGGATGCCACAGATGATGGAGTTTTGCTTTTGTTCTCTAGTGCACAGATTTCCCGCATGGATAAGGGGCAGTGCGGAAGAGGTGTAAGGGATGGTAGCTGGAAACCTCTATTCTTCATCCTGGGAGCTGGAGCCTGATCCCTGGAGTCGTGGCCCTGTGGCTGAAGCAGGATATTGTATAGGAATGGACTGTGACTGGCCCAAAACTATGGACAGAATGTCAACTCAGACACACATTCGGCTGTCTCAGCCACACTAAGCATCTAGAGGTCTATTCCATAGGTGCCAACTCCCAGATTGAAAAATCCGGGATCGGCACCGGAAGTCGCGCTGTGGCCATTTTGGAACTGGGCAGAGAAGCACCGGAAGTCGCTTCTACGCATGCTCTGCCCTCTGCCCATTTCCAAAATGGCCACAGCGCCAGAAATCGCTTCTGCGCATGTCTAGAGACTCCAGACATGCGCAGAAGGAGCCTCCCCGGGCCGGTAAGAATCCGGGAGGTTTACGGGTTTTTAAAAAAATCCTGGCTGCCAGCAGGAAACGGCTGGAAAAGCGGGGGTTTCCCGGGGAATACGGGAGACTTGGCAGCTATGGCCTATCCAAGGCAACTAGCCGTGATGGCTATGCTCAGCCTCCGTGGTTAGAGGGAGCCATGTTTCTGAAAGAAGTTGTAAGAAGCCACAGGTGGGGAGAGTGTTCCTACGACTCCCAAAAGGTATTTCACAAGGACCTCTTCATTCCTTGTGCCCCAGTGCCTGAGGTTCGTCACGTCTCTCCAGGGATTTGGCCAGAATAAGGTAGTGTCAAGAAAACGGAGACATCAGCAGGTGCCTGGCTCCCTTCCAGGGGCAGAGGAAGGGGGCACGGTGGGGGCGGGCCTCCCCAGGTGTCATCACAGAGGGTGGGTGTGACAAACTTACCATACTGGGGTTGGACTGGATGGCCCTTGCGGTCTCTTCCAACTCTATGATTCTCTATGATTCTCTATGATTCTATGATTCTACTTTTCTGTCAATAAGACGTCCCCATGTATAAGACAACCCCTATTTTGGGGGGCTATAATTTAAGAAAATTGGGGGGGGGTGGAGATGGCTACAGATATTACCTACCTATAGTTATGGAGCTTTTTCCGTTCCAGTACTTCCGGGTTCGGCGCAGTGCACAACCCGAAAATGTGCAACCTGAAGTGGCTGTAACCCGAGGTATGACTGTAGTTCGTTTGAGGCTGATATTTATCCTTAAGTAGCTGAGCTATGTCTATACGAAGTCCCCGTCCCTATCTTCAGAATAATAATTTTAAAAGTGAGTTGGCAGGCACAGCGTTCATGTGGTCATTGAAATATCTGGGTACAAGGCAGGGAAGGGAGAGAGGGGAAACTGGCACAATAGTAATTCAACAGAATTTGTGGCACATCAAGAACTTTTAGAAGCAAATATATGCTTTTGTATTGTTTATTGCAGCTTCGATTAGCAGCAGCAATTCAGAGAGCTGGACAAATTGTTGCGCTGTTTCTGTGGCGTTCCCAAGTGTGCCTTTAGTAAATGAAATTGCTTATTATGACTGTTTTTTTAAAAAAAAAATCATTTGCTCTGCGTGATTCTTAATGATGCTTTCTCTGTATAATTCTTATTTGAACCAGACTGAAAAGGCAACTATCTAAAGGTTAAAAGGAGTACAAGCTGTGTTTCTAGCTCCCCATCTGCCCCCGTGCCTGTGATTTTGTTGTATTTGTGAAATTTTGTTTTTGTGGTCTGTGGTGCTTATCTGACCAGGGTCATGACTCATGAATTGTTTGTCACAGTCTAATATGATCAATTTTGAGATCCTCCTATGCTTGCAAAGCGCAGTACCAGCGTCAAATCCTGTATTGTTTCATGGAATGCACAATGGCAGAGGAAATGAGCAGACGTTTGGGAGGAAATTACATTTTTGCCCTTGGAATGCTATCATTCGGGCTTTCCTGAAACCTTAAATCCATTTCATATGCACTAATGACTTTGCAGCTACAGTTAAGCAAGTGCCACTGTCCTGAAAGCTGATCAAGACTAATGTGATCATAAACCACAGCAGAGATAACAAAATGAACTGCACTCAACGTCCCCGCATGATGTGCCTTTTGTGCTAGTCTTAAGAGCTTAGTGCTTCAGTTCTGTTTAACATTTGCAAAGGTGGCAGAAAGCTGGGCCGTGATAGCTTTTCGCCGGGAAAGTTTGCAGGGCCTCTTATTGCCTGCTCCTAGGTCTTGCTGACAGAATAAAATTGGATCTGAGCGCTACCATTTCGACTTAAGACCAGTGCCTGCAAATTAGAGGCTTTGCTCTCAGTACCCTCTTTGGAGATTTGACACATGGGTATGATAGAGCGCATTATCTAATCAAAGATAATGCGGGTTGCGGAAGGGCTGTAGAAATCCTCCTGGTTTGGGTGGGTGCTGGGGATCTGCAAGACAGTGTGCTTAGGGGGCGTGCATGAATGAATGCGTAATTCTGATTGGCTAATGGGCCCCCTATTTATTCCTGGCATCTTTTGAATTTGGTCACTCGTGCTGGTTTTGAATCTCCCTCCCACCCGCCGCTTGCTTTAAGGTGTTAGCCTGACATTGCTTTGCCTTTCTAGGGGTTGCCTGTATTCAGGGGCCCAGTAGGAATTTTGCCATCTGGTTTATTGGCCTTGCCATTTGGTTTTTGCCTACTGCTAAGCAAATCGCCACAACTTGTTAGGCTTTTGGTTAATTAATTTGTTGGAGGAGGGGTGTGGCATCTACATGCCGACCCTATTCTTAACATTGCTCCATTATAGAAGTATTCCGTTAAAGGAATCCTGGGGCTTTGTCTCTCGTCCTTACATCCCCGCCAAATGGCGGGGCTGGGGGCCTCTTTACAGAGACTGAGCCTTGGGGAACACTCATGGACAAGAGGGGGGAATGTCTGGGCACAGCTACCTCCTCTCCCATTGGGTGTTTACTTGACTTCCCTTTACGCGTGGGGAAGTCGGAGCTGGTCCTCTCCAAATTGGACAGATGGTGATGGTCCTGACCCAAGTGGTCAGATGGAAATGGTCCTGCCCCTACGGGCAGATGGAAATTGGTCCTGTCCCAAAGTGGGGGACAGATGGTTTAACCAAAAGCCTAAGCCAACACTCAACTAAATAATTGTAATTAAATAAAGTTGTGGCCAAAATAATGCCAAAAACCCAAACCAAAATTAAGTGTCCTGGTGTCAGTTATTTGGGGGGATTTCGGGCATCCTCGTCACGCAAACCAGGGGCATAGCAAGGGAGGGGCGGGGGGCGGTGTGCCCCTGGCTCCAGTCTGGTGGGGGCAGCGCACGGGGCAGGGCGGTCTGCGTATGTACCTCCCCGAGCAGCCAAGCAGCACCGTTCGCCACTGTGTGAGACGGAGCCTTCTTTGTGTCAGTTCCACAGTGCTGGGAGGCTCTGCCTAGTTAAAAATCATTGGGCTGCTTCTTTGCATGACTTTGGCCAAAGTTATTTGAGTGGAGGGAGGGGGGGAGAAACTTTTATTTGGATGGGATTTTAAAGTATGGCTGCCAGAAAACCCTGCTCAAAATCATGGAGAACCGCTGCCAGTTAATATATAGACCATGGGTCAGCAAACTAAGGCCCACGGGCCGGATCAGGCTCAATTGCCTTCTAGATCCAGCCTGTGGACGGTCCAAGAATCGCCGCGTGGATTGCCAGTGCACGCGTTCTTTCCCTCCCTCTCCCTCACATGGCAGCACTTTTCTCCTCAGGGACAGAGCAATCTTGTCCCACGCCAGGCATCGTCGATGGCGGGAAGTGGATCGCTTGCCTGGCAAGCCTCAGCAGGGCAGCTCTGTGAATGGGGCGTGTGATGCCAGCTGCCAGCTGCTGCGGCGTTTTCCTTCTGCTCCTCCTACCTATCCCTCAGTCCGCCCTTCCTTCCTTCTCCGTGCCCCTTTTCCACGCCGCTTCCACGTGCGCTTTCTTCCTTGCCACTTCCCTCCCTTTTTCATTCCTCCCATGGCATTCAGGTGGGTTGTTGCGGAGGCTGCCACTTAAGGGTTGGCTGGTGGCTCTGTCGTCTTCTCTGTGGTGCCTCTCAGGAAGCAGCAGCGGCAGCGGCAGGTGGTGGGTAAAAGCTCTGGCGACTCCCCGGTTCCCCTACCTCCGTCCGCGTCTCCTCCACCGGGGCTGCAGCTTCTGTCTTTGCCGGCCACCGCAGCCTCCTACCCCGCCATGGTGCCTGGCTGGCTGGAGAAGCCCAACTGCAGCTATTGTGACAACAACTGGGACAGGTAAATCGAAGCATCTTCAGGCCTCTTTGCGGGTGGGCGAAAACCGGTCATTTTCCCCCCTTCAAAATATAGTCCGGCCCCCCACAAGGTCTGAGGGACAGTGGAATGGCCCCCCTGACGAAAATGTTTGCTGACCCCTGATTTGGCAATGCCAAGCTAAAAGCAGACCCTCCAACTTTCCCTATTGTCTAGGGACAGTTCTGGATTTACAGAAGCCATCCTAGTTTCTGATTTGATCCTGGAATATGCCACTTTTCATTAGGACAATGCTGGAGGTTATGGAGTTATGTGAGCCAGGCAAATAAGTAACTATACAACCTTTAGGGGATACCTGAAGGCAGCTCTGTATCGGGAAGTTTTTTAATGTTTAATGTTTTATTATGTTTTAGTAAATGTTGGAAGTCGCCCAGAGTGACTGGGGGCAACCCAGTCCAATGGGTGAGGTATAAATATAAATGTTGTTGTTGTTGTTCCTGTGGTCCTACGATCTTTTCCCACCTGGGACATAAAGTAGCTGGGGGGGGGAGCGATATTTTTATATGGAACAAAATAAATGATTAACCCTACCTTCCTCTCATAGTGCAGTCTTGTTCCCTATTGAGATTCCCTGTGGCTGCATGAGAGAGAGAGAGAGAGAGAGAGAGAGAGAGAGAGAGAGAGAGAGAGAGAGAGAGAGAGAGAGAGAGAGAGAGAGAGAGAGAGACACGCAGTCAGGCATTTTGTTCCTTAATTTTTATTCTGGATTTTCTATATGAGGATTTGCCATACTTGGGTAACAAAGACAGATCTTTCAGTACTCAGAGTCCTTTCTTAAAGCTTCTTCTCTAGTGAATCAGTACTGTTCTTCTGAAGGAACATATTTTGTCATCAGCTGGATGTTTGAAAAAAATCTATCACTGAATTAAAAAAAACAGCACAATTTTTAATAATAACACCATTTAATTGGAATTGCTTCAGCTGAAAAATTGATGTTTCTGTGACATCACTGCCAAAGTTTTTTTAATTGAAAAAACCCCTTCAGTTATTGAGTAATAAAGTGATTGTGGCTTTAAGTAAGGTTGGGGGAATGATATACACATAATCCTCGACCTCAGCTACCTAAATACCTTGATACACTACAGGGGGGAATGCTTGCAAAGATAATCATTTAGGTGTTCCTCTCATCATTTCAAAGAGAGCTGAACTCTCTTTTCACTCTGTGCAGACCAGACTTCAAAATAAGATCTGTTTCTTTCTATTACTTGAATAAATCAGTGTTGTGGGTAATACTCCTGTCTGCTTGCCCTGACTCTTTGCCATTTCATTTTGCAGGATTACAAAAACCACAGCACTATTAAAAGAAGTGTCGTCATGCCAATTTGTTACTGATCAGTAGACCACTTCATTGTAATGCAACAGATTAATATAGAATGTGCAGACGGTCACAATGGAGAACATCAGGTGCATCTCTTCTTCCAGAAGTGAGTTTGCATTAATCATTGAGATCAGGAAGCCTGTCACATTGTGAGGAGTTTTATTTTCTACCCCACATTTCAATAATTAGTACGGCAAAAACCATCATCTTAACAGAATGAAATAAATAAAAGTGCTAGTTCCGTTTCCTGTGTGCTTCTATCTACCTGCTGCTTCCAGGATAACTGGAACAGAAATAGCCATAGATCAATCTATCAATCTATCTATCATCTATCTATCTCGTTTCAAATTTACCTCTGGGGATTACTGGACATGACACAAGAAGCTTCGTTACATTCATAGGAAGGGTAGGATTCTAAGGCAGATGAAGGACCTGTCTCCTCTCCATCCAAGAGATGAGCACGTTGAATCCTTTCTGACAAAGGATCCTCACATATCTTAGAATCATAGGATTGTAGAGTTGGAAGGGACCCTGGGGGTCATCTAGACTACCCCCCTGCAGGGCTGATTTGTCAATCAGTGTGACACTGCCGACAACAGCTCCTGAGCCAGAAATCTTTTTTCAGATTAGACACTCTCAAATGTGGGCTTAGTCCATAGCTGCCAAGTCTCCCACTGAAAAATGTGGGATCAGCAGCAGCGCAGCACCGGAAGTTGCTTCTACGCATGTCTGGACATGCGTAGAAGCAACTTCCGGTGCCGGCACCACCCGATTTCCGGTGCCATAGAAGCGAGTTCCGGTGCCGCACTATCCATGTATGGGCACCGGAAATCGGGCGGCGCCAGGACCCAAAATGGAGCCTCCCTGGCAGGTAGGAAATTAGGGGGATTTACGGGATTTTTTTCCAATCCGGGCTGCCAGCGGGAAACAGTTTAAAATACGGGGGTTTCCCGCGAAAAATGGGAGACTTGGCAGCTATGGTTCAGTAGTGACTGGGCGTGGTGTGCTCTCTGCCAAAACTGAAGTTATTCGAATATGCATTAAGATGCATCCTATATTTTGCACCTTGAGATCTACTATTTTAGAATTATTTTATTTATAAAAAATATTGATGTGCTGCCACATCATAAAAATTTATCGCAGTGATTTGTAACCACATAAAAAACATATTGGAGGGGCACAGCTGGGGAGGGAAGCAGCAATCACCCCCCCCTCCAGCTAGCAGTGGTGGCCAAACTTGGCCCTCCAGCTGTTTTGGGACTACAATTCCCATCATCCCTGACCACTGGACTGGTCCTGTTAGCTAGGGATGGTGGGAGTTGTAATCCCAAAACAGCTGGAGGGTCAAGTTTGAGCTACAGCAACATTTTCAAGGCAGCCAGCATTACAAGCCTAGCAAATATTTAACTTATGATACCAATGTACCTTATTTACACGGCAACAGTTTTCATCTTCTTCTGGATCAGAACTCTGATACTCATCTCACGGAGAACTGAAATGATCCTACATACCTGGACATTTGTTTTGTTTTGTTTGTATGTCCTCTGCGACGCTATCACAGAATCTCCTGCATAAGAGTAAAAGTTAGAAAAGGAGCCATCACCTTCTTGGAATCTGTACATGTGCAGCGCAATATAAGGTGGCAGAATGAATTGTACCAATTCATACTGCAGATAGGAGATAATCTCCTCAATCTCTCTGTAGAATATACCGTCCTATAATGCTATGCACCCCTCACCTGCAAGGGGCTTCCTTATTCTGCATTTTCTGTAGTGATGCACAAACACTTTCATTGTGAGCCATTCTGAAAGTCCATTAGGACTAGTTTAGCAAGCTCTGGATGTCCAGAAATACCTGCGTGTGATCACATCCCACGCCCATTTTGGTTTAGGTCAATTCTGGGGCTCATGCCAGTAGGCCAAGAGACAAATTCACGGAGAAACATCTTGCTTTTCACCAGAGTGCTGCTGAAATTTCCAGTCCTTAGAGTCACCCAAGATTTATCTGCACATAAAAAACTTGACTCTTCAAGAATCATAATTAAAATATAAATGTTTCAGAGAGAGTTGGTTACATTTCATGGTTAATGCTTTTCTTGACCTTGATTCATTTACATCTATTTCTACAAAGATCTGGGGTTTTCCTCCTCCTCCCATCAGGGCTGTTCTGAAATCTGTACATGGTTTTTATGACCACGTGCTAAAAGCCAATCAATATCACGAAAGGCAGAGAGTGACACTGAAAATGCCCATCATTTCATCAGTCGATTGCAATGATGAAAATTAGGTATATGCAACACAAAAAATAGTGATATATATCATTAAAAGCAGAGCAAGCACATACTCTTGATTATGATATAGGTGGATACTACCCCAGGTGGCGCTGTGGGTTAAATCACAGAGTCTAGGGCTTGCTGATCAGAAGGTTGGCGGTTCGAATCCCTGCAACGGGGTGAGCTCCCGTTGCTCGGTCCCAGCTCCTGCCCAACTAGCAGTTCGAAAGCACATCAAAGTGCAAGTAGATAAATAGGGACCGCTCTGGCGGGAAGGTAAACGGCGTTTCTGTGCGCTGCTCTGGTTTGCCAGAAGCAGCTTTGTCATGCTGGCCACATGACCCGGAAGCTGTCTGCGGACAAACACCGGCTCCCTCGGGCTTTAGAGCGAGATGAGCGCCGCAACCCCAGAGTCGGACACGACTGGACCCGATGGTCAGGGGCCCCTTTACCTTTACCTTTTACCCTAGGGTAGGGGTGGACAACCTGTGGCCCTCCATAGCTGTTAGACTACAGTTCCCATCATCCTTGAACACTGACTATTGAAAGCCTCAACACATGCCCTCCAACACTACTCCAATGAAAATAGAGACATCCGAAGGAAAAGCAAGACGTTCCTGGATCAAATCAGAAACCGGGATGGCTTCTGTAGATCCGGGACTGTCCCTGGAAAATTGGGATAATTGGAGGGTCTGTCAATGTCTTCCACATGTGCTGTGTCAGGAAGATTTTGGGCATCACATGGCAGGACAGAGTCTCAAACCAAGGTGTGCTCTCCCAAGCCCACATTCCCAGAATGTTCTCACACCGGTCTCAGTGACGTCTACACTGGCTTGGTCGGGTCCACAGAATGGAAGATATCAGGATCCTCAAGGATGTGCTGTACGGGAAGCTGGCTTCAGGCACCAGGCCTGTTGGCTGACCAACTCTCCATTACAAAGATGTCTGCAAACATGGCATGGAGGCTGGCAATATCAATCTTGCTATGTGGGAATTCCTTGCAGATCACTGTAGTGCTGGAGACAGACAGTCGGGTGGTGTATCCACAGCAATGGCCAGAGGAGGAATGACTGCTGGGAGGAGCACACAGAGAAGAAACACCTGCAGTAGCCTTTGTGTGGCCCAACTGCAACAAAACACATCTCTCCCATATTGTTCTCTATAACCACAGCAGGTGCTGTAACCAGTTTGTCATCACCCTCAAACCTGCACTTCTCCACTGTCTCCCAAGACAGAGGGATGAAAGCAACAACAGTTAACCACCATCTTAAAGTGGATCTTCAAGAGCTATTAAAAATCACAGAGGGGCTTTGTTTTTGCAAGTGAGCGAGCAAGGCAGCCAATTTAATCACTGGTTTCAATAGAAGAAGGCTTTGTTTACCACCCACTAAAATCAATGGGACTCATGGGTGGTTCATATTGCCTGGCTGTCACCAAATGCATTGAAACTGTGGATGTTTTTTGAAAGGCTTTTGTCTGGCTTGTTTGTTTCCTTGGACAAGGAGTTCTTCACATATGACAGAGCATGTTTTGAGCTGCACTTTGGAAATGGATAGCCCATTGTTCTAGCTATCTTAAACTCTTATTGCCCAAGAGCCACTCATTTGCCACTTACCATCTCTTGATAGTCATTTCGGATGTTTTTGTTGCTGTTCAGCAGCTGATAAGGACCATCTGAGAGTCAAGCAGTATTGGTGTACTTAGATTATCTCAGAAACTGGATTTAATATTATCTTGGCAATCCACTCTGCACATGGTAATGTGGCGTTACTTCTCTTATGGGGTCTTAAGGTACACTTGGATGTTGCCACTCATTAATTACATTCTTTGAGCATTGATGCTATTATTTAATTAAGTTGCTGCCAGTAAGAATGAGCACACAGAAATCCAAAGAAGGTTTCATAGCTGAACTTTCTTTGGTTCATTTATAGCTCATCAGTTGCAATCACTTCAGCATAAGTGGCAACCTATTTCCCTCCCTCCCTCCCTCCCTCTCTCTCTCTCTCTCTCTCTCTCTCTCTCTCTCTCTCTCTCTCCCCACCCAGAAGCCTATGGGGTGAGGGACAGATCACTCTTGCCAAACATCTGAATTGAGTTTGTATCTGCTTTTTGAAATGAGATTAAGGTCCACACATGACCCTAGGGTCAAAGATTGCCTATCCATGGTCTACATCAGGCATGGCCAAACTTGGCCCTCTAGCTGTTTTGGGACTACAATTCCCATCATCCCTGACCACTGGTCCTGTTATCTAGGGATGGTGGGAGATGTAGTCCCAAAACAGCTGGAAGCCCAAAGTTGGGCATGCCTGGTCTACATTGACTGGAAGTGACTCTTCAGGGTTTCATTTCTTTCTAGAGCAGGCATCCCCAAACTGCGGCCCTCCAGACGTTTTGGCCCACAACTCCCATGATCCCCAGCTAACAGGACCAGTGGTCAGGGAAGATGGGAATTGTAGTCCAAAACATCCGGTGGACCGAAGTTTGGGGGATGCCTGTTCTAGAGCTATTTGCAGATGCTTTTACATGCTGGTAACGACAAACACAAAATAACAGGCTGTTTTTGACTATGTAATTTCTATTTCAAACACAATTCAACATATAATATCTCACAAAGTGCAATTCCATAGACCATCTTGCAGACAGAACATATCCTGAGAAATTAAAGTCCAATGGATGGTCGGGAGATAAAGTCCATTCGGTTTTTAAATTGGCATAATGGCAATAGCCAATAATTCTTGTCATGCCATACTTTCAAGTTTTCCATCTGATCCGATGTCTACATGCAAGGAACGTTAGAATCCTCAAAGCACCGATACGTGGACCATCATAAGATAAGCATACCATATTGTGGTTATTGGCGATATGCCAATATTGGCATTTTGACATAGTCAAAAACAGCCTGTTGTGTTGTGTGTGTTGTTACCAAGATTGTATTTACGTAACCTAAGGTTTAGAGTGTTTTGCATATGCTTTTACATGCAGCACCTAGGGCCTTGCACTGATCTTCCATGCTTCCCATCCAAGTATATGGTCCTTCTCTCCTCCTGGTGCCTAGGGCTGTATGAGGTGATGCCCCCACTTGTGCAAATCCTCGTTAGAAGTCCAGTGAACTTTCCAGGCTCTGTACAAGACTGGAAGTCAAATCCCTCTTTCATTTCTTTTCAGCTACAGATCCTAAATTTATCCAAAAGGTTTCCAACACATTATTATAAAGTAATTGCTAACTTTCAGGAACTTTTTCTCGTCTTCAGTAAGCGCCCTGCCTCAGCACACTCTAGCGGAACTTACATTTGCGGGCCTGAAAAGCGAAGGTGCCAGTCACCATTATTCCCTGTCAGCATTCAGTTATACAACACAAGTCGCAGTGCAGCCACCACCCATCTCATCTCTTGCAAGGCCCGCACTTTTGCATTGTGTGAGACTGCAGAATTGAAAAAGAGACAACTCTTGCAAAGGACAGCATTGATGACTTAGCCAAAAAAAGAGAGAGAAAAAGACAACGGCCAACTTTAGTAATGAAACAAAACAAAAACAAACCCAACACTCACTTAGTAATAATAAAAAAGAATGTCACACTATGCAGAAATTAACTTCTTTTGCAGCTGGAGTAGCTTTTCTGTGCAAGCTAAAGATTTTGATGCATGCTCTTAAAGGAGCACTGTCCTGTATTTTATTCTGTGATCTTACGATGAAGGGCAGTATATAAACTGAATAAACAAACAAACAAGCAAGCAACAGATGAATCTCGAGACGTGTCTAGAGCACTGTTTAGTCTTGTTATGTTGGATGGGTTTCAGTTAGTAAGGTGTGAACAAGGTACTGGGATTTGTCAAGGTGAGCACTTGTGTTCTGGACCCTTGCCCCTCTTGGCTGATAAAATCAAGCAGGGAGGGAACAGCTGGCTGGGCCATAGAGATGATTAATGCCTCACTTCGAGAGGGAGTGGTCCCTGCCTGTTGGAAGACACGCCAGTGTTAAGACCACTCTTCAAGAAACCCTCCCCGGATTTGGAAAATCTAAGTAATTACCAGTTGCCAATCTCCCCTTCTTGGACAAGGTTCTTGAACGGGTGCTCATGGACCAGATTCAGGTGCTGTTGGGGGACACTGTTTGTCTAGATCCATTTCAATTGGGGTTTAGTCCTGGTTTTGGCAGAGAAATTGCTTTGGTCACTGTCTGTCAGAAGAGAGACAGGGGAGATGTGCCCTTGTTATTTCTCCTTGACTTCTTGGTGGCTTTTGAAATATAAATTCAATAGATCATCATCCTCATCCTCATCATTTTAGAGTGACTGCCTGAGTTAGGGGTGGGAGACACCATTTTGCAGTGGTTCCGGTCCTACTTCAATGGTCTTTTCCAGAGGGTGATACCTTGGGAGTGTTCTTAAGCCCCATGGAGCCTTCAATATGGTATTCCTCGAGGTTCAATTTTATCCCCCAAGATGCTTAACATCTACATGAAACCACTGAGTGGGGTTACCTGGAGATTAGGATCAGCAATATGCTGATGACACACAGCTCTACGTCTCCTTTAGATCTGCAGGTATGGCAGTGGAAGTGCTGGACCAGTGTCTTGCCTCAGTAATGGACTGGATGAGAGCCAATAAACAGAAGCTCAGTCCAGATAAGACTAAGGCACTGTTAGTGGGTGATTCTCTGGACCAGATGGATGGGAAGTTGTCTGCTCTTGATGGGGTTACACTCCCTCGGAAGATAGGGTTGCACTCCCCCCTTGGCTGCTGTGAGGAACTGGCATAACGCAAAATGGCTGCCGCACTCAAAGGAGCAAAAAAAGAGGACCACAAAATGGCCTGTGGACACCCACGCCCCCCCTCCCAAGTTCAGCATCTATATCAGGCAGCACCTCACTTGCTTCTGAAGATAAGCTCTCTGAACTTCTCCTCCATTCAGAAGAGACCGGAGTCTCTTCCTTGCTATCCAAGGAAATGTGGACTTTGTTAACTGAGGGGTGTTCAATGTAGGAGAGGCTGACCAAGTGCAAACAGGAACTGAGCAAGAAGAACAAACTGTCTCTCACACATTGTGGATTTTACCAAGACCTTTTTTGGGTGCCATTGGAGGGACTTTTTGTCCTAGAAGGTCAGGGTTCTAAATCACATTGGCAACCTCTATGTACACAGCAGGCTCCCTGCTCAACGGTTCCCTTCCCCACATGGGAATGTTGATGAAGCCAGTGAGAGAGATGATGGAGGTGGTGGAGCCAAGAGGTTCAACCCTGCTCTCCCCATGATGTGATGGTAATATGGGGAGGGGGGAAAGTGAACAACACGAGCAGATTTATATGAACCTGGCTCTTACTGACATAACTATATGGTGCTTATGTACCTTGTATAATGCAATCCTAAATGGGTTAACCCAGGGGTCAGCAAACTTTTTCAGCAGGGGGCCGGTCCACTGTCCCTCAGACCTTGTGGGGCGCCGGACTATATTTTGGAAAAAAAATATGAATGAATTCCTATACCTGACAAATAACCCAGAGATGCATTTTAAAGAAAAGCACACATTCTACTACTCATGTAAAAACATCAGACAGGCCCCACAAATAACCCAGAGATGCATTTTAAATAAAAGGACACATTCTACTCATGTAAAAATATGCTGATTCCCGGTCTGTCCGCGGGCCGGATTTAGAAGGTGATTGGGCTGCATCTGGCCCCCGGGCCTTAGTTTGGGTAACCCCTGGGTTAACCCATAATGTACACACCATGCATTTAAAGCAGGCTTCCTCAAACTTGGGCCTCCAGATGTTTTCGCCCTACAACTCCCATGATCCCTAGCTAGCAGGACCAGTGATCAGGGATTATGGGAATTGTAGTCTCAAAACATCTGGAGGGCCGAGTTTGAAGGAAGCCTCATTTAAAGCAACCTCCAAAAAGCTCAAATACTGGGAACTGTACTTTACTCCTCAGAATGCTACAATTCCCAGTACGCTTGACAAACTTTGAATTTGCTTTAAATGTAAGATGTGTGGTCTCTTCATTGGACAAGGCTTCCACACATAACACCCCAATTCCATTCTTCTAAACATTTGCTTGCCAATGAAAACAATCTGTTTTGTTCCCATTAGAGATGGTAGTTTTTCTTCCCACAGTGGAACAATTTTTTTAAAAAATAATAATAATCATATACTCTATTCTCAGTGAAGCTTTGTTTCCTTCCATCCCAAAGAGAATCCTTAAAAAAAAAAGCTCTTAAAATTATTATTTAACAGCAAGCTGCTTCTTTGTTTTTCACATCACCTGAGGTGATGAGATGAAGAGGGCCAAGGAAAGGTCCCTCGAAGCACAACAATTACCTTTGGAGATGCGCTCCAGAAAATGCCAACTAACTGTCAGAAATGAAAGCAAGCTACGAGCAAATTAGTTTGGCTAAATAACACAGAGAATCTCCCTCCTGCCCTAAAAGCATTATTTTAAAAGGTGGGGATGGGGAGGGGAAGGGATTGTGTTCATCCCTCCTGGCTTTTTTTCTAGGTCACCTCAGAACTTCAAGCCGCATGCAAAAGCTTGAAGTAAAAGTGCTAAAAAGGAGTGTGCGTAGCGTTATCGATCATTCTGGAAGTGGGAAGTACAAAACCTTATTGCGACAAGCTGAGCCACTGAGGTCTGGAGGCGTAGAACCTGCAGGAAGTCCTGCAGCTATTAAGTTTCGAAAGGTCAATACAGAAACAGGAAGTGCCAGACACTCTTCAGTGCTTTTCTCCTCCTCTTTTAATCCTGATTAGCTGTCAACCTTTGCTATCGCTTCCTAAAAAGGCAGGGGTTGGAAAAGAGAGCTGTCAGTTATAGCTACTAGTTTAGGGGAAATGTGTTTGCTGCAGTTTTGTGAGGTTCAGTGATGTATCAGAGCTGCCATGCGCCCAAACAAATCACCACCTCTGACTAGGGACATGGGAGAACTTTGTCCAGTTTCCATCTTAATGTAAACCTACCAAATTTGTGCTTCTGGAACTAGTGGACAAACTGAGAGACAACATATTGGAACTGGTGGACAAACTGAGTCGCAACTTTTATCTAAATTTTGCTGCTGAACTACTACGGGCCTCAGTTTAGCAGCTGCCCAACATTTAGCTGAATTTTGTAATTTCGTAAAGATGCCCAACTAAATAAAGTATGCAAAAAGGCGCACGTTAGCGAAAAGTATGATTAAAATGTGCATATTCATGAAAATAGCATTCATAAATGCATTGTGTCAAGGGACAATTGCATATACCAGGCCTATTACAGGAGAATATTGCATACAAGTGCTTACAAATTTTCATGCAGACTTATCGCAAATGTATGTATCAATCACAGCAGGGTAAAAGATTGCGTAGATCAATTCTTTTTAAAAAACAAAAACAAAAACTGGTGTTAGTGTATTGTAACATTGTGATGCAGAATGCAAGAAGGAGCTCTGTTTGTGAATAGGCCAACAGATGGCAAGTGTACTCAAAGGTAGCTTACAAGCCAGAATATAAATAGCAGTGGTAAACCACAAGAGAAAATATGCAATAGAACAAATCATTAAACAAAGCTACTTTAAAAGGCTCTTTGTTTTCCCTGCAAGTGGTTAAAAAGACCCTTTCAATAATTATAGAATAATGATATGTGCCTATAATTGTCTGTGCATATGTATATTTATTCCATTTATTTCCCACCTTCCTTTCCCCAAGGAGCTCAAGATGGCATACGTCGTTCTTCCCCTCCTCATTTAATGATGATTTATGTCTTAGAACTTAGTCCTGTAAAAAAAAAAAAACAACTGTTCAAACATCCAGTTGTTGAAAGAAGATGAGATGATGGGTGTCAGTTTGCATTTCTTAGTGTAGAAAGTATTGATCTGATGCATAGAGATATTTCCTATTCTTATTCATTCAAGAGGGTTCTGGGAGCTTCTCTATGTGAAAGAAACAAGCAGAATGTTCATGATGTTTGGGTTATTCCTTCAGAGAAGCTGTGTACAGCTGGCTTAAACTGGTTCTGTTATCTCTTCTGTCAAGGTCAAGCTGACTACAGTCATACCTCGGTTTAATTACGCCTCGGTTTGAGTATTTTCAGTTTAAGTACTCTGCGGACCTGTCTGGAATGGATTAATCCACTTTCCATTACTTTCAATGGGAAAGTTTGCTTCAGGTTAAGTACGCTTCAAGTTAAGTACTCTGCGGACCTGTCTGGAATGGATTAATCCACTTTCCATTACTTTCAATGGGAAAGTTCACTTCAGGTTAAGTACGCTTCAGGTTAAGTACGGACTTCCGGAACCAATTACACTCATACCTCGGGTTAAGTACGCTTCAGGTTGAGTACTCCGTGGACCCGTCTGGAACAGATTAATCCACTTTCCATTACTTTCAATGGGAAAGTTTGCTTCAGGTTAAGTACGCTTCAGTTTAAGTACTCCACGGACCGTCTGGAACGGATTAATCCGCTATCCATTACTTTCAATGGGAAAGTTCCCTTCAGGTTAAGTACACTTCAAGTTATGTACTCTGCGGACCTGTCTGGAATGGATTAATCCACTTTTCATTACTTTCAATGGGAAAGTTCGCTTCAGGTTAAGTACGCTTCAGGTTAAGTAAAGACTTCCGGAACCAATTGTGTTTGTAAACCGAGGTACCACTGTATATGAAAACTCAATTGCTCCTTGCTACCTTCCTCTCAAAGGAACTTACATGTTGCCTCCTTTTCCCAGAAAAGAACAATGCCTTTTGTTGGAGATGTTTACAACCAGGAAGGTCTGTATGTGTGGAATGGCAAACTGGTTCCAGTCCCTCAACAATGATGTTCCAGAATGCTATGAAGGTTCCACCAAAGTACACAGATGAAGGAGCAGAAGGGGAATCCAGATAGCTCAAGCCATGCTGCAAGCTACCTGGTCTACCTAAGATCACACCCTTGTTGCCTGAATGGGAGTGTTCTTGTCCCACCCCTTGCTAGGGATAATAATAATAATAATAATAATAATAATAATAATAATAATACCCCACCCACCATCTGGCTGGGTTTCCCCAGCCACTCTGGGCAGTTCCAACTGTTAAACATTTAAAGCTTCCCTAAACAGGGCTGCCTTCAGATGTCTTCTAAAAGTCTGGTACTTGTTTTTCTCTTTGACATATGATGGGAGGGCATTCCACAGGGCGGGTGCCACTACCGAGAAAGCCCTCTGCCTGGTTCCCTGTAACTTGGCTTCTTGCAGTGAGGGAACCTCCAGAAGGTGCTCGGGCATGGACCTCAGTGTCCAGGCAGACCGATGGGGGTGGAGACACCCCTTCAGGTATACTGGATAAGCACACAATACTTCCCCAGCTTCTTATTTCAAGGACAGGTCACATGACCCAGCGAGGCCAATCACACCAGGGCAGTGCAATTCTGCAATGCAATGCAAGCCAATGCAATTCTGGGCTGCAACAATAGGAGTATAGCATCTAGATCAAGGGAAGTAATAGGACCACTGTATTCTGCTCTGGTCAGACCTCACCTGGAGTACTGTGTCCAGTTCTGGGCACCACAGTTCAAGAAGGATACTGACAAGCTGGAACGTGTCCAGAGGAGGGCAACCAAAATGGTCAAAGGCCTGGAAACGATGCCTTATGAGGAACGGCTTAGGGAGCTGGGTATGTTTAGCCTGGAGAAGAGAAGGTTAAGGGGTGATATGATAGCCATGTTCAAATATATGAAAGCATGTCATATGGAGGAGGGAGAAAGATTGTTTTCTGCTGCTCCAGAGAAGCGGACACGGAGCAATGGATTCAAACTTCAAGAAAGAAGATTCCACCTAAACATTAGGAAGAACTTCCTGACAGTAAGAACTGTTCGGCAGTGGAATTTGCTACCAAGGAGTGTGGTGGAGTCTCCTTCTTTGGAGGTCTTTAAGCAGAGGCTTGACAGGCATATGTCAAGAATGCTTTGATGGTGTTTCCTGCTTGGTAGGGGGTTGGACTGGATGGCCCTTGTGGTCTCTTCCAACTCTATGATTCTATGATTCTATGTATACCCCTAGTTAGGGCACAGAATTTCCCAAAGCTGACCTCTTCTGATGTGGGTCCATTTAGTAGTATAAAATTAGCTGGTTACCCATTCAGGGAACCAAGTAACATTTTCTGAGGGGTGTCCCATGACTAGCTGTTGGAGCACCTATTTTGCCTACTCCACACTATTTATTTTCCCTGGGTGGTTTTGGCTTTAATGCCACAATGTAGAATATATAGTTTTGCCCAGTAGAGGAGACTCAGGGGTTTCATATTCTACCTCCTCAGATCTGACTTGCCCTCAAGGTAGTCAGCTTAGTTCATAGTTGCCCACAAGTAGCCAGACAACCTTTGATTTGATCTATAGAGTTGTGAATAAAGTTGTGACCATTTAACCACACATATCTCTCATGTCTTCATTCTAGGTGTGTGGACAATCAGAAATAAATATATAACGCAATGAACCTCTCTGAACACACACATCAACCTCGGCCCTCCATAAGCTTTTGGCCTACAACTCCCATGATCCCTAGCTAACAGGACCAGTGGGTCAGGGATGATGGGAATTGTAGTCTCAAAACATCTGGAGGGCCGAGGTTGAGGAAACCTGACATATACAGTCTCCAGCACAGTTCCCCAGAAGAAAATGACTTTTTAAAGCTTACCTTTATCCACCTTTAGACTGCGATCATATACATTTACCTGGGAGTAACTAGCATTGAACTAAATAGGACATACCTCTGAGTAGACATGCAAATGACTGCCCTGTTAATTTCACTATCCTTTATGGCAAAGGATCTTGAATAAAGCTCCTTGCATCTGTTTGCCTATCAATGTTCCCTGGTGTTGTTACTGGATAGCTTTCCTCATAGCCACCCCAGAGAAAATAACTATATCCATTTCAGCTGATTTACAACCAAAATAAATACAGTCTGCTGTACAAATATTGAGTTTTACCTGCAGTTAATCAATGTTAGATGAGCTCATCGGTTCTTTAAAGAAATTCCAGGAAGCCATCAAAAGTGGGTTGTGACTGAAACAGGTAATAAAGAGGCCAGACACCAATATATGGATTGAACTAGGTCCACGGCTCGCAGATCTCAGCAGAGGGATACAACTGTGCTGAACTACTGCAATGGCTGCCCCGAAGGCTAAACAGGCCACTTTTCAGAGACGTAGGGGGACCTATCCCCTAATAAAAAATTAATCAAATACCTAGGCGATCTCCCAACTGGGACATTTTAATCGTCAAACAAGGCTGTTCTTAAATCCTCATAAATTGGGCAAACCAGTAAGTAATGGTGTAAGTCCTCAGGCACATTACATCCACATAGGGAAACTCTTTCTTCATAGGAGTTGTAAAATATGTATACATTTCTTCTTATTTTTTTTAAAAAGTTTTCTGGTTCCTTTTTAAAAACAAAGAACTGTGTCACAAAATTCAGATAATTGCAAAATCCAAAGAATAATTACTTTCTGATCAGTAATCGGCAATTGCTTCCTGATCCAGGAGGTGTGAATTAGGACAGTGTGCTTATAAATGTGGACTAAACAAAATTTCCTCCATCCCTATTCCTTATAGTCCAATATGTTATTACTTATTTCTCTTTAAGCAAATCTCAGCCTTATTAGCATTATCATTTCCTTTTTGTGTCCTTTCCTGCTAAAATTAAATGTTGAGCCAGGGGAAAAGTTTAAGTACTCTTCTTGTCTCTTTTCACAGAAAATGCCATAAATGTCTTTACAGGAGATCATAGAATCATAGAGTTGAAAGAGACCACAAAGGCCATCCAGTCCAACCCCCTACCAAGCAGGAAACACCATCAAAACATTCCTGACACATGGCTGTCAAGCCTCTGCTTAAAGAGCTCCAAAGAAGGAGACTCCACCACACTCCTTGGTAGCAAATTCCACTGCTGAACAGCTCTTACTGTCAGGAAGTTCTTCCTAATGTTTGGGTGGAATCTTCTTTCTTGTAGTTTGAATCCATTGCTCCGTGTCCGCTTCTCTGGAGCAGCAGAAAACAACCTTTCTCCCTCCTCTATATGACATCCTTTTATATATTTGAACATGGCTATCATATCACCCCTTAACCTTCTCTTCTCCAGGCTAAACATACCCAGCTCCCTAAGCCGTTCCTCATAATGCATCATTTCAAGGCCTTTGACCATTTTGGTTGCCCTCTTCTGGACACGTTCCAGCTTGTCAGTATCCTTCTTGAACTGTGGTGCCCAGAACTGGGCACAGTACTCCAGGTGAGGTCTGACCAGAGCAGAATACAGTGGTACTATTACTTCCCTTGATCTAGATGCTATACTCCTATTGATGCAGCCCAGAATTGCATTGGCTTTTTTAGCTGCTGCATCACACTGTTGACTCATGTAAAGTTTGTGGTCTACCAAGACTCCTAGATCCTTTTCACACGTACTGCTCTCAAGCCAGGTGTCTCCCATCCTGTATTTGTGCCTTTCATTTTTTTTTTTTTGCCCAAGTGTAGTACTTTACATTTCTCCTTGTTAAAATTCATCTTGTTTGCTTTGGCCCAGTTGTCTATTCTGTTCAGGTCATTTTGAATTGTGATCCTGTCCTCTGGGGTATTAGCCACCCCTCCCAATTTGGTGTCATCTGCAAACTTGATCAGGATGCCCTCAAGCCCATCTTGAGATGATCTTTTAAGAAAAATCTAGTGTAGTAGCAAGCAATGTATGTTCAATAACTATGTATCAATTCCAATGAAATTATCTGGTTAAACATCTGAATGATGTTCTCAAATGATTCAGTTAACCATTATGAAAAGGAAGCAAATTAACAATGGCTACTATCCATGTTGCTGCAGTAGTTATTTTATTGTTATAATGTGGCAGATGCCATAAAAAATTGATATTTGCCATCTTTTATCGTTGTTGCTCTTTATGACACTTAGGACGGGGAGTGGTGGATTCAGATATATGTGTTCTACAATTCCCATCAGAGGTGATGATTGGCTATTCCGAGTGGGACTGATGGGAGTTGGGCTCCAAGAACATATGGTGGGTCACAGGTTTCCTATCCTTGTCTTGGGAAATGCCTAAGTGATATGGGTTCCTCAAGTACTTTATAAAAGCGTCCAAACCAGCAAGACCACGTGAACTAGACCTTCATCACATTTTCATGACGGAAGGAAACTGTAAGGGTGATGAATATGACCAACAATTTTTGTTGCTCCTATACTGCAGCCTTATTCTTTGATTCAGAATGCATCTGCTGAAGTCCAGCCCGTCATGCATATCAGTTAGGGTAATTAGCTCATCAGCAAGACAAGTAGCAATCTTCTTCACCTCCTCAATTCAATGGTCCAAATGGGGGATAAGGCATTCAACTTTGGCTCCCCATGGAGTCATGGCTGAGTTGTATCCCTAGATCCTCCTATCTGGTGCGCAGGTAAAGACTACATTTCATTATTCCTCATTTGAAAAGCAGGTGGGTTTTTGTTTCTTGAGTTTTTTGTTTCTTCTTCTTTCTTTCTTTTTAACAAAATACATATTACGGAAGAATCAGTGTAGGTTTTTGTGTGGAATCAGTAATCCTATTCTGTATGCAGCAACATGACAGAATTAGTGGACAGGTAGGCAAACGACTATTATTATCTTAAAGGATTAGCCGAGTAATCCAATGACAGAAAAGACTTTTTTAAAAGGACATACACTCAAGTCTCATTTTCTCATTAAAAACAAATATGGTTTCCTCCTAATGGTTTCCAATTTGTAATAATAGTTATAATATGAGCATTTTTGTTGTCGTTGTTTTTGCAAACTTTAGTTCACATCATCTTTATCTGTTTTTCCATCCAGAATATGCCATGCAATTGATCAACATTTTCATATTGGATTATTTTATTCACACATAAGGGGCACCTGTGAGGCACAGCTACTAAAGTCAGCTTTCTCAATGAATCTCTCATAAATTTATGTTGTTTTATAGACTATTTAACCAGCTGAAATCTTTCTCATAATTTGGGGAAATGGGTTACATGGACAACATCTGCACCAGACATTTGGAAAGAAAGTGAAGCATGCTAAGACAATAATCTTACCCTCTACATCATAAATATTTCTTTGTGGATAATGTTATTATTAACATTGTCATGACAACTCTCCTCTTCCTACCATTCACCCTAAGGCTGGAGTGTGAATTAGAACAATTACATACATAATTTTATTTGTATGCCCCCTTTCCACAGTTCAAACCATGCAGAAGGCAGCTTACAAAATGGGGGGGGGGACTCACAATTATAACATGACAAAAGTAGTGATGAACAATAAATAAAACATTAAAAAATGCACAACCAAACTGAACAATTTCCACATTAATCACAAGTTCTAAGAGAAATATGCAACAAACCAACAGCAATACACCCACCCCAAACAAAGAAACGTAAACAACACCCCAGCCCAAGAGTCTGTTCAACAGCCTCAGCATTTGTAGCTGTAGTCAGTACCCAACTAAATCAACGTGTGCATGGAACAACTTCAATAAGCGCAACATCTGAGGACATAGCACTGACATAAAGGTAAAGGTAAAGGTAAAGGGACCCCTGACCATTAGGTCCAGCCGTGACCGACTCTGGGGTTGCGCGCTCATCTCGCATTATTGGCCGAGGGAGCCAAAGTACAGCTTCCAGGTCATGTGGCCAGCATGACAAAGCCGCTTCTGGCAAACCAGAGCAGCACATGGAAATGCCGTTTACCTTCCCGCTGTAGCGGTTCCTATTTATCTACTTGCATTTTGACGTGCTTTTGAACTGCTAGGTTGGCAGGAGCTGGGACCAAGCAACGGGAGCTCACGCCGTCACAGGGATTCAAACCACCAACCCTCTGATCAGCAAGCCCTAGGCTCAGTGGTTTAACTCACAGCGCCACCTGGGTCCCACCTGGGCACTGACATAAAGGACAATAAAAGACAATAAAGCATATACTACACCATGTTTTCAATCTGGCCTGATCCTCATGCTCATATACAATCATTTATGGGCCCATTAAGACTTGTATTACAGTGGTACCTTGGTTCTCGAATGTAATCCATTCCGGAAGTCCGTTCCAAAACCAAAGCATTCCAAAACCAAGGCGTGCTTTCCCATAGAAAGTAAAGCAAAATGGATTAATCCCTTCCAGACTTTTAAAAACAACCCCTAAAACAGCAATTTAACATGAATTTTAATATCTAATGAGACCATTGATCCATAAAATGAAAGCAATCAACAATGTACTGCAGTCACACAATCAATCAGGGATGTTAGGCTGGCCTCGACCAGAGCGAGGGCTTTTTCGGCTGTGGCCCCGATCTGCTGGAATGCTCTGTCACAAGAGACTAGGGCCCTGCGGGACGTGACATCTTTCCGCAGGGCCTGCAAGACAGAGCTGTTCCGCCAGGCCTTTGGCCAAGGCACAGTCTGACCTGCTCTCTCCTTCTGTAATCCTCATAGAACTCTAACCCAATGGTTGCCATTAATTTGATTCTGAATTGATTTTAGAATGTATTTTGATTAATTGACTGTGTGATTTTATGTACACTGTGTTATTTTTACTTGTTAACAGCTGTGAGCCCAGCTTTGGCCGGGGAGGGCGGGATACAAAATTATTATTATTATTATTGTTGTTATTATTATTATTAATCAATTAGTAGCTGAATTGGGTTCCACACAGTCACAAAAACAAATCAAAAAGAGCCGCAAAAACAAAAACTCAAAATAAATAACAAAAACAGACAGACCTCAGCTTAACACTCATAACGGAAGTGTGCCACTCAAATCGGAAGTGTAATATTCAAATCAGAGCACATTTGGGTTCCGAAAAAAGTTCACAAACCGGAACACTTCCGGGTTTGCAGTGTTTGGGTTCCAAGATGTTAGAGTACCAAGGCATTTGATATTATACCACACGTGGACTTAGGTGCGACAAAGAGTGCCTCTGTTATCGTTGATCACAAAAGTATTATAATGCGTTAAAAAAAAAAGCTGGCATTTCATATCTTCCCAAAGGGTTTGGCATATGCCCAGTGTTTAGAAAAGATTTCTTACATAAGTTATGAGTTTTCAAGAGACCTGGGACCTTTCATGTCCAAGTCTCAGGGGTGCTAATTAAACTGTGACTCATAATAATCTTGTCTTCTCATGCTGTACTCCTCTGTTCTATCATGTACAGGTGTTTGAACTAATGAGAACGCTCCCTGGATTATCTTCAGGGTTTATTCTTATCATTTAAAGAAAACAGAGCCATGTATACTTGAATTAAAAGCAGATTTCAGTCCCAAGGAAAACAATAACAGTTGATTCAAAGCTAACTTACAGCCTAATCTTTACTCTGAAATCTTATTGAGTTTTACTACGACAAGAACAACTCTGGAACAGTTCCTGCCTTATATAGAACTCTCTCCAAAGGTTGGGCCACTCATTTTCAGTATTTGGAAGGGCTTTGAAAACCCACCTTTTCCAAAGGGCTTTTGATATACTTTAATGTACTTGGTTATGGGACCCAGATGCATAGCTGCCAAGTTTTCCCTTTTCTCGCGAGAAAGCCTATTCAGCATGATGGAAAATCCCTTAAAAAATGGGATAACTTGGCAGCTATGCCCAGGTGGCGCTGTGGTTAAACCACTGAGGCTAGGGCTTGCTGATCAGAAGGTTGGCGGTTCGAATCCCTGTGACGGGGTGAGCTCCCGTTGCTTGCTCCCAGCTCCTGCCAACCTAGCAGTTCGAAAGCACGTCAAAATGCAAGTAGATAAATAGGAACCACTACAGCGGGAAGGTAAACGGCGTTTCCATGTGCTGCTCTGGTTTGCCAGAATTGGCTTTGTCATGCTGGCCACATGACCTGGAAGCTATACGCCGGCTCCCTCGGCCAATAATGCGAGATGAGCGCGCAACCCCTGAGTCGGTCACGACTGGACCTAATGCTCAGGGGTCCCTTTACCTTTACTGTACTTGGTTATGATTTATTGAGGTTTTGTAGCTGTTTTATTGATCATTTGATGATTTTATCAATGTTTTATTGCTGTGCTTCTGGATACGGTTTTTATACTGGTTGAATTAGATTTCAATGTATTGTTGATTTCTTTTTCATTTTATGTTAGCTTTTTTAAGATACTATATTGTATTTCTATGCTTATAATTACAATGGTACCTTGGTTTTTGAATGTCTCCGTTGAGAAATGTTTTGGAACTCAAACGCCGTAAAGCCAGAAGTAAATGCTTCCATTTTCAAACGCGCCTCAGAAATCGAACCTCCAAAGTAACTTCTGTATTGAGTTTTCCGTTTTGAGTTTTCCGTTTTGAGTTTTCCGTTTTGAGGCTTCCGTATTGAGTTTTCAGTTTTGTTTCAGAACTCGAATGGTCTTCCGGAACGGATTATGTTGGAAAACCGAGGATAGGTTGAATCCAGAGATATTTAAATACTAGTTAGATAGTTGGTTAAAAAATAAAATGGTTCTAGCTAATGATCCTGTGCCACTCTCGCAACATATTTCTTTGTGTACAACAGATCTCCCTCTTCTCTTGTCTGCACCCCCCCATCCTTGAAATCTTGGGCAAAAAAATAATAATAATGAAAGGCACGAATACAGGATGGGTGACACCTGGCTTGAGAGCAGTACATGTGAAAAGGATCTAGGAGTCTTGGTAGACCACAAACTTGACATGAGTCAGCAGTGTGATGCAGCAGCTAAAAAAGCCAATGCAATTCTGGGCTGCATCAATAGGAGTATAGCATCTAGGTCAAGGGAAGTAATAGTACCACTGTATTCTGCTCTGGTCAGACCTCACCTGGAGTACTGTGTCCAGTTCTGGGCACCGCAGTTCAAGAAGTATACTGACAAGCTGGAACGTGTCCAGAGGAGGGCAACCAAAATGGTCAAAGGCTGGAAATGATGCCTTATCAGGAACAGCTTAGGGAGCTGGGTATGTTTAGCCTGGAGAAGAGAAGGTTAAGGGGTGATATGATAGCCATGTTCAAATATATAAAATGATGTCATATAGAAGAGGGTGAAAGGTTGTTTTCTGCTGCTCCAGAGAAGCGGACACGGAGCAATGGATTCAAACTACAAGAAAGAAGATTCCACCTAAACATTAGGAAGAACTTCCTGACAGTAAGAGCTGTTCGCCAGTGGAATTTGCTACCAAGGAGTGTGGTGGAGTCTCCTTCTTTGGAGGTCTTTAAGCAGAGGCTTGACAGCCATGTGTCAGGAATGCTTTGATGGTGTTTCCTGCTCGGCAGGGGGTTGGACTGGATGGCCCTTGTGGTCTCTTCCAACTCTATGATTCTATGATTCTATGGTCAAAAGGGTTGGGGCACCCTCTTCAGCAGATTTTGGGAACTTGGAGGAGAGGGAGGGGAGTCTCATTGTATGAGCAGAACTCTGTTTTCACAGTGATAGATTTCAATGGAACATTCCCTGGCAAGTGTGTGCAAAGGATGGAGGTCTTAGCTTTTCAACAATAATACACAGATATTTCTGAAAATCTTATGTCTCTATGAGACTGGTATTAAACATGGATCTGATTTTCACATGAATAAAAACCTTAATTCACCATTCAACTTAACCCCAGCCCTACTTCTTCCAAACGCTTAACCTGGTTTGCTATTCCCAACCTTTCAGGTCCAGCTAAGGTTATTGTCAATGCTGGGTTCAAAACTGTTTGATTTAATTGATTTAATTACTGTCAGAAGGGCCTTTTACCCCCAGTGTTGTCATCTCAAATCAGAAAATGGTGTTAAGATGTCAGTGCAAGTAAAGTGTTTGAATGCAGATCTGCAGAGATGCTTACACATCAAGATATCACTCGGGGCTAAGGCATTACAAAGCTGTTTGCTAACCACTGAGATGATAGTAAACATATCAACAAGAATTGTGTCCAATCCAATTCAGCATTACGCAGACACCGGAGAGCTAGAGAAAGCCGCAAGTGATCACTTTCTGTATTATTCCGTCATCTTCAATGGATGGCTCATACTAGAGTTGCCATCAAATTGTGCAAACAAGTGGAATCGTACAATGGATCTGGCAGTGTCAACGGGGTAATTTTTTTCAAGGAAATTATGAAACAGTTAGATATATTTCTTAGGATGGGTTCCCATTGCCCTACCTAAGACCCTTTAGCGTAGGATGTTCAATTTCATTGTGAGTGTGCTGTAGTTGTTTTCTGATCTTCACCAGCGCTTGCATGCCCTTTAGGAAATCCATGACTGCTACAGCTCTCCATGCAGTGGACAAAGTCAATAAGACTTTCCTCCATTGCATCACTGACAATTTCATTTCCCAGAAGATGGAAGAACCAACAAGGGGATCATCTATTTTGGACCTGGTCCTCGCCAATAGGGAAGAACTGCTTGAAGTGGAAGTGCTCGGAAACTTGGGAGGAAGTGATTGTTGTTCAACGTCTTCTACAAATGACTTGGATAAAAGAATTGAGGGGATGTTGATCGAATTTGAAGATGACACCAAACTGGGAGGGGTAGCTAATGCTGCAGAAGACAGAATCAGAATTCAAAATGACCTTAACAGATTGAAGAACTGGGTGCAAGCTAACAAAATGAATTTCAGTAGGGATAAATGTAGGGTTCTGCACTTGGAAAAACCAAATGCACATATATAGGATGGGGGGTCACCTGGCTTACTAGCAATACATACAAAAAGGATCTAGGGGTCTTGGTGGACCACATGCTTAACATGAGTCAACAGTGTGATGCAGCAGCAAAAAAATGCTAATGCTATTCTACACTGCATCCACAGAAGTATAGTGTCCAGATCGAGGGAAGCAATAGCACCACTGTATTCTGCCTTAGTTGGACCACACTTGGAATACTGTGTCCAATTCTGAGCACCACAATTTAAGAAGGATGTTGACAAGCTGGAACGTGTGCAGAGGAGGGCAACCAAGATGATCAAGGGCCTGGGAACTAAGCCTTATGAGGAGCGTTTGAAGGAGTTGGGTATGTTTAGCCTGGAAAAGAGGAGAGTCAGGGGAGATAGGATAGCCAAATATCTCAAGGGCTGTTACATGGAGGATCAAGCAAGCTTGTTTTTTCCTGCTCTGGAGGGTAGGATGCGAACCAATGGCTTCAAGTTGCAAGAAAGGAGATTCTGACTAAACATTCAGGGGAAAGAGCTCTTCGGCAGTGGAACACACTCCCTCAAGTGGTAGTGGACTTTCCTTCCTTGGAAGTTTTAAAACAGAAGTTGGATGGCCATCTGTCATGGATGCTTTAGCTGAGGTTCCTGCATTGTGGAGGGTTGGACTAGATGACCTTTGTGGTCCCTTCCAACTCTTTGATTCTATTATTCTGTGTCTACTCAGACGTAAGTCCTATTGATTTCAATGGAACTTAGTTTCAAGGGAATCTGTACAGGGTTGCAGCTCTAATGTGTGAACCCAACCTCTCAACTAACTAGAAGGGATCCCTATAATTATAGCACCTCAAAAACGTGCTGACACCTTCACCACTGGTGGGAATGTGTGAAATCTGAGTCTTTATTTCACTCCACAAATATACTTCTATTTCCCCATATATTTATAGTGCATGTCTGAGACATTTTATTCACATAAAGTGTATCATGGTAATTTTTTGGCAACAGCTGTTACCCTTTTAATTTTGGAAACCTTATCCAGATATGCAAAGTTGACATACATTTTAATATGAAATTTACTTTTTATATATAATATATATATATGTAAAGTACAGGTTCATGTACACTTGGATTTTTGTGTTCATCATCTAACATTTATGGATAATTTTAATGTATGTTTTAAATACCATGTAAACTGTTTAGAGGTTTCAGCAATTAAGCATATATGAGTTTTATAAATAAACTAGTATCATGAAGCCCATTAAAATAACGGGTGCTAGAGCAGACCTGTTGCTCTAGCAACCTCGGGGACATGCTCAGAGCTGATGAAGAAGCGGGTCTGCGCTCCAAGTCCCAACAGATAGAACTGACCCAATGGGGTGGGAATTAGGAGAAGGCCTCGTTTTCTTTCCTCTTCCACCGAGGCCAGCAAGCGGCCCTACGAATTCCCTTCCCAGACCTCCTACCTCAGCCAGGCTTGAGCGCCGCAGCGGCCTGCCCGCCTCATTCTCTCTCCCTCCGGTGTCGCTCCTCGCGCGGATGAGCCGCCGAGCCGTGCCCTCAGGAGGCCGTGCCCACCTCTCCCGTCAGGGCCTACAAAGAAGAAGAAGAAGCAGCGCCCGGCTAAGGGGAACGGGCGGTCCTCGTGCCCGCCTCGCCACCTCAGCCTGGCTCGTCTCCCTGCCGGGCTGAGTGGGCACCAAGCTCCTCTCTCCGAAGTGTCTCTGCGCTCCAAGTCCCAACAGCTGTCCGTGGGGCACATGCGCAGTAGCCCAATCCTACGGACACACGGACTGGATGCAGAGACACTTGGATATTATTATATAGGATAAGCAAAAGTCCTTTGTTTGTCGTGCAGATCAAAGCCATTATATGCAGCTGGCTTATTGCACATTCTGTGCATATAAAGTAGTTCTCAAGCCGAATGGACACCTGTCCATATCAGCAAATTTGCTTCACCTGACTTATCCAAGAATTCTCATGGTACGGCTGCATTATCCTGCATTGCTATGCTGATGCAATCCTGTCTTCCATTCCTAGCAATCTCGTGGTTCCTTAGCTGGAGAAACTAAGTGTGGCTTAGAGCCTAGAAAAGGACTCTGCCTCATTGTATCTCACTCCAGTTGCCTCTTTACAAGGACACTGATTTGCCATGGCTATGGATGCCAAAAACTGCCAACTGGCACAGTCAGTTCTCCCCACCAAACCCAAGTGCCCTTGCAAAGGTGTACCAAGGCATTTCATTGTATAATACAGGGTGCATGTTTTCTTATTGATTTTTAATATTGAACATTCTATTTTCCCCCCAGAAAGGTGCACCATCTAAAGTAAATCCTATTGTGCATACAAATTGTACAACTAGTACATTTTAACTACTACAGAAAGCTTTGCAGCCGCATTATTGCTTATCCTAAAATCCCTTTTGTTTCACATCACTTCTGTGCAGTGTAACTATAAATAAGCTAATAGCTCAGATTCTATAGTTATATAATGCTATTGCGATTATGTCTCCAGTGTATCAAATCCATTCAAAATGCATGCCCTATTCCTGCTTCAGGGAGAGAAAAGTAGGGAAGCATAAATATTTCAAGTGATGCTTTGGGCAAACATGGTATTGTCCTGCACCTGCAGATGGTGCTATAGCACAACATTTTCCTTTGTGATATCAGATCAGAATATACCGATTGCTCTAGCTTTGATCTTGCCATTATATATGGAGTGATTTAAAAAAAAAAAATGCCAGATTTCGCACAGGAAAATGTCACTGTGGGCAAAGTCCCAATGAGATGCAAAAATTTACACAGAAATCCCAGTGTTTTCATACATCAAAACGTTCAATGCTCACAGTGCTTTCAATCTTTGAAGCATTTTGTTAAGAACTGGTAAGAGAGCTCCTTTTTGCATTTCTTTTTATTGCAAAGCAAGGCAAAGGTTCCCTGTGCAAACCCTTCTTGGTTTTGTGCAGCTTCTGTCTGTGGCTTCAGGTATCCATGGTGGATTGTGCCTGTTGACTGTGGGGCATGAATACCCAAGCAGAACAATTATTTTTGCTCCAGAACTCAGACCTTTCATTTTCCCCTACCAGTTATTCCTTCTCACAGTTGGTTGGTGGAAGGAAGGGAGGGAGGGAGGAAGGATTGTAGGTCACACTCATACTGTACATTTTTTTTTAAAAAAAATGTGGGTGGCGCTGTGGTCTAAACCACTGAGCCTCTTGGGCTTGCCGATCAGAAGGTCAGTGGTTTGAATACCTGCGATGGAGTGAGCTCCCATTGCTCTGTCCCAGCTCCTGCCAACGTAGCAGTTCAAAAGCACACCAGTGCAAGTAGATAAATAGGTACCGCTGTGGCGGAAAGGTAAATGGAGTTTCTGTGCACTCTGGTTTTCATCACGGTGTCCAGTTGCACCAGAAGTGGTGTAGTCATGCTGGCCTCATGACCTGGAAAGCTGTCTGTGGACAAACGCCGGCTCCCTTGGCCTGAAAGCGAGATGAGCGCAGCAACCCCATAGTTGCCTTTGGCTGGACTTAACCGTCCCGGGGTCCTTTACCTTTTATTTTTACCTTTAAAACACATGGCTTCACTCAAAGAACCATGGAAACTGTACATGGCTTTCCTCGAAGAATTTTGGAAACAGAGCTACAATCCCCAGCAGCCTTAACAAACTACAATTATCAAAATAGAAAAAAATTCCTTCAGTAGCACCTTAAAGACCAACTAAGTTTTTATTTTGGTATGAGCTTTCGTGTGCATGCACACTTCTTCAGATACCGTATCTGAATGGATGGCCGTATCTGAAGAAGTGTGCATGCACATGAAAGCTCATACCAAAATAAAAACTTAGTTGGTCTTTAAGGTGCCACTGAAGGAATTTTTTTCTATTTTGCTTCGACTCAGACCAACACGGCTACCTACCTGTGACTACAATTATCAAGATTCGTTGGTAGAAGTTTTGAAAAAGTCTTCACACAAAAATCTCTACATATTTTCTTGGTTGGAGAACTACACCACAAAATTCTGAGAAACAAACCAATTCCCTCCTCCTTGTCTACCCACAACAGTGGGGGAAGCGGTCTTCCAAATGAGCAAGAATGGGCATTACAAGTTGCAGAGATATCAATCACATGAAGAACTGACTACAATGATGGATGAAGGGAAGTGTTTTGTTTTTTAAAAACACACACACACACCCAACAACCTCTGTTTGTTTAAAGATGGAAGTTTGATATACGTTGATATAAAGATCTGCTTTGTAAAGATCCTCATGTGGATGCAAAACTGCTCTTGATTCCAGAAAATATATAACATTACATAACATCCAGCAGCCAAATTGTGGAATAATACGTTGCCATCTGAGATGGATCCTGGGTGGAATTATTGACATCTGTTGTGCAGCTGCCTGGAAAAGAGTAGATTGAGAGGCAAGGGCACCAACTTGCTCCCCACGCTGAGGAGGCCCAGCGTCACTTGACCTGTCCCACCCCCACTCATTGCCCGTTCTGCCCCTGCCTGTCCCGTCAGCACTTGCCTGGGGGTGGGGGGTGTGGCGGGCAAAAATTGTCCTTCATGCTTCCTGCCTCCACCCTGTGGACCAGTGCTCACCCAGAGGCAGTGGGGGATGGCTGCCCCCTCAATATTGGTGGCACTGCCCAGAAATATTGAGGGGGCTGAAGCCTCTTCCACCCCTATAGTTGACGCCACTGCTTAGACATATGATAGGTAATGGTAAAGGGCCCCCTTACCATCAGGTCCAGTCATGTCCGACTCTGGGGTTGCGGCACTCATCTCGCTCTATAGGCCAAGGGAGCTGGCGTTTGTCTATAGGCCAGCATGACAAAGCTGCTTCTGGCGAACCAGAGCAGCGCACGGAAACACCGTTTACCTTCCCGCCGGAGCGGTTCCTATTTGTCTACTTGCACTTTGATGTGCTTTCGAACTGCTAGGTGGGCAGGAGCTGGGACCGAGCAACGGGAGCTCACCCCGTTGCAGGGATTCGAACCGCCAACCTTCTGATCAGCAAGCCCTAGACTCTGTGGTTTAACCCACAGCGCCACCTGGGTCCCAAGACATATGATAGCCAACTTCAAACATCTAAATGGCTGTCACATGCAATATGAAGCTTGTTTCCCCAGGCTCCAGGGAGTAAGACCAAACTAATGGATTCGAGTAATGAGAATGAAATTTCCAACTAGACATCAGGAAGAACTTTCTGATGGAAAAAACTGTTTGACATTGGAACATATTCCCTCAGGAAGTGGTGGATTCTTCTTCATTGGAGGTTTTAAAGTAGAGGTTGGATGGCCATCTATCATGGATACTTTAGTTGAGATTATTTCATTGCAGGATGACCCTCAGGATACTGTCCCACTCTATAATTCTATGAAAAAGGTCTACATGGACCCAAATTTATCCTTGCTAGGCTTGCACCAAGTCCTGGTGCATTGGAACAGACAGATGATGGCTGTTCCCACAAATGCAAATTTACCCCTTCTCATCTCAGTACAAGCAGGGGTGGCAACAGCAATGATATCCATGCCTCACTAGGGCTTGGTCTGGGGATAATAGTCCTGCATGCCGGGACCACTCATTTGCAAGCAGGATCTCTCCAAGGTACTACAATCCTTTATTCCCTTTCAACACAAACACTTTCTGATAGAAAATCATCCGGCCAATTGCACAATCAATGCATATTCAAGTAATTATCTCATCATTTGTCTGAGAGCTTTCACCCATACAAATTGCCGTGCATTTTCCAATTCCGACAAACAATTAAGAATACGATTAGCTCGGAGTATAGTGAGACCTGCCCGCTTCAAAGCTCTTGGATCTAAAACAGTCAGACAGGTATGTTGGCTGTCTTGACATTGCACCATAACACTGCTTGACCACACAGAATCTTCTATATGTGTACAGAAAGTTGTAGTGGTAATTCTAGCATCCATTTTAGATGCAGTGATTGGCTTCTTCAGAACCCATCAGATTTTGGAAATCAAGTCTTGGTGGATTCAAGAGGGTGGGCAACTTCACTAAAATACTTCCACAGCAAAGCCTAGTGACTTCATCCATTTGTAATCCTGCTTGAGACAAAATCAGAAGTGTGTGCGTGGCCAGTATTTTGTTATTCAAGTATTACTGAAGTATGTTCTTATTCAAACCTACAGTTTGCCATTCTCCATGTGTCTCTGATAGCTGCACAACTGGCAAAGGTTTCACAAACAAACATAACGAATAAAAATCTCATCACAGGGTGCCAAGAAACCCTTCAAATGAGCCATGTTGCTTCACGACTTTAAAACTAGGCTTTCCACATTTTGGGGTGGGGGGTGGGGGGAGAGAGAAAGAAGGACTCCTGTGTCTTCTGCAACACATTTTGCATGGCAGGCAGAAGATCTGAAGGAGAACCTTCCCTCCACCATTGCTTCTCCAGGTTGGGGAAAGATTTACTGGTTGGAATTTCTCCCAGTCATGCAGAAAATTTTGATTTGAAAACAAGTCATAACATTTTAGAGAACCATTTAGTTAAGCACAAATTAAAAATAGATATATTGACCCCCGTTACAATGGACTCACATGGCTCAGAGACTCAGAAAACCGTGCAGTAGACTTCCTTGTTTCCCACATCACTATGGTTAGATTAAAAGCTGCATGGCGGAGGTAGGTAGCACTATGCCCTCCAGATGTCGATGCTGAATTTCAACTCCCATCAGACCCAGCCAGCACAGCCATTGGTTAAAGATGATGGGAATTATAGCCCAGCAACTTCTAGAAGGCATCACATTGGTTGCCCGTGCTCCAGGTCATGTAGAAGAAGTATGTGTGGAAGTGTATTCACATAGTGGCATCCCAAATTCATGATACATTGTTGTTGTTTAGTCGATTAGTCATGTCCGACTCTTCATGACCCCATGGACCAGAGCAGGCCAGGCACTCCTGTCTTCCACTGTCTCCCGGAGTTTCGTCAAATTCATGTTGGTCGCTTCTATAACACTGTCCAGCCACCTCGTCCTCTGTCGTCCCGTTCTCCCTCCATCTTACCCAACATCCGGGTCTTTTCCAGGGAGTCTTCTCTTCTCAGGAGGTGGCCAAAGTATTGGAGCCTCAGCTTCAGAATCTGTCCTTCCAGTGAGCACTCAGGGTTTATTTCCTTCAGAATGGATAGGTTTGATCTTTTTGCAGTCCATGGGACTCTCAAGAGTCTCCTCCAGCACCACCATTCAAAAGCAAAAAATGCATGTGGGATAACATGTGAACCTAAGTGGACAGTTGAAAGCCAGGAGAACAAGATAATAGGGAAGAATCTCCCCATGGGATTCATCAACTACTGATGCTGATTCACTGATGTAAATATACAGTCATACATCGACATCCGAACGCTTCGACTTCCGAAGTCGACAATCCCGGAAGTCTTTTTGCGGCACGTGCGGTCGGCACATGCGCTGAAGTGCGCTTCAACATCCGAAAACCTCGACTTATGAAGACGGCCGCAGAACGGATCGTCTTCGTAAATCAAGGTACTACTGTATTGCTTAGGACCACAACATTGAAATTTATAAAGAAATTATTCCTGGAGACTTTGCACGTGACTAAGCAGATGCATTAATATTGCATCAATCCTTGTATGCGAATCTTTGAGGCCATCAAAATAGTTCCGTGAATTTTGGTCTGCGAGAAAGTTACTTTTTGCTTTCTTCGGTTCTAAAGGAATCTACAGCTCAATGGCAAAAATAAAACAAAATCTCAGTGAATCGGCACGTTTGAAGATGAAACAGAATAATGTTTATCGATATATTGCATGTGACCATTGTCACTGCGTTCTATCTTCCAGAAACCCATGTTTCCTATATTTGTTTTGTGGGGTGGAAGGGTTAGCTTTGGAGGGGGGCTGTTGTTTTGTTTTGCTTTGCCTTTTTTGCTGATGTTTGCATTTCTGTGGGGAGATGGTCTCCTGCTACAGATAAATACCATCTGGTTCCAGAGATTAATCCAAACTTGAGGAAATATGCCAAACATAAAATGTGTTTCTTGACATCTGTTCTGAATATGTCTGTAGTTTTGCATGTTTGCTCCTCTGCTGATTCCCCCGCCCCCAATATCATTCAGAAAACATTTAACTAGTGCTCAGTGAGTTGGGTTGCTTTGTTTGGTAATTGACTGTTTTCTCCCTATATATTGTCTTTAGACTTCCCTTTTCCTCTACATTCTGGAAGCAATGGTTATCATATTTTGAGAGGATGATCCAGGCAAGTGAAATGAAAGTTGAGAAGTGGCAGAGAAGGGGAAAGCTCGGTGGGAAAATGAGGTTGTGAAAACAAAATTTAAAGACAGAAACTGAATATAATAGAAACGGGGAAAGTGTAATCCAAGACAGCAATGAGTCTGAAGCTGGTGTATAAGAAATGACAACTGTATTAGGAATTGTTGATAGGAAAAAGGACCCTGCAGATGAAGAGGAGGCCAGGGGAAAGAAGTGGAGTTTTATAATTATTCAAACATCCGTTTATTAAAATTATTGGTTATGGCATGTTGCAGCAAAGAACCCCAGACGGATAAGAACAGCCAGTAGCAGTATATGTGGTGGCAACATGGTCTAAAATATATAAACTGGAATAAATCAAAACTGATGATTGGATGTAGCCAATAATATAGTGTGTGTCTAAGCTGTTGTTGAAAATATATTTCATGAATATATGGGGGAACGGCTGAAGACTAGGAATGCAATCTGATTTCTATGTGTTCATTATTTTCACTAATATGTGTGCACACTTTACCATAATATATGCATTTTTGTACACAGTGCTTGATTGGGGAAAGGCATTGCAAAATTCAGAGCAGTGTGAATTGCAAAGGATGGCTGTGTTTTGGTTCAGGCAGTGTTTCAAAAAGTGTGAAATCGGGTAGGTTCACCTTTATATGTGGACTGAACTGAAGTTCTCCCACATCCAAGCTCTAAGCTTCCTGGGACATGGAGAAGATGCAGTGATGTAATTTCTTTCCTAGGCTTTTTTTTTAAGATCAGAAACCATGAGAAAACTGCAGAACACCAATGATAAGGTATGTTCAACTCTGTACACATCAAACTTCTAAGGAAATGGTAAAGCACTGTTCAAATAAAAGAGGAAGACAGTAGTCCCTCTTGCAGAGGGGAAGATAACTTTGGAGGAAGTATACAACAGGATTCATCTGTCCATCAGATACAATATTCTCTGCATTGCCACATTTGAGATCCAAAAACATGTTAGTTGGGGGCCTATGATACAGTAAGGACCATTCCAGATTCCACCAACCACTCTAGAATAGAATGATTACATTTTGTCCATGGGCAAGGAAAATTCAAAGCAGATCCAGGCAGTTCTGTTTATCCCTGTCTATATAATCCCAGTGTCCACAACTCTTAATCATACACCTCGGATTCTATCCACTGTCCAATATTATCAGGCTAGTGACTTTGATGTGAATGAGAAGAGATTCCTAGAAATGGCTATGCTTTACAATAACACTTAGTCCATATTGGGAAAACTGTTCGCTGTGGGCTACCCTGGCCTTTTTGTTGTTTCTCTGTGTTGTGAGATATAAACTGCTAAAGGCCATGAGCAGAAAATACGTATTTCTGCAACAGGATTAAATCATGCAAAAGAAGTCAATCTGTACAGATGCGGTTGGGAACCAGTGCATTTGCTCTTTTTTGGAGTTTTGTTTGTTATGTTGACCAGGAAGATTTGGAAGTCAAAGAAAAATGGAGACGTGCAGAAGTTCTGCATGGGGTGGGGAGAAAATAGGCTGTGGGAGGATGGAGAAGTCACCCACTGGAGCAGGGAATTACTTGCTTATATTTCCACATTGCTGAATGTTTAATATTTAAGTGGGTTCTTTAAGTACTAGTAAGGTTAGTGTCTGGCATTTTAGATTCTTGTCTGAAAAAGAGTGTCTCAATAGTTTGCCAAATGGGCTATGTGTTGCCTCAGAGGCCATGTTATAAACATCATGGTGTAATTTCTATCATCAATGATAATAACCATGGAAACTGTACTCTGAAAATAATTGTTTCCATGTTAGTTTCAGATGGTTCTAATATTATGGATCACTAATTGCTTTGCAAAAGCCCTTATTTCTCTGCCAACCGTAGACAGAGTGTTCTAGATAATCTTATTTCCAAATTGTGTAAGGACAAATTCTGATGACCTGTGTTCAAATACAAATGGGTCTAAAGAATCAAATAAAGTTAGAGTAGATTGGCTGGATTATTTTAATTTAAAAATGGCATTCATTGCTAGACCTGCTTATATTTATAGTGGAAGGAAGGAAGGAAGGAAGGAAGGAAGGAAGGAAGGAAGGAAGGAAGGAAGGAAGGAAGGAAGGAAGGAAGGAAGGCTGGCTTGTGGTTTGTGTAATATTCCATCACTAGCCCCAATTGGAATTTATTATTCATATGGATTCCCATAACTCAGTAACTCTTTTGTCAAAGTAATCATAGCTACACTTATGAAGAAATCCAGCTTTTTTCTGAAGTCCATGGGAAGGGCAGTAATTCAGTGACTGAATATCTGCTTTGCCTGCAGATGGTCACAGATCCAATCTCTGGCATTGCCAGGTTGGGCTGGAAAAGACCCCTATCTGAAACCATGGAGCACCATTGCCCATCAGTGTAGACAAACTGAGCTAGATGGATCTAAGGGTCTGACTCAGTGTAAGGGAGCTTCCTATGGTTCTCTTTAAAGGTGGCGTTCAAATGGTTTGTTGAATGGATACTATTCACAGAGAATAGCTGGTGAACGTGTGGCTTGAAATTGAATAATTTAGGATAAAACTATATGGTAGGCTTTGACAAGAAGTCACCAGGAGGTTGCTGTAAATTAGGGCTGAGCACAGTGCCCCCAATCCACCCCGTGGCCTTGATCCATGACCCTTCGATCAGGCTGACCCTTCCTGGATCCCAAATCAGTTCCGGTACAGGGTTAATGTTCAATATTACAACTCACTAATTAATCATAAGCAAAACAACCCCTCCGCAGCACCACAAATCCAACTGAATGGTACCGATATACTGTTGGAAAGTGTTGATCACTTTTCCTACCTGGACAGTTATCTTTCCATGAGGGCCGACATCGATGACGAAATCCAGCATTGCCTGAGCTCTGTGAGTACAGCTTTCTCCCAGTTGAAGCGCAGAGTGTTTGAGGACTGGGACATTCGCAGGGAAACCAAAATGCTTGTTTACAAAGCTCTTGTACTACCAACTTTACTGTAAGTTTCTGAAACATGGACCACTTATAAACACCATCTCCAACTCCTCGAAAGATTCCATCAACGGTGTTTTTTACACATCACTTGGGAAGACAGGTGAACGAATGCCAGTGTACTGGAAGAAGCAAAGATCACCACTGTCAGAGCAATGATTCTTCAACATCAACTTTGTTGGACTGGTCGTGTTGTTTGGATACCTGATTATCATCTTCCAAAGCAACTACTCTACTCCCAACTTAAGAATGGAAAACGAAATACCGATGGACAACAAAAGAGGTTTAAAGATGCTCTCAAGGCAAATCTTTTTTAAAAAATAGTAGTATAAGCACTGATAACTGGGAAACAATGACCTGTGAGTGCTCCAATTGGAGAACAGCCTTTACCAAAGGTGTCATGGACTTTGAGGAAGGCAAGTTTGGCAAACCCTCACTGTGATCAACTCCAACCCAGCAATCTATGTCCCCACTGTGGAAGGACGTGTGGATCCAGAATTGGCCTCCACAGTCCCTTGTGGACTCACTGTTAAGACTGTGTTCATGGAAGACAATCTTAATTGGCCATGAGTGGTCGTCAAAGAAGAAGAATACACTCAAGAGGTGAGGAGCCCTTGCAATTAAGAGTATGGGCCATGTCTAGTATTAGCCAATCATTCTTCCATGTAAATTTAAGGAAGGGTGGGTTAGGAAGCTGCCTTATACCGAGTATCTGACCATTGAACATCTAACTCAGTATTTTTCCAGTTCAGTGGCTCTCCAGGGTTTCAGGCAAGGTTCTCCTGAAGCTCTAGCTCTGGGTTTCTCAAACTTGGGTCTCCAGCTGTTTTTGAACTGCAACTCCCATCATCCCTAGCTAGCAGGTGTGGGAAAACTCTGCTCTAGCTGGAGAGCCTGGGGATTGAACCGGGTACTTTTTGCATGCAGAACAGATGCTCTTCTACTAAGCTACAGACCTTCTTTCTGACCCATAGCTGCCAAGTCTCCCGTATTCCCCGGGAAACTCCCGTTTTTCCAGCTGTTCCCAGCTGGAAAAACGGATTTTTTTGTTTTTTCCTGGTTTACTTACCTTCTGTGCATGTCTGGAGTCTCTGGACATGCGCAGAAGTGATTTCTGGCACGGTGGCCATTTTGGAACTAGGCAGAGCATGCTCAGAAGCGACTTCCGGTGCTGCTCTAAAGGTAAAGGTAAAGGGGCCCCTGACCATTAGGTCCAGTCATGACCGACTCGGGTTGCGCGCTCATCTCGCATTATTGGCCGAGGGAGCTGGCGTATAGCTTCCAGGTCATGTGGCCAGCATGACAAAGCCACTTCTGGCGAACCAGAGCAGCACATGGAAATGCCGTTTACCTTCCCGCTGTAGCGGTTCCTATTTATCTACTTGCATTTTGACGTGCTTTTGAACTGCTAGGTTGGCAGGAGCTGGGACCAAGCAACGGGAGCTTACCCCGTCACAGGGATTCGAACCGCCGACCTTCTGATCAGCAAGCTCTAGGCTCAGTGGTTTAACCACAGCGCCACCTGGGTCCCGCTCTACCCAGTTCTGCTCTACCTGGTTCCAAAATGGCGGCAGCGCTACTTCCGGTCTGCCGATCCCTTATTTTTCCAGCAGGAACTTGGCAGGTATGTTCTGACCTCCCCAACAGTTAAAAAGGCTAGGACTCTCTGACTCCCTCCCCATAATCAGAGAATACTTTAGTTTGGACATGGGGTAGCAGAGCTTCCTTCGCAGATCTCAGACAATAGGGAGAAGCATACTGGAGATGTTGTACCTTCAGATACTCCTCAGGTGGAGGTCATGAGTTTCATGTTGATTTGCTGTATGGTGGCCACTTGAAATAATTGTTGCATGTTAGCTTCTGGAACATGAAGATCCAGCTTTTTTCAACAAGGGGCACCACAGGGTTTTTATTTTTCATGGCTTATCCTATGCATGTCTATAAAACAAGTTAAATGGTGCTTACTCCCAAGAGCGTAGGCATCACACTGAAGCCTTCATCCAGCAGTTTTCAGAACTCTTGCACCTAGCGGAAAGCAAAAATAGGGGCTGCCATTAAACTGAAGGCAAAGGTCATTGCGAGTCCGTGCAACTCGTAAATGATATAGAAATAAAGGGCAGGCATAGCTATTAAGCATACAGGTATTAGTTGAAATAGAGTCATTTTTCATTGCCAACACGTCTGCCTGGTCTTGTTTTTTTCTTCTTCTGGAATTCACTCTAATTCTCGAGAGTAAGGCAAATTTCAGAATAAGTACTGCTTGACATTTACCTTTCCATATATGATAGATATTTGAAAATGAGCATCTGTCAGTGCTCCAGCATCAAAATTAAATTCGCCTTCTGATTAGCCATGCAAATAGCTTGGCCTAGTAATCTCTGCAGCATCTCTTTTGGTACTCTGAGACGCCCCTCAGCATTAAGGAATTGTCACTTATCAGTATACTTACCAATTACCATAATGCAAAGGACTTTTAAAAAAAAAGAATGTTAAAGGTTCCGATGATATTAATTTGCCTCCTTCTCTGGTGAATTTCAACTCGTATGTGAGCATCCATTTACAATGCTGGGAAAGGAATTCTCCTTTCTGCTGCGCAGGCTCTTGGTGACCGAATCTTATTGTGTTGCTATTTTTAAATAAGAGAGAGCCGTCCTTAAACAATATACACTGTGTTACTAACACTCCAAATAAGACAGCTCAGTATTCATAGTGGAGATTGCTGTTTTACACATTTTTAACGTTGTATAAATCTGGAGGCATAAGAACCGTTTTTGGAAAACATCTGTCATGGCGCAAGTAATTAGGAGCATTCTTATTTGCTTTCTTTCCCTGTTAGTATGATTTTATATTTCTGTGCATTCGTTTTTGCAAATCTTTCAGCGTGGAATAAAGTGGCAAGATTTGATGTGCATTTCTATAACTTGGAACAACATAGAACAGATCAACCGCTATTCGTGATAATTTAGGAACTTTTTTTTTTTTGGCTACTGAGCATTTAATTAAATGGATTGTCTCCCCAAAGCATCAAATCTATGTAAGCAAGGACTGTATATAAAGCAAGCCTGTATCCCTTGCTAGCTTCGTTTGGGGAGTTGTCAGTACTTCAGTACTTCTGATGCATAGCCACCTATGTTTTCCAAAGTGCACGCATGGTACCCCATTCTCTTCAGTGAAAAGGACAACTCAGTAGCCCTAGTCAGGCATTCAGCACCCATGCATGAAGAGAAACAGGCTTGGGGTTAGAAAAACAGGGTGGTTTGTTGCTAGAATGTGGTTTATCCAGACACCTCAGCATGCTTCAGCGGGGTAGAACTCGTGTACGCCTAAGGGGGCAGTTGGGACGTGGTTTTATCACTTGGGTAGGTGTGTGAGAGCATAGTAACATGCTTCCTTATTTGGGTAATGTAATTAAGAGCGAGGGTCCCTGAATTCAGGTGAATGGGAGATGTCAACAGGGGTGGGACCTTTTTGTTCAGGGGAAGGTGATATAAACTTGTCCTTTACACAGCTTGGTTGTGCCTGCTTTGAGACACCCACCCTTGCAAGAATGTATCAATAAACTCTTTGCTGCTTCACCAACTTTGCTCAGATTTTATTTTAAGGGTCCCAGGACCCCGAGTCTTGGGACCGGTGTTTTATTTCCAGTGCCAGTCTGCAAGGGGCTGCTTCTACGTACACAGAACATACAGGGTTCCAGCTCAAGGGGAGAGCTAATATGAATATTGCAGGTTTTACCTCCATCGGCCTGTCTCCGAATGCATAGACAATGTGGGCTGTGAGAGCAGGGCCGGTGGATGTGAGCCAGCTCTCTCTGATTCCCCTGCACACTATTCATTGTTAACCATGTGGAGAGTGAGGACTGAAGTGGGCTTAAAGCAGCAAGTTGAGAACCAAAAGCTTAGTTCTTCATGGCCATTATGCTAGAAAAGGAAAATTTGGTATACTGAACAAAGAAAGGCACACTTGGCCAGTTTTAGTGTGTTGGCAAGGGGAAATCATCCTTGCCTGATACTACATGGTAGTACCAGATTTGTCTCACAGAGGCTTGAGCAAAATTGAGCATCATATGAATCAAGCAATTCTGGGCTGCATCAATAGGAGTATAGCATCTAGATCAAGGGAAGTAATAGTACCACTGTATTCTGCTCTGGTCAGACCTCACCTGGAGTACTGTGTCCAGTTCTGGGCACCACAGTTCAAGAAGGATACTGACAAGCTGGAACGTGTCCAGAAGAGGGCAACCAAAATGGTCAAAGGCCTGGAAACGATGCCTTATGAGGAATGGCTTAGGGAGCTGGGTATGTTTAGCCTGGAGAAGAGAAGGTTAAGGGGTGATATGATAGCCATGTTCAAATATATGAAAGGATGTCATATAGAGGAGGGAGAAAGATTGTTTTCTGCTGCTCCACAGAAGCGGACATGGAGCAATGGATTCAAACTTCAAGAAAGAAGATTCCACCTAAACATTAGGAAGAACTTCCTGACAGTAAGAGCTGTTCGGCAGTGGAATTTGCTACCAAGGAGTGTGGTGGAGTCTCCTTCTTTGGAGGTCTTTAAGCAGAGGCTTGACAGCCATATGTCAAGAATGCTTTGATGGTGTTTCCTGCTTGGCAGGGGGTTGGACTGGATGGCCCTTGTGGTCTCTTCCAACTCTATGATTCTACGATTCTAAGTACACATGGCCACAGATCGCTGTGAGTCTGGTTGGATTGGCTCAGAGCAATCTGTGACTGTCAGGGGGACAGACATCTGGTAGGAAGGAGAGACAGGCAGGGCAGGGAAGCTGCATGGTAAAGGCTAAGATCTACCTGACAGGCTTCTGTTTATGTCAATATCATGACTTTCTTTCCTGCCCAAGACTCCATTGGATTGATGCTGTTGAGCAGGGGCTCCTGCGGGTTGGGGTGCGAAGCAGCACCTGCACAGGACTCAGTTCTGCACATTGTCATTAGGGGTCTCCAGACCAGCAAATTTTGACCAAAAGCGGGGGGGAGGGGGGAGAGAGGACGTCAAACAATCCCTCCAGAAAAGGATTTCTGTTTTTAGCATGTGGAAAGCTGAGCTTTGGGACTCCTTGCCATAGGGAAATCTCAGCAGCAAAGAATTTAGCCATTTCCAAAGGTGGATTACATATCATTAGAAAATGATGTCTGTAATTGCCAGCTGATCATGCCAAACTCTGCCTCCCACCTGGCGCCATTTTGAGTCTGGTGGGCCTCAGTAATTTTCAGCCATCTGAAGCACGTAGGAAGTCCGAGAATCCCTGCAATATGCCAATGCAGCAATCTTCACCCCAATCCCTCTGTTGTTGTTGCTTTTTTAAATCCACAGTTACAGAAATAGGGTGTCCAAAGAAAACATGTTGCTTTGCTGAAGTAAAATAAACAAATAATTGCCCCGGAAAGTCCAATAAAAAGAGCTGTACATTTAACACTTCTATTCCTTAGTAGCGATAACTCTGGAAATACTGTAGCTGGGTTGATGAATACTGAACAGCTTTGTCTTCATTCCCCCCCTCCATACATGATGCTTATTAGGACAAATCCTTTCATTCACACAGAGAAGATAGGGAATGTCTGACAGGAGTTGTTCTACCAAACACCTGCACTTTGCTAAAAAAAATAAATTCAGTGTGATGTCATGGTCTGAGGTAGGCATAGGCAACCTTGGCTCTCCAGATGTTTTGGAACTACAACTCCCATGATCCCTAGCTAACAGGGCCAGTGGTCAGGGATCATGGGAGTTGTAGTTCCAAAACATCTGGAGAGCCAAGGTTGCCTATGCCTGGTCTTAGGGCAAGACCTGAGCAATGGGGACCAGGCTTCAATCCCCACACAAGCCATGAATCTTACTGTGTGACCATAGTCAGAGACCCCATGTCTCAGCCTACCTGCCAGAAAGCACCACAGCCATGTAAGGCAGATTTCAGGCAAAGGCATGGTAACTGAACCAAGGTCATCTAAGCAACTTCACGACTTGTAAAAATCCCATGTATATTGCCTGCAGCTCTTTAAAAGAACAGCAGGATATAAAGGCGATGCATAAATACATACATAAACAGTTTGCTAATAGCTTGATGCAAATAGAGAGAACATTTTGCACACTCATAAACCTGAAAAAGTTCTCCTGATTATAAGCCTCTCCACCCCTGTTGATGTCAACTTCTACATGCTTTGATATGGAAAGCAGTTAACTATACTTAAAAAAAAACAACCTATAAAAACCCTCTTTGATGCCAAGCCTCCAGTAAAATAGTTATTTAATTTGTTCACAGAAAAAATGGCAGAAAAAATGCTCTGACAGAATCTTCACCCTAAGACATTATTAGGAGTGTAATGTAATTTTGCCAACTCTGTCTTCTGGCTCCAGTTCTGGGTTTTGGAGGAAACTCTTTTAATCAAGACAATTATGCGATTGTTGTTCTGAAATTCCAATATGCTTGTTGAATTATGTTAACTGCTGTATACTGTGCTATAAAATGGTGCCAATTAAAGAGAACTCATCGTGGTGTCTCCTTGATATATTTTGGACTGCAATTCCCATCGGCACTGGCCAGTACATGCAGGCTAGAACTTATGATAATTGTAGTCCAAAAAAATCACAGGACAACAGCCTCTTTTCTTATTTAGCCTGCTATGCCCTGTTTTGTGTGTTTCACTACCATTTGTCACAAGATTTCTGTGTTTTTTTTTCATTTCTATTACATACCTTCCACCATTTCTCTGATGGAAATAGGGGTGTCCCACTCCATAATGATAATTTTACTATTTATACCCCACACATCTGACTGGGTTTTCCCAGCCACTCGGGGCAGCTTCCAACATATATAAAAAACCATAATAAAACATTAAACATATTTTTTAAAAACCTTCCCTAGACAAAATTGCCTTCAGATGGGTCGGGGGTTGGATAACTCCATAGCCTTCATCATTTCTCCAATGAAAATAGGGACATCCTAAAGAAAAGTGGGACATTCCAGGATCAAATCAGAAACCAGGATTAAATCAAGGACATCCCTGGAAAATAGGGACACTTGGAGGGTCTGCCATTATGGCTCATGTTTTTTTTTTTTTCTGGTGGATGACAATGGAAAACCATTCTTTGCCTGGAAATAATTCGGGAGAATGTGCAAAAAGCACAGCAGAATTTCACGATAAGATTCCAAACACTTCTGAATATTAATACTAATGGTGGTGGTTCTTTTGCACCCATACCTGAGATAATGTCCTTTACAATACAATCAATTCTGAAGTGGGCCTGAAACTAGGAATTGGCATATTAGCCTATTTCTATACTGTGCTACCTTTGCATGCATCCGATCACAAGTCAGTTCCATCCCATTTTCTGCAGATTTTTTTTAAAAAACACACACACATTAAAAGTGTACTTATGTTGCACATATTTTCACACATTGCCCCATAAAATATGCATTTTTTTACATATTTCCGCTATAAAATACTCGGTTTTGTTTGCTTTCCTATACATTCTCCTTAGCATTTTATTAACAAAACTAAACCTAATTGCAAAATCTGGAGAAATGCACAATATGGTTGTTAACTGCATTCAAATATGTATCAGAAACTGAATTAGCATAGTTTACTTTAAAATCCAGATTGAACAAGATTCTTCTCCATCTCTGTTGGTATCCCCATTGTTTTTGGTGGAAGAGAATTGCCTCCTAAATTTTGTGGGTTTTTTCTCCATGATCTTCTAGGTAATAATACCTTCAGCATGAATTTAGTGGCTTCTGACATGGAAGAACAATGGGTGCACAGGAGTTAGCTAGAAAACTAGGTTCATACCTGCTAAGTTTAAAATATCTAAACAATGTTATAGATCATTCCCTTATCTTGATGACTTCATCTTTCTTGCAACTTGACTAATGAAAGCCGAGGATATTTCAATGCTTTCCTTCATTGTAAATAGCTTTTTCAGAGCTAATCTGCGGCAATAAATTTGGTTCTTATAAAGACTAGCATGCATTGCAAAATCTTCATGGACTTACTCAAATATGACAGATATGAAACCAATGTTGGGCTGTCCTGGGCTGGAACCTAGCTGAGTGACCTCCCTTGGACTATGTATGGAGCAGAGCAAATATCTAACTAGCTCATCATTCTTATATTGACCAGCCAGATGCCTATGGAAGTCCATAAGCAGGACATGAATATTCAGAGGCATAGTTATCTGGCAATACCCTACGGATTGGCCAGGCCTGGTATAAATAATCAGAGTTCTTCCTGGTTGAGTGATCAATATCTTCTAGCAACTCTCCAACGCCAGACTCAGACTGATGTGGAGAAAACAGGAAGTCCAGATTCGGAGAAGATATTCATGGCCCTGACAATAGAGACAATATTCCATAGAGCTCTCTACGGTGAGACCCATTGCTAGGATAATTCTATCTCCTTTCCAAATATATAACCAGTATGTTATTCAACTGAACAAATGCAATTTGTATGCAGCCTTAATCATGCACACTTTTTTAGAAGCTGGCACCAGGCACTAAGTGCAATCCTGTCAAATGGCTGGCAGAAGATTAACTCTGACACCTAATGACATGCCAAAGTCTGACAGAATAAGAACGTACTGTATAACCAGTGTCAATCATTCAGCAAGTGCCACTTCAAATGTTTATCCTGTTAGCGGAGACATCCATCTGTGCCAGAATTCAAAACACCGCCGTGCCTCGTCAGATGCGGAAAACGTGTTGAATGCGAAAGTGAAAGTACATGGAAATGTGCCAAGCGGATGTGTGTGCACTTAAAGGAGAAGAGAACGGGAGAAAGCATAGAGGGAGAAGGATTACCCCCCCCCCTGGAAATATCCAGTGATTGTATTGACATTGCTCACTCACATTCTTTTGCCGAAGATCTGATCCCTCAGCTTTCTACCACGTAAAGGATGAGTTCTGCAATACTAAATAAGTCGTAACATGGAAGTGGTGTAGCAGATTACTTCCCATCCCCCTGGCATGCCTTCCCAAAGTGAAACCCTTGTTGATGTGTGGTGGTGAGGAGCATGTAACCTATGAAGCCACCATAGACTGATTCAGAACATTGGTCCATATGTTTCATTATTGTCTACACTTCTGAAACCAAAATTCACAAATTTACGCCTTAGTTTAGATGGAGGAGGACAATAGCTTACAGCATGGTCATCTCAAGAGAGGCTGGTTCCACCCCTAGCTCGGCCAGATCATTTTGCATATTTCTAGCCCAGGGATTCCTTCTTTATATCTCAAATGAAATCCTACCATTTGTTAATTTATAGAGTTTAGGGGAATTCCCCCCAACCTATAAAAAATATACTTATCTGAGTGGACCCTGAGTAAACATGCACAGCACTGAACACTTTTGAATGCTTTAGAATGCAAAAAGAAAGAGCAATTTAGAATAATTCTTCCCTTTTTCAGTCAAAAAGGTGTCTGCCTCATCCATCAAAAATTTGGGACAGGATCAATGGACTGTTCTATTTTATGTCTCATTCTGAATGACTATTGGGCCCCAAATGTTCTTTGTAAATCCACTCATCCTATGACTCAAGGGCACAATTTATTTATGCAGGAACATGCTGAATATTTGAGAGCAGTACATGTGAAAAGGATCTAGGAGTCTTGGTAGACCACAAACTTGACATGAGTCAACAGTGTGATGCAGCAGCTAAAAAAGCCAATGCAATTCTGAGCTGCATCAATAGGAGTATAGCATCTAGATCAAGGGAAGTAATAGTACCACTGTATTCTGCTCTGGTCAGACCTCACCTGGAGTACTGTGTCCAGTTCTGGGCACCACAGTTCAAGAAGGATACAGACAAGCTGGAACATGTCCAGAGGAGGGCAACCAAAATGGTCAAAGGCCTGGAAATGATGCCTTATGAGCCGGGTATGTTTAGCCTGGAGAAGAGAAGGTTGAGGGGTGATATGATAGCCATGTTCAAATATATTAAAGGATGTCATATAGAGGAGGGAGAAAGGTTGTTTTCTGCTGCTCCAGAGAAGCGGACATGGAGCAATGGATTCAAACTACAAGAAAGAAGATTCCACCTAAACATTAGGAAGAACTTCCTGACAGTAAGAGCTGCAATTAGTTTTTGGTTTATTAAATACAGTTATATATTACACTTATACATTTTTGTTATTTAAACTATAAATATCACAAAATTATGGGTTTTTTCTCGAAGTGACACACCACCCGAGTTATGCTCGGTTTTTTGGCGAATTTTGACACACCAAGCTCAAAAGGTTGCCCATCACTGTGTCTGCACTGACTGACACTAGATCCCCAATGCAAGAGCTTTCCCCAGCCCTGCCTGGAGATACCATAAATTGAACCTTGGTCTTCTGAATGCAAGCCAGATGCTCTACATCTGAATTCTGTCCCTTCCCCATTTGAGTCTTCCTTAGCTCCCTTGATATCTCAGTGATGGCTCATTTGCCTATAACAGGGGTCATTAAACTTTTTCAGCAGGGGGGGGGGAAGGTGAATGAATTCCTATGCCCCACAAATAACCCAGAAATGCATTTTAAATAAAAGAACACATTCTACTAATGTAAAAACATGCTGATTCCCGGACCGTCTGCGGGCCGGATTTAGAAGGCAATTGGGCTGCATCTGGCCCCCGGGCCTTAGTTTGGGGACCCCTGGCCTATGACCTAAGAACCATTACAAAATGAGGCACAGACCTGCCTTCCTTCTAAACAAGGCATTTGCAGTAAGCCACTTGCATGGCATGGTGAAACAGAAGTTCTTGAAAAAACACACATAAATAAAGTTGACTCTTCAAAAATTCACAGTGTGAATGGCTTCTTGTTTACTAATGCTCTCAGTTAAAAGCTTTGCAACTCCTACTAGTGGAAATTAGCTGAAGCTTCAAAATCTCAGTAGGACAGGGACGGTGATTTCCTGCTATGAAGACGAAGATGAAACCTGCTGAGACCACACCACAACTGTTGGTTGCTTCGCTCTCAAGCTTTCCTACGGATGCGTTTGAAAACCAGGGAGAAAACATCGCTCCTTTCCCACAATAATTTCTCCTTTGTTGCCATTGCTTTGTATGAAGGGGAAAAAGGAGGGGGGGGAGGGAAAGATAAGCTACCGTCTGCCTCCTGGGTGCACCGAAGCAAGAACTGGAAATTGTTATGTAGTTGCCTCTTTGTTGCGGTGTGGAAAGAGGATGGCCACAGGAACAACACAGGGAGTTCCAGCTATTCAGTGTGAATTTAATGCAGTGGATTACATGAAAATATGGACAAGCCCATGGCTTTTTATTGAGCCAGCTTCCATTGGCACAAAAGGCCAGATGTTTGTGAGTTACATTCCAAGTGTAGTCCAGAAGAATGGAGAGGCTGCTAATTCTCAGTGTTGCACGATAAAGAGTGCAGAGGGCGTGCCTGTATTTTTAGGTTAGTGTGGCCCAAGAGGGACAGAAATAGCTTGCCCACTGGATAGAATTACACTGCCAACCCACCCTGATAAGTGGCAGTGCCCCTGCAAGGCTTCCCCCTGCTCTTGCCTAAATAACCTGTAAACTCAAATAATGCTTCTGCAGAGGAGACTTCTTGCTGTAATTCACTGCCCTGGGCTTGGGTCACTCCAGACAGCCTCTGATAATTTTGCTATTTCTCTCTCTCTCTCTCTCTCTCTCTCTCTCTCTCTCTCTTGTGTAATATTTTTTTAATTAATTTTCACAAAAACTACATAAAAGGCATAAAATAAAACATTTTAAACAACTATATATACAATCCATATTAAATCCACAGTATGCCCTGACTTCCCTCCACCCGCTCCCTTGGTTCCTTTATAATATTTTCCATCGCACATGTCAATAAAGTCTTTATTTCTGATGACTTACAATTTCGGTACATTGTCTATAATATTACAAGTGTTATTTAAAATTCTGCTAATGTGTTAACTTGTGCACATTGCTTTTGTAAATATGCAATAAACATTTCCCCTTCTTTTTTATATTTGATGTCATCTTGATTTCTAAGTTTCCCAGTTAATTTAGCTGTTTCAGCATACTCCGTTAACTTAATTTGCCAACCTTCTTTGGTGGAGACTTCTTATTCTTTCCAATGTTGGGTTATCAATATTCATGCAGCCGTTGTTGCATACATTAACAAATTCTTATATTCTTTAGGTAGATCCATTCCTGTAATACCTAATAGAAAGACTTCTGGTTTTGTTTTGTTTTTTAACAAAGGTTATTCTTAACATTTTTTTTTCAATTCATTATATATCATTTCCCAGAATTTTTTAATAGCCTTACACTGCTACCACATATGATGAAACGTACCTTCTATTTCTTTACATTTCCCACATTTATTTTCTCTTCTTTTATACATTTTTGTCAATTTAATCGGTGTTAAATACCACCTATACATCATTTTCATATAATTCTCTTAAACTAAGGTACAGGCCGTAAATTTTAGATCATTCTTCCGAAGTCTTTCCTAATCTTTCACCTGAATATTATGTCCCATATCTTTTGCCCGATAATTTTGCTATTTCTCTGCATGAGGCTTACTTGATCATTTAGTCACAACTGACCCCCGAGGAAAGTTGAATTACTCACCCTCAATTTTATCAGCAGAGGCCACCACTTATGGTAAATCGGTACAAACATGTTCATTCCTCCCAGTCAGGAGTTATGCACCGGTTCTGGTGCAGGTTACTAGTTAGACAGCCTCCAGGTTCAAAGGTTGCCTTACACCACAATCTTCCTTGACAAAACACCTGTTGCTGGGGAGCAACAATGGGGGCGGGCTCTTGTTGCTATGCCCTGCTTCAGAGAGGTATCTGATTGGTCACTGTGGGAAACAGGACTAGATGAGCTTTTGGTCTGATGTTGTAGAACTCTCCTTTATGTTCTCATCAATGACTTGCAGAGACCCAGGGAGGGTGGGCTTCTCTGGCTAGTTCCCACTCTTTCAGGACCACATTATGTGATGTAAGTTGGAAGTAATAATAATAATAATAATAATAATAATAATAATAATAATAATAATAATATATTATTGATACCCCGCCCATCTATTAAACAGAAAAATGAAATAAAATAATCTATTAAACAGAAAAATGAAATAAAATAATCTATTAAACAGAAAAATGAAATAAAATAATCTATTAAACAGAAAAATGAAATAAAATAATCTATTAAACATTAAAAGCCTCCCTAAACAGGACTGCCTTCAGATGTCTTCTGAAAATCTAGTAGCAGTTTTTCTCTTTGACATCTGATGGGAGGGCGTTCCACAGAGCGGGCACCACCACTGAGAAGGCCCTGCAACTTGGCTTCTCACAACGAGGGAACCACCAGAAGGCCCTCGGTACTGGACCTCAGTGTCCGGGCTGAACGATGTGGGTGGAGATGCTCCTTCAGGTATACTGGACCGAGGCCATTTAGGGCTTTAAAGGTCAGCACCAACACTTTCAACTGTGCTCGGAAACGTACTGGGAGCCAATGTAGATCTTTCAAGACCAGTGTTATATGGTCTTGGCGGCCGCTCCCAGTCACCAGTCTAGCTGCCGCATTCTGGATTAGTTGTAATTTCCCATTGAAAGTAATGGAAAGTGGATTAATCCATTCCAGATGGGTCCGTGGAGTACTCAACCTGAAGCGTACTTAACCCGAAGCATGGGTGTAATTGGTTCCGGAAGTCTGTTCATAAACTGAAGCGTTCATAAACTGAAGCAAACTTTCCCATTGAAAGTAATGGAAAGTGAATTAATCTGTTCCATATGGGTCCGCGGCGTTCGTAAACCAAAAATTCATAAACCGAGGTGTTCATAAACCGAGATTCCACTGTAATCAAAATCCTAACATTTGTTAATTTCTACATGCCCCCCTTTGCTGAACTAAAAACAAAAGCAGCAGCTTGCAACTCTTTTGAGATGAGTAGAGTCATGACAGGGGCGTACCCAGGATCATGGTCGTTAGGTTGTAACATTTCAGCACGGAAAAGGCGAATGAAACGAAAATTTTATAATAAATAAGGAAAAACGGGAGGGGAAACAAAAATTAAAACACAACCACCAATGCAGCAGAAAAGAAAGATAGGAAGAAGAGGGGTGGGGATGTAGATATTTGCTTAGAAGTCAAAAATAAATTAAAATGAAGCACCAGGGGGAACAGGGCCGTCTTAAGCATATCCGGCCCCGTGTTGCAAAGATCCCTTTCCCATAGTTGTCGACCTTTTTTGGGGGGGGGACCCCAAGGTTCCCCAGAGTTGTTGACTTTTTTTAGGGAGCTGACACCACACTTACACTTTATCTTTGCTTGGGAAAAGAAAACAGGAAACATAAACAAACCTCAGTCAGTAAAGCATGAGACTCTTAATCTCAGGGTTGTGGTGTCAAGCCCCATTATTGGGCAAAAGATTCCTGCATTGCAGGGGGTTTGACTAGATGACCCTGGTGGTTCCCTTCCAACTCTGTGAATGGTTCTGTTGTATCTGAAGGGTTGTTCAAAGGGAAGATGGAACAAACTTGTTTTGTGAGAGATGCTTGTGCTGTGATTCCTGCACTGGAGGGGGTTGGTCTAGAGGATCCTCGGGGGGTCCCTTCCAACTGTCCAGTTCTCAAGAGAGTGGCTTGCAAAAGGCACCTTTTGTTTATTTGAAACCAAAGAATGTTACGGATTTGCAAGATGCAAATTTAATCCCTGCCGCCAGGCAAATCTACTGTACTTGGGGTGCAAATTGGATTTGAGCTCACAGCTCTTTCTTTTATGTGGCTGGGCACAGGAGGAGGTGCTGCTAAAAAGTTATATTAAAAAGCAAAACTTTTGAGGCCACTTATCATAATAACTTGCCAGACGGAAGTGAACTAAAGAGTGTCAGAGTGTCACAAGAGGAAGAGGGGGTTAGGATTAAATGCTCCTGGGGATAAAAGACAGAGGTGGTGGAGAGAGAGAGAGAGAGAGAGAGAGAGAGAGAGAGAGAGAGAGAGAGAGAGAGAGAGAGAGAGAGAGAGCTTGCAGCAGATCCCTCACCTTAATGGGGCAACAACAAGGGTCACTCATCTTTTTTACACGCAGGAGCATTGCTGGCCAGCCGCTGGGGAAGGTGGTGGTGTGTGTGAGAGAGAGAGAGAGAGGCAGAGAGAGGCAGAGAGAGAGGCAGAGAGGCAGAGAGACAGAAAGTGAGAGAGACACACACACAGAGAGAGAGAGGCAGAGAGAGAGGCAGAGAGACAGAAAGAGAGAGAGAGAGAGAGAGAGAGAGAGAGAGAGAGAGAGAGAGAGAGAGAGAGAGAGAGGCAGAGAGGCAGAGAGGCAGAGAGGCAGAGAGAGAGAGGCAGAGAGAGAGAGGCAGAGAGAGGCAGAGAGGCAGAGAGAGGCAGAGAGGCAGAGAGAGGCAGAGAGAGGCAGAGAAACAGCGCGTCCTCCTGCAAGTTCTTTCCAGTCTGAGGACTCCCCGCGCCCCCAGTGACAGCTTCGGGAACTGCAGCCCCCTTCCCTGGTCTGGAGCTGGGCGAGTCGGTGCGAGAGCCGAGCCCTTTCCCTTCTGGGCGGCTGTGTTGCTGGCAGGATGCCTGCCTTCCTCACTCGGCTGCTGCCTTAACCATTTTTCTTCTTCTTCTTAACGATTTAATTTTTTTGCTTCTGGGGGGGCAGCTGCCCCCTTCTGCCCCCCCTGGCTACACCTATGAGTCATGATGTTACATGAATAATGCTCTTGAGTGCTGTCCTTCGATTAAATAAATAAATAAATCCAACTCTTGGTGTTTCATCCACCGTACTTCAGTGCCCCAAATGAGCTGCATTTCCACAAGTGTCATGTGGAGGTCAGTGTTACTGCACTAATAAAGAGCTATAATAAAAAGCCGGTTTGCTTAAAATTCAGCCGACGTGGGACAAATGCAACTGTCAGCATTTGGGGGCCCTGAATAGCTGTAAAGGTTAAATATCAATTTGTTTTAAAACAGAAATCAAACTCTCTCTTCCAACTTAAACAGCGATTCTAATAGCTTCCAGCCCATTATCACTACTATGAGGGCACAAGGCATTGGCTTTAAAGTTTGACACCCATAAAGCCGAAAGGAACACACTAATTCAATGCAGATTAGTTTCGGAAAGTTTCTTAAAGGGAAACTGGAACTCAAGATGTGTTTGGCACTACGATTCTGCATTCAGACCTGGATCTGAAAAATCTCTGAAGTCATTAAGGGCTTTTCAACTAATGCAGCAGTACTAAATGCAGTCCCTATCCAATTAACCCCTTTTAACGTAGTAGGGCTTATGTCCAATTCAAAGAAGTGGGTCTACCCTATGGGTTGGCTCCAGTTCAATGGCTGTGCTCTCATCTCCTTCCCCAAACAGCTCCACATTTCCTCCAAAAAAATATGCTCTGGAGCAGGCGGAGGCAACCTAAGGCTGAAAAGGTTGCTGACCCCTGGAGGGTTAGGAGAACCCTCAAAGCAGATTTGGAGGGGTAGGGGAATATGGACAGAGAAGTGGAAGCGGAGATTCCATTAAATGGATGGAGGTTGTTTCGCTTGCACAGTGATTTTTGTGTGTGTGCATGGGTGTGTGTTACAACCCTATTTTACCAAGATTGTTCATCATAATTATCCTGCCACAACTGACTACATGCTTTGGGGCATGTATTTGCCACCTTCCTCCTAATCTACTTTACATAATTGGGATCAGGCTAAAGCACTGCTTCAAAATCCTTGAAGCCAGAAGGAAATAATACTGACCCAATAATAAAATACAAAAAAAGAAAAGAAAAGAAAAGAAAGGTAGAAAGCTTCTGGCTCTCATAGCGTGCAGAAAAATGATTCTAAAAATGCCCAAACAGGGAAGACAAAGCTGAAAATAAGCATGTTTTATTGTGTTAAGGATGTGTCAATTATGACACACATTCCATGGGGGCAAGTAGGTAGCAAAGTTATAACAAAGAGCGAATTGAGTGTGGTTTATATTTGGTACAAAGTATAAAATGGGGAATTATTATTATTATTATTATTATTATTATTATTATTATTATTAACTTTTCAAAATGTGACATGCAGTCATACCTCGGTTTAAGTACGCCTCGGTTTGAGTGCTTTCAGTTAAAGTACTCAGCGGACCCGTCTGGAACAGATTAATCTACTTTCCATTACTTTCAATGGGAAAATTCGCTTCAGGCTAAGTACGCTTCAGGTTAAGTACGGACTTCCAGAACCAATTACACTCATACTTCGGGTTAAGTACGCTTCAGGTTGAGTACTCCACGGACCCGTCTGGAACGGATTAATCCACTTTCCATTACTTTCAATGGGAAAGTTCGCTTCAGGTTAAGTACGCTTCAGGTTAAGTACAGACTTCCGGAACCAATTGTGTACTTAAACCGAGTTACCACTGTACTGTATGGACCCCTTCAGCCTAAGACAACAATAAGTGCTGCACGGACCAGTTGTGCCTTCTACTTCTTAGCACTGGGTGATAAAGTGTTCTGATTATGACTGCTTGCTTATTATCATCATTATATTTTAATACACTGCTTAATACTGTTATGGACTTCTCTTTGGTTTGCAGGTATAACAAATGAAGTACAGGTAAATTCGTACTTGTGGGCCTTTCCTCATCCTTGTGCTCATAGGGCAGATCTGTTGTGATGGACACTGCAACTTCAATAGTCCTTTTCTGGCTTTTCGTTTCACATGATGGCAATTGGGGGTGGTGCTTTATCTGGCCCCGCCCCTGCTGCAGCCTCTACATTGGCCCTGCTCCCTGGCAACCATTCATTTGGGGAAAAGCATGAAGCACGGAGCTTGCTGTACACACATGGGCTCCCTACATAATTTTGAACTCTGCAGTTGGGCACGCAAGACAGTGAATTCTGTTGTGAAGATCTAATTGTGGTAGAGACCTAGTTCCTTTGTTTATCTACAGTTCACGAGATTCCTATTAGAACTCACAGAAGGCATAAATCATAGAATACACATACTTTAAAAGGATCTGTATTTTCCCTTCTACCTATGAGAAACACACACACACACCCACACAAAAACCAGTGTCATGCTCCTTTCTCAATAAATTATAGCATTAATTTTGATGCCAACCCCTTTCTTAGCAGACACCTACAGCATTGTTTTTCATCCTTCTTTTACTTGGAGAAAGAAACAATATATAGAGAGAGACAGAGAGAGAGGGAGGGAGAGAGAGAGAGAGAGAGCTACAGGTAGGTAGCCGTGTTGGTCTGCCGTAGTCGAAACAAAATTAAAAAATTCCTTCCAGAAGCACCTTAGAGTTTATCATTGGTATGAGCTTTTGTGTGCGTGGCCCCTCGACTTACGAACTACTCAACATCCGAAGTTTTCGACTTACGAATGGGACAAATGGCCGCACACTTACGAAATTTTCTACATTCGAATGGAAACCGTTGGCGGTTTTAAATGCGGTTTCCTCGACTTACAAATTTTAAATGTGGTTTCCCCGACTTATGAATTTTTCCAAATATTTTTTTCCCGTATGGGAAACCGCTTTTCGACTTACGAACTTTTCGACCTACAAATGTGCATTCGGAACGGATTAAGTTCGTAAGTCGAGGGACCACTGTGTGTGTGTGTGTGTCTGTGTGTGTGTGTCTGTGTGTGTGTGTGTATGTGTATATATATATATATATATATATATATATATATATATATATATATATATCCCAACAGTTTTCTGTGCATTAGTGGTATTTCTTTTCATGATTCCACTATGTCATAAGAATAAAACATACTGTGAGCAATCTTCCCTAATTACTGTATCACACAATTATGTTGCTATTCTTACAGCTCTGCCATATTGCTATTGTTAAGCGCCTGTCATTGTTCTCACTTTAAAACCTTATACGTTTTGCAAAAGATCACTAATTTTTAAAGTCTTTCTCTTCACGTGTGTATTTTGCAGCTTCACCGACTGTGTGTGTGACAATAACCATGCATCTAGCTCCTCATTCCCCCTTCCTAATATCCATCAAAACATGCACCTGTGGTGCTTTGAAGCCTCTTAGACTCATGCTCTCAACATCCCTGACCATTACCTGGGGCTGGTGGGCGTTGTAATCCCATGCCATGGGTTCAACATCCCTGTAACAGAATGTACCTCATGTTTAGAACACAAGAAAGGCCTGCTGGATCAGGCCAATGGTCCATCTAGCTCAGCATCCTGATCTTACCCTGACCAAGCAGACGCCTGGGTGAAGCCTGCAGGCAGGACATGAACACAACAGCACCCTGCCCTCCTGTGATTCCCAGTAACTGGAGAAGCATACGATTCCGAGAACAATTCAAAGTGTTGGTGCTGACCTTTAAAGTACTAAACCGCCTTGGCCCAGTATACCTGAAGGAGCGTCTCCACCCCCATCGTTCTGCCTGGACACTGAGGTCCAGCTCTGAGGGCCTTCTGGCGGCTCCCTCACTACGAGAAGCAAAGCTACAGTGGTACCTCGGTTTACAAACACAATTGGTTCCGGAAGTCTGTACTTAACCGGAAGCGCACTTAACCTGAAGCGAACTTTCCCATTGAAAGTAATGGAAAGTGGATTAATCCGTTCCAGACGGGTCTGTGGAGAAGTCAACCCGAAGCGTACTTAACCCGAAGTATGAGTGTGATTGGTTCTGGAAGACTGTACTTAAACTGAAGCGTACTTAACCTGAAGTGAACTTTCCCATTGAAAGTAATGGAAAGTGGATTAATCCATTCCAGACGGTCCGCGGAGTACTTAAAGTGAAGCGTACTTAACCTGAAGTGAACTTTCCCATTGAAAGTAATGGAAAGTGAATTAATCCGTTCCAGATGGGTCCACGGTGGTTGTAAACCAAGGCGGTTGTAAACCGAGATATGACTGTACAGGGAACCAGGCAGAGGGCCTTTTTGGTAGTGACGCCCGGCCTGTGGAATGCCCTCCCATCAGATGTCAAAGAGATAAACAACTACCTGACATTTAGAAGACATCTGAAGGCAGCCCTGTTTAGGGAAGTGTTTAATGTGTGGCATTTTAATGTATTTTTAATCTTTGTTGGAAGCTGCCCAGAGTGGCTGGGGTAGTATAAATAAATAAATAAATAAATAAATAAATAAATAAATAAATGCCACCTGTGACTGTGGTGGTAGAACATAACCATTGTGGCTTGTAGCTGTTGGTAGCCTTGTCCTCCATTAATCTGCCTAATCATCTTTTATAGCCATCCAAGTGGATGGCCATCATTGCATCCTTTGGAAGTAGGGTTGCCAGACTCAATAGAGGACCGGACTTCTGTGCCTTTAATTGCCCCGCTCTCTTTTGAGTCTGGAAACCTTCAAGAGAAACCAGCAGACCCTTTGTTTAATTTCCAAGCAAAGGGTCTGCTGGTTTCTCTTGAAGGGTTCCAGATTCGAGAGAGAGCAGGGCAATTAAAGGCACAGAAGTCCTGTCCTCTATTGAGTCTGGCAACCCTATTTGGAAGCAAGGTCCATAGATTAACTATGCTCTGCATGAAGGTGTATTTCCTTTTGCATGCCAAGGCACCCAAGTGCAAAGTTCCCCAGAGAACAATAAAGCACATGGGCATGAAGTATTTTGGTTTATGGGTTCCAATAAGCCACAACTTTATTGGTTACAAATGTGAGCAGTTGGCTTAGGCAATGGGGTTATAAAATGTCACAGGGCATACCGCTAAATTTAAAAAGTTCCTCACCTTGTTTTTTTTTTATATTGCTGTTTTGTTTCTGGTTGCTCTGCAGTGGCATCCTAAGGAAAAGTGGGACATTCTGGGATCAAATCAGAAACCGGGGCAGCTTCTGCAAATCTGGGAATGTCCCTGGAAAATAGGGACACTTGGAGGAATTACCATAACCTTAGAGGAATGAATAACTTCAGGTGAAAGCTGGAGCCCAATGTAGGAAGCTCCTGCAGAACTGAATCTTTGAGCTCTGCATCCTCTGCTACTGAGATTTGTCACAATCCGTCGGGTTATTTCATTTTTTCGTTTAAACAGTACATTAATAGCCTCTCATCAATCAGGCTATTCATATCTCAGTACTGTTCCAAGAACACTCCCACTCCTTACAATTTGCTTCCAACTTGGGTGGTGGTTTAGAGAGCAGATGACATTTTGATGTCTTCAATACCCTTCATGTGTGTTGCATTGCACGTTGACTTTAAGCCACATCTAAGAATGCTGAGCACAAACACGATGGAATAAGGTCCCCGTGGTGTCTTTTACCAACTAGCTGTGCAAAAGTGGGTTAAAGAACAGGAGCCATGAGATTTGCATAAGCTGAAGAACCACATGACATAGAGAAAATTAAATAACGTCAGCCAAGGGTGGCAAGAACGCAGCCGAGACGCCATAGGTGACCGGACAGAGCCTGTGAAGGGTTGAGACAAAAGAAGAAGCGCTAGGTGGAACAGCATTACTGCTAGGATCTGTTGGGCAGCAAATTCTGCCTCACTTAGATCTCACTAGTAGACACAACTTCCAGTGTCGCTTTGCCCATCTATGGGCACCCAAAATGGCCACCACCGGCTTCGAAAGTCGCGTCTATTCATGTCTGGAAGTGCGTAGACGCAACTTCCAGTGTCGCTCTGCCCATCTATGGGCACCAAAAATGGCCGTCGCCGACACCGCAAGTCGCGTCTACGCACTTCCGGACATGCATAGACGCGACTTTCGAAGCCGGCGGCGGCCATTTTTGGTGCCCATAGATGGGCAAATCGGGGGGGGGGGAATGGCTGCTGGCAGGAGAATATAAGGGAGCATAACGGGAGACGAAGTGATACGGGGGGCCGCCGGGAAAAGGTAAGTAAAAACGAGGGTTTCCTGGGGAAAACGGGGTACTTGGCAGCTATGAGATAACTGAAATTGGGCAAGCACTTACACACACCCGAGATCCAGCCCTGGAGGGGGCTCCGCGGTAGTGAACCGGCCCAGGCAAGGTAAGCCTTGCCAACCCCTGCTCTACAACATGATTGCTTTGGATACCCACTTAAATATGACTGAGAATTAAAGCTCAGCTGAATCTATTGCCAGATTTGGGTGCTTTCACTGTCACCTGTTCTTCTGCTGCCTCAATGCCACAGAGCCATTTCCCTCTTCCATAATTTTCTCAACCACTCAAATTTAGTGAATAAAACCCTAAAAATTGTAATTACTAATGCATGAACACAATTAGAGAAGTTATTTTAATAAATTATGAGAATCATTTTTAATGAAAATAGCCCAGAAGTGATAATTAGGTAGAATATCAGAAATGCTGTAATTTTTCACACGGCAATTAGTTAGTCATTCTAAAGCATACAAGCTGTTCAAAAAAGGGTTCATCTTCTCATGAAACATTTTGGTATGTGGAAATTATGCTGTATAGAAGCAAGTGCTTCAGATTGTGAGCTTCACATTGATTAGCAAAACACAGGGATTTTGTGACTTGCCAAGAGCTCCAATTCCAGCTACAGTTTTCTAGTGTTTTCAGATTTCATATCTGGATTTCATGTGACCCTTAAGTCTTTGGATGATTGCCAAAAGGCAATAAGCTCAGTGGCAGATCACCTGCTCTGCAGGCTAAAATTCCCAAGTTCACTCCTCGGCATCTCCAGGTAGGACTGGCTTCATTAGATCTACTAGATCCAGTGCTGTTTTTATAGAAAAAGAGGTGCCAGAACCATAGGAGCCAACTCCCAGGGGCCGAGGGGTCTTCAGTCCCTTCCCCAATAAAATATTTGAGCCCCACCTCCAGTTGATTACCATTCAAATGGTTTGTGCGCACCACATCATGTGATTGATTGATTAGGGCGGGGCTCATTTTTTTATTCAAGCTGGCACCACAAGCATCTCCCTTGTTCTCTTATAACAGCAATGGTGCCCACCTGAGAGGTGCTGGAACTGAGTTCCGGCTGGAAAAAAAAAAACCCTGACTAGTTCTTTACAGGAGGAGCACATGCCAAAACAGGTCCCATGACCCAATAGTAATAGCAAAAGGGGTCCTTTTATCTAGGAGGAAGGTCTTGCTATGTGGCCTTGGTTTTCTCTTTGATGTTCTCTGGAGACCATGCGTGATTGGCTGTTTAGTTTAGATTGTCATACTGTGGAATTCCTCCGCAAAGCAGCCCCACCCATCTAAAACTCCATAGTGTTTGAATTGTATAATAGCTTTGATGGAGGGATAGAATTTAATATAATATAAAAGTGTTGGCTAAGTGATCTCTCTGGAATCCTAATGACGTGCGTCATTAGTTCCAGTGGCAAGCCGCACAATTTGACAGCCATCCAAGGTTGACCTAAGAAGTTATGGTTTGTATCATTGTGAATTGTTAAGAGTGATCCGCCTGCTACATCAGGAGAGGTTAAGAGATTCAAGAGATTCTAATTCCACAAAATCAAAACAAATTTCAGCAGTCTAAAACAATTCAAATTAAACAGCAGGTTGCGGACTCTGCAGAGAGACAGCCCAAATGCACTCCAGTCTCAACCATGTTGACCTCTTGTAAAAGTTTAATTATATTTGAAAGTGAGAGGGTGCTTTTCTGGTATAGACTTCTAAAATACCTCCAAATGAAATCATTGAGGAGTTAGGAGGGAATAAAAACCAAGTTTTCTCCATATGCGCTTGAAAACTATATAAAAAAAGTGTTAGCCTAGCAAGGTTATTCCCTTCTATCTACAATGTCATTTGTGCCTTTTCAGTCTGTAGTACAGGTAAAGAGGCAAACAAGATTTTTTTATGGGTCCTAAATTAGATGAAGCATATCATTTATTCATAGTTATTGATTTAAGATTATTTCTTTTCATTGCCAACCTTGTAGCCTAATAAATACTGAGCTAACTACTTCTCCCTTTTTGTACATTAACATTTGCACCATCATTCCAGATTTACTTCTGATTAAAGGTGTCAGGACTTCAAATCTTAAACCACTTACTCTGTAATAATCTCATGGGTTTACCTGTTCTCTTGGGTGGGGGCTAAATTCTGACAAGACAGGTTATTTAAGCAGGATTACTTCTGGCATCTGTTCCAACCCTGAGATGATTTTGCCTGCTCGTCATTCTGAAGCTCAGCTTCAGAGGGAGCACTTCAAAGGTGGTTTCAGAACCAATTTGCCCTGAGGAAGTGACACTGAAATTGATGACCATTAAAACAGAGATCTGCAGCCCTACTCTCCAGAACTTTGTGCAATAGGGAATAGATGTAGCTCAAAGGGACAGCACATACTTTTTATGTCCAAAAAGTGGAAGTTCTGCATTCAGTACATTGCATCCTGAGTTTAAAGGATGCCCAGGCAGGCACATTAAGCAGCGACTGAGAGCAGCAAAATAGCAAGATGGGATAAAGTTGGGCCAAATCTTTATTGACAGCAGCAGGCAGCAGGAGGATTGGCATGACATTGGGTCCCAAGATCAGTTCATTATTCCACAAGCCCCATGTTGGTTGATTGGATCCACTAGATTTGGCCTGCTCCATGGTAGCCCAAGGAATGAGGTATGCCAAGGCATTGTAAAGAAGGCTCATAATTAGCGCTGGATTTACATATAAGCTAAACAAGCTCTAGCTTAGGGCCCCACTTTCTTGGGGGCCCCCAGAAAAATTAAAGGGAAAAAAACCTGGATGTACATTTCCAAAATATAAGATTGCTTTGATAAAATACATATTTTGTTATGTGCAAATGACTTTAGATACCTATTAGGTCCATACATTATCATATATTTAGCACCAAAACAGCGACAATTTGTTCTTGGCAAAGGACAGCTGGACATATAAAGGACTCCATTACCTTCAGTAGCTTAGGGCCTCATCAAAACTAAATCTGGCCCTGCTCATCACATACAACTTTATATAAGTTGTTGAATTAATAGGTTCTATAAATTTTGTATGATGATTCTGAAATATTTCTTCTAAGACATAAATCACTGGGTTAAAGATTATTCTAAGGGATTGGTCCTATAATCCCTACATTAAAGGTAAAGGTACCCCTGACCATTAGGTCCAGTTGTGGACGATTCTGGGGTTGCACACTCATCTTGCTCTATATGCCGAGGGAGCTGGCGTTTGTCCGCAGACAGCTTCCAGGTCATGTGGCCAGCATGACTAAGCCTCTTCTGGCGAACCAGAGCAGCGCACAGATACGCCGTTTACCTTCCTGCTGGACCTATTTATCTGCTTGCACTTGACGTGCTTTCGAACTGCTAGGTGGGCAGGAGCTGGGACCGAACAACGGGAGCTCACCCCATCGCGGGGATTCAAACCGCCGACCTTCTGATTGGCAAGCCCTAGGCTCTGTGGTTTAGAGCACAGCGCCACCTACTCCATATCACATCCCTCAAGAGGTTCTGCAGAACTCAGGGCTAACCAGCCTAGAACTGGTCAAGAAGATGTGAAGTGCATATCATACTTATTATTAAACAAATGTGTAATTGACAGAGACTGGAAGTAGACCAAAACAGTTACAAAGCAGAAGTATGGAAAGAGGGATATGACAGTTAGGAAAAGGCAACACAGAGGCCTTATTGACTGAGCAGAATTCTCACAATTGTTGGAAACTGGTCCAAAAATATATTAATAAAAATAATTGACAAAAACATATTCTGAGCACGCTGTGTCCTGTTAGCCATCTGTTGATTCAATTTATCAATAGATTCAATGGGTGAAACCCAAGGAAATGCTTTAGATGCACCCAAAAGATTTGGAATGTCACTGTTACATACAGTAAAATGGCAGGTTGCTTTTGAAAGACCTAACAGTTGCAAAAGCAGCTTAGGATGTAAGGCTAGTACATAAGAAAAGCAAGGCCAAAACTTCCTTGGGCACACAGAAACAGTTTTGCTAGTTTTTGCATTAGCTTAGATTTCTGGATTCAAATATTCCTCTTATACAATGCTGATTTTGACCTTTGAAGCATGAAATGTTCTCTGTTTTTATATGAAAAGGAATGAGCAGTATTTTTTGAAAATGACATGTCAATTTGCCATCTGTAGTCATAATTACTGCATTGTGCTTTGAGCTCAAGTGTTGCCCTGTTGTCCCTCTCCCCCAATTAAAAAAAAAATGCTTCAACATCATAGAAAGACCTCATTTTTCTTTATTAACCAGCATGGTTAAGATGCGGGCCGCATCAAACTATCATATTTAACAGCAAAATCCAAAGCATATTTACTCAGAAGTAAGTCCCTATGGATTTGGAGGAATTTACACCCATGTAAATTGTCAATGGTCAATAGCTTAACAGCTAATCTTCAGAGTGTGGATTTTGTTTTTTTAATCACAAATAGGGATAGGTGAATCTGACAAGTTTGGTTTCCACAGTTTTTCACCCCCCCCCCCATTCATAAGTTTAGTTATCCATAGTTCCACATCAGTTTGCATTTACAAAAACAAAAAAAAATGCATACTGCATATGCATTTATATCCACAATGTACCATAGCACATGCATTTATGCAGATATTACATTGCAAAATTGGGAGAAGTGTAGATTTTGAAGGGACGGCTGTGTTTTAGCTCAGGTCTTGCTTCAGAAAGTGAGAACGAGGTAAGTTCACAGACAAATGTGAACTCTACTGAAGTTCTCCCCGTCACCTAGACAAAAGTTAATTCCATTTTGTTAAAGAGGACTTGTTTCCAAGTGAGTGAACACAGGATTGTAGCCTTTTTTGTTGTACTTACAGTAAGTTAGCTGGGACTAACTTGTTCCATTAAGACCAAACAAGATGGCTAATGTGGTTGGGCAGTCATTGCCAAACTTGCTAAGTTGATTTGTATGGTTTCTTCAACATGGCTTGCTACACTATTGCCAAAAGAGCTCCATCAAGAACCATCTCTGTATTTCAATAGTAGCAATGGATGAATCTCTCGGTTTTATTTTATTCCAGTCTTAAATTCTGTTCATATTTCCACATCAATATGAGAATTTGTGTTGTTTTTTTTTAAAAAAAATGTTTTAAAATCTTCACCGGGGGGGGGGGGGCGGTCCACAAGCATTTCAGTCCTACTATACATAGTTTTGGAAACAATTTTCCATAATGATGCATTTTACATTATTTTCACTATTTAATGCAATTCTATTCACTCTAGACTGTTATATATGAATTTTCATAGATGTTGGTTGGGCAGCTGCATTGCAAAATTCACAGCCATGTAAATTTTGATGTGCTTCACTCTACAGTGGTACCTCGGTTTATGAACACAATTGGTTCCGGAAGCCTGTTCATAAACTGAAGCGTTCATAAACTGAAGCGAACTTTCCCATTGAAAGTAATAGAAAGTGAATTAATCCGTTCCAGATGGTCCGCGGGGTAAGCGTTCATAAACTGAAGCAAACTTTCCCATTGAAAGTAATGGAAAATGGATTAATCCGTTCCAGATGGGTCCGCGGAGTACTTAAACTGAAGCGTTCATAAACTGAAGCATGGGTGTAATTGGTTCCGGAAGTCTGTTCATAAACTGAAGCGTTCATAAACTGAAGCAAACTTTCCCATTGAAAGTAATGGAAAATGAATTAATCCGTTCCTGTTGGGTCCGCGGCGTTCATAAACCGAAAATTCATAAACCGAGGTGTTCATAAACCGAGGTTCCACTGTATTATGAGTCAGCGTGAATTAAGCAGTTTCTTATTAAAACGTACAGAAAAATTGAATTTCACCTTCATTACTATACAGGAGCTATCAACCTTTTTGAGCCAATACAAACCTTTTGAATTTTGAGAAGACCATTCACCCTTCTCACTGGCACACCATTTCTGGCCGGCATTTTCCCACCCACTACAATCCAACAGGGAAGTCCATTTGGCTGTTTCCCAGGCAACAAAGGAAGTCTCTGGGTCCAGCTTGCTGCCAAATTGCAATTGACAAATTGCAAGTGGGCATGACATTGGGGTAGCCTGATTTGCTTCATTCTACGCATGTTTAATCTAACCTGTGGTTAAAAAGCCTTAACATTTTATATGTTATCATGTTCCAAAGAATTTTTTGCTAATGTGAAACACTATTTTAATGGGGATAAAAAAATGTCAGATCTACCGTAGTATAATGATTGGATTTATTCCACAGACTTTGTAGAGTTAGCATATGGATTCCTACTGACAAAGGTCAAGCATCTGCTTTGAGAAATCCCAGAGTGAGCATAGCACAGACCTTTAACAGCCAGGTGCTCAGGAACATTATATAGAAAGGAAAAAAAACCTCACAACAACATCCCAAAGCAGCATATATAATAGCAACACCTGTTCCCATTTAAAACATTTAAGCAGGGTCTTCATCTTGTACAGACCATCAGAAAAGATACTTCCTGTTATATAATCTGAAGATGACGATTTTAGGGAGGAAATGAGTAAAATGTCAAAGTAACATCTCTTGGGCAAAGGGATGGCTCGGTTTATGTCTTGTCTGTGTCAGTTTTACATTTGTCAGTTTATAAGTCTGTTCCATCTCCTCTCCTCATTGATGTGTAATTAAAAAAAAAACACATGGAAATTTGTAGATAAACATACCTCTACAAATTATTTTTGAGCACATTTTATCACAAAATAAGCATGTATTCCATCTAAACATATACATTATGTGTATTCTATTCTAAAATATGCTTTTTAAAAGACACTATTTTGGTACTTTTTTCTTTCTTTTTGAACCAATAACTTCATTGGAAATTTTTGAGAAGTGTGAAATCCAAATAATTGCACACTAGACCGGGAGGTGCAGACAGGAGAGGTTGTATCAGAATTCACAAAGGTCAAATTCACCAAGCAGCCCTACTTGGGAGTACTTTTGAGCACTTACCTGGGAGTAAGCCATGAGTACCCCCATACAAGCCCACCCATAACTACACCACCCATTATAGCACTCAAAGGGGATGTAAGACATGTCCAATGGGAAACCTGTACCTTCCTCCCACCTAGGACACCTTGTGTCTCCTTTGGGGTGCCTATTGCTTTAACTCTACAGCTTGCACCAGTCCATGCCAGCAGTTATGTTGACTAGCAGTCACCAGCTCTTAGAGCTAAAGCATTAATGGACCTCAGCTATGGGGACTGGAAGATACTGAGACAGACTTTCCAATCCATGCAGTTAAAGCTATGTAATATGCACTTAGGGACGCAGGTGGCGCTGTGGGTTAAGCCACAGAGCCTAGGGCTTGCCGATCAGAAGGTCGGCGGTTCAAATCCCCGTGACGGGGTGAGCTCCTGTTGCTCGGTCCCAGCTCCTGCCAACCTAGCACTTTGAAAGCACATCAAAGTGCAAGTAGATAAATACCGGTAGGAAGGTAAACGGTGTTTCTGTGTGCTGCTCTGGTTTGCCAGAAGCGGCTTTGTCATGCTGGCCACATGACCTGGAAGCTGTGCACCAGCTCCCTCAGCCAATAATGCGAGATGAGCACTGCAACCCCAGAGTTGGTCATGACTGGACCTAATGGTCAGGGGTCCCTTTACCTTTACCTTTAATATGCACTTGCTATATCTCTCCCGCCCCTTGATGAATGTATGGGAAGAATAAAAGTACTCACAAACCAGCATTTATAGATGGCAAGTCCTACTATGTGAAATTCTGTCACTTCATTCCCCCAAACTACCCACCATTCTACCATTCCTTGGTGCTTCTTCTACTTCGTAGTGAGAAAATAAAGACAGGCTTCAACTGAACTACCAGTGTCAAGCATTCCATCAAACAGGGATATATATCTCTTTCTCTTTAGTGTCTTTTCAGAAAGGCTGGCTAGGGATCAAGTTATTAAAAATCTTATAGCTTTTGTTTCAGTTATTGAACTGGCGTTAAATCAAAGAGGCATTGTTATTCCAGCTGTATCTGCAGCTTTTCATTGCTTCATCGCTATTACTGCACTTCAGTGACAGTATACTAAAGTTTGCTCCACCAGCCACACGCAGAACTGGTAACAAAATTCAGATAACAAGCCATACAGTGTGTTTGGAATCTGTATGGTGGGTTAAAATCGGAAGCCTCTTTTTAGTTGATCAGAGTATATGCATGTATAAAGACAGGGAAAGAATATAATTATGATAGATTCTGCAGATTTTTTTTTAAATGGAGATGTTATGGCTAAAGACATTTTCAGACTGATAGCTTATAATACAATAGGAGTGCAGTGTCTGTCTGTCTGTCTGTCTGTCTGTCTGTTTGGATTCCTTCGAGGCACCTGTTCAAGGAAGTGCTCGGGTCTCATTGCATGAGTCACTGCCCTAGATCTGCCTCCTTCCAGTCAGGAGTCATAGAACTGTGAAACTGTAGGGTTCAGGTGAAATATTCCTGTCTCAAAATGTGCCTGTCCTCCTCATTCACAGTTTTTGCAAGTGGGTAGGGGGCAGAGGCAGTGAAATTATTTAGAAGCTTTCAGACCTTCCCTTGCTAGCAGCCAGATCTCCATACGGCAGTCACTGACCAGCAGCCTCAACCCCTGTCCTTCAAAAGATTCCAAGAATGTTGCTAAATCATTATATGGTGTTCTTCCAAGTATGTCATTATGGGAGGACATAGCGTACGGCTGTTTGTAGACTGCTGCAGCTCCCAAATATTTCAAGTAGCCAGAACAATTACCGTAAAAATGAAGAGAGAGTAAAATGCCATCGACACACAAAACACTGCTTATGGTAAGCCCCCATTCATCTGGATTTTTAAACCATTTCTTTAAGCCCCAGCACACTGGAAGGGTAGTCTTACTCTCTTGTCTCTTGTCTCCTAACCTTCCTCCTGAAGTTAAGAATACTGCTTCAGCCCAGAATTTTAAAAATGTTGGCTGCCATTCAGTTGAACACACTGAATCGCAAAGTAGTAGTGCTTACACGATCCTTGGGCATTCTCACATGCCTCTCAACCCCTGAAACTCCAGCCCTTCCCTGCATCATGTTTAGAATGTTTTCTACTAGCATTCACTTGGAAGCAAGGGGAACGCCTTGTGCAGAATTGGGGACCCTGTTTTATCAGAGTCTGTGATTGTGTGGACGATTGTATTGATGTTCAGGTGAACATGAGTAGAAGCCCCTTTTCCCATGCAATACAACTAATATATTCAGATCTGTACCAAATGAGGCCAAGGTCGTTCAGATAGCTCAACAAAGTTTGAGAGCCAACTCAACTGCAATGTTCTAAGCCTCTGCTACCTTTCCCAGGTTCCGCCTTCTGGTGGATAACTAGAAGAGTCTTCAACGGCCAATCTTCTGGTCTGAAAATAGTCAGAAGCCTCGGTTCCATAGCTTCAATCTTAGCTCATTCCATGTACTGCTGGTGAAGGACTGTGGAAGCCATTGGATATCCTGGCGTCAAGCGAAGATGCTTGTACAAGTCCTGGTTCTGGCCCTACAGTTTCTGGTGGTATGGGAGATTGCTATGTGGGTGACGGTCTATTAACCCCCAGCTCAGTGGTCTCCCAGTCTCCAGGAGCAGGCTCAGATCACTGAACTTGTTCTAACTCTATAGGTTGAGACTTGCAGCCTCGGACTCTGCTGGGCCCTGGGGTCATGACAATGGGAAGGACAGGAAATGAGCACACAGAGTGTCATGCCCAGAGACACTGGAGGTGGAGCTTGCATGTGTGCCACTTCCACAGGTACAGCATTTATGAGTTCAAAGAAAAGCCTGAGCATGCCTCATAGTGCAGCATAATTGTAAGGGCATTCTCAGGGGAGAAAATGCTTCCTCTATACCAGGGGTTGTCAACCTGGTCCCGACCGCCCACTAGTGGGCATTTCAGGATTCTAGGGGTTTCTACGGCACAAACTGAATCCTCCTTCCATCGAACACTGGTGAGTCGTAAGGAAATTTTACCATCAAGAAAGATGCATTAGTGGGCGGTAGGTATAAAAAGGTTGACTACCCCGATCTAAACTAAGATTTACCTCTACTAGAAGTGACAGGAAAAAAATAAAGGGAAATGGATACTACTGTTGAATAGTAAAGGATAACGTCTTGAAATCTTCAAATCATTTTACCGCCCCTCCAAAAACTGACCCCGGTTTCGGGGACCCATTTTCATGACCTCCCTCATGCATTTTCAAGCTGAACTTTGGGCTCTGCCTTAGTTAAAATTAAACATTTTGTGTGTACTGTGCTTCCATATGTTTTAAATAAAATTCTTCCTGCGTCATCAGAAGTAGCTCTCAGCTGAAATGGTGTGGGAGCATCTAGCAAACATTGTGACCCCTAGCCTCAAAAGCAAGGCCCTTAGGCGGCAATATGCAGCACCCTTGGTGGGAGCTCATGACACTTTTCACAGGTGGAGATGTCAAAGGAAAGAGGAAATGCAGTCCTGTTTCTAGGGAAACTGTGATTTATACACCAAATCCTCTTTCTGTATGGTGTTTGATCAGGTTTTGGATTACTTTGTAAAGGCATCTCTGTTCTACCAGACTTTTAATTGCTCTTAAGAGATTTTACAATGTTTTACAAATCTCACTACAGTAGCTAGTGTTCACATGCTTTTACAATAAGCCTGGTTTTATTCTGCTGCTGGTGCTTCCTTTTGCTGTGATCTATTCCATTATTTAAATATTTTACTACTCAGACACTTGTGGAAACTGCCTTGGTTTTTCCAAGGTGGCATGAAAATATTTAAGTATTTGGGTGCATGGAAAGCACATGCCCCTGTCCTGATGTTGACAATATCCCTGCAGGTCATAATGGGGCAAAGCTGGCTGGTACTTTCAGCACCATGGAGAGCTCAAAGTGAGCCATTTGCACCAAGTATAAGTTATCAGACATCAGCGCTCAGATATTTTTCTTCATTTGAGAAGATGGAAAAGCCAATCAAAATTAAATGTTTGTTTTCAGAACAGTGAACAAATGGTATGCGCTTATGAGACCCTGAATCACACTTCACAGCGTTTATCAAAAATCAAACTGCATATTTGTATGCAGGGAGTGGAATCTCCAAACAGAATGCATATTTAAAATTCTGCTTTTGTTGAGAACTGATGTGAAAAGAGATGGGATCTGTCTCAATAGCTTCAAGTAGTTCTATATGCATAAGTCATTGCTCTGAATTTCTACCTGTATAATCACATTTCTCCATATTTAATTTTCATGTTTCAATTCTCATTGCTCCCTTTACGTATCAGTGACAAGAGAAAAGAAAGCATTTTACACTTGAAATGTGAAGTCCAAATCCTGCAATTCTTTTGCAATTATTGGTCCAGTAAAATTTGCTGTACAGTTTTTTTATAATTATTTTAATTACATTTGTTTTTTTAACATATAAGAACAAAAAAGAACAGCATATATCAAAACAAATCCCAATATAGAATGGGTAGTAAGTCATGATACAGGCACTGCAACCATATTATGAAAAGAGAAAAGACAAATTGCAATTATGGTGGAGAAGAGAAAATATCATTTAATCTAACCTCTTTGTCCATAGCTAGCATGTATTTTTGCACATCTGATGCATCGGCATATTAAATAAAGTTCCACCATACCGGAATGAATGCTTCTGGTTTCTCTTCCCCTTGTAACAGGCATACATTATGGGTAATTTTCTCCAATACATCAATTGTCCAAATATTGTATACCAGACTTGAAGAGACAAATGATCCAGGTTTCCCATTGTTGAGTTATTGTTCGACAATCAGCAGAAACAATACAAGCAGTTTGATCTGAACATTCTTGCTGCATAGTAGTTCATATATATATGGTGGCAGACATATTCTGAAGTCCTGCTGTCTGGGGATATACCTATTTTCTGTCATTTTTATCCCACCTTTCTTCTAAGGAGCTGAATTTTAGACACACAATAACAATATGAGGATAGACTGAGGCATAACAATTTGCATTGTGAGCAAGTATTCTGGTTATCCCAGAACCAGAAGAGGCACAAAAATGGCAGAGGTGAGGTTAGTGGCACGTAGACACAGTTTCCAATTGCTTGGAAAAAGCCCTGGAGTGGAGTGGACTTAGATGGCTGTGAGGAGGCAGGGAATTTCAGTCTTAGCAACTGATTTTCATGGAAGAAGACCACGAGGAATGAACTGTTCTAGTCATTAGGCCTGACACTCAAGCAAGACTGTGAAGATTCTATTTTTTTGCTAATAAAGAGTTAACTAGTCAGCCTGATATCAATACCAGGAAAGATTCTAGAGCAGATCATTAAGCAAACAGTCTGTGAGCACCTAGAAAGAAACTATGTGATCACTAAAAGTCAGCATGGGTTCCTGAAAAATAAGTCATGTCAGACTAATCTGATCTCATTTTTTGACAGAATTACAAGCCTGGTAGATGAAGGGAACGCTGTGGATGTAGCCTATCTTGATTTCAGCAAGGCCTTTGACAAGGTGCCCCATGATATTCTTGTAAAGAAGCTGGTAAAATGTGGGCTAGACAATGCTACCATTCAGTGGATTTGTAGCTGGCTTACTGACCGAACCCAAAGGGTGCTCATCAATGGCTCCTCCTCATCCTGGAGAGTAGTGACTAGTGGGGTGCCACAGGGTTCTGTCTTGGGCCCAGTCTTGTTCAACATCTTTATCAATGACTTGGATGATGGGCTTGAGGGAATCCTGAGCAAGTTTGCAGATGACACCAAATTGGGAGGGGTGGCTAACACCCCAGAGGACAGGATCACACTTCAGAATGACCTTAACAGATTAGACAACTGGGCCAAAGCAAACAAGATGAATTTTAACAAGGAGAAATGTAAAGTACTACACTTGGGCAAAAAAAATGAAAGGCACAAATACAGGATGGGAGACACCTGGCTTGAGAGCAGTACATGTGAAAAGGATCTAGGAGTTTTGGTTGACCACAAACTTGACATGAGTCAGCAGTGTGATGCAGTAGCTAAAAAAGCCAATGCAATTCTGGGCTGCATCAATCGGAGTATAGCATCTAGATCAAGGGAAGGAATAGTACCACTGTATTCTGCTCTGGTCAGACCTCACCTGGAGTATTGTGTCCAGTTCTGGGCACCACAGTTCAAGAAGGATACTGATAAGCTGGAACGTGTCCAGAAGAGGGCAACCAAAATGGTCAAAGGCATGGAAACGATGCCTTATGAGGAACGGCTTAGGGAGCTGGGTATGTTTAGCCTGGAGAAGAGAAGGTTAAGGGGTGATACGATAACCATGTTCAAATATATAAAAGGATGTCATATAAAGGAGGGAGAAAGGTTGTTTTCTGCTGCTCCAGAGAAGCGGACACGGAGCAACGGATTCAAACTACAAGAAAGAAAATTCCACCTAAACATTAGGAAGAACTTCCTGACAGTAAGAGCTGTTCGGCAGTGGAATTTGCTGCCAAGGAGTGTCGTGGAGTCTCCTTCTTTGGAGGTCTTTAAGCAGAGGCTTGACAGCCATCTGTCAGGAATGCTTTGATGGTGTTTCCTGCTTGGCAGGGGGTTGGACTGGATGGCCCTTGTGGTCTCTTCCAACTCTATGATTCTATGATTCTATGATTCTATGGTTCTATGATTCTAACTATATCTTTGATCTGTGTGATTACTGACTGACACACTCCTGTGATGACAACCCCCCAAAAATGTGTAGAGAAAGTAGCAGAACTTTCTGGGTGTTTGCTATAGAGCGGAGGGAGCCAGCATCCTCCAGATGTTGCAAGCATCCTCCAGATGTTGCCAGCATGACCAGTAATCAAGGTTGATGAGAGTTCTGGTCTGAAAACATCTGGTAGGTACCATCTTGGTTACCCCTACTTTAGGGCATAAGGGCTGGCACCTCCCTCAATTCTCAAACTTCCCCCACATAACAAATTAGCAGTCCTTTTAACTCCTTGACCAGGGGACCTAAAACTTTCTACCCCACCTTATTCAGCTTCAAGTCACTGAAAATTAATGAGGCCCACTCCACCGCAATGCTTTCCATCATCATCATCATCATCATCATCATCAGAGTTACAAGCAGCCAACAACCCCCCCCCTTTATTTCCCTAGTCTTGTGGCTGCCTGCTGTTTCAGGGCAGCAAAGAATTTTTGTCAGCATTCCTTTCTTTTAAAAAATCATTAAACAGAATTCAATGACTCATTAAGGATGAAAATTCATCCTGACCTTTGCATTGTAATTAATTTAGCACTTTTATCAGTGCGTCCAATTTTCTGTGCGCTGCTCACCCTGAAAATGAGATGGTCTGAGAGACTCAGATTGAGAGAGGAAACAAATGGTGAAATATTTAAGATATGATTGATGCCCAAGTGTGAGGTGAGCAGATATAAATGAGGATAGGGGCATAGGTACCTAATTGTTATGTAGAAGACAGACTTTCAGTAGGAGTAGCTTCTCTTAGCATGGCAGCCCAATGGTGTGAGAAATATTATCCATTTGGTGGAGGCGGGAGGGAATAATTAAATGTACAGTAGTCCTCTCCTCATTTGCATTTGGGCATCCTAGTTATTTATTTTTTTGATTTGTATATCATCTTTCCTCCAAGGATCTGCAAATGGCATACAGAGATTTCTCTCTCCCCATTCTGTTCTTAAAACAACCCAGTGAGGTATGTTAGTTCTGAGAGATGATGACTGACCACAAGGTCAACAGCTAAATAGTAACAGGTCATCAATGGGGATTGGAACCCCATCATAGCTGCCAAGTTATCCCTTTTTTACAGGGATTTCCCCTTATGCTGAATAGGCTTCCTCGCGAGAAAAGTGAAAACTTGGCAGCTATGAACCCCATTGGTCTCTGAGGTCCTAGTCTAACACTCTAACCACTATACCAGATGGGCTCTCAAACTATCTGTTTGCATTATATCTAACTTTATCAGAAGCTTCTGGTTTAGCAGAACTTGGTCACAGTCTCTATATGTTTCTTTCTTTCCAGTCCATTTCTTTCCAGGCACCAAGGAGCACACCCAAAGGCAGCAGAGTCTCACTGGGTCTTTCCTCTTTAGGGGAAAATGGAAATGGAAATGGAACATTGGGGAAATGGAATAATCTGCCATGTGAACACAGGCAAATCTGCAGGAGAAATGTGTCACATTATAGTGCATGTCTTAGAAGCTACTGCTGTTGCTGCTGCTGTTATCTGAATTTTGTACTGAATTTTGTACTGAATTTTGTGTTAACACTGGTACTGCTGTACTGCTTTTAGTAGCAGGTTAAGACATTTTTGTCTGCCCAAGCTTTTTAATGTTACAGTGTTGTTATAGCTGGATTGGTAAAGGGACCCCTGACTGTTAGGTCCAGTCACAGACGACTCTGGGGTCGCGGCGCTCATCTCATTTCACTGGCTGAGGGAGTCGGCATACAGCTTCCGGGTCATGTGGCCAGCATGACTAAGCTGCTTCTGGTGAACCAGAGCAGCGCACAGAAACGTCGTTTGTCTTCTCACCAGAGCAGTACCTATTTATTTACTTGCACTTTGACCTGCTTTCGAAATGCTAGGTGGGCAGGAGCAGGGACCGTGCAACGGGAGCTCACCCCGTCGTGGGGATTTGAACCGCCGACCTTCTGATCGGCAAGCCCAAGGCTCAGTGGTTTAGACCACAGCTCCACCTGCACCCCTTATTAATTAAATAATTAATTAATAGGTCAGTATTATCATTCTGGTTTGTCATTTAAGGTTTGATTACTGTATGTTGTTTTGATTTTTATTGTTTTAATATTGCATGGATGTGTGCAATATTATGCCACCATATGCCACCATAGAATCCACATGCGAAAGAAGCTGTGGTTTAGTATTTAAAAATAAATAAATCTAGTCATCCTATTAAGATGATCTCCATATACCAAGTTTATTTCCATTACTGCCTCATCTCTAGCAGTTTACGCTTTATTGCTCTCTGGCTCTCTGTGGGTTACATGATTTTACTTTCTGCAAGTTGCTCATTAACACTAAAATTCCAGGTCTCCCTGAGTTCATGATTGCCTGGCCTTTAGTCATCTAGTACCTCTATGACATCAGAGTAGCTAAGCGAATGGAAGCAAAAGAGGCTATGAGCTGTCTTCCTTCCTCTTCTGTGGTATTAGAACTAGGAGCACTTACATTTTGCCACTCCATGGTCCGGGCTGTGGACATGCTAAATTTCACATTGTTTACCACTTATTTATGAATTGCTCTACTGCAAAAAAATTGCTTTGCTCTTTTCCTGGTAGTGATAAGTGTATACTAGGGATCAGCTTTCTGCAACGAGAAAGGATACTCTCTAATTCGAGGAAAGGAACAAATAAGCAAGTTCACAAGTGGAGAAAACGAGATTAAAACCTCTGGCATCCTGAAGTCCTTTTGCTCTGTTGGCTGACATTCTGTAACCCTGTGGCTCTTTGTGATTGGTTTACCTATTCTCTAGTCGACCTGAGGGCCTGCCTACAATTGTCCCCATCCATCTATCTCTGTCTGTCTTCTTTACAAAACACCCCACAAGTTCCACACACCTTCCTTTTGCACTTTTGGGATACCTCCTTTATTAAATTATCTATAATCGGTGATCTGTTATTAAATGAAAGCTATTTTATTGAGCCAAAGTGGTCCCATAGGTACAGGAACCCTATTAGAGGTTTAATGCACTTGTAAGAGGTGACAGATGGAACGGACAGTTGTGAGGATAGAGTGGGGCCCTGCTAACCCACCAGAGATAGAGCACATCAATCAGAAAAGACATGGCAAGACCAGGAGTACAAAAAAGGGGATTCTTTTGTTATTTTCTTATGGTTTCTTTCACTGGGTGGTTTTCTTCTCAGGTTTTGAGAGAAGTGGTTAGTAACTAAATAGTGTAAAAAAATGGGCATTTAGCACAGCTTGCTGCAATCTGTTCATAGGTAGTTAATAATAATAATAATAATAATAATAATAATAATAATAATAATAACAGCAAATATGAAATATTAATTAAAAGCAACTTTAAAACAGCTTAAAAACAGCATAAAACACAACACAAATGTAGCATCCATGTCAATAAAATTCAGAAAATTCAGGGTCAATTTCTGGAGAGAAAAAACCCAGTTCAGTAAACGTCAAGTGATTGATAGTGCTTGGATAGTCCAAATATGAAAAAGAAGAGAAGAATAAGGTGTATATATATGGAGAAATAAAAGTGTGTGGGTGTGTTTGGGAGAAATTGAGGACATGGGATGTGCACCTTTTAAATATTATTTTATTATTATTTTATTAATTTTCCCAAAACAAAAATAAAAATACATATTCCCCCCTATTCCCTTCCCTGGTTCCATTATTTATCATCACACCACATGTCCATTTTAAATTATAAAATCATTAAAATTACTTATTGTCCAGTCATAATGTCTTTACCAAGTATTCTTAAAATCCTTCTAATGTGTTAACCTGTGTATTGCTTCTGTATAGTCCTTCCAATCTTCTTTAAATTCATTGTCATCTCTTCCTCTTAATTTCAAAGTCAATTTTGCCATTTCAGCATTTTGCCAATCTTCTTTAGCTGGGATACCTTCTTCTTTCCAATATTTTGCTAATACTATTTGCTAATAGTATTCATTGCATATCCAAATAAGTCTTTTTGCGGTCTTTGTATAGCCACTCCTGTAATACCTAGTAGGAAAGCTTCTGGTTTTTTAACACGATGTGCACCTCAAGCCACACATCTTCCAATCCTATTTTCATTCTTCCTTTATTCATCTACTGCTAGATGGCCCCACGCCCTGGCGCCCTGCACCACCCAGCCTACCCCTAGAGCCGGGCCTGACTGGACCCACCTCAAATTCCAGTAACTCATTCCAGTCTTGTTCCACCTTAGACAGAGTACAGTACATATAATTCAGGCCCCTGTGAGCAGTGTTTCCAAAACAGCAGCTGCCACCTCTTGTCCCACATTCTGAAATGGTGCAATCCATGAAAAATGTTATCATGCTTTCATAAACAGGTACATCAACACTTTAGCACTATAAGCAATCATTTTGCAGAACTTTAAGAAGGCTCTTTCCTAGAATTTGGAGCACGTGAGCTGTTTCTCTTCACCCTGACTAAGATGCAAGTTGGGTGGGACTTGTGTGTGTTATTCTAGGGGGAATAGTAATAATTGTAACATTGCAATTTTTAAGATAAAATCTGGATTTTTGCTTATGTTCTGTAAATTGCATTGAGCCTGAGTGCAGAATGATGTGAATAAAAAAAGAAATGTGCTAGTAAGTTATTTGACCAAAGTGCTTTTTAAAGTACAAAAATGGATCTAAATAAATTGGGTCGTAATTTCCAAAATTTTACTGTGTTTATCAGATGTCCTGGTTTCAACAATGTCACACACTTGAATTTGGATGTATGCTATTATTCTTTTGCTAAACACCCAAAGCATGCATTTGGCGGATTAAGTTGCCACGTTCTTGCAAAACGGCTATGAATGTTCATTTAGTTCATAGCACAAGCTTAACAGACACACTTCATAGAACCCATAAGCTAGGAGGGGAAGAATTGGAATCTCTGGCAAACAGATCAGTGTAGCAACAGTTTAATCTGCTCATTCTGTGGCATTTACTTGCTGCTTTCTTGCCTGAAGGGCAAACACCACCGTAATGAAGCACACATGGACAAATGGCTTTTCCAGGCTGTGATTAATTTTCACAAGCTGACTTTAATCACTGGTTAATTAATAGGAGATTTGTTGACTTACACAAAAAAGCATGGTCATTATAAGGAGTATTATATCGATTTGTTTTCCCTGCAAATTCAGTGCAGTCACAGAGTTTAATACAGGAAGTCACCCAATCTGCTGAGGTTCCATCACAAACACAATTTCAGAGGTGTGTGCATGCGTGTGTGTTCACTAGTTGCTTAATTCAGTTTTTACTTACTGTTTGACTTCGAGCAAATTTGAAGCCAAAAATGAAAGTCATACTCACCCCACCCCCCTCAATATTTAGGGAGGACAATTCGGGGCACCTCCCACCCTCCTGACAATGCCATCCCTCACCTCCTCTCTGTTGCTGACCCTTTCCTCACCTGCTTGTCCTGCTCTCTCCAGTGTGGTGGAGAGCCAGTGTGGTGTAGTGGTTAAGAGCAGTGGTCTCATAATCTGGTGAACCGGGTTCGCGTCTCCACTCCTCCACATGCAACTGCTGGGTGACCTTGGGCTAGTCACACTTCTTTGAAGTCTCTCAGGCCCACTCACCTCACAGAATGTTTGTTGTGGGAGAGGAAGGAAAAGGAGAATGTTTGCCACTTTGAGACTCCTTCGGGTAGTGATAAAGCCGGATATCAAATCCAAACTATTCTTCTTCTTCTTCTTCTTCTTCTTCTTCTTCTTCTTCTTCTTCTTCTTCTTCTTCTTCTTCTTCTTCTTCTTCTTCTTCTTCTTCTTCTTCTTCCCTCCCCCCTCCTGCCTTTGTATGCTGTCCTCCCCCTCCTCCATGGTCTCAGGAGAGCATTGGGAGACACCGTGGAACCAGCACATCCTAAACAGCATTGGGAGATGCCAGACGGATAGGTGTGGCGAAGCTGCACTGAGCATACCTGCCAAGTCTCCTGCTGAAAAGTGCGGGATTAGCAGTGGTGCGGCACCGGACATTGGGCCGCTGCCATGCGGCTACCACCAAGATGACCACCAGGCATTGTAGAAGCGACTTCCAGTGCCCCTCTGCCTTATTTCCGGTGCCCACACATGGGCAGAGCAGCACCCAATATGGAGGCTCCCTGGCAGGTAGGAAATCTGGGGGATTTCCGGGATTTTTCTCCATTTGGGAGAACAGCGGGAAACGGATTAAAATTTGGGGGTTTCCTGTTCCTGTGAAAAACAGGATACTTGGCAGCTAAGGCACTGAGCTGAGCAGTGACGGGAGATGCCTTATGGACAATCAGTCTAGCTGAAGGCTGCGCCAGCTTGCACAACATTGGGAGATGCAACACCGGCTTGAGCCTCTTCTTCCTCCTGCACCACAGACATACTTCCAGAAGCCAGACTAAGACCTCAGAGCTGTGGGGAGTTGAGAAAAAAAAATGATAGGTTAACTTTCCATACCCTCCAAGTGTCCTGATTTAAGCGGAGCATCATGAATTGACAGAAGCCTCCCTCACCTCTGATCCCAATCTCGGATGTCCCATTATGGCCCTCAAGAGCAACTTCAAGATTCTGACCTGCATCAGCAGCAACTAAGCTATCTAGCAAAAAAAAAAAAATATCAGGTTTGAAAGTGCAAATGCCACTGGTGCACATTGTGATAAACATGCAAATTATAACTCATTAAAAGTTTCCACTCGGCTTGCAGGCCTTAAACTGGAGCAATGCTGCCACCAGCATCACTTTTCATTATAACTATATTTTGTTGACAGTGGGGATCAAAACAATGTGTTATGAACACACACAGGCTTAATCCAGGTAGAGCTTTTGGTCGGCGTTTGTAATCACTATTTGACACCTGTACCAAAAAGCAGAGCAGTTAGGCACTCCCTCTGAGATGTGATTGCAGAAGCTAAATGCCACAAACCCAGTTATGCGTCACGAAGCAAAATGTATTGCTTTACAAACAGATTTCCATTCTGAAGGAAATCAGCCCTGAGCACTCACTGGAAGGACAGATCGTGAAGTTGAGGCTCCAATACTTTGGCCACCTCATGAGAAGAGAAGACTCCCTGGAAAAGACCCTGATGTTGGGAAAGATTGAGGGCACTAGGAGAAGGGGACGACAGAGGACAAGATGGTTGGACAGTGTTCTTGAAGCTACGAACATGAGTTTGCCCAAACTGCAGGAGGCAGTGGAAGACAGGAGTGCCTGGCGTGCTATGGTCCATGGGGTCATGAAGAGTCGGACACGACTAAACAACAACAAACAGAAGCATATTAGAAGTCTCCCATGCACACTTCCATGGGAGTAAGTCCCCACTGAGGTCAGTGGGACATGCTTCAGTCTTTACAAAATAATTATTTCTAGCGTGATCTAAAACTATATTGGGTTGCTTCACACATGACACAGCAGCAAACCCAAGTTTACCAACAGAGTATACCATGCCTTCCAACATTTTTCCAATGAAAATAGGGACATCCTAGTCAATAATTGTAAGGGGAGGGCTTATAGGGAACAGCCCCCCCCAATCAGGTCGAGTTCCTCACAGAGCAGCAAGTCCAGTAGCAGATCAGATTACAGGAATCAGGAAGTAGAGAAGGAGGGTTGAGGCTCTAGCAGCATCACAGAGCCTAAACACTGAGTAGAGAAGGAGGCAGCTGGGGAGGAAATGATGGGATTGGCCACGGGAGAGCAGTCAGGGGGATGGCCCTTCCCCCCGACGCCTGAATTGAGGCGCATGGCACCCCATAGGATGAGAGGGAGGCGCTTTGGGGTTCCCAAGCTGTTATATTGGGAGCGAAACAGAAAGAAGCCATTGCGAGGTTCTGATTCTGACTAAGCAGACTCTTTGCACTGGAAATAATATGCACAATAAAAACACCTTAAAGACAAGGAAGTGTGGAGTGTCGTTACTCAAGAGTAGCCACAAGAACCTCTGACAATAATCATAATCATTTTATTATTTATATTTCACCCATCTGACTGGGTTGTCCCAACCACTCTGGGTGGCTTCCAAAATATATAAAAACATAATAATACTATATACGTCTGCCTTCATATGTCTTATAAATGTTTGTATACTTACTTAGCTCCTTGGCTTGGGGGTTGCATAACTCCATCCCCTCCAACATTTCTCTGGTGAAGATAGGGATATCCTAAGGAAAAGCGGGACATTCTGAAATCAAATCAGAAACCAATACGGCTTCTGTAAATCTGGGGCTGTCCATGGAAAATAAGGACACTTGGAGGGTCTAGTATACAAGCATACAATTGAAAGTGTGTGACAGAAAGTCCTGGCTCTTCCAAGCATTCTCAAGCATGCATTTATCACACTTTGCATTTTTTTAAATCGTAGACCTGAAAATGTAAGTTAGACTATGAGCAGCAGCTGCAATCTGTTTCATATGAAATACAAGATATAAAGAGTCAACACTGATTCTCTCTCATCCAGCTATCGGCAGCACACCTTGATTCAGAGAACCATAAATTCATCACCACCCAGTTGTCAGGAAAGGAAAGTGGCCACGTACATTTCATCTGATCACAGGTATTTCCTTTATATAGACTGGGGTAGTCAACATGGTGTCCTCCGAACGTTGTTTGACTACAACTCCCATCATCCTTGACTAATGGCCATGGTAGCTGGGGCTGATGTGGAATGTAAGTCTAACAGCATCTGGAGGGCATCGTATTGCCTATCCCATGTTAGACAAAGGTTGACTACCCCTGGGAGACACAATGTATCATTGCAATCCCTCAGTGAGGGGGGAGGGGGAATACCAGTAGTCAGTGTCAAAGTGGGTGGGCAAAAGCTTCATGTTTTTGCATACTTCACACACATATCACAGCCCACACGGAAAAACAATTGCTCGCTTTCTCTCCTAGTCTTCTTCATGACAGTTAGCAAACCAAATGGAAAACAAAAGTTCAAAATGCATCTGATAAGATAAAATAAAAAGTAGTAGTCAAGAAAACTTAAAATCTACCTTGCTTTCTTAAAAGAGGAAACCAGAGACAGAAATTCTATTGAGGTTAACAGAAGAGATTTAATCAAACCTTCGCCTCCAACTCCTCTTTTTTAAAAAAATGAACCATGATGTACTCAGATATGCTAGAGAAGATCAGACTGTTATTATAGTCCAGCTTTACAAAGGGTGTTTTTCTCCCCATTGCGGCACTGGGTTATCCAGAGAGGTTCCTGTAAGCCCAGCTCAGAGATGGGATAGGAGAACATATCGATCTCTGTTCTTGAGAATAATCTGATAAGGGCAAAGAGGATCATTTCCCTCCACATTGAGATGATGGAGGAGAAAACCATCCTCTCTGCTCTTCAGAAGATTGATAAGAACAACAGAGAGGTCAGCCCGGTGCTATCATGGGATGCATGCCACCCTCAGTCACAGATCCCAGTTCATGCAAGTAGATCCCACCACTGTTGGGGACAAATGCTACTGACAGATTCAAGGGTTGCCAAATGGGAAAATAATTAAAGAGCTTGTGTGCTACATCAGGTCTACCAACCTTGCACAGATCTTTGGTTTTCAGTTGGTGTGGATCTGGACTCAGTACTTGGTTGCAGCCCAATCTAAGTTCGCCTGCAACAACAGAGATATCATGATACAAATATACAGTCAAACAAAATAATAAATGGGTCCCAAAATATATTTTTGGACTAAGCCATGTGCCCCAGGTCTGAACAGTTTGAAGACTGTTGTGTAGATAATGATGGTTCTGGGTACCACCTTGGACCTTCATCCTAGTAATCCCCACAGTGACCAACCAAACTCACAAATGCAGTGTGTGGTTTGGCTCTGCAGAAACCTGTATTCAGTAGCATAGAACTTCTGAAGAACAGTTATGATTAAAAGATACCAGTAGCAGTAGCATCTACAAATTTGCCAGATTGCTCTTTCAAGGCCATCTAAGCCAGTAGCTATCACCACATTTCAGGGTAGAAAATTCCATACATTACTAATGGGCTCTGTGAAAAAGTATTTCTGATTTTTCCTGCATTGTTGTTGTTGTTGTTTAGTCAAATAGTCATGTCCGACTCTTTGTGACCCCATGGACCAGAGCACGCCAGGCACTCCTGTCCTCCACTGCCTCCTGCAGTTTGGTCAGACTCATGTTGGTGGCTTCAAGAACACTGTCCAACCATCTCATCCTCTGTCGTCCCCTTCTCCTAGTGCCCTCCATCTTTCCCAACATCAGGGTCTTTTCCAGGGAGTCTTCTCTTCTCATGAGGTGGCCAAAGTATTGGAGCCTCAGCTTCAGGATCTCTCCTTCCAGTGAGCACTCAGGGCTGATTTCCTTCAGAATAGATAGGTTTGATCTTCTTGCAGTCCATGAGACTCTCAAGAGTCTCCTCCAGCACCATAATTCAAAAGCATCAATTCTTCGGCGATCAGCCTTCTTTATGGTCCAGCTCTCACTTCCATACAACACTACTGGGAAAACCATAGCTTTAACTATACGGACCTTTGTCGGCAAGGTGATGTCTCTGCTTTTTAAGATGCTGTCTAGGTTTGTCACTGCTTTTCTCCCAAGAAGCAGGCGTCTTTTAATTTTGTGACTGCTGTCACCATCTGCAGTGATCAAGGAGCCCAAGAAAGTAAAATCTCTCACTGCCTCCATTTCTTCCCCTTCTATTTGCCAGGAGGTGATGGGACCAGTGGCCATGATCTTGGTTTTTTTTGATGTTGAGCTTCAGACCATATTTTGCGCTCTCCTCTTTCACCCTCATTAAAAGGTTCTTTAATTCCTCCTGCATATATTACCAATAAATGTTAGCCTATATCAGGGTTTACCAAACTTGGAACTCCAGATGTTTTTGGACTACAACTCCCACCACCCCTGACCACTGATCCTGCTAGCTAGGGATGATGGGATTCATAGTCCAACAACAGCTGGTGACCCAAGTTAAGGAACCCTGGGTCTATTTCTAGTTCATTCATTCATTCATTCATTCATTCATTATATTCATTATATTTATATACTGCCCTTAATCATAAGATGTCAGGGCAGTTCACAGACTAAAATATAGGATAAAAACAAGTAAATAAGTAAAATCTTTTTTCTGGAGGGAAACATACCCCTAAACATTTTGTGAGTCTAAGTTTGGCAGTATTTCAATATGAGTAGGAAAATGAGAGTACCCCTAAACTGTTTTAGGGGGGGAGCATTGAGTGAAACAAAACACCAAAACAATAACCCGCTCTCCCCATAGACACATTTAAAAGTCTGTAGAATATTAATCAGCCAAAGGCCTGGTTGAAGAGGAATATTTTCACCTCGTGCCCAGAATGCTTACTTTTATAAACATCTACAATGCCCCTCCTTAATTTATTGCATTTGATTGCTGTGCTTTAGGATTGGTGGTTTATATGCTGGTACTACCTATACCTGTTGGGTGACTTTAGTGGTCCTGGGTGATGTCTCCAATTGTGTGATGTATCTCCAATTGTAGAGATACAGTCTTGCTTAGAGATTTCCATTGAAGCTGAAACTGATGGTGGAACCAGCCTTACAACGGCATCGTTGATTTGTTACAAATATATCACCTTCCCTAAGATCCTAACACCAATTTTATATCCTTTTTATAAAACAGCAGTCATTTTACCATAGCTGCCTCCTCCTGGTATTTTCTTTCTCTGTCTGTGGCCTGTAAATTATTTTCAAAATGCCAGTTCAGTAGTATTGTAATTTTTCACAGCCATCTTTCTAAGCTGCCTGGGGTGGGAGCTTGTTGTTAAGTATATATCAAATGGAGTTGCTTAGATTTTATATTTGCACAGTGAAATCCAGCTGGCTTGGAATGCATTCAACTCTTCATCATTGCTATCCTAAAGCACCAGCCCAGAAGAAAAATGTTCATGCCGTACGATTTTACCTGCGCTCAGGCAGCCTTTGTGACTTTTCTGATCAACGACAGCAGTGGGACATTGGAAATTCAATTTAGCACATGCACTTGAATCAGCTTTAAAGGGAGGATAATGCTTCCATCGGATGCCATGCACAATTTCATTACACAATTAAGCATCAATTAAAATTCCATTAAAATAATGTTATCCTGTTGTCTTTGCACTGATGTGAACTTGGCACTGCATCTATCTAATACTATCAGCTGATAATCCTATAGACCCAGTGTCATTAAGGTTAATGTGCAACATGGTTTTTCTTTCCTTTTTAATGTTTATGCCATGAATTAGTTTGTTATAGCATATGTTGGTAATGAAACCTGATTATAATAATGATGATGATAGGAGCACAAAGGGATATGAAAGAAGAAGCTGAGGAAATGGACAAACTGGCTCCAAGATGGAAGATGAAAGGCTGGCTTTTAATTAGGTATTATGTTTTGCAATACCCTTGAACTTCTAGTACAAAGAGTGCTTTCACGTTGCCATAATAATCTTTGATGGGACCAGCACAGAACCTCTAGAGACAATAGTATCAAAATGATTACTGGCGAGTGTTGATTAGAATGGTGAATACCTCCGCCCATTGGTTATAGCAACAGAACACAAACTCAGTCTCAAAATGATCGTGTTACGGTGGAACCTTGGTTCCCGAACGCCTCCGCTGTCGTACATTTCAGTTCTTGAATGCCGAAAACCCGGAAGTAAATGCTTCCGTTTCCAAACGTTTTTGGGAACCCAAACGTGCGATAAGACTTCCCCTGAGTGCAAGAAGCTCTTGCAACAAATGGGAAGCTGCACCTCGGTTTTCTAACATTTCGGAAGTCGAATGGGCTTCCAGAATCTATTTTGTTCGAGAATCGAGGTACCACTGCACAGGGAGCATTTCTGTCTGTATGTAAGTATTTGTAGCTGAGACCTGATATTCTCTCCCACCAATGAAGGCAACCCATAGTGCTTACACCAGGTTGAGCTTATAACTTGTAACTGCTGCCTCCCATGTTTGTTTTTGCTGAGTTTCCAGAACTGACCTCTCTGCGGCGCAAGCCTGGGCAGTGTGTGTGGAGGTCCTACCCAGATGACAAGACACCCCCACCCCCCAGTCTCACTAATATGGTCCAAAATAAACCAAAGCATTACATTTGGAACCAGGTTGGTTGGAGGAGTTGCAGGAAGGAGACATACAAGATGCCACCAAATTGCCATAAGGACTACACTCCTAGACTTGCTGCCTTCTGCAGTTATGTAGCTGGCATGACACCTTCATAATTAAATACTTGAAATTAAATGTGATGTTTTGTCTTCAAGGTGGGTTGGCATGACCTCAACTTCCTTCCGTTTATATTTGTATTTGAGCTGGCTTCTTGCTATTTTTGGCGGATCCCGGTTGTTTCTTTCAGCAGTCAGAAGCTCAGCACAGGCCATGCTAATGTTCAGTTGCACCTGAAGACCAGCCTTCACAATACTATAACTCAACTGTTATTTGTGCTTGGTCCACAGTTGTGCAATCAAAGTGAAAGCTCTCACACAGGAGGCATAAGACAGAGGAATGAAAAGTGTGAAAAAGACCAGTTTCTTCACTGGGTTTCCACTGTCCTCTGCCATTTACAATGGTACCTCGGTTTACAAACTTAATCCATTCCAGAAGAAGAAGAAGAAGAAGAAGAAGAAGAAGAAGAAGAAGAAGAAGAAGAAGAAGAGGAGGAGGAGTTTGGATTTGATATCCCGCTTTATCACTACCCGAAGGAGTCTCAAAGCGGCTAACATTCTCCTTTCCCTTCCTCCCCCACAACAGACACCCTGTGAGGTAGGTGGGGCTGAGAGACTTCAGAGAAGTGTGACTAGCCCAAGGTCACCCAGCAGCTGCATGTGGAGGAGCGGAGATGCGAACCCAGCTCTCCAGATTACGAGTCTACCACTCTTAACCACTACACCAACGGAAGTCCGTTCTTAAACCGAAACCATTCTTAAACCGAGGTGTGCTTTCCCTAATAAAGGCCTCCTGCTGCCAGTGCCCTTCCACCATTCGGATTCCGTTCTTAGACTGAGGTAAAGTTCGAAACCGGGAAACTACTTCCAGTTTTGCGGAGTTCGTAAACCAAATAGTTTGTAAACAGGACTGTTCTTAAACCAAGGTACTGTACCACTGTACGGAATGATACATCCAAATGATTTGACATCCGAAGGTTTCGACTTCCGAAGTCGACAAACCCAGAAGTCTTTTCACCGCACGCGCATTCTGCACCTGCGCAGAAGCGGTGCGTGCGGTCGACGCATGCGCAGAAGCGCAAAATCACGCTCTGTGCTTGCACAAAACAGGCGCTTCAACAACCAAAGACTTTGACTTACGAAGAGCACCGCGGAATGGATCGCCTTCGTAAGTCGAGGTACCACTGTATTTGAAAACCTCCATCCATCTGTGGCCTATAATCTGCTTCTTTAAGAAAAAAGTCTTCCTTTGTTTGTTGTTGGTTGCAATTTTAATTCCACTAGTAAACCTAATTGAATTCAGTAAGAATTACATCTGAGTACAGTAGTTATGGTTAGGAGTGCAGCCTTAGTATAACTAAATGAGACAAGAGGTGAAAATCATTGGTGTCCAAAGCCATTTCTGAGTAAGAACTGTATGAAACACAATCTAGCAACATACAACAATACAACAATTATTTTTATCTGAGGTAAGAACATAATGCAGTCCAAAGTATAAATACTCTGATAGTATAATGAATGCATTGATAAAATCACATTTTTTTTTTACCTTTTCAAGACTTAAGAAACAACTGATAAAGAATAGTTTCATATACCCCCCCAGCCCATATCACCACCATGCAATTTCAATCTCATCATTCTTTTGAAATGTGCTAAAGATATCCTTAAAAAAAATAGAGCACTGTCTTAGTTCAAGTAAAAATGAATCCATTCTTGCCATAATGCAGCCGCTATTATCAATCAAAATTCCCATTTTTGTAGCCGAAAGATAAGCTTATAAGGTAGATGTGAGTTTACTTCATTGGTAATGAAATTGTTTCAGGATGTAATGGATATTTGAATTCCATCTCGTTTTCAGTTCTAGATATAATGTGGAATAAATGTCTTATAGGCTTTCAGGCAATGCATCTCTTAAAAGATTGGAAAACATGGCATTAAATTTAGATGACATGAAGTGATAGCAAACGATTGGCCATAAACCTTAGCAAGTGAAAAGTTAATTCTGAAAGATGATAATTAAGGCTAGTATGTGGCTTTCAAACAGACACAAATTGGCCTAAATTCATCTGGAGTCTCTTATGAGCACCAAAGAGATACATTTTTGACTCAAATTCTGAGCAATCTGTAGAGGGAGTTGGAGAGTGAGAGAGAGATCTGTTTGTTAGTATGTCTCTATTTGCTTGGTTTGGAAGCTCTCTGTGTTTCTTTAAATAATTTTAAAAGTTAGTACAGTGGTACCTCGGTTTATGAACACAATTGGTTCTGGAAGTCTGTTCATAAACTGAAGCGTTCATAAACTGAAGCGAACTTTCCCATTGAAAGTAATGGAAAGTGGATTTATCTGTTCCAGATGGTCCGCGGAGTACTTAAACTGAAGCGTTCATAAACTGAAGCAAACTTTCGCATTGAAAGTAATGGAAAGTGGATTAATCCATTCCAGACGGGTCCGCGGAGTACTCAACCTGAAGCGTACTTAACCCGAAGCATGGGTGTAATTGGTTCCGGAAGTCTGTTCATAAACTGAAGCGTTCATAAACTGAAGCGAACTTTCCCATTGAAAGTAATGGAAAGTTAATTAATCCGTTCCAGATGGGTCTGCGGCGTTCGTAAACCGAAAATTCGTAAACCGAGGTGTTCGTAAACCGAGGTTCCACTGTAATGGGATTACAAGAAGCTGCTATTACAGGGTTTTGGTTTTGCCCAAAGTATATGTTATAGAATTCCAAGCATAACACCAGAAATTCCAACTTCTGCACAACAATTAGGTGCCATAGTCCTGTCATCTTTTACATCAAAATACAACTCTGACCCAATATATTCCCCCCACTTAATGAAAACCAAATCACAAAGCTACAGAATGCAGAGGGTGCTTAACCTTCCTGTTTCTAGCCAAGTTTCCTCTGAAAATCACATTACCTTTCCCTCAAGCTGTTCTCTTCCAACCAGCAAAAGAGCTAAATGCCTATACAGTGGTACCTCAGGTTACAGACGCTTCAGGTTACAGACTCCGCTAACCCAGAATTAGTACCTCGGTTTAAGAACTTTGCTTAAGAATGAGAACAGAAATTGCGTGCCAGCGGCGCGGAGGCAGCGGGAGGCCCCATTAGCTAAAGTGGTATCTCAGGTTAAGAACAGTGTCAGGTTAAGAACTGACATCCAGAACGAATTAAGTTCTTAACCCAAGGTACCATTGTAATGTCCTTGAAGCCTTATTATAGCTAGTCTGAAAACTCTGTACCTCTTCTGCCTCCCTGAGTAGTTGTTAAATAAGAGTCATTTCGTCTAAATGCAAATTTTGGGAATACATGCAGATTGCTAGGCTAGATGAGGAGACAGGAGAGTTTCCTCTTGTTTTTGAAACAAAATAAAAAAAAATCTAAGTTTAGTTGGTCTCTAAGGTGCTACTGAAAGTAATTTTTATTATTATTTTGTTTCGACTACAGCAGAACAACACGGCTACCTACATAACTCTTCTAGTTTTTGTCACTCAGAGGTATCATATGACTGGATTATTCTGCTGACTTTTCCAGCCTCCTAGACAAAGTCCAAGCAGTTTAGACATATGTGAGAAAGGTTATGTTTATTTAAACTGAAGCCAGAAGATTGGGGAAGGGTTCTGTTATTTTTATGCCATAAGGCAAGGAAGAAGAACCTGGAGACTTTCAGATGTTGCAGGGCCATCACCCCTGGTTGGAGTTCATCAGCATCTGGAGGGTCAAAGGTCCTCCACACCTGCCATAGAGACTCTGTTCTTAATCTGTTGCCCACATTATGCAGAAGTATCTGCTACTCAGGCCCAAAAACGGGTTGAGTTTTTGTGAGTGCTTAGTTGAGTGCTCTCAATGATGAAGCCTTCTTGCAATAACTTTCTGCAATGGCTTGCATATTGTTTGATGGCACACATATCAAGGAGGACTGACCTCTGCCTCTTCCCCCCTTCTGGACCCTTAAGGCAAGCAATTTACCTTTCTGACTTGGAAAGTGGAGTGGGCATTCCTAGAGCCCCTGTTAAGTATAATTGTTTAATTAGCACTGAAATGGAGAATGCCTAAATGTGTATTATTGAAGCCTTTAGTGTGGAAAATTTACACTGAAGTAGCCTATACTAAGTGGTCTCTGAACTCCTTCATGGGTTGATAATTAACTATTATTGTTTTCTGCTAGCTAGCACGTGAGTGTTTAACCTTAGATCCAGTGAGACAGGTATTGTACTGCAAATTCACCATCTTGGAAGGGTGGTGGCTTAGTTTTTGTTCTCAGGATATGTAAATGACCCTCTCCAGTGAGTGAATACAGATCCAGGCAAAATGGAGGCTGTAAGGAAAGAGACCTTTGCTTATAGGTCTGTTTGGAATTATCTTTTATTTCTAAGATGCTGAGCCTGTGCAGGACAATGCAAGATATTGTATGGAATTATTTGGCTGTATCTTTGACATCTATGTTCTGCTTTGAAGAAAATTCTGCAAGTAAAGTTTCTGAATATAATACTTCATTCCAAAAAGTGTCATTTTTAATTCATCCAGTTGCTCCAAGCTACACAATATCAATATCTGCAATTGCCCCAGCACAGCTTCTTTTTATAGGGCCTTTTATTTATGGAAAAAATGACACTACTGATGTCCCATTAGGAATTCTGGGACTTGTAGTCTTAGTCACATATCCGGTGGGAAAAGACATCCAGCATTCTATTCCTAACCACCAGCTAAGACAAGAAGATTATGGAATCCTTGATGAGGCAAGACAGGCCATTGAAAACTAGGTGCAGACAATGTTGACAACTAGACAATCACGGTAATTGGTATTTTAATGCTGGCTCTAACTATGCTTTATTGTATCTTAACTATTGTTTTAAACTGATTTGTATGTATTACTTTATATTTTATAATGATGTTTTGAAAATGTTGCTAGGCCGAATATAAATACGTTAAATAAGAACTGTAACCAGAAAGCTTTATTCCAGTCAAATAGAAGATTCTCATGGGGAATAAACTGAGGTTTGTTTTGTGCTTGGCATATCGCTGGAATCTACAAGTTCTTCAAATATCAGGCAGCCCAGGGGGTCTGAGTTGCAAGATACATTATAGCCCCTTCCATCTCAGGCTGTCTTTTCGCTACCAACAACTGCAATTTGACAATTAGGAATTTGTTTTATGTTTTTTCTTCATTTGGATGGGTAAATTCTGCTTATCTTAAGCATATTGGGCAGGCTGGGTGTAGTTTTGCTTTTTTTTTAAAAAAAAGAAGCTTTAAAGAGTTTTAGTGTTGTTGTTTTTTAAAAAAAGATCTCTTCTAAGAAACTTGAAAAATATATATTCTGGAGCAAGTTCTTTTCTGAATGTGCAGCATGCCTGACTGTTCATAATGTGTCTATAGTGTACCAATGGGCAAATCATTGTAGATCTTGTCACAATTGCTTTTTGAGAGCTCAGGCTTGCTATTTGCTGCCACACATTGATATTGCTAAGAAGCCAGCCAGATGTTGTCATGACAATTCCCATAGAACTTCACAATTTTGCTCTGAAAATGATGTGTTTTGGCAGCCTTTCTACCACAGAGGCATAGTTCTCTCTCTCTCTCCCCACCATCCAGTTTTAGGCTGTCACCATCTCAAAATTACCCTTTTCTAGAGAGTTTCATGGAGTCCTTCAGTGGTGCTGTATATATGGCACAGCAAAGGCACTCGTGGGATCTTGCCCCATGTTAAATATTCTATTAGCTTGCACCAGCTGGCTTCCCTCCTTCTTCTTTAAAGTTTTTTTTTTAAAAAAAGAAGTCATATTTACTAGATCTAACTTTATATGTAGGTTTTCCCCATTTTGGTAATTAGCCGGCATTCTGTCATATCAGATGTTATTGGGTTTTCCTCCAATAATTATTCATATTAACTTTTTCAGAAATGTCTCACAAGGAAGCATTTTCCCTTTCTGGATAGTTCTCGGCAAACAGAATCAGACCAGCCTTCCAATAGCACTGAGCACGGGTGGCTGTTGCTGTTTATTTATTGCTATCCGCATGCTTGGCTCCTTATAGAGCACAGGAAGAGACATCTCTGTCCCAAGGAGCTTACAATCTAAAATTCAGCACAGGACAAACAATAGAGAAAGGGATAAATAGAGAATCAATACTTGGTTGTTTCACATACACATGCTTAGTCTTAGTTATGGGTTAAGTTATAACATTGCAGGCTGGTCTATTAGCTAAGAGGGTTATTAGTTTAAGGGGCACTGCCCCACCACCCTAAGTCTACTCTTAGTGCCAGGCTCTGTGTTGCCTTCTCACCACAGCCAGTCTGGGCAGGAGAGGAGTGGTGCCATTGTCTGTCTGCTGCTACCTCCTCCTTAATCTCAGCCTCTTGTTTCCTGCAGTAATTATACTTTACAGAGTTGTGTGAAAGTTGCCCCGGGTCGTTTGACCCTTTTAAATAGTTCTCTTTCTCCTTCTGAGAGAAACAACAACAACAGCAACTATGCAACACACTTTGTTTTAAAGTTTAAAAATAACATATGACAATTACTTTGTGTACTCCCTCTTGTTGGATTGCATGTACAAGACAGGCATGTAGTACTTGCTTTACTGAAACATATTTACATGAATTTGTACCTGAGACCGACTCATATTTACAGACTGGCTGAGGCAGATGGCAGAATAACACAACATATTTGCTGCTCCAACAGTTGAAACTCACACAACAGTCGATAACTGAACTGAAGCAAACGGCCTCAGGCGTATGACATCACAGGATTCTATGCTACAGCATCAATCCTTTGCATAGTATTTTGGAAGCACCATTCCCACAATTCCATGGGTCTACTCTGTGTGCGACCAGGCAAAAGCACTGGGATGTGGTATATCAAGCCAAAGTGCCCCCCAGAACTCTTTGCAGGCTAATTGCCTCACCAGCCATGTTCCACACCTTCCTCGGGTGCTTTTGCCTGGTTAGCATATTATATTGCACCGTGGTTATGCTTCTTCCAGCCTGACTACACTGTGGTTAAATCTCCCATGCCCATTACCAGTGCTGATTGTTCAGTGATAATAATAATAATAATAATAATAATAATAATAATAATAATAATAATAATAATTATACCCTGCCCATCTGGCCGGGTTCCCCCAGCCACTCTGGGCGGCTTCCAACAAAACATTAAAATACAGAAATCAAACATTAAAAGCTTCCCTAAACAGGGCTGCCTTGAGATGCCTTCTAAAGGTCTGGTAATTGTTGTTCTCTTTGACCTCTGGTGGGAGGGCATTCCACAGGGTGGGTGCCACTACCGAGAAGGCCCTCTGCCTGGTTCCCTGTAACTTGGCTTCTCGTAGCGAGGGAACCGCCATCGGTGTTGGACCTCAGTGTCCGGGCAGAACGATGGGGGTGGAGATGCTCCTTCAGGTATGATGGTGATGCAGCTGGGGCGACACATAAAAAGGGTGTCAATCTCCGCCCGTGTACCAGATCATTATTGGGCCCCAGCTGCCCGGCTACAATGCCACCCACTGGAAAAGCTGAGCGGTCTTGCTTAACTGGATGATGAGAGAGGGTAGTGATGTAGAAACCTCTGGAACAGAGTTCGCTGTACAAATGTGTTGTTGTTGTTTAGTTATTTAGTCGTGTCCGACTCTTCGTGACCCCATGGACCAGAGCACGCCAGGCACTCCTGTCTTCCACTGCCTCCCACAGTTTGGTCAAACTCATGTTCGTAGCTTCAAGAACACTGTCCAACCATCTTGTCCTCTGTCGTCCCCTTCTCCTAGTGCCCTCCATCTTTCCCAACATCAAGGTCTTTTCCAAGGATTCTTCTCTTCTCATGAGGTGACCAAAGTATTGGAGCCTCAGCTTCACGATCTGTCCTTCCAGTGAGCACTCAGGGCTGATTTCCTTAAGAATGGATAGGTTTGATCTTCTTGCAGTCCATGGGACTCTCAAGTCTCCTCCAGCACCATAATTCAAAAGCATCAATTCTTCGGCGATCAGCCTTCTTTATGGTCCAGCTCTCACTTCCATACATCACTACTGGGAAAACCATAGCTTTAACTATACGGACCTTTGTAGGCAAGGTGATGTCTCTGCTTTTTAAGATGCTGTCTAGGTTTGTCATTGCTTTTCTCCCAAGAAGCAGGCGTCTTTTAATTTTGTGACTGCTGTCACCATCTGCAGTGATCAAGGAGCCCAAGAAAGTAAAATCTCTCACTGCCTCCATTTCTTCCCCTTCTATTTGCCAGGAGGTGATGGGACCAGTGGCCATGATCTTGGTTTTTTTGATGTTGAGCTTCAGACCATATTTTGCGCTCTCCTCTTTCACCCTCATTAAAAGGTTCTTTAATTCCTCCTCACTTTCTGCCATCAAGGTTGTGTCATCTGCATATCTGAGGTTGTTGATATTTCTTCCGGCAATCTTAATTCCTGCTTGGGATTCATCTAGTCCAGCCTACAAAGGTAAGAGTCACATTTGTCCCTCCTCTCTCTTTTTGCTTCTGGCCACCATCACTGGCATGTGACACAAAGGAGTGCAGCCATTGCACCAAAAAATGGCACAACCCCCTTGGATTGTGGAGTGCCGTTCCCTTGTATCAATACAAGTTTGAGGTCTGCTAGGCATCTTTTAAATAAAAAAACACACACAAATCACTGCTGAGCTGCACCCACCATTCTGGAGCCTAAGGAGATGGTGGTGGTGATGATGCCTCCCCAACTGCTGCCATTGGCTGTGGGTTGCTTGTGACATCACAAAAGCACATGGCAACTGAGTGGATATGTAAAGGTGTGCCAAGAGGAAAGCCAAGGAGATCACAGTGGGCAACTGCTCTGGCATTCATCATTGGGAGGTCTCCTCTCACATGGAGGTGAACTGACAGATGGAAGGAGATGATCATCCAGCAGTGGGATGCTGTGGAGCAAGGAGAAGACAAGTCCACTTGCTGACTGGGATCGGGGCTTGAAAGTGGCTGAGATCCATAGTTAGAAGTTGATGGATTTTGGGCGGTAGACCTGAAGGAAGCTGGCTGATGTTGGTGAGTAGAAGTTGTAGAGTTTGCATTTGGATGCCAGTGGATGCTGCAAAGCTGATGTTTGTAAATGTAAGCTGGTTGAAATTCATGTTTGAAAGCCGCCTGAGAGAAGCTGTGTGGATATTTGTGGACTGAAGTTGGGTCTTGTATATGAATGAATCAAGAGCGGCTAATAAGTAATTTGGTGGGTGCCTGAATGGGAGGTTTTGTGTGTGAATGGGAGGTTTTGAATGTGGTCAAGGCAAATGGTATGTGTCTGGATGCATTCATAATAAATAACAAGATGAAAGATGAAAAAATCTAGACGAAAAAGCCTAGAATTAAATATAAATTGTTAACAGATGCGAAAGAAAGGAGGTTTCTCACTGCCAGATTTAAAGTTATATTTTGAAGCCGCAGCATTTTGTTGGGTGAAAGAATGGTTCCTGCTTGATAATACTGATGTTTTAGACCTAGAAGGTTATGACAATGCATTTGGTTGGCATGCATATTTGTGGTATGACAAGATTAAGGTTCACAAAGGTTTTAAATGTCATATTATAAGAAATTGTTTAATGTTTGGGATAGATATAAAGATTTGTTAGAAAGAAAAATACCCAGGTGGATTTCACCTTTAGAGGCTAAAGAACACAAAAAGTTTAAAATGGAGACCACGTGGCTGACAAGGAATTATTGGTGGAAGAGAAAGATCAATTTAAGTTAAAAACTTATGATCAGTTGAATATTCATCTGAATGATTGGTTGCAGTATCATCAAATAAATGAATTGTATAAGTTGGATAAATAAACTTGGTTTTCAAATTGAAAAATCCAAATTGGAAACAGAATTGTTAGAACCTAAAATTAAGAATCTTTCAAAGATGTATACTTTATTGTTGGAGGGGCATACCAAGGATTAGCAGACAAAATCGGTTATGATTGATTGGGCAAAAGATGGAGGACATAATATAATAATAGAAGACTGGGAAAGGTTGTGGAAGAAGAATATGAAGTTTACCGTGTGTAATGTGTTGAAAGAAAATATGATGAAGATGATGTATAGATGGTATCTTACACCGGTAAAACTAGCTAAGATTTATCATACACAGGATAATAAATGTTGGAAATGTAAGAATGTGGAAGGAACCTTTTACCATATGTGGTGGACATGCCCTCAATTAAAGAGCTTTTGGGATAAGATTTATAATGAATTGAAGAAAGTGTTGAAAAACACGTTTGTTAAGAAACCAGAAGCTTTTTTACTTGGGATAATTAAAGAGGAATTACCTAAGAAAGATATTACATTTTTTTCTGTATGCCACAACAGCAGCTAGAATTGTATTACCGTGTTTCTCCGAAAATAAGCCATACCCCGAAAATAAGCCATAGTGATAGGCAGTTTAACCTTGTAGGTTAAACTGTACCATACTTAATAAAAAAAAAATAAGACACCCCCTGAAAATAAGCCACCGTGTTTTTTTTTTGAGGAAAAATAAATATAAGACGGTGTCTTATTTTTGAAGAGCCACGGTAGCAAGGAATTGGAAAACTGAATATATACCCACGGTGGACGATTGGCAGATGAAGCTGATAGAATTCATGGAACTGTCCAAGCTGACTGGGAGACTCTGGAACCAGGGGGAAGAATCGGTGGAAGATTGGAAGAAATTTAAAGTTTATTTGGAAAAGAATAGTAAGAATACTAGCAGTTTATAGCAAAAGATTTGGAAGTAAAAGGAGGTTGTAGAAGAGTGTTAGTTAAGTTTACTATGTATTAAGATTTAGTTAAGTGTTATTGTATTGAATTCTAAGATTTAACCAGAATTGTATTTTGCGATAAGTATATGAGATTTATAGTATTGATGTTATTAAGAGTAGTAACAGGTTTAGATAATTATTAAAAAGATTGGAACCAAGATTTGGAAAGCACTAAGGAAGCAATATAAAGAAATGTAGTTGGGAGGGAAGGGAGGAAGTCGATAAAGGAATGGGATTTAAGATTGATTTGGAATATTTTTTATTATTTTTGTTGTTGTAATGTTGGCATTTTGTTATGTTTTGTGCTTTTTTCGTTCTGGTTTTTTTGTGCTTTTGCAAAAATCAATCTATATATTTTTTAAAGAAATCTTTTTTAATAATTCCAGTGGCACCTTTAAGATCAACTAAATATAAGCTTTCAAGGTATGAGCTTTCGTGTGTAATACACATTTCGTCAGATACTCTGAAGCAGAGGTCGCTTAAACCTTATAACTGTTGATGACTGTTAATGGCAGTTGGTTCCACAGGGATTTTTAAAGGGATAGATGACAAAAATTAGCTTTAGTATGTATAATGGGACATGAATCCAATATCTCTATTCAGACCAGGTCTCTCCGTAGTTTTTAGTTTGTTAATGAGTTGTAATTCATCAACTTCTCTTTCAAGTGTATTTCTAAAATTCTTTTGCAATAAGACAGCTACTTTAAGATCTTGTATAGAATGTCCTGGGATATTGAAGTGTTCTTTTGGTTTCTCTGTTTTATGATTCCTGATGTCAGATTTATGCCCATTTATCCTTTGGTGTAAAGTTTGTCCTGTTTGTCCAATATAGAGAGCTGAAGGGCACTGTTGGCATTTGATAAATAAATAATAAATAATATTATTTAAATAATATTATTTAAATAATACATAAATAATATTGGAAGATGAACCATTAACTAGGCATGAGATGCTATGTTTGATGTTATTGGGGCCAATAATGATGTTGTCTAGATGTATGTGGCGGCAAAGTTGGCGTCTAGATTTATTGCAGGCTCCATGTTAAGTCTGGTTGTTGTATTATTGTGTGTGAGGTGCTGTTTAAGATTGGGTGGCTTTCTGTAGGCAATGAAAGGTTTTTCTCCCAGAGCTTGGGAAAGAGAGCTGCCATTATCTAACAGATATTGCAAATCTCTGATGATGTGTTGAACTGTTTTAACTTGAGAGCGGTATGTGATTACTAGTGGTGTTCTATTTTTTTTCCTTTTGGGTCTATCTTGCAGCAAGTTCTCTCTGGCTATCCATCTGGCTTTGTTGGTCCTTTTTTAAACTTCATCAGGTGGGTATTTTAGTTCCAAAAAGGTTTGCTATAGGTCTCTTAGGTGAGAGTCCCTATCTGTAGAGTTGGAAGAGATGTGGTTGTAACCTAGGGCTTGGCTATATACAATTGATTGTTTGGTATGTTTAGGATGGTAGCTGGAGGCATGTAGATATGATTGTTGATCAGTTGGTTTTCGGTATAAGGTGGTATCTATACACCCATCTTGTATTTTTATAGTGTCCGAAAAATGTATTTCTTGCATAGATTGATTCATTGTTAGGTTAATGGTGGGGTGAAAATCATTGAATGCCTGGTGGAAAGTGTCCAGGGTCTGTTGACCATGTGTCCAAATAATTAAAAGATATCGTCAATGCCATGTAGGTACAAAAGAGATTTGAGTGGGTAGGAATTTAAGACACGTTCTAAGTCTGCCATGAAGATGTTGGTGTACTGTGGGGCCATAGGGGTACCCATTGCTGTGCCGCTAATTCGGAGGAACAAGTCATCACCAAATTAAAAGTGATTGTGGGTAAGGACAAAGTGGCAGAGTTTGGTAGCAAAATCCGCTATGGTTTTGTCTGAAATGGTGTTTCTTATGGCTTGTAAACCATTGTTGTGTGGGATGTTGGCATATAGAGATTCCACATCCATGGTGGTCAATATAGTGTTGTTTGGTAAAGTATTCTGGATGCATTCAGAAGGTGACATATACCATCCTCCAGATGCAGCGGGCTTGGGAATTATGCATTCAGTGGGTGGTTCGCCCTTCCAGCACAAGGAAAATGATTGGACTGGGGGATACTATTGGGTGGAAGCCAGTGGAAGTTGATAGGCCGAAGTAAGGGGTGAAGTTGCCAGGCAGATGTCATTGGAAACATCAGGGTGGTGTTGCTGGATGGTAGCCACCCACCTCACTGTGCCTGGGTTTGCCCTTCAGGGATATTAGAAGGCAGTAAAGTTTTCCCTGACACCACATATGTGTGTCCGTACTTTGTAGCAGTGAATATATCCATTATATTCAGCTGCACCTAACTGTTGGCCCAACTCCAAACCAGTTAGAGTCAAGGGAGTGTCTACTTTTATTTAGCTCATCTATTTTTATTCCATACCTCAGTAGTAGCCAACATGGTGCTTTCCCAGTGTTGATGAACTACAGCTCACATCATTCCTGACCATTGACCCTACTGGGTGATGCTGGTGGGAATTGAAGTCCATCTAGGAACATCTAGAGGGCAGCATATCAGTTTACGTTGCCATACTTTTTTATCCAAAGAGCTCAGAGCAAAGTATATTGTTCTGTCCTCCTCACACTATCCTCTGTGTGGTAAGTTAGACTTCCACACTTCCACTCATCCCATGTCTAAAAATCATGGGTCCAAGCAGTTTCCCACTTGTCTCATGTTTTCTAGGCATAGTTTCTGATTTGCCCTGCAGGTTTTCCCTGGAAAACATGCTCTTGACCACTCAATCAGAACAAATGGGAAGCCAGTTGGTTTGATTATGCAGTAAACCACTGGTCTTCCCAGGGGAAAATGGTGAGGCAGAGGTGGGGACAAGCCCCAGGAGATAGTGACTGGCACAAGATCATCCAGTGAGCTGCATAGGGTTGGGTCCTAGGTCTCCACAGCTGTAGTCAAACTCTCTAACCACTACATGAACTGATTCCTTTGAATGTGTGTGATGCAAAAGGTTTAAGAAATGGACAGTAAAGGTAAAGGTAAAGGGACACCTGACCATTAGGTCCAGTCGTGACCGACTCTGGGGTTATGCACTCATCTCACATTATTGGCCGAGGGAGCCAGCGTACAGCTTCCAGGTCATGTGGCCAGCATGACAAAGCCGCTTCTGGCAAACCAGAGCAGCACATGGAAACGCCGTTTACCTTCCCGCTGTAGCGGTTCCTATTTATCTACTTGCACTTTGACGTGCTTTCGAACTGCTAGGTTGGCAGGAGCTGGGACCAAGCAACGGGAGCTCACCCCGTCACAGGGATTCGAACTGCTAACCTTCTGATCAGCAAGACTTAGGCTCAGTGGTTTAACCAGAGCACCACCTGGGTCCCTATAAGAAATGGACAAGACCCCTTTAATTATTACAGCAGCCACACAAACCATGATTGTGGTAAGCTCCTGCTGGCAATTGCATGCAAAAGGTTTACTTGTCTAAAATTGGACACAGTAGGAAGAGAACCAAAGAGAAAGAAATGTAAAAATATAATAAAGTAGAGAAAACCAAAGTGAATATATGCAGTAATCATTAAATGAAATGGTAGATGAGGACACTTGACTGTCAGACGGAATGAAATCCAAATGATAAACAGGAGTGAGAGGAAAAGAGCGTAGCAAGGGGGGGGAGGGATACTTCCAAATTCTAGCATATTGCTATTTCAAAAATAACAAGAGGCAGAGGTGTCTGCAACACAGTGTCACACTTTTGAAGACTGTCTGGGAATGCTCTCTTGATGATTCTGACTGTGTAATAAGTTTGTACAATGAGAGTAGAAAGAAAATCATTCGCTCCCTGACAGTTTGTCAAAGCTTGGGCTCAAAGCATCTTCTCGATGTGCTGTAAAACCTACCCAGTGCTCGCTTGCTTTCATTGATTGGATAAAAACAGGCAGAGATTACTATTGTTTACATATTTTACTTGTTTACATTGTGATATCCACACCTTTAAGAATTTAGAGCTTAAATAAAAAATCAGTGTAAAGGGAGATATTCCACTGCCAGCGGTGAACGGCATGGTGGGTTTCTGTGCTGAGTCATCTAGCTGAGTCACTGCAGCTAACTGGGGTGAATAATAATAATAATAATAATAATAATAATAATAATAATAATAATAAATTATTTATACCCCACCCATCTGGCTGGGTTTCCCCAGCCACTCTGTCCTAGAGTATCTGGAGAGGAAGTCGAACTCTTATGACTGACAACACTAGCAGCACACACAAACAACATTTTAACAAGTTATCCACAAAAGGTGACAAACACAGTAATTTTCTAGGCACACAACCAAAAAAATACGGACTGGTCCTGGTAAATAGAAAGTTGGCATGTGTGCAATCTAATTGTGTACATATATGAAAGTAATCCAAGAAACAAGACAATTTCTTGCTATATTAGATCTATTAACTTTAATGATATAATTATAATCATAATCACTGTTAATTTCATATCTATAATTATGTGGGTGATTAACATAATTGTTGGCATTGTGTGGATTGTTTGGAATATTACCATTTCTCTTTGCCCTAGTTTTGGGAAAAGTTAACTCCAGTGTACAAAAACCTAGCGGGAGATCTCTCTCAGCTTCTTATACCTCACATCATGCTTCCTTTTATTGTATTGATATGCTATGTAAAATGGCAACATCCAGAGGCGTCGCCTTGAGGCAAAGATTGGGGGAACCAGAGGCAAGCAGCGCACCTGTGACGTCAAGTGTATGTTGGGGGTTGTGCGTCGAGAGGCTGTGACATGACACATGTGTGACACCGTTACAGTCATACCTTGGTTTAAGTACGCCTCGGTTTGAGTATTTTCAGTTTAAGTACTCCGCGGACCCGTCTGGAACGGATGAATCCACTTTCCATTACTTTCAATGGGAAAGTTCGCTTCAGGTTAAGTACGCTTCAGGTTAAGTACGGACTTCCGGAACCAATTACACCCATACTTTGGGTTAAGTACGCTTCGGGTTGAGTACTCCGCAGACCCGTCTGGAACATATTAATCCACTTTCCATTACTTTCAATGGGAAAGTTCGCTTCAGGTTAAGTACGCTTCAGGTTAAGTAAATACAGACTTCCAGAACGAATTGTGTTTGTAAACCGAGGTACCACTGTATTCATAAAAGTCTTCCTTACATGGTTGTTTCACCTAGCTGGCAGCAATGGCACTTAAACTAGGCTTCCTTCTCAATGGGCAGCATGGACTGATCAGAATGCCATTGTGCAGAGTGTCATCATATTACATCTCATTTGACAGAGACTAGCAAAATGCAGAGCAATGAGCAGCAGCACCTCACCATCAGGTGAAGGGGACAGTTTGGGGGTGCCTGATCTAGGGCTATAGCTTCCCCATCTCTGCTCTAGAAGTTCAAGCACAACCTTATTTCGAGACGTAAGTTCCATTGTCTTACAAAATTGCAGCCTGTATCTCTGAGTGGCTGGGCAGAAATATCTTGCCTCTATTAAAAGGTAAAAAAAGAGTAAAGGACCCCTAGATGGTTAAGTACAATCAAAGGTGACTATGGGGTTGTGGTGCTCACCTCGCTTTCAGGCTGAGGGAGCCAGTGTTTGTCCACAGACAGCTTTCCAGGTCATGTGGCCAGCAGGACTAAACCACTTCTGTTGCAACAGAACACTGTGATGGAAACCAGAGCATACAGAAACTCTGTTTACCTTCCCGTTGCTGCGGTACCTATTTATCTACTTGCACTGGTATGCTTTCAAACTGCTAGGTTGGCAGGAGCTGGGAAAGAACAATGGGAGCTCATTCCGTCACAGGGATTCGAACTGCTGACCTTCCGATCAGCAAGCCCAAGAGGCTCAGTGGTTCAGACCATAGCACCACCCACATCCTCCTGCCTCTAGTGCAGGCATGTCAAACCAGCCGCCCTCCAGATGTTTTGGCCTACAACTCCCATGATCCCTAGCTAGCAGGACCAGTGGTTGGGGAAGATGGGAATTGTAGTCCAAAACATCTGGAGGGCCGCAGGTTTGACATGCCTGCTCTAGTGCATACCTTCCAACATTCCTCCGATGAAAACAGAGACATCCTATTCCATAATTTTTTTATTATACCCTGAATGGTTTGCCCCATCCACTCTGGGGGGTTTCCAACATATATAAAAACATTTAAAAAATTAAAACGACACAAAAAACAAAACAGCCTTCAGATGTCTTCCAAGGACTGTATAGTTACTTATCTCCTTGCCTCGATTGTCACATAGCTCCATACGCTCCAACAATTCTCCGGTGAAAATAGGGATGTCCTAAGGAAAAGTGGGACATTGCAGAATCAAATCAGAAACAGGGACAGTTTCTGTAAATCCAGGACTGTCTCTGGAAAATAGAGACACTTGGAGACTCTGCTACTGCACATGTACGGTAGGTAAATAATTACATGTGGATTAACCCAGTCTGCCATTTCACACACTCTGCCTTCTGAAATAGATTGTAAGACAGCAAAGTTTTTACAATTTCAAAGTATATCTTGCACTGAAAAACAAAGAGGCTTTGGGCTATTAAATCAGTGGGATACAGACAGCTACCAATGAATGAATACAACAACAGTTGAATGCAGGCAGTTGCAGGTAAATGAATATAACATCCAGCAGACAGCAAGGAGCTTCAATAATGTATAATAGAGCTCATCAAGTATGAAACTTGGTGTGTAAGGAACATATCCCGGTTTTGAGTGAAATGTTGGAGTCAGAGAGTAGTCCAGACTCATAATTCCAGAAGCTTTGCTATGAAACAAGACTCACAAACCCACATTATAATTAATTTAGGTCGAAGCCTAACATTGCACGTATTGTGCAGTACATAGCTATGGTCCTGTTTGCACTATACATTTAAAGCCGTATCATACAACTTTAAACAGTCAAAGAATGCTGGTGACTGTTGTCTGTTAAGGGTGCAGAGAGTTGTTGTTTAGTCATTTAGTCGTGTCCGACTCTTTGTGACCCCATGAACCAGAGCACGCCAGGCACTCCTGTCTTCCACTACCTCCCACAGTGTTCGTAGCTTCGAGAACACTGTCCAAAAATGTCGTCCTCTGTTGTCCCCTTCTCCTAGTGTCCTCAATCTTTCCCAACATCAGGGTCTTTTCCAGGGAGTCTTCTCTTCTCATGAGGTGGCCAAAGTATTGGAGCCTCAGCTTCAGGATCTGTCCTTCCAGTGAGCGCTCAGGGCTGATTTCCTTCAGAATGGTTTGATCTTCTTACAGTCCATGGGACTCTCAAGAGTCTCCTCCAGCACTATAATTCAAAAGCATCAATTCTTCGGCGATCAGCCTTCTTTATGGTCCAGCTCTCACTTCCATACATCACTACTGGGAAAACCATAGCTTTAACTATACGGACCTTTGTCGGCAAGGTGATGTCTCTGCTTTTTAAGATGCTGTCTAGGTTTGTCATTGCTTTTCTCCCAAGAAGCAGGTGTCTTTTATTTTCATGACTGCTGTCACCATCTGCAGTGATCAAGGAGCCCAAGAAAGGGAGTTGTTAGGAGACCCCAATTCCCCTCACAGAGCTACAATCCTCAAAGTGGTTAAACACTTAGTCCCTCTTGCCAGAGACCCCTTGTGACGACCCTGGTCCCACTCTGCCTTACTATCACCGCGACACAGGAATCCAGAGGGGAAAACACCCACCCTCTTCTCCTGACGCCTTAAAAATAAACCCCTTTTACTAATGGGTTTCTAAGTAAGGAGAGCCTTCCAGCTTACGTGGCCTGGTACCTTAAGAAACTCTAGGCTGTCCCCCAGGAATAACCTCTTGCCTCCTGTAAAGGGTCTCCCTCAGTTGGATTCCCCCACTGTAGAAGTTTGCCCTAGGCACTCTGGCAACTTCTTGGCACCTCAGGTTACCCTTCTAAGCCTCCTCCGTGTAACTTCAGGACACAAACCACCACCTCCCTGCCTGAGGTGAGTTTGGCCCTCTCTTGAGTCACCACGGCTGTGAGTCCTGGTACCTCGCTGGAAAAATACAAACGGACCTCTTGTTGGCAAAAACAGAGATGAAGTTTTATTGTGTTAAAAACATAAGTGATTCTTTAACGTGTCATTTATCAATTAGCTTTGTTCCAGTTGTACAAAATAAACTCCGTCAAACATTTAACTTTAAGTTTTCCTAGCCTCTTAACTGTCTTCATATAAGCCACCACATAACACCACACCACACCTTCCTCCCTCTCCCTCCTAACTGACCAAACCGACTCTCCCTCCTTTTTTAAAACCGGGCACAGTCCCGCCCCCATCAGAGTTCTATGCCAGTCAGGCTGGAGGTGGGTTAACTCTTTGCCAGCCGGACAGAAATAAACATTTCAAAAGTGCTTCAATTTGTCACATATCTCCCCCACCACAAAGACATTGCGTCGGCTTGCTCTTAACTAACTAGAGCAATGCCAAAGCAATGGGCTTGGGGTTATAAATCCTTCAATGCATTCTATAACACTCATATTACAAAGTCAACTAAATTAACATCTCATAAACTTGTACACAAATAAACCATGTTTGACATGTGTTAGATTATAACGCCTAAGCACAAATGTTTTGCTAGGGTTACCACCGTTTCATATAATACTTTGCACCATTCTATACCTCTCAAAAATATACCTAGACAAAGCGTCCGCTATGATGTTTTCCTTCCCACTTATGTGCTTATCCTGTGTCTATTTTATAAGTTGCTAGGCTGGTCCTCCCTGGGATGTTTGAGAAGATCTGAGCAAACTGAGCAAGGACTAATTTTAACTGCTCCTTTTGCTCTGGGGTCAGACTTTCATCGAATGACACCTCTGCTAGAGTTGTGCCCTTACTCAGCTCTCCCCACCCAGTTAAATGAATCCCTTGGGTCACCTTCCCCTTTACTTGTAACACCAACTTATTTCTGTCAAAATAAGGCTTAAGTAAATTTACATGAAAGTTTTTACATCGGTTCCCTTCCCCATCTAACTCTACCAAATAGTTCACCGCAGATATCCTCTCGACCACTTTGAAGGGACCGTCCCACGACATCTCCAACTTCTTTCGACGTCTTGTTCTTAACACGAGCACACTGTCACCAGGCTAGAAAGTTCTGTCTCTTGCGTGTGCATCATACCACTGCTTCTGTCGACGCTGTGCCTGTTGCAAGTTGTGAGCAGCTTGCTCCCGTAGCTCTTGAAGGTCGCTCTGCAGCTCCTGTAGATACGTCACAACATCAGGGCTGTCGATCTGCTCCTCCCCCGACCACGCTGCTTTCATCAAGTCTAGGGGTCCTCGTGGCTGTCGTCCAAATAGGAGTTCAAAAGGACTGAACCCTGTGCTCTCTTGCGGCACTTCGCGATAACCAAATAGGAAGTGTTGCAGCCTCTCATCCCAGTCGTTAGGATGATTGATGGAATAGGTTTTTAGCATCCGGCTCAGGGTCGAATTAAATTTCTCCGTCAAGCCATTCGACTGTGGATGATAAGCCGTAGTTTTAACATGCTTAATCCCACAAAGAGTTAAAAGCTCTTCCATGGTCTTGGACGTGAAGGATGTCCCTAAATCTGTTATAATTTCTTTGGGGAATCCCAGCCTTAAGAACACCGACATGAGGGCTTTTGCTACAGTCTTTGAGTCAATGTCCTTTAGAGGTATTGCTTCTGGATAGCGCGTAGCATAATCCACTAGGCATAAAATAAACTTATTCCCCCTTTTTGTAACTCTGGAGATAGGCCCGAGGATGTCCACTCCTACTCTGGAAAAGGGCTCAGTAATTACGGGAATAGACTGTAACAAGCCTCGCGTTTTGTCCGCTCTTTTGCCTGCTTTTTGGCAGATCACACAGGACTTGCAATACTCTTTGATGTCTTTGCCCATCCCAGGCCAGTAAAATCTTGCTTGGATTCTATCACTAGTCTTTCTAATGCCTAGATGCGCTGCTGAGGGTGCGTCGTGTGCCATTTGTAGCACTTGCAACCGGTAAGCTCTTGGCAACACTAACTGTTTCTTCCTTTCCCAAACAGCAGCAGTTTTCCTCCTCCTAGAAATTCTATACAGTCTTCCCTCAATGGTGGTAAATAAGCAGGGGTTCTCCACAGTTACTTCTGCAGTAGGACTTTGTGCTTTACCCCACAGCTCTTTTATAGTTTCATCCTCTTTTTGATCACTCAAGAATTGGGCACCGTGCTCCTGGACCACTGGCACGCTAATCAGCCCTTCATCCTCACTAGGATCTATGGGTGACTCTATAACTGCAGGAGGATTACTCTCAGTGACTTGAGACTGTGACCTAGTTATCACTTGAATACGGTGCTTCTGACTAGCTAGGTCATTCCCTATTAAAAAGGGTACCTCCAATTCATTTAGGATTCCTACTCTCCATTTGCCACAAAATCCTTTGTAGGTAATATCAACTTCAGCTAATGGTACTTCAAAATGTGGCCCCCATATGCCTTTTAAACTATAGGACTGACCCTTGAGGTACTGCTCCTTTGGAACAAATTGTGATTTGACAAGTGAGACTTCTGCTCCTGTGTCCCTCAAACCTAAACAAGACTGACCATTTAATTCAATTGGCTCCATGTAATCTTGGTTGCATTCCTGCTCAGCCCTCCAGACCTGTAATACCTTAGAAGTAGTCTCAACTGGACTGTCCGCTTTCTCTGAGCCTTCTGTCTGAGGCGAGCTATTTTCCTGAGACTGCATTACCAGTTTTACTTGTTTAGCTGCAGTAGGTGTAGTTTGCGACTTAACCAGCAGGGGGCACCTGGCACGTACATGGCCCTCACGATTACAGAAAAAACAAGTGATTTTCTTAGACCCTGTCTTGTCAGAAACTGATTCCCTGACAGGAAAATTTTCTTGCCTGTCTTTATTTTCTCTGTTTCTCCATGGATTACCCTTCTGTGAGTGTTTTGGGAATGTTATTTCATTGAAATCTCCTTGTAGTTCGTCTAAGACCTCAGCAACCCGTGCCACAGTTTTCAGTTTTTTATCTCTCAAGAACCAACGTAAATTGCTAGGGATTTGCTTAAAAAATTGTTCTAAACAAATTAATTGTTTTAACTCCTCAAAGTCCTTCACTCCACTCCCTTGAATCCATCTGTCAAGTAATTTATCTAAGCGGCTAGCTAGTTGGGCATAAGTCTCTTTATGTTCCTTTTTTGCCTCACGAAAAGCCTTTCTGCTTTGTTCAGCCGTGAGCCCACATCGAACCCTGACTCTTTGCTTAAATACTTGGTAACTTGACAGCTCTTCTTCCCTCAGGTCAGCATAAATTTCACTTAGTATCCCACAAATTTGAGGTCTTAAATAAAGCATCCAGTTCTCCTCAGGTATTTGAAATTCCACACAAACGCGTTCGAAGGTAAATAGAAACGATTCGACATTATCGTCTTTTCCAAATTTGGGGAACCTTTTTAAATTAATTGCGATACTATCATTATTAACTGGGCTACTAGTTAATTCTGATCGCAAACGTATCTCTTCAAGCTTCATTCTGTCCTGTTCTAATTGAACCCTTAACCTCTCGGACTGCATTCTCTCCTCAGCTTCCATTCTAGCTTTTTCCCTCTCACTTTCAGCTTCAATCCTAGCTCTTTCTCTCTCACTTTCAATTCTAGCTTTTCCCCTCTCACTTTCAGCTTCAATCCTAGCTTTTTCTCTCTCACTTTCAATTCTAGCTTTTTCCCTCTCACTTTCAGCTTCAATCCTAGCTTTTTCTCTCTCACTTTCAGCTGCTATCTTTTCCCTCTCAGCTTCAATTCGGGCCATTTCAATTCGTAGTTTCATCAGTTCTACCTCAGAACCTGGGCTTCCCTCAGCCCCTTCCGTTCTTTCATCTCCTTTTGCCTCTCTGGGTTTTCTTACGTGAGTCATTTTCCTCACAGGAAAATCCTGACAGACTCAAACCAAACTAGGCGCGTGAGCTTTGAATTTCGATCACGACGCTGCCACCAAAAATGTGACGACCCTGGTCCCACTCTGCCTTACTATCACCGCGACACAGGAATCCAGAGGGGAAAACACCCACCCTCTTCTCCTGACGCCTTAAAAATAAACCCCTTTTACTAATGGGTTTCTAAGTAAGGAGAGCCTTCCAGCTTACGTGGCCTGGTACCTTAAGAAACTCTAGGCTGTCCCCCAGGAATAACCTCTTGCCTCCTGTAAAGGGTCTCCCTCAGTTGGATTCCCCCACTGTAGAAGTTTGCCCTAGGCACTCTGGCAACTTCTTGGCACCTCAGGTTACCCTTCTAAGCCTCCTCCGTGTAACTTCAGGACACAAACCACCACCTCCCTGCCTGAGGTGAGTTTGGCCCTCTCTTGAGTCACCACGGCTGTGAGTCCTGGTACCTCGCTGGAAAAATACAAACGGACCTCTTGTTGGCAAAAACAGAGATGAAGTTTTATTGTGTTAAAAACATAAGTGATTCTTTAACGTGTCATTTATCAATTAGCTTTGTTCCAGTTGTACAAAATAAACTCCGTCAAACATTTAACTTTAAGTTTTCCTAGCCTCTTAACTGTCTTCATATAAGCCACCACATAACACCACACCACACCTTCCTCCCTCTCCCTCCTAACTGACCAAACCGACTCTCCCTCCTTTTTTAAAACCGGGCACAGTCCCGCCCCCATCAGAGTTCTATGCCAGTCAGGCTGGAGGTGGGTTAACTCTTTGCCAGCCGGACAGAAATAAACATTTCAAAAGTGCTTCAATTTGTCACACCCCTCTAGATTAGATTACTGCAATACATTATACAGTGGAACCTCAAGTTATGTACCGCCCTCCTTATAATGCATCAGGTAACGAGCTCTGCTAACCCGGAAGCAGATGCCCCTAGTTGCGAACTTTGCCCCGGAATGTGAGCGGAAGTCGCATGCCACTAGCACGGCAGCAGCGGGAGGCCCCATTAGTGAAAGCGCACCTCTTGTTAAGAACGGTTTCGGCTTAAGAACGGACCTCCGGAACAAATTAAGTTCATAACCAGAGGTACCACTGTACTTGGAGCCGTCTCTGAAGACGGTTCACAAACTTCAGCTGGTGCTGAAGTCAGTGGCCTGGTTGCTCACCAAGGCAAGATGACTTGTGCACCAATCCTGGCCCAGTTGTACTGGTTGTCAAATAGTTTCCGGATCCTATTCAAAATGCTGCTTTTGACCTATACAGTACGGCTTTAACTGGCTCAGGACTGCAATACCTCAAGGACTGCCTCTCTCCATATGAACCAAGCTGGAACCTGCAATCACCATCTGAGACTCTTCTTTGTGTGTCTTGTGTGCCATCGTGTGCCATGAGAGGCCCAGAGGGCGGCAACAAGGGAACAAGCCTTTGCTGTGGTGGCTCCCCATTTGTGGAATGTTCTCCCCAGGGAGGCTCGCCTGGCACCTTCATTACAGATCTTTAGGCGCCCAGTAAAAACATCCCTCTTCTCCCAGGCTTTTTCCTAATTAAACAATCTATGGCCTTTTCAACTGGCAGGGATACTGTTTGTTACTCTGGAATGTATGTTTGTGTTTTTGTATTGTAAACTGCGCTGTGATAAACAGATGGATAATGATAACAACAGTAATAACATTAGAGCTGTCTGTCCTTCTGACATTATTGGCAGAATCAAACCACAGTTCCGAGTATTCTTCTTCATATCTGATCTAAATTAAAGTATGATTTCTTCCACCCCCCCTCCCTCCCTCCATCTATCCAGTGCCTTTTTTCTGGGGTGGGGGTTATGCATACCCCTAAACATTTTGTGAATCTAAGTTTTGCCTCATTGTGGGGCAGTATTTCAATATGAGTAGGAAAATTAGAGTACGCTGAAACATATTTTTTTTTTAGAAAAAAAGCTATCTATCTATCATCATCTATCATCTATCTATCTCTATATCTGTCTGTCTGTCTATCTATCTATCTATCTAATCTATCTAATCTATCTATCTATCTATCTATCTATCATCTATCTATCTATCTATCTATGTACCTCTCTATATCATCTATCTACACCTATCATCTCTCTATGTATCTGTCATCTATCTGTCTGTCATCTATTATCCACACACACACACACACACACACACACACACACACACACAGAGAGAGAGAGAGAGAGAGAGAGAGAGAGAGAGAGAGAGATCCACTGATAGCAGCCAGTTTCTTACATGATCACATATATATATAACAGTTGTGCAGGATTATACTGGAAATTTTTTTTACTGCTTGCTGCTTAGTCAGGAGTTGTTACGTACAGATGGTACTAACCCCCAGGAGTATGGCTCCTCTGAATGCTCCAGAAGGTAATAGTCTCCCAGCCAAATATTCCCCTAAAAACATGCCAGATCATTTCATAGTTCACCTGAAATGAATCACATTGCCTAAGGGCTTCACACCCTCAAAAGAAAAGAAAATGTTCCATGAGTTTGCTGCTGAAAACAATTGTGGTTGCTAGGCTCTCTACCTGTGTGGAGGTCCAGCAATGGCCTCCCATCTTTTTGTTTCATGGAAAGAGCCAGTCAGCAATTTGCTTTATATTGGAGAAGTTTGCATCTTACAGCAAACTACTTATTTATCTATATGCAACCCTTTCCAGAGACAGTCCCAGATTTACATAAGTCATCCCGGTTTCTGATTTGAGTTTCTTGCTTTTCCTTAGGACGTCCCTGTTTTCATCAGAGAAATATGGGAGGGTATGAGTTATGCAACCTCCTGAGCCAAGGAGATAATAGATTATACTGTATAGGGATTTTTTTTAATGGTTTTTATGGTATTATATATGTTGGAAGCCGCCCAGAGTGGCTGGGGCAACCCAGGTGGAATCTACACACAACAACAACAACAACAACAACAACAACAACAACAACAACAACAACCGCTGTGAAAATGCCTTATTTTAAAATGTTTTGAAAAATACATTGAATTTTGCATAGCTCACTTTAGCCATCTAGTGTCACATTTGCATATTGCCCTTTGCAACACATTTAAAAAGTTTTGTTTGCATCTGTGTAGCTGAGTCCCAGTCAGATTAAAGAGGTATTATTATTATTATTATTATTATTATTACAGTGACACCTTGGTTCTCAAACGCCTTGGTACTCAAACAACTTGGAACCCAAGCACTGCAAACCCAGAAGTAAGTGTTCTGGATTGCAAACTTTTTTTGGAAGCCGAACGTGCTTGCGAAGTGTTACACTACTAATTTGAGTGCCACACTTCAGTTTTTAGTGTTATGAGGTCTGTCTGTATTTGTTATTTATTTTGCGTTTTTGTTTTTGTGGCTCTTTTTGTTTTGATTTTGTGACTGTGTGGAACCCAGTTCAGCTACTGATTGGTTGATTGTGTGACTGCAGTACATTGTTTATTGCTTTCATTTTATGGATCAATGGCCTCATTAGATAGTAAAATTCATGTTAAATTGCTGTTTTAGGGGTTGCTTTTAAAAGTCTGGAACGGATTAATTCATTTCACATTAAATGGGTTCTCCAATTATGGAGAGCATACGTTGCGGGAGGGGAAATCAGAATGACCCTGTTGTTGCTAGGTAGATTAGATAAAATGGCCACTGGCATGACTGGGCATTTTGGTGCTATTGCTGGGGAGGAAAGAGTGTTGCAGTTTGAAATAAGGGTCGGCCCCTAGCCTATAAAAAACCCCTGCGGGGCTATATTGGTTTCACTTTTGCCAAGCGCTTCAGATTTCCTGCCCGCCCACCTCCTTTTCAAGGATGCTTTGCATATTGACATTGCTGTGCCTGTCATGGGGTCGCCTGCTTTGGGGCAGGGGACCGGTAGGAATTTTGCCATCTGGCTGATTGGCTGTTGCCATTTGCTTTTTGCCTACTGCATAGCAAATTGTCACAACTTGTAAGGTTGGCGGTTAGGCATTGGTTAAAATTGGCTGGAAAGAGGAGTATGGAAAGGCTGAAAAGTTATGCTAAATTGCTGCTGCTTATAGAGGTATTCCGTTAAAGGAATCCTGGGGCTCGAACGGCTCTCATCAGTACCCCGGTAGGGGAATTGGGCCTAACACAGAGCACATTGAGCCTTGGGGAACATTTGAGGGAGGACAAAAAGGGCCTGGTACCTGGTTCCGTCCTCCCTCTGAGAATGTTTACCTACTGACTTCCACAATTGACTAGAGGAAGTCAGTGCAGGGCAGGGGACAGATGAGTTAACCAATGCCTAAGCAACCACTCACACTTGATTGTATTTTAATAAAGTTGTGGCCAAAATAATGCCAAAAACCTTGAACTTAATTCGTGTGTGTGTGTGTGAATATATTGGGGGGAATCCGGTGACCTCGACACGCAACTTTCTATGGGGAAGCGCGTCTTGGTTTTGGAACGCTTTGGTTTTGGAACAGACTTCCGGAACGAATTAAGTTTGAGAACCAAGGTTCCACTGTATTATTAAATAGGACGTCCCTATTTTCATCATAGGGGGTGAACATTCAATTCATCATTGGAGGGGGTGAACATAGCCTTTGTGGCTAGTAGTTATTGATCACGTAAATGTAGTTTGTTTATGAGGCTTGCATTTGCAGTTCTAATGCTACTTCTTTAAAAACCGCCCCATGCAGTGGAAAACAGGGCAGTTGCTGTTTTGTCAACCTGTTTCCTTCCCTGTCCTGTTGTCAGTTCCCTTTTCTCGCCTGTTGTGGTGACAAGACTCCCAGCTGTGATGCACAGTGGCGAGAGAAGGGGCGGGCCACAGGGGCTGCTAAATAGCGCATGAAGCCTGGGAGAGCTGTTTCTGTATTCTGAAAGTAAACCATTTAGAAAAGGAAATACCTGAGTCCCATTTCTCTGCCCACTGACATGAATAAAAATGAAGGGATGCGTTGTTCCGCAGGGAAGGAAAGCTGGAGACAAGAGTGAAAGAGAAATTCTTAATTGTGTTTTTTGAGCAGAATGAAAAGGGGTAAAAGGAAATAAACATCATTTCATGAATACCTGGACACTGATCTGCTGAATGTAAACTCTGTCTCTAACAAGGAACCAGAGTGTGAACATTTAGCTGTAATGAAATCCTTGCTTACATACAGTAGTTTACCGATAAGGAAGAGATAAGGGAATATTTTGAAGTTAAAAATGCCACCGTACTGAACTGTACGATAAAAAGAGATAAAAAGAGATGGGGCGTGCATGCATGAAAGGCTGGGAAGCAAAAAGAAAATGAAAGAAAAGAAAATGAAATATAATTCAAATGCCAGAATGGCCTTTAGGGCTGAGGAAAACAACAGCACGTTTTCCGATAGGGAAAGATCCAAAAGTGCAGCCCTGATATCGATCTGGTTTCTTGTTTTAATGTCAATGGGGGAAACATGTTCACATTTTCACAAAGGCCTAACAGAGCTGGGAGATGGCACCAGGACACATTAGATAACACCTCACTGGCTATTTAAAGACCATATCTGTTGTCAGGGCCAGGCCAATATCCAAATTCACAGCTGGAGTGCTTCCTGTAATTTTGTGTCCCTGAGGTCTGTTGTTGAAGCCTGCTAAAGTGCAATATTAAAAAAACTCATACTCTCCAACATTTTTCTGATGAAAACAGGGACTTCCTGAATTCTTCTTCTTCTTCTTCTTCTTCTTCTTCTTCTTCTTCTTCTTCTTCTTCTTCTTCTTCTTCTTCTTCTTCTTCTTCTTCTTCTTCTTCTTCTTCTTCTTCTTTCTCCCCCCCCCACCTCTCTGACTGGGTTGCCCCCAACCACTCTGCATGGTTTCCAACATATATAAAACCATACTTAAACATTCTAAATGTTCCCTATGCAGGCGTCGGATAAATCCATACCCTCCGACATTTCTCCTGTGAAAACAGGGGCAGAGCTACCTAAATTGTATAGAAATTTATTTACGTATGCTGCTACAGCAGCAAGAATGTTACTTGCCCCAAAATGGAAAGGAGTCCCAGTAAGGGAAGAATGGACACAGAAATTTATGGAATATGCAGAAATGGTGAAACTTACCGGGAGAATAAGAAATCAAGAAAACAAAATTGTTATAAAAGAACTAGCTGGCCCGGCCACGCGTTGCTGTGGTTCTTTCCTGTGATTCCCCCCACTCTGTCTGGACACATGAGTTGTCCTGCCCCCTCCTCCCCCCCACCCCTTCGGCACATCCATGTGAGTGGCCCCACTCTGTCCTGACCCATGAGGTATCGAGCCCCATCCCCCCACCCCCCTGTCTGAGTTCTCTGTTGTCCCCGGGGAGCATAGCTGCCAACTTTTCCCTTTTCTCACGAGGAAGCCTATTCAGCATAAGGGAAAATCCCTTTAAAAAAGGGATAACTTGGCAGCCTATTCAGCATAAGGGAAAATCCCTTTAAAAAAGGGATAACTTGGCAGCTATGCCGGGGAGTGTTGGCCCCTCCCCCTGTATCCCCATACCTTGGCCTCCATTGGAAGGAGTGTGGGTTTGTTGGTGTTGTTGGTTATGGTGGTTGTGGATCTGTGGGTGGTGGGGGTTTTTGGTGGGGGGGAGGGTTGAATAGAAGTTAAGATGTTTGGGGCTGCCTAATGCTGCCAGGCATTTATTAATGCAGCCGCCAGGAGGCAAGGCCTAGTCTGTCGGCCTTGGCTTGGGATAGTATTTAAATGCGAGCCGAGGCCTCCGCCCTGTATCTCCATTCCTTGGCCCTGGCCTGACTCTGTGGGTTGTCTGGTAATGGCCGCCTTCGGGGTTTCAGTTGCTCAGTTGATGATGTCATTATTCGGCGGTGCCCTTCAGGGATTCTGCTGGTGACAGTACGCAATCTGTCTTTCTATTGGATGCTGCTGGAGCCTTCAGACCTTCTGCTGGTGATCTCTAATTTGGGCACCCCTTTTTGTGTTTAATCATTGTGAAAGGTGTGGTTTTTTGAAATAATTTTTACGCCAGATCCCTCCCTGGTAGGCAAGGTACTCTTTGCCCTAATTTGATGCGATTCGGTTCAGCGGTTACGGTGAAAGGCTGTTACATCTGTGTGGGCAATGCCTACATATATATATATATATATATATATATATATATATATATATATATATGGAAATGGTTTATTGAATATTTACAGAGAGTTTATTGAATATTTACAGAGAAATTGTAAACAGATAAAAACATTAGCAGGATTATTGTAACAACCTGCAGTTTTTTTACGGGTATATATTTACAGTAGATACTTAAATGAGCAGGTTAAATGAATTTGGATATGCAGAAGATATTGAAAAATAAATTTAAGGAACCACAAAAAAGGGGGGAGGAAGTCAATTTTTTAAAATGTTAAATTGATTGTAAAACTAAGTAAATGTGTAAATTTGAAAACTATAAATAAAAATCTTTTAAAAGGGGAAAATAAGAAAACAGGGACATCCTACCATACCCTCCCATATTTCTCTGATGAAAATAGGGAAGCCCTAAGGAAAAGCAGGAAATTCGAGGATCAAAATAGAAACCAATATGGCTTCGGGAAATCTGGGAGTATCCATGGAAAATGGGGACACTTGGAGGTTCTGAATAACTTATCTCAGGAAAGGCAGAAAGGCCAAGTTATGAGTACTATACCAGTGGCTTCATATTGCATGGACTAATTCTTTACCCCCATATTTTATTCTAAACCAATTGAGGCCTCAGACACACATAGTCTCAAGATCATAACCTGCTAGACCAGATTCTAATTTTCAATCAGGGTGTTTCTTGTTCATAATATCTAGAAAGCACTTGGTCTCCAGTATGGTCAGCTATGGTCTGAAAACACAGAAATCTGGCTTGATTTTTTTTATTGTTTTTTTTTTATTGTTCCAAAAATCAATATAGGTGTATTTTGCCTTCATAATAGAACACCATGAAAATTCATGCAGTGCCAATTTAAGATCACCTATGGTGTTCTTGTTCTTTATTTGTCAAAATTACAAATACCCAAATACAGACAGTCGTTCCCCCTTGCTAGATTCAGCGTGCTGCCATCTGCCTTATCGCAGGGCAGATTCGAGGGTAAACCATACGCGGAACGAGTCTGTCCATGAGGTTTGATGGAGGTAGAAACTGTCCCTCATGCCTTGTTACGATGTCGTTTCTACGGGGACATACGCTCAGCATTTATCACCCCTGCTATGCAAAAATCTTCTAATGGGTCTGAACTCCAATGTTTAAAATCTCTGGTAGAGGACAAAGATCCAGAGATCACATTAAAGGTGGCCAAATTCTGTGCAATTGCCATAAAACTTAGGGAACAAGCTGTGATATCATTGTGATTAAGGTTTTAAATGGCAACTTCAAGTTATATTTTGGTGTGTGAGATCTAATTTATATATTTTAATTGCTGCTATATCTGTACTGTCCCTGTTATACCGAACTGCAAATTTAAATGTATCCCCATTGTGTTCCATGACTTCCCTGATTTTGTATGTGAGCTGGAACAGGTCTGTGACCAAAATAATAAATTCATTCATTCATTCAACTGAAAATGTTTCAGAAGACCCAACAGAACCCTGGTATGTGAGAGCCAACCCTAATACAGAAGGAACTCTTTTTTTGGGGGGGGGAGGTTTGTTGCAAATAAAATTAGAACAAAATGAGGGGATCCATCTGTGCCTCTTCTGCATGGCCAACTGCTTGAGCGGCAGCCCCTCAATTCTTCACAGTATGAACGCTTGAAGGGCAAAATGACTATAAATAGGGAATGCACAAGAGGGATCAGGAGAAATGTGCTCCAAAAATGACAGCATTGATAGTAACAATCCTTTCCTTAGCCAGAGTCGCAAGTTTCATCCATGTGGGTAGGCCAACTGTCACTCACGTGTATTCAGTTCAGAGAGAGAAAGAGAGAAACCAGATGCAATATAATAATAATAATAATAATAATAATAATAATAATTTATTATTTATACCCCGCCCATCTGGCTGGGTTTCCCCAGGCACTCTGGGAGGCTTCCAACAGAAAAATAAAATACAGTAATCTATTAAACATTAAAAGCCTCCCTAAACAGGGCTGCCTTCAGATGTCTTCTAAAAGTCTGGTAGTAGTTGTTCTCTTTGACATCAGATGGGAGGGCATTCCACAGGGGTGGGTGCCACTACCGAGAAGGCCCTCTGCCTAGTTCCCTGCAATATGTACTAGTTGAAGTTGAATAAAGACACTTGACACCAGTATTTAAGGTTAATGGGCTAAAAAAAGGCCACAACTTTATTGGTTACAGATTGTGAGTGGTGTTGGCTTAGGCATTGGACCTAACCAACTATATTTGGCTCCTGCCCATCTGCAGGGAGTCTGGGAAGGGTTAACCACCAGTAGGTGGAGTCCTGCTGATGCACATCCACTAGGATCTCCCCCGGGGTCACCGATAGGGGTCATGCCTTAGGCCCCAGGCCAAGAAGTAGAGGCAGCTGGACAAGGAGGAATCCCCTGCTGACACACTGTAAGAATGAGAGTGACCACAGGCAACCCCCCAGATCCAAGCCTTGCGATGCAAAGGAAGCGGGTAGCACAAAAACCAAGTCAAAACCAGAGCAGCTGGAAGAGCGAAAAGGGGGAGAGCTCCTGGCTGCGTCCTGCTTAAACTGATTGGTCGCCTGGGCAGTGATGCAGCCGGGAAGCCCCCAATTGCACAGGACTGTCCACTCACCCCTGGGCATGTGGAGGGGTCATGAGTGCCCACAACCCCACCTCCTCCTCAAGGCGGAAGTGGCTTCGCAAATATAATTTGCTCTGAGGAATCCTAGATGTGCAGTGAACATTTAGGGCAACTGTGCCATGATGTCTCCACCCCTGTTTTTGCCTTCTATAGGGAAGGGTCATACAGTGGTACCTCGCAAGACGAATGTACTGCAAGACGAATTTTTCGCAAGACGAATGCATCTTGCGATTCTATGGGTGACTCACAGGACGAATTCATTTTGCGAAAAATTCATCTTGCGAATCGCGGTTTCCCATAGGAATGCATTGAAATTTAATTAATGCGTTCCTATGGGCAAAAAAAGAAATTTCAATATGGGAGACCGCGATTTGCAAGAAAACGAATTGACTCGCGGAATGAATTAAATTCATCTTTCCAGGTACCACTGTAGAATCATAAGAGTCTTAGGTGCATCATAAGAGTTTTAGAGCTTTAGATTCTTTAGGAAGAACCAGGAGAGACTTCTGTTTGAAAGCCTGAGATCATGGCCAGTCATTGTAGAGAATATTGAGCTATATGGACCATGTTAGGGCTAAAATGTTCCTGAAAATGAAAGCAATCTCTCCCGATACATAGGCTGTGGGACAAATGTCTCAACCAGATCACCGTTGGCACACACACACAGACAGATGATGTCCAATAAGGATCTTTTATTTAATCATAGGAAACAAAGAAAAAATGAACCAATCATACCCTTTGGCTGTACTGTAAATGCTTTCAGACTTACAAGCTCTGAGGCAAAGCAGAAAAGCAAAAATCTCTATCAATGAAAGACCATGCCCTGTCTAAAATTCAGTAAAGCAAGATTCACCTTGATTTCTCCAAGTCATGGTGGCAAACCAAGGTTGAGCTCTGCTTTCATGCCCTACCTCTTATGACTATAAATTTATTATCTTATAATTGTTAATTTCTATGCTAAACCTGGCAAGCCTGTTGGCTAAATCACGTCTCCATACATGAAAGGACAATATATTGTTTTAATAGAAGGTTTTTACAGCTACGTCCTGTTTTCTGTGATTTTACTAAACCACAGAACTATCTGGTGTCTTTTCTTAACCACAGAATGTTCTGAGTTATGATGCACACATAAGCAGCATCTCTATGGGGCGGTGGGTGCCTTGGCCCCCTCAATATTTGTAGGCAGGGGGCCGAGCCCCAGCAATGTTGAAGGGGCAGAGGAGGCCTCCCCCCAAACATGCTCAGATGCCCACCTCACCCCTGCTGCCACCATGGCAACCAGGCCAGGGCCTCCACCGAGGCCTGCCATGGCCACTGATGTGCCCCCGGAAGTCAGGCCGCACTTCCAGAAGCACAGCCACAGCCACAGCGGGCCCCAATGGAGAAGGCACAGGGGAGGTTGAAGCCCCACCCCATTCACCACAACGGCAACAGAGAGCTAGTGGGTAGAAGGCAGTGGAACAGTTGCAGGCGGAGACCGAGCACGTGATGAGCGAGTGACATCACGACATCATGTTGCGCATGTATGCGCCACTGGGCACCCACAATCTGAGGCGCAATCTGGATTCCTTTGTCAGACAAAACTGACATTTACTTGAAGGCTTATAAAACTTAAACAAAACTTTAAAGCAGGGACTATTAATTTGTTCTTAACTGTTCAACAAATATGGTTTTACTTAATAGAGAGGCTAATACCTGATAACTAAAATGCAATTTCCTACCTGCGTCAGGCATTCTGAACCAGGGCACTGAGGTTTAATACTCAATACAGCCCTAGAGAAACTCCTATAGCCATTGTATATGTTTTCCGGTGCCTAAATAAATAAATAAATTGCTGGCGACATTTTGTGAATCTAGGTTTGGCCTCATTGAGCAGCAGTATTTTAATATGTGTAGGAAAATGAGAGTATCCTGAAACATTATTAATTTTTTAAAGAAAAAAGCACTATATCTATCTATCTATCTATCTATCTATCTAATCTTATCTATCTATCATTTATCTATTTATATATCTATCATCTATCTGTCTATCTATCTATCTATCTATCTATCCATCCAAACACACACGAAGAAAAATGAGAATACCCCTAAACATTTTTTTAAGAAAAAAGCATGTTGCCACAAAATTAATAAATCTAAAATTAATAATCTAAAATCTAAAATTAATAAGTCTAAAAACCAAAGGCATGAGTGCAAGCAAGCAATGCTATTATCTTGAGTGATCTAACTGGCTCAGACATCAGATCCTAGGGGAGGTCATGATGGAAGTCCACCAGGAGATGTTCCTGAGCCCCTCCAGCCATTCCCCAAATGAAGGACAGAGTTGTGTATGCCACACAGCTGATGTGGCAGAGGACACTGTCTGCCCCATTGCTAGTATTGAAATAAGAAGGAACTGCCAATCTAGTTGGCGTCTGTACATGGAAGGGGGGCACTCTCTTGTCCTTTGCCTCAGGTAGCAAAATGACTTTGACCAGCTCCGTGGCACCTTTATTTGCTTATGTGTAGAGCTTTCCAAGTAAGAGAATCTCCCTTCACATTTCTACAAAGGAAGATGGGAGAAAACTCTTGAATTCTACCGCAGACTTCTTTAGCCTTCTCTGCTGAAAGTGGTAGAAAAATAAAAAGTGGTCTTGAAGTTGGGAACAATGTACTTCAGAGTCTTTGACATTATGGCAGAGAGGAAGGAAGCAAGGTTGGTTACAAGTAGAGAGAGCACCCAGGGGTACTTAAAACCCCCAGTTTAAATGCATTGTGGAAAATATATTGCTTGTTAATTTCCACTGAGGAAGTACCTGCCCTTTATTTCAGCTATAGATGTCCTGGGAATAAAGAAAAACTACCACAAGCCAAAAGTAAGACGATTTCTGGATAAAAGCTTGTTAGTAGTATCAACTGAAAGACAGAGGCATTGTCATGAACTCAATAGCACAGAAAAAATGTATATCTAGGCAACTTATGGTGATTTTTTTTTTTTTAAGAACACTAGAATTGGCATTTTTGGCTTTGCCAGTATAGGTTACTGATATATCTTTTAAAATAAATAAATTTAATTCTCTCCTCCTACCCCCTGCCCCACACACCTGAAAAAGAACTGTGTTTTTTTTTTTCATAGTCCCCCAATTTCTGAGTGGAATATGACAGGAAAACCCATTCTCCCTCCCCTTTTTCTGTTGTTTCTTTTTAAGGTCCTTTTTAATATTATTTTGGGTTAGCTGTGGAAGACAAGTTCTTGGAATTTCTTTCCGCCCTCCCTGCTTTACAGGGATCGCCCCCCCTTTTCTCCCTCCAAACCTTCAGCACCATTGAAAAATTGGCAGTTTAGTGATTTTCTGCATCAGTAGTTCTATCTTTTGGGCACTAAAGCAGATTTTTCTCATCTTGTCATGTGGAGATTTAGAGTAATCCCTGTGCCCTATTTCACAAGATTAAGCAGCAGCAAAAAAACAGCGGAGGATATACCTGTTGAAGCGGCAGCTTTTCAGGCATTCATTGGAACTGGCAGCATGAAGAACATCACCCAGAGAGGTCTGTATTAGGGTAACACGACCATCTGGACTATTAGAGATGCAGAAAACAATTGCCCTCTTAGGTGAAATGTTGAAGAATGTATCAGCATTTTGACAGGGATACCGCCCCCCCCACCCTGAAAGCTTAACAAAAAACCAAACAATTATGAAGCCTATCTCTCTCTTAGAATCGTCTTTTTGCAAAACGTTTGGTCTTTTTTTTATTAAAGATTCATATTTTTTTTGCAGTTGGAGGGAATATTTTTTCTTCATTAAAAACAAAAGAAAAAGAAAAAGAAAAAAACACTCCACCATTTTATTTATATTTTGTTTCCCTAACATAAGGTGGTTATTGGGGTGATGTAGTCCAATGTTTATTAAATGATAAACCTTTCCCTTTTGCAAGGTTATTCTGTGGGATAAAATTGAGAATGTTTATGCCATTTAGCTTGTGCGATAAATACAGCTTTCCCAACCTTGCGTAATCCAACCTTGTGTAATTTCAATCTGTGAGGCTGAAAATTGAAATACCATGTACTTTTAGTGTCAAACTTTATGTTTCTTTGTTTTTGAAAAAAAGAATTTGATATGGATTTTCAACATCCATGGAGTTTTGTAAGTAACAATGAGCTTAGTGTAGTTTGTGTTGGGGGGGGGGAGATCATCATTAATTGCTGCTCTTCTCAAATTCATTGGATTCCAGCCAAAATAAATTGAGTCTTGAAACCAATGGAACAAGTTACTACTGACTTAAGTCCCATTGCTGTCAACTAATGTCATTGTAAGGCCACAGTTGTGGCTTTATGCTAAAGATAACTTGGCTGAATTGCATTCTACTATTTTAATGGAAATTGGGGGAAAGCAGGTTCTAAGAACTTATAGTTAGAAAATAGTTCAACAGACTCACTTGAAACTTGGTGCTGTAGGAAATATATGATAGATAGAGCATGCTCCATGGTCGAGTTGGACCTAATTTAGAATTAGGTCATCCATTTTATTCTCTCCCTCTCTATCTTTACCAATAAAGAAAATCAATCAGGTTGACTAAGGCTATTTCAGTGTGTGTGTGTGTGTGTGTGTGTGTGTGTGTGTGTGAGAGAGAGAGAGAGAGAGAGAGAGAGAGAGAGAGAACTCTTAAAATGTTTGTTAAAAGTTGTAATTCTTCAACTGATTCTTTTTTCATTATATTTTATTGAATTTTCAGAAATTTAACATATAAACTCCAATACATCATATTGTTTTTCTTTTGTTAGTCAACTTCCCACCCTGATTTCCATGGCGTTTTTTTATTTATTTACCCCCCCCTTTGCTGAACACTATATTCTGCCCCTTATAACATAGCAACAATACAATAATCTCTAATTCCTTCTGTTGTTCATAGTTCAAATCCTGATTGCTTGTTCATCGTACTGTACCATTTATTTAAGTACAGTAATCCAAAAAAGTTTCCATTCTTCAACAAAACAATCATCATTAGGTTCTCGTAATATGGCTGTTAAACTTTGCTAAATCCACGCAGTCCATCACCTTACTCTTCCATTCTTCTTCAGTTTGGGACATAATCTTCCTTCCATTTTTGCGCATAGAGAATCCTAGCTGCTATTTAACTGATTTTTTAAAGGAAGGTGCTTTTTAAAACCTTTAGATATTTAATTTTTTAGATCTTGTAAGCTGCCTTGATTTCCATTCAAGGAAAGGTAAGGTGAAAAAATATGATGGTAACTAATTAAACAAAGCTGAGTTTTGACTGTCCCATCTTAAATTAAAGCTGTAGTCCAGTTTTTCAAATTAGTAATTGGCACCGACTAAGAGAGTCCATGAGACAGCTTGCCAAGCCTGAACTTCCTAGTCTAAAGCCATCCCAGAGAGAGTAAAATAAGAACTTTAACTTTAGCCCTTGGAGTGGCTTTGGAAAAGGCACAGTCGGATTTTATCCTAAGCCTCCTTCTTTCCTTATATCAATATTTCATAAGCTCTGTGGAGAGAGGGCACTTTTGGAATGCTCACCTCTGCAGCATATATTAAGTTAAGCCTGGAGATATCTTGAACTTAGTTGGGCAGCGGGTGGAGAAAGAAAACTCCTGCAATGTGGTTGTTTAGGAAGATAGCCCAAAATAAAATATAGCCTAACACCCTACCCTTACTTGCATGTGTAGACCCTTTAACCACCCCCTAAATAAATTCAGACAAGACTCAAATTTTTGGTTTGGTTTTTAGCAGGATTAGGCAACAACTTTATTGATTACAATCAAGTGAGTGGTTGCATAGGGTTTGGTTCAACTAGCTCCCTGCACCGTTGCAAGTAGCGCTGACCCAGGGCACGCCATAGGTCAGCCTTGGGTGGAAAGTGGGGTCAAGCCAGTCCATAGCTACCAAGTCTCCTGTATTCCCCTGGAAACCCCCATTTTTCCAGCCATTTCCCGCTGGCAGCCCGGATATTAAAAAAACCCTGTAAATCCCCCGGATTCTTACCGGCCTGGGGAGCTCCTTTTGCACATGTCTGGAGTCTCTGGACATGCACAGAAGCGATTTCTGGCGCTGCGGCCATTTTGGAAATGGGCAGAGCATGCGTAGAAGTGACTTCTGGTGCTGCTCTGCCCAGTTCCAAAATGGCCGCAGCGCGACTTCCAGTGCCGTGCCACTGCCGATCCCGGATTTTTCAATCTGGGAGTTGGCACCTATGAGCCAGTCCACCAGCCAGATGTCCCCCTGGACTCAGGCTCAGGGCACAACCCCTCTCAGGGTTGACCACCGAGGGAGTCCCTGGGTTCCTTTAACAGAATATGCTTCACATAGGGATGGCGAGAGCATTCCCCCATCCCTATCACCTGAACCAGAGCCTATCCGCAACCTTACAAGTTGTGATGATTTGCTGCGCGGCAGGCGAAACCTAAATGGCACCAGCCAATCAGCCAAGTGGGGAAAATTCCTGCCGTGTCCCTGTCCCAACAACAGATGACACACGACGGCATAGCAAGGTCAAGCGCAAGCCCTAAATATAGGGAGTGGTGGGCGGGTGTTCTGATGCACTGGCCCAAAAGCGGCAGCTCAGGGACAAATGCATGGGCTTAAATAGAGGTCCCTCAATAGAATTTAGCTGGCATCCCATTGGTCTAATTGCACCTAGCATCGAGGGACCTCCAATAAGGTGTTGTGGCCACCTAAACGTTCCCACCCACAACACAAGGTTTGGCTGCCAGGTCACACCGCCACATGTGCCCTCTTGTTAGGGAGGACCCGACATTTCAGAATCAGGGGCTGTCATTTTTCTAAGCCTTCCTTGAAAATCTAAAGAGAAGACAATTCTGTCATTTCCCTAGCCAGTAGCCCTAACCAGGCATTCTACTTCTGTGTTTATGTCAAAAGGTGAGGTTGGTGAGAGAGCGAGGGCCGACTGTCTTGAATGCTTTAGCTGAGATTCCTGCAATGTAGGGGGTTGGACTTGATGAGCCTTGGGGTCCCTTCCAACTCTATGATCCTATGATCAAGTGCTATTTTTCTAGAAAAAGACTGCCGGAGCTCACCATGAACTTCTCCCTTGTTCTCTTACAATGGCACTGGAGCTCACCTGAGAGGTGCCAAAACTGAGCTCCAGCAACACCATCTCCACCACCTTTTATGAGCTTGCAGTGGAGATCCTGAACAATGGGGAAACCTGGTCTTCCCAGATTCTAAATCTTACAAGGAATGGTCAAGAGTTGAGCAGACTCCCCATTTCAGATGGGTGCTGTCATGGGTTCTTGCGGCTACTCTTGAGTAACGACGTTCCACACCTGCTTGTCTTTAAGGTGTTTTTATTGTGCATTCTATTTACAGTGCAAAGAGTCTGGAAAACATGTCTGCTTAGTCTGAGTCAGAACCTCGCAATGGCTTCTTTCTGTTTCATGCCCAACATAACAGCTTGGGAACCCCAAAGCGCCTCCCTCTAGTCCTACGGGGTGCCGTGTGCCTCAATTCAGGCATTGTGGGGAAGGGCCGTCCTTCTGACTGCTCTCCCATCATTTCCTCCCCAGCTGCCTCCTTCTCTACTCGGTGTTGAGGCTCTTCGATGCTGCTAGAGCATCATCCCTCCCTCTCTGCTTCCTGACTCCTGTAATCTGATCCGCTACTGGACTTGCTGCTATGAGAGGAACTTGACCTGATGGGGGGGGGGGGGCTGTTCCCTATAAGCCCTCCCCCTTACAGGTACCATTCCTGCTCGTGAAAATGACAGGCATGGTGATGAGGGCAGAGCTAGCTCACATCCTCAGAGGGTGTTCTGGGAAGACAGATACCTGAAGGACTGCCTTGGTCCCAAGCCATGAGGGTGTTCTCTGAAAAATAAAACACCAGCACTTTGAATTGGACCCTGAAAAGAACCAGGAGCAAGTGCAGTTGGTAAACCACTGGCATAACGTGTGCACATCTGGTCCCAGTGAAAAATATTGCAGCTGTATTCTGAACGAGCTGAAGTTTGCAGACCTCCTTCGGCGCATTACAGTAAAACTGCCTTGTTGACCTCAGAGCAGTTTGTTTTGAGAGGCTTGAATTTGTCTCAGTATCTAATTCTTTTCCCTGGTGTCCACGGAAAGATGCTGAAGTTATTGGATTACAGTGGGAGGGGGGGAACTATAACAGCTAATATGTTCTGGTATGTGCTAAAGCAAATACAGTAGTATTGGCCTCAGCTTAACAGGCATTTCGGCAGAATACAGCACGGAATACTTGAGTGATCTCTGTGACTGGCATGGCTTTAGGTTTATTACTATTTAGAGCGATATCTTTCAGCTAAGCATGAAGGTCTCACAATCTGCAAACTGGCTCAAGGCTTTGCATTATTGTGTCAGGCGCTCATATTGTTCAATCCAGTTACTTCTGGTCAATGACACTTGAGCCAACCATCTTCGCTAGGGATAATTGACTTTGACAGCATTGAAATGAAGTGACAGGGTGCTAGCAATCACTATAAATGACAACTTCTGCCATTGCACCTGGGACTACGAATTACGGGTTTGTACTGCACATCTATCTAAACCTGTAGGTAAATAATCAGAAAAAGGAAGATTGGGACTAGACATGTTTGCTTTCAGATTCTGAGTTGAGACATATTTGGAATATCAGCTGAAGAGGGTTCATCTCCTTTTTTTGCCATGCTATTCAGAATTGCGGCCATCTCTTTATCTCATTACATTTGTTGTCAGAAACAAATGCATAAAACATTAAGAGAAAATAGCTGCTTTTTATCTCAAATGCAATTATCTACACAGGGCACATCTTTTCATACTTATTTAGATGTATTTATGTTTCCTTTGCAATCAGTGGAACTTGTAGTAGTAACTGTGAAGAGGATTGTAACTCTATGGCCAGTCAAGTATGTTGATTCTTCTGTACATGTAAAGACTAACCTACTATTTTCAATAGACGGGACAGGTCCACTTGTGTGGGTTTTTCCTTTTCATTTCATTGAATAGGCAGCCTGCATGAATAAAAATCCACGTGAACACTGGAGGATATTATTATTAATTCATGTTGGATAGGGTGTTTTTTAAAAAATCCTCTCATTCCATTCCATAACAGAGTAGTCAAGGTACTTAAAAAATTCAAATAGGACTATAGTATGCAATATGTCCTGGGGCTATAATATGCATCCAATTCTGACTCTGATAAATATGTGAGGCCTGCATTTACTGATAGCAAAGTCACTTAAATAACTCAGATGGAGTCCGGAGAGAAAAGAAATTCTGATGAGACTTGTTCTGAGAAAACAGAACAACAATACTGTATGATTTGAGGATAAAGGAACAGAGTGCTTTTGTCTTTCATCAGGCCTTGTACATAGCAGACATCCCACCCAACATATAAAGGCAATGTCCCTCAGCGCTATGCGGCCAATCATTGCTGCCACCACCCTTCTTGGATAGCTTGCTTACTAATAAAAGAATGAACCTTTAAGTCACACATGAATAAACAGAAGTTTATTTATGTGTGCAACTACAAGCAACGAGAATGCTACTTGCCCCAAAGTGGAAAGAAGCAGAAGTCCCAGCAAAGGAAGAGTGGATACAAAAAACTTATGGAATATGCAGAAATGGCAAAACTTACCGGAAGAATGAGAAATCAAGATAAACTTTTTATAAAAGAATGGAAATGATTTATTGAATATTTACAGATAAATTGAAAACAGATAAAAACATTAGCAGGATTAGCAGGATTATTGTAATAACCTGAACTTTCATGAGAGTATATATTTAAAGTAGATAATTAAATGAGCAAAATAAATAAATTTGGATATGCAGAAGATATTAAAATAAATAAATTTAAAGAACCACCGAAAGAGGGGGAAGGAAATCAAACTTTGAAATGTTAAATTGATTGTAAAACTAATGAAATGTATAAACCTGAAAAGTATAAATAAAAAGCTAAAGAAAGAAATTACACAAAACATACCTCTGCAATTATACCCAATGCTATGTTGTTGTGTTGTTTAGTCGTTTAGTCATGTCCGACTCTTTGTGACCCCATAGACCATAGCACGCCAGGCACTCCTGTCTTGCACTGCCTCCCGCAGTTTGGTCAAACTCATGTTGGTAGCTTTGAGAACACTGTCCAACCATCTTGTCCTCTGTCGTCCCCTTCTCCTAGTGCCCTCAATCTTTCCCAACATCAGGGTCTTTTCCAGGGAGTCTTCTCTTCTCATGAGGTGGCCAAAGTATTGGAGCCTCAGCTTCACGATCTGTCCTTCCAGTGAGCACTCAGGGATGATTTCCTTCAGAATGGATAGGTTTGATCTTCTTGCAGTCCAGTGCTATAGTCTTATCAAATCATTTGTTATTATGTTATGCATATATATATATATATATATATATATATATATATATATATATATAATCTCGATCGTAAACTGTCCTATGCTCTTCAGATGAAGGGAGGCATAGAAAATTACTAAATAATAATAATAATAATAATAGTAATAATAATAAATAACATATCAAGTAAGAACCTATGATCCTCTGGAATGTGTTGGGGAGGGAGGGTTATTGGGTTGTTTTTGTTTTTATCTTTATTATGTATTTTGTGATTTTATATTGTGCTTTTATGTTGTAACCACGCTTAGACTTGCAGGTATAGGGCAGTATTTAAAATTAATTAATAATAATGTGCTCTACTGTTCTGATAGGCAGTAAGCAATATCACCCCCCCCCCCAAAAAAAAAATCTGTTAGGTTTTCACCTTTCTTCTTTTGCTTTCATGCAGCCTCTAAATTTAATCATTACTGTGGAACGGGTTCAAATATAAAATGGTTTATTTTTTTAGTTGTGTTGTTGTGGGAGGGGGATACATTGTTTTTCCTTATTGCATTCCAGTTCCTAATGCTTATTCTCCAAGTGAACTTTACCTATCGATTCACTGCCAAAACTGGGAAGGGATAATCTCTAACTCAGGATTCGCCAGAGTACTGATTAGGATATAGGGATGAAGCCTCTGTGTGATGTTTCTTGAAATGGGGACAATGAAATCCTTGGATCTGAACGATCTGAACAATGTGAAGAATTATGAATCCAAGGAAGAGAAAGCATCCTTGCATCCTTTTAGCTATGCTTCAAGCCTCCAGATCCCACCCCCTTCTTTCGGTGAGATACAAACTGCCAAAGTTACAGTGGTACCTCGGTTTAAGTACACAAACTAAAGCATACTTAACCTGAAGCGAACTTTCCCATTGAAAGTAATGGAAAGTGGATTAATCCATTCCAGACGGGCCCGCGGAGTGCTCAACCTGAAGCGTACTTAACCCGAAGTATGAGTGTAATTGGTTCCGGAAGTCCATACTTAACCTGAAGCGTACTTAACCTGAATCGAACTTTCCCATTGAAAGTACAGTGGTCACTCGACTTACAAATTTAATCCGTCCCGAAGGCACATTCGTATGTTGAAACATTTGTAAGTAGAACTGATGTTTCCCATAGGAATGCATTGGAAACGGATTAATTCGTTCCAGGGCCTCAAAAAAGGCACTTTAAAGGCAGGCAGGAGGCCTGCGAGAGGCAGCGAGCGCGGGGCTGCAGAATTCCGGCCGAGTGGCGACAAAGGCCCGATCCGGCCAAAGGGCCGGATCAGCAGGTAGCATGGGCGGCGGCGAGGTAGTGCGGACGGCCAGCGGCGGAGGCTGCAGGAGACTGGCGGCGGAGCCGGTGAGGGCCCGATCCCGCATGAGGCTGGCAGAAGGCCGGACTTGCAGCGGTGGCAAGGGCCTGATCCCACGCGAGGCTGGCAGACGCAGCGGCTGGGGCAATGAGGCTGGCAGAAGGCCGGCAGAACAGCAGCAGCAGCGGTGAGGGCCCGATCGTAAGTCGAGGAAATTCGTAAGCGCGCCCCCATTTTTCCCCTTCGTAACTTGGAAAATTCACATGTTGAGTTGTTTGTTTGTTGAGGTGCCACTGTAATGGAAAGTGGATTAATCCATTCCAGACGGGCCCGCAGAGTACTCAACCTGAAGCGTACTTGACCTGAAGCGAGCTTTCCCATTGAAAGTAATGGAAAGTGGATTAATCCGTTCCAGACGGGTCCACAGAGTTCTTAAACTGAAAGTACTCAAACCGAGGCGTACTTAAACCGAGGTATGACTGTACACTCAGTCAAATATTGCTAAGACACTCACCTTTTTCAGTGTGCAGTGGTTCAAAGCAAGACACTTTCAAATAATGTGAACACAAACACTTGATCTCCCTGCTGCCATTCATCTAATCAGTTCAATCTCCTCTTCAATTTATTTCCACCACCCCTTAAGTACTCCTCAATACTGAAACTAGACTGAAGGTTAAAGCCGTTCAGAAATAATTCAGATGGGTCTGACTTCTGGAGAACCTCTTTCCTCTGCTTATGAGTTTGTTGCTTTTTTCCTCTAGAAAGGATGTCTCGCTTATGCCATCCTCTGTTTGTGAACTCTGAACAACAACAACAAGCAACACGATGGCTAATAATATACTGACAATATTTTTATAACACTATACAGTGAAACTTAAACAAAACAATTAAAATCTAATTCAGTATTTAGACCCCTGGGGTGCAGGGATTTAAATAGACAGATCAGTCTGGCTTCTTGACATAATCTCTCCTCATCCCAACTTTTTTTCTGATCCTCTGTTTGTGAGGAGACAGCCATAGGCTTGTTTAAGATTCTCTCTAGTCTCCCTTGGCAATTCCTAGTGCAGTTTACCAGTCGATCCCTTTCACAGAGAACTCTGGGAATTGCAGGTTCAAATCGCCGCGATGGGATGAGCTCCCGTTGTTCGGTCCCAGCTCCTGCCAACCTAGTAGTTCGAAAGCACACCAGTGTGAGTAGATAAATAGGTACCGCTGCAGCAGGAAGGTAAACGGCATTTCCATGCGCTGCTCCGGTGCGCCAGAAGCGGCTTAGTCATGCTGGCCACGTGAACTGGAAAAACTGTCTGTGGACAAACGTCGGCTCCCTCAGCCAGTTTCTCCGATGAAAATGGGGGTGTGCTATTCCATCACCATCGTATTTGTACCCTGCCCAACTGACTGGGATGCCCCAGCCACTCTGGGTGGCTTACAACATAACAAAACATTTCCATGAAGGCTGATACAGGAAGACTGCTTACCCGGAGGGACAATGTCCCTGTGACTCTGGACAAATAGAAACAACAGAGCATGTGCTTCTACAGTGTCTGTATTTACAGAGACATTTGTACTAGCCTCATCTTACCATTACTGCATAAGTACCCAGGGTGCACAGGACAATTCTGTACCTTCTTGCTGCTTTCAGATACCAACCCTGCTAAAACAGACAGTCCTGCCAGATTCTGCACAGCAGCACTCAAAATTCGTCAGACAATGAATGATCTGTGCCACAAACTAGATTTAGTGAGCACTCATATCAGAGTGCTCTGTAGATTGATAGCTATAGTCTTATCTATACTAACCTCTTGCGAACTGCCACTCCCATTTAATGTTCCTAGCCCTTCTTTTAGACTTTCCTAGCTTCCTTTAGATTTTTATAGACTTTTAATTCTTATAGTTTTTCAAATCATTTTTCAGATATTAAAAGACTGTACTCCCCTTATGCTGGTCTATGACCGTAATAAAGATTTGATTTAAGAAAACATTATTATTATTATTATTATTATTATTATTATTATTATTATTATTATTAACTTCCCTATACAGGGTTGCCTTCAGATGTCTTCTAAAGGTTTCATAATTACTTCTCTCCTTGGCTTGGGGGTTGCATATCTCCATACTCTCCACAGGGCCGGTGCTAGGGTTTTTTGCGCCCTGGGCAAGATAACCTTCTGACGGCTCCCCCCCCCCACATTCCCCAGAGTTGTTGACCTTTTTTAGAAAAAAATAAAAGTGGAATAAATAAAAAAAATAAAAACATAAAATAGAAAAATAAAAAATAAAATAAAAATAAAATAAAAAACAGCTGAGAGGCGCGGTGAGGTGGCCCCAGGCTCGCGCTCCCTGTGCGCCTTTGGAGCTTCGAACAGGGAGCGTGAGCCTGGAGCCACCTCCACTGCGCCTGCCAGCTGTTGAGCGGCTTCAGGCCGCTCTCCAGAGGCACACACGCCTCGGGATAGTGGCCTGAAGCCGCTCAACAGCTGACAGGCACAGTGGAGGCGCCCCCGGGGGTGGCGGGGGCGGCGGGGGGCGGGCAGGCGGGCCAGCGCCCCCTCCATTTTGGCGCCCTAGGCAGCTGCCTAGTTCCCCTTAATGGACGCGCCGGGCCTGGCTTTCCAACATTTCTCCGATGAAAATAGGGACATACTACCCAGTGGTGGAGCTTCATGCTCTAGCACTGGGGGCGGGGCGGAGAGCAGGCGGGGACAGGGCTGGTGCGCATCCCAGGGGCATGGCATGCCACGCGCATTCCTCTTCCTCCACCAGTGATCCTTCCATATCTTCCAACATTTCTCCAAAGAAAACAGGGAGGTTCTAAGGAAAAGAGGAACATTCCAGGATGAAATCAGAACCCGGGACGGCTTTTGTAATTCCGGGACTGTCCTTGGAAAATAGGGACACTTGGAGGGTCTGGTCTGGTGTGAATGTGGTCTTCGTTGAGTACAATTGTGGACCTATCAATGCTATCCATGGCAGTGTTTCCTAGGAGCATTGGGCACGGACAAATCTGGTGGTCTTTTAATTGCTATGTTTTGTCTTCTACACTGATGTACCATTTAGATCTAGTCTACAGCACATAAATAACATCCCTGAGATTTATAAAAGAGAAGTTTAGCTAGCGCATTCTTTCCTCATATGTAACAGAAAGGGATTCAGACACGCCACGCATGTGTTTCAGAGAACTAATTTATTGATGAGATGAGCTTTCAAATATGAAGCTTCCCCTTCTCATTAAATTGGAACCCCTGTACGCAAATCTAACTTCGGGAAATTAGAAAATTGGTTATCCTCATGAAATAAAATATGCATGATTGATGCATCTAATATCCTGCCTTTGTAATATCCCCTATTATAGTTATTTTTTTCATTCCCATCATTAATTAAAAATTAAGACAATAAAGCAGTCAGTGAAGCAGCAACAATCACAGCGGCATCTTGAATATCTAAGTACACTGACAGGGAAACGGAACGCCAAGAGCCCTGACAGATAAGAACTGAGTTCGAAACACCCTCCGTCACTCTTGCAGATGGGTTTAAAATTCGCTTTAGCAGAAAGGCAATTTGGAAGAAGGGAAACCAAATCTAGCCCCTCAATATTTTAATATCAAGTATTTCCACTTCTGTCTCTTCCCGCCCCGCACCAGGATTGTTTATCAGCTCTGACTAGAGGGTCATTATGAAGTCTGATTCTGCCTCCGTGTTGAGCACTATAATTCCTATGGTTCGTGATGACAGGCAGAGCAATATAAGAATTACTGTGCAGGATAAGGCTACGAATGAGCCTCTCCAATTCATTGGTTCCACTCTGGTGCCTTTTCCCATTCGGTAGTTATCAAAAACAGTTATTCACACTGAATGTGGCACTGCCATAGGTTTCCTGGCTGCAAGAGTAAATAGCAAATAGATTATTCAATTATTACAAGCAGAGCAAACAAATGATGGCAAATATTAAATAAGTTGATTGTAGGCGGGGCTTCTGTGTTAAGCTTTCCTATAGCATTCAGAAGCCATTAAGGCTTTCCTGCGGTGCCATCCTGCTGCCGAGTTTCTGATTCTGACAAATGTGTCCCAGACATGATAGATGAGCTGTTTTTATATATTTATTTATTTGCAGATGTTGATTATATGACCTGCTTAACTTGCTGTCCTCCAGGCCTGTCATGTTAATAGATGCCTAGTAACGCAAATAAAGACAAATCCCCCAGATGAATAGCAGATGCCATTAATAATATAGCTTATCACATAAGATGAACGCAAAATCCCCATGCATATTCAAGGCCAACTGAAAATCTTTCTGGTTTTTCTTCTTCTTCTTCTTTTCTCTTAATCACCCATCATATATTTAAAGGCTGTAAATGAACATTGGTTCCCTCTTTTGGCAGATTTCAGACTTCCTGAAACCAAATTAGACGTGTAGAAACATTTGCCTGCATTCTAATTGTAGTTGGATGGATTTTCCCCTGTTATGTTTTCTAAGACCTTTGCTGTGCCTGGTGTTTCTGCTTGACACATGCTCCAAATGTTTGCAGAAAAAATTCTGCAATTAATTTTGGAATTGGTACATGTTCTGTTTGCACTAGCTACATCTTTCTGTTCCTTGCATTTGAGCAACTGGATTTTTGCCCCTTCCTGTTAAGCACACGAATGATTTAAATCCTTAGGGCAGCAGTGGTGGGTGGAAGGTACCTGTATATTTTCCTGCGTGCATTTATTTGTTTGCATCAGTGCACCAAAAGCCCTATATTTTAACAGGATCCTCGATGTGCATTACTATGCAGATGGGAATTCACATTTACATTAGCCACAATCAGGGCCGGATTTAGGTTTGATGTGGCCCGAAGCTACTGAAGGTAATGGGGCCCTTTATATGTCCAGTTGTCCTTTGTCAACAACATGTTGTCGCTGTTTTTTGTGTTGAAGATATGCAATATGGTAATTTATGGACCTAATAGGTATCTAAAGTATGGTTAACAGGCGTCCCCGTTTCCTGGAGACAGTCCCCGGATTTTCAAATCTGCCCCCGCACAAAATCCGTCCCCGGAATGTCCCCAGATTTCATTTAATGTCCCCGGGAAATGTAGATTTATTAGTAAGGAATGAATCCTTCTCCTCTCCTCTTTTTTCCTGTGTCGGCTCCAGGGTTTTCCTGGCCCCGGAGCTCTGCTGGGCAGTCGGCCTGGTGGCCAGGCGCTCTCACTCCTGGCTTCTTGTGTCATGCACAAGACACATCATATGGGGACTTCCGGCGAGGCAAAATGGCAGGCGCCATGGCGGCGAGCAGCTCCTGAAGCCAGCCAGAGCCAACTGCACTACCCGGCTGGCTCCGGGCTGCTGAGACTCCTGCTGACACACACACACACACCCCGCAACCCAAATAGAGCTGGAAGCAAGAGCGCCCGGTCACCCAGCCTACTGCCCAGCGGTCCTCCGGGGCCAGGAAAACCCCAGAACCAATGCAGGGAGAAGGAGGAAAAGAGAAGGAGAAGGAAGAGAGAGAAAGAAGAGGGAAGCCCCAACCTTGCTGTGCCACTGCTGCCGCCGCTGCTACTAAGGACTAGAGGTAGGAGAGCACCGGGACGGCAAGGACACATGGCCGAGCCCAGGCCCGACCCGAGCCTACTCCACGGCAGCTAGCGTGACAGAGGAGACCACAGAAGAGAAGATAATACTTCTTGTTTTAAAATAACTTTTTTAAAAGTTTCTTTTTCCCTCTCTTTTTTTAAAAAAGTGTCCCTGGATTCTTTGAAAAAAATCTGGTAACCTTAATCTAAAGCCATCTACACATTCTATATAATAAAGTGCAAGTGTCTCTGCGTCCAGTATTCCCTGTGTCCCTGGGTTTGCGCTACTGCGCATGTGCCCCACGGACACAGGGATTGGAGGCAGAGACTTGGAACGCACACTCGCGCGCATGCTCTCCCCACCCCCCACCCCTCTGCCTACCGTTTCCCTCGCAGTCCTCAGAAGAATCGTGGCCTTCTCCTGGGCGCCCGCTGGCCAGCTGGGCTCAGTGGAGCGCCCCGATGAAGCGGCATGTTCTAGCGCCCGTTTATTAAATGGGCTGAATGACACTAGTAACAAAATATTTATTTTATCAAAGTAATTGTTGAACTGAAATACAACATACAAGAAGTATGTTAATAGTGAGTTTTTTGGGGGGAGGGAGGGCAAGAGAGTGGGGCCCTAAGCTATAGCTTGTTTAGCTTATATGTAAATTGGGCACTGGCCACAATCCAGAAAGGTGATAGGTGGAATAAATGCCTAGTTATCCCCACTTATTCCCACTGCAGCACCATAATGCTTATTTGTGTGGCAATGGTAAGGATAGTAGGGAATGATATATTGTATAAGTATTATCCTTACTTAACTCATGCTACATAGCTGGCAAGTTCTCCCTTTTTTAAGGGAAATTCCCTTATGCTGAATAGGCTTCCTCGTGAGAAAAAGGAAAACTTGACAGCTATGATGCTAGTAAGTGATGTAGCAGAGCAGATTCCCCTCAATATAGCTGGAAGCTAGTTAGCAGATTCATTTGAATCTCTTAGTTAAGATTATTCCCTTGTACTCCCTTTTATCCCTCATAAAAGAATAAAGACACAAGAGTCTTTCTGAGTAAAGTAACAAAATGTTTACTCACGTTTCAGTTCACGATTTGATCCCTGAAAGGCTGGCTTTACTTCACAGCTGCCAAGCACCCTGTTTTCCCCGGGAAACCCCTGTATTTTCTTACCATTTCCAGCAAGTGTCCCGAATGGCAAAATACCCTGGATTCCCCCGGATTATGGAGCTCCTGCCGGCGGCCATGTTCTTCTGGTGCCACGCCGATACCGGAAGTCACTTCTACGCACTTCCGGACATGCGTAGAAGCTACTTTCAATGCTGCTGTGCCCATTTCCAAAATGTCCGCAGTGCCAGAAGTCGCTTCTATGCACTTCCGGACATGCGTAGAAGCGACTTCCGGTGCCGCGGTGCTGCTGATCCCAGATTCTTCAATCCGGAACTTGGCACCTATGCTTTACTTGGCAGTTACACAGAGAAAGTGTGAGCTAATCTCATATGGAGATTGAACTCATGTGCTGCTGGCTGAGAGCCAGCAAACAGCAAAATTACATTAATACAAAATGGCTGCAAGAGAGCAGCATGACAGCAAAAGATCATAGAATCATAGAGTTGGAAGAGACCACAAGGGTCATCCAGTCCAACCCCCTGCCAAGCAGGAAACACCATCAAAGCATTCCTGACAGATGGCTGTCAAGACAGAACAAGACAAGAACAAGTGAAGCAAAGTAGACAAAAACAGGACTGAGAAAATGGCTGCAGGAGTCAGCTAGAGCCACGCCCAGCTTCCAGGTCGCACACAGGGGGAGGAAGCTCCAGTCAGTGGAACAGGAAGTTGCCCTGACTGGATGTCCCCCTGCATCTGGCCACTCTAGGGGAATAAGGAATGTTGCATTTGACTGCACCAATGGATTACATCGCACGACTTGAGCCCCATAGATAAAGATATATATTATTTATTTCAGCTGTGCATGAGAGAGAACACAGAAAACATTTTTAAACCTCTAAGCCTATAACAGTTGATGGAAGTCAGTATTCAGAGATGCTACCCATCCATCATTGGAGAAAGGAAAGGCTGGTTAATGGCTATAAGATCTTTCTATGCTTAATCAGTGGTAAGTTCTAGGTATCAAACGAAAATTGTTTATCTTCAGGACACTGTCTCTTCTATTAGGTTCCCCATTTAAGGTTTCTGTTCTAAGAGCAAGATTTCTGGGTAATATCTCACCCAGCCTTGTTAGCTACCACTGGATGATAAAGCAAAAGTATTAACTATTCTCAAATTAGGTAAAAACCTGAATCCAAAAGAATTCTCACATAAGAAGAAACCGAAGTTGCTCAATCAAAGGAACAGCAAAGCACATGTCTAGAGACTCCACCTGGTTGCCGCATGGCCAAAAAAAAAAAAACTTGTAGAAAATGTTCGGGAAAAGACAACCAAAATTATCTAGTGGCTGTAGAATTTGAAAGGACACACTATTGGAGGTTTCTAGGTTAGAAGGAAAGTGAGTAACAGGAGGCAGGATAGAGGTAAATACTATTATGCATGGTGTGCTTAGGGATTTTATAGCACATCTTCATAATGACTAGGGATTTCATAATACAAAAAACTCCCACCATCCAATGAAATTCAACGTGGAAAATTCAGTACAGACAATAGAAAGTTTTCCTTTACACAGTGCATAGTTGAGCGGCAGAATTCATTCCCACAAGAGGTAGTGATGGACCCCAGCTTGGGTGACTTCAAAGGAGGATTGGAGAAATTAATGAAGGGTAGGGCTATCAATTGTATCAATCCATTTTCTTCAACAGTTCTTATTGTTCCATTAGCCTTTAAATTAGAAAAAGAATGTAATAGACTCTGTTGTGCAAGCACTGTGTGTCCCTTGGGATACATGAGGTAAGCTTAGATGTTCCAAGGGTTGCCTCTGGTCGCAGACATGTGGTGCAATTTATGTTTTTACTTCCTCCAAAGTATTCGATCATTGTAGCATATACAGGTTTCTGACAAATAGGCCTAATCTAGTGAAGGTCAGGTTCACCTGAGTCCCATTGGAAGCAACAGGACTTCACCACATAGTTAAATTATGTAGTCCCTGTTGATTTCAAGCAGCCTCATACTTCATTCACCTAACACTTTCTTCAGGCCAGACTTTTGCTTTAGGTATTCTAGTTCAAATAGCATCCCCAGCCCCCTTTTGTAATGTTCCTTCTTACCTTGTTTCTCTCTACTGTTTTTCCCCCTTTACTTTTTACCGCACAGTCTTGTTAATTTACTTTCTTCGGATGTTCTGCTCTCGTCTTTGTGATGTTATTCCAGGAGCAATCAGCCCAGGCTTTCTTGAGCTTTAGTTTCTTCTAGGTTGAGTTTAACTCTTGACTTGGGCCAAAGTTTATTTGCTGCAAGCAACCTCCCATTTATTTCCCCCTTCTCTTTTCTTTATGACACGGGCACCTTTTGCACTGTGAAATACATTGAGCCATCAACACGTTGTCGCATAGGATATACCACCGAACAGACTGTCACACAATGACAGTTTGGCTGGTTCTTAAATTTGATAGGTCATTTACTACCTTTTTTAACCTTTTTTTTTCCTGGTCCGATTTCAATTTCACTTTTGACTCCCAGTAGAAATTTCTCACTTTCCCACCAGAATCTGCTCTCGCTATCTTTGAGATTTAGAAACTCTGTTTCTGGAAGACATATTTGAAACATCAACACATCCCATTTACGAAAGAAGCTGTCTGGTGCCGTTTGATTACTAGCTAGATTTGAACCAGTGATCTCTAGAGGTCAGAAGTGTGGTGGCTTTCATCTTCCTTTCAGTACGTAGATAAATTGTTCTTTCGCTCACAGTGTTGGGTAAAACTTCATTCTACTTCATTCAATTTCTTGCAGGTAAACTCAAACAATTCTTTTCCAATATGTACCATATATTGTCGAGGGGGGGGGGAGTTGCTTTAATGCTTATTTCCTTTTCCTCGGAACTAATTATTAGGAGTAAACTCAGAATTCTTTTTCAGCTATTTTTGACATTTGGGGAAGGGAATAGCATTATTATTTTGCTGGAGAATCTCAGTCTTCCCCTTGAGAGCATTCTGTGTTATAGCCTCCCCAGTTTGACTATCCTTGATAATGCAGAGGGTTTTTACTCACATTCAGGTGAAGATAAATGCAAACTCCATGCAGGGTGGCACACACAAGGATGGGGGGTGGGTGGGCAGCAGGGCCTAAATGTAGATTCCTGCCCCCAATCCACAAATTTTCCTTTGCATTTTTAATGTCTGAATGCACATGCAGGGCCGGTGCTAGGGTTTTTTGCGCCCTGGGCGAGATCACCTTCTGGCGCCCGCCCCCCGCCCCCATTTCCCAGAGTTGTTGACCTTTCTTAGAAAAAAATAAGAGTGGAACAAATAAAAAGTAGAAAAAATAAAAATAAAAAGTAGGAAAAATAAAAATAAAAAGTAGAAAAATAAAAATAAAAAATAGGAAAAATAAAAAGTAGAAAAAAATAAAAAGTAGAAAAAAATAAAAGTAAAATAAAAAACAGCTGAGAGGCGCGGCGAGGTGGCCCTAGGCTCGTGCTCACCGCGCGCCTTTGGAGCTTCGCACAGGGAGCGTGAGCCTGGAACCACCTTCACTGCGCCTGTCAGCTGTTGAGCAGCTTCAGGTTGCTCACCGGAGGCATGTTCACCTTGGGGTAGTGGCCTGAAGCCACTCAACAGCTGACAGGCACAGTGGAGGCGGCCCCAGGCAGCACCGGGGGCCGTGGGGGGGCGGGCAGGCTGGCCAGCACCCCCTCCATTTTGGCGCCCTAGGCAGCTGCCTAGTTCGCCTTAATGGATGTGCCGGCCCTGCTCACATGCATGCATCTGTTTCACATACACTTAGCATCTATTTCTTTCCTTCCCACTTTGAGGAATACCATGCTAACAACAAACTGTTGAAGAACAAAAAAACTTTTTGTGAACCCTCTGAGGTCCCCAACACATTTAGGACTGCTAATGCAGATGTTATCAGCCTAGGGCACCATTGTTCTTGCGCCAATGCATTTCAAAGACTTGAGTGACCTTCGAAATCCATGATTTTGGATTCCATAGTCCATTTCAGAATTTTTTTGGGGGGGAGGGAGGGGTGGAAACTCATTCGTTCTGTGTTTCTATCTCTCAGCTGTGAGTTTCAACTTGCAAATCATCTCTGATGGCATCCTGCTTGATTCGAGAGCAATGTGTCTTTCCTTGATCCTACAATTCCTGCTGTCAGCTCTGTAGCATGGGACATTGTCCTATTGGACTGCATAAATTTGGACTCAGCAAAAGACAAAAGGCAAACTTGTGGGTAGGGACGTGAACTTGCATAAACCTCTCCAGAGGTGACAGTGGAGCTGCATGAGAAGCTCTGCCCTGACAGCTAAGATGCAATCTGAAGTAATTGTAGGGATCTTAATGTCTCCCCCCTCCATGCCAAGCCATAATTGGATGGAAGGTTATATTCCTGTCACAGTGTCTGCTGTTGCAGAGTCTCTTTCTCCACTACTTTGGATATAACTGACAGTGTCTGATACTGAATTTTAATTACTTTCCCAGTGCCTGGTCTGGAACGGGGGGGGGGGGGGGAAGGAATCACAATAATACATTAAAAGTACATAAGCCATCTTTGCAATTTTTGACACTCTTATGGAGGCTTTTTATACATGCTATATTGTTTCTGCCAAAATGGCAATTATTTTAAAAAGCTAATTTCAAGTTTCCTCTGAGAGAGAAAAATGTTTCTAGTTTACTGCCTGCATTTACAAGAAGAATATCTAAATGCTACAGTCTGGATTCATAATGCACTTACTCTTCTCTCTAAAATAATTCTAATAATTCTTAGCTCCAAACTTGTTTTATACCTTTCCGGACCAAAAGCCAAACTTACATCATAGAATCTTGGAACCGGAAGGGACTCAAAGGTCATCTAGTCCAACCCCCTGCAACACAGGACTCTCAAATAAACACCCATTACAGATGGCCTTCCAACCTCTGCTTAAAAACCTCCAAGGAAGGAGAGTCTACCACGTATTGTGGGAGTCCACTGCCAAACAGCTCTTTCTGTCAGAGAGACATAGGTGGTGCTGGGGTCTAAACCACTGAGCATCTCGGCTTGCCGGCTGGAAGGTCGGGGGTTCGAATCCCTGTGACGGGGCGAACTCCCATTGCTCTGTCCCACCTCCTGCCAACCTAGCAGTTTGAAAGCACTCCAGTGCAGGTAGATCAATAGGTACCACTGCGGCAGGAAGGTAAATTGTGCTTCTGTGCCCTCACAGTGTTTCCATCACAGTGTTCCCTTGCACCAGAAGTGGTTTAGTCACACTGGCCACATGACCAGGAAAGCTGTCTGTGGACAAATGCCAGCTCCCTCGACTTGAAAGTGAAATGAGCGCCACAAGCCCATAGTCACCTTTGACTGGGCGTAACTGCCCAGGGGTCCTTTACCTTTTACTCTCAGAAAAATATTGTGTGGATATTTTTGTTGTTGTACATTTAATGCTTTAATACTGTTTTGAAGAGTTCTGCAAGTAAAACTTTGAATAATATTTTTATGGGTCTAGACCAGGCATCCCCAACCTGCGGCCCTCCAGATGTTTTGGCCTACAACTCCCATGATTCCTAGCTAACAGGACCAGTGGTCAGGGAAGATGGGAATTGTAGTCCAAAACATCTGGAGGGCTGAAGTTTGGGGGTGCCTGGTCTAGACAATGTTGCCCCCCAAAAAAGTATCCAGTTCTTAGGCTTCCAATCACTTCAAATTGCACAATATTAATATCTGGAATATACCTTATGCTGGTATATCCACAGAGTCTCCCTGCCTCCCCACAAAAAATCTTAAGAGAGGGTTGCATAACTTGCAGGGGAAGGTCTTGGTGGACCTTGGGGTCTCAAATTGCTCAGTGTGATCAATTTCACTTAAATCCAGTGCTTTTTCTTTTTCTTAAAAAAGGTCTCATTTTGACTCAAGAAAACCACCATTTTATAGTTGAAATCGGGAAAAATAAATACAGTAAATGGAAATAGTACAAAGAACATGCATTACCTCATATTACACAGCTGACAGCTCCCAGTAACTTCCACATTGGCATGAGGTTGTGTTCACCTACTTCCAACTCTTACTCCACACATTAAACGCTCGCGTCCGCCTGAGACTCAGGAAACACTGTGAGAGGAAATGAGTCTGGCATCGAGGGTAGCAATGGAACTGATGATTCACTGTGCTAGAGAAGAAACTAAAATGTTTAATATTTTAAGTTTCTTCTCCCATTAGATTCACAAAATGTTTAGGGTATGCTAAACCCCTGTGTCCCGTCCCCCGTCCCCCCAAAAAGCACTGGTTAAATCCACTTCTGATGGAGAGAGAGAGAGAGAGGGGGGGGGACATTTAAAACTACCATACCTGCCAAGTTGCTGTCAGAGAAATAAGGGACCGGGCCGGAAATAGCAGACCGGAAGTAGTGCTGCAGCCATTTTGGAACTGGGCGGAGCATGCTCAGAAGTGACTTTTGATGCTGTTTTGCCCAGTTCCAAAATGGCCACCGCGCCAGAAGTCGCACTGCAGCCATTTTGGAACTGGGCAGAGCAGCATCAAAAGTCGCTTCTGAGCATGCTCCGTCCAGTTCCAAAATGGCCACCGCGCCAGAATAAACCGGGGAAAAACAAAAAAAAAAACGTGTTTTTTTTCCAGCTAGGAAGAGCTGGAAAAATGGGGATTTCCCGGGGAAAACGGAAGACTTGGCAGCTATGAAAACTACAAGTTGTACTTTGAAGTCAGAAGAAAATAATCTGCTACATTGGAAACAATTTGAACAAATCCTTAGCCTTGTTGCGCTCCTTACAATAACATGCCAGATAAATTTACTGGCATTTGTTCTGTAATTAAAAGAAAAGACATCCCAAGATAGCATGTAGGTTTGAACAGTGGCCTTCCAACAGAAGCATCGGAGTGAGTCACTGTATCATTTGTAAATGTTACCTCGCTATTTTGTGTCTATATATAAAATCAATATTTCCTTCCCCACAATCTTGACAAGTTAAATCTGTCATTTTGGTGGATGTCCCTGTGTAAGGAGATATTGCAAACAAACAATTCATTCTTTGGAAAGTGTTTGTTTCTCCGAAAAGTGTTGGCACACAACCTGGGCAATTGAGGACGTAGGGAGTAAACTCTTCTGTTTCCATTTTGTTCGCATTTGGTGGATTCGTTGCAACGATCTTCATAAATTATGACATTCCTGCTGATTTTCTATTCTGACTGCAGTTTCTTGTGCAGATATGGAGAATATATGAATCTGCTTTATATTGAATCAGGCCTTGGTCTATCAAGCCCAGCAGTGTTGCATGGCTCTTAAATGTCTGCAGCATTTGGTCTTTCCGGGTTTTGCTACCTGAAATCCCTTTAAGGTGTGAGAGAGTGGATCTGCCAGACTTGTGGTTTACCGCTGACCTATGACTCCTACTGTAATGCTCTTCCACAGCATTTCCTAACATTCAGATGAGAATGAGGGCAGGTAAGGAGCCGCAGTTACAGGCTTTCAGATCTGTGGAACTGAGTTGTTAAAAACAAGGATAGCACCTTTCTCTGTAAGGCTGGGAAGGCAGGCATATTTTATTGCAGATGCAGAGGCTTCCATGGTAAAGATAAAGGACCCCTGGGGGGTGGCTGTTGTTGTTGTTTAGTCGTTTAGTTGTGTCCGACTCTTCGTGACCCCATGGACCAGAGCACGCCAGGTACTCCTGTCTTCCACTGCCTCCCGCAGTTTGGTCAAAATCATGTTCGTAGCTTCAAGAACACTGTCCAACCATCTCATCCTCTGTCGTTCCCTTCTCCTCGTGCCCTCAATCTTTCCCAACATCAGGGTCTTTTCCAGGGAGTCTTCTCTTCTCATGAGGTGGCCAAAGTATTGGAGCCTCAACTTCACGATCTGTCCTTCCAGTGAGCGCTCAGGGATGATTTCCTTCAGAATGGATACGTTTGATCTTCTTGCAGTCCATGGGACTCTCAAGAGTCTCCTCCAGCACCATAATTCAAAAGCATCCATTCTTCGGGGACCAGCCTTCTTTATGGTCCAGCTCTCACTTCCATGCATCACTACTGGGAAAGCCATAGCTTTAACTATACGGACCTTTGTCGGCAAGGTAATGTCTCTGCTTTTTAAGATGCTGTCTAGGTTTGTCATTGCTTTTCTCCCAAGAAGCAGGCGTCTTTTAATTTCGTGACTGATGTCACCATCTGCAGTGATCAAAGGGCCCAAAAAAGTAAAATCTCTCACTGCCTCCATTTCTTCCCCTTCTATTTGCCAGGAGGTGATGGGACCAGTGGCCATGATCTTGGTTTTTTTGATGTTGAGCTTCAGACCATATTTTGCGCTCTCCTCTTTCACCCTCATTAAAAGGTTCTTTAATTCCTGGGTTGTTAAGTCCAGTCAAAGGCAACTATGGGGTGCTTCAGGCTGAGGGAGCCGGCGTTTGTCCACAGACAGCTTTCCATGTCATGTGGCCAGCATCACTAAACCGCTTCTGGTGTAACGGAAAACTGTGATGAGTGCCAGAGCACACAGAAACACCATTTACCTTCCTGCCGTAGTGGTACCTATTTATCTACTCCCACTGGCGTGCTTTTGAACTGCTAGGTTGGCAGATGCTGGGCAGAGTAACGGGAGCTCACCCCATTGCGCGAATGAAACACCCCTTCCTCACACAGAACATGGCATACCCCTCAACTGCCCTGGTATTGCTAGGACAGTCCTGGTAATGACATTATGGTTTCCGAATTGAAGTTGGGGTACCCAATTTCAAGGCTTTGTCCCTCTCTCACAGAGCTACTCTGGCAATGGATCCTGCCTGTCTGCCCCTCCCAGAGGTGCCAGGTTGCTCTGAAGATTAGGGAGATGTTATGTACTGAGCTGGGACACAGGTGGCACTGTGGGTTAAACCACAGAGCCTAGGGCTTGCTGATCAGAATGTCGGCGGTTCGAATCCCCATGACGGGGTGAGCTCCCATTGCTCGGTCCCAGCTCCTGCCCACCTAGCAGTTCAAAAGCACGTCAAAATGCAAGTAGATAAATAGGGAAGGTAAACGGCATTTCCGTTTGCTGCTCTGGTTCACCAGAAGCGGCTTTGTCATGCTGGCCACATGACCTGGAAGCTGTACGCCGGCTCCCTCGGCCAGTAATGCGAGATGAGCGTGCAACCCCAGAGTCGGTCATGACTGGACCTAATGGTCAGGGGTCCCTTTACCTTTTACCTTATGTACTGAGCTGAATCCTAGAAGAATAGGATTCAGAATGCAGCAGTCTGATTGGTCTGCAGGAGCCACCCTATCCAGCTCCAGGAATAAATATCTCCCAGGGTTTTTTTGTAAACAAATGCTCTGGACATTGGCAAATTGAAGACAAATATGTCCAGAGCTTTCACGCTGGGTAACTTTAAAGTTCATTGTTGTGTAGGAAGAATTAAAAGGAATTAATTTTCCTGGATAAAATCATTCCCTTTGGTTACAAACTAGACCTTTCAGTTGTAAAGGAGGTCTCCTCCCTCTAATGGCATTTTCCAGGAAGTGAGACAAAAAGGGACAAGCGGACAGAGGCATGGCTATTTTGTCTCAGGAGTTAAATGATCTGTCTCCAGTGTTCAAATAATAAGATGACCATTCCAGTTTTGATGCCACTGCAATGCATTTGTAAGATGTATTCATAAAATGGGCTCTACGCCTCATTTAAATTGGACCTGCGAGGGTGGTGAATGTCCTGTGCGAGTGTCTGGAGATGGTTGGAGGATGGATGACAGGTGATGGATTGCGGTTGAATCACAACAAGACAGGGGGATACAGGTGTGGGGTCCTGAATGAGGTAACTGTGCCCCTAAAAGGCCAGGTGTGCAGCCTGGAGTTCATTCTGGACTCAGAGCTGTCCATGGAGGCACAGGTTAATTCTGTGTCCAGGGCGGCTGTCTACCAGCTTCATCTGGTATGCAGGCTGAGACCCTACCAGCCCGCTCACTGTCTCACCAGAGTGGTACATGCTCTAAATATCATCTGCTTGGACTACTGCAATGCACTCTATGTGGGGCTACCTTTGAAGGTGACCCGGAAACTACAACTGATCCAGAATGCGGCAGCTAGACTGGTGACTGGAAGTGGCCGCTGAGACCATATAACACTGGTCCTGAAAGACCTACATTGGCTCCCAGTACGTTTCCAAGCACAATTCAAAGTGTTGACCCTTAAAGTCCTAAACGGCCTTGGCCCAGTATACCTGAAGGAGCGTTTCCACCTCCACCATCCAACCTGGACACTGAGGTCCACCTGTGTGAGGTTCCCTCACTGTGAAACATGAAGCTACAGGGATCCAGACAGAGGGCCTTCTTAGTAGCGGTGCCCTCCCTGTGGAATGCCCTCCCATCAGATGTCAAACAGATAAACAAGGATTTGATTTTGAGAAGACATCTCATCAGGGAAGTTTTTAATGGTTGATGTTTTATTGTGTTTTTAATTATTTGTTGGGAGAACGCCAGAGTGGCTGGGGCAACCAAGTCAGGTCCACGGCATAAAATTATAAAATTATGATGATGATGACTGATGTAGCTAGGTACCCTAGATTTAATGGTCTTATTGAGGGTTGGGGACTTTAGATAGCCATATGTATTATTTCAGTTGTAAAGCACACAATTTATCTTTGCTTTCCACCCCCTGCTCCCGAATACAGGTGTTCAGCACCTTTAACAAAAAACAGCTTCCAGGATTTTTGACTGCTTAAAGTGGCATGATACTGTCTTAGTGCAAATGGGATATTCAATGGAAGGATAAGTTTGCTTCCTGGTTTCTACAACAACTGAGGTGGCAGTTGCCAGCTCCTGGATGACAACGATGACGATGATTTTCAAGCCTGGAATATGATATAAACCCTTGTCCAGAAAACTTTTTTTTGGGGGGGGGGGTTGAATAAACTCCAACAATTGCAACAGGAAGTTACACCCAGTAAAGAGTAAAGTTAAAATGTTTTATGTCAGGGGAAAATGGAATTTAAACACTCGATTAAAATTTATGTTAGCGAACTGGGGGGGGGATACAAAATTGTCTGCTGTGATGAGTTGACAACCTTCATTAGCTTGCGTCCCAGGCATATAATAAGGTACGCTATGCAATACTTTTTTTCATATTGAGCAGATGAATTTTCAGTATTGATTTAATGAAGCAACTGCACATAAATCACAGCAAGGAGTGCTGGGAAGGGCTGTTGGCCATTTAATTAATTTCAGTTCAATAGGTGTTGACCTTCTCCTATCACCTCATTCCTTACCGACTTCCTTGGAGACTTCAGTGAAATACCTGAGGCCAAGTTTATCAAGTAGGGCTAAGTCTCTCTGAAAGAACAACATGCCATTAGCAGACTCAAAAGGGGTGACAGAAAGATCAATTTTTGCTGAGGTTGTCCTATCAGTCGCCTACGACTGCATTAGCATTGCTTCATTGTGATCTTGTCATTAGAGTCAGTCTGGTCACAAACACGCGCAACGATGCAGTGATTATAAATGTAGGGAAGGACTTGGCCCAGATGCAAAAGGCGATCAGGAATAAGCAGGGCTAGTTCATCTGGAAAGAAGAGAGGCGGCGGCAGATGTTTGTTCTGATGTGCAGACATGGAGTTCATATCGATTAAGCTCGGCAAGCAAAGACAAGGATATGTGACCTTCTAAAGCTAAGCAGCAAACATCTTACTTCAGTGCAAATAGCAGTAGGTATCTAGCAAATGCATGCTTGGGATTTTTAATTTCAGGACTGGAATACCTTAACTTTCAGTACCTAGTAGAGCTGCAGGACTTCAAACTCAACTACTGGTAAATCACTGAGAAACTGCTCAGTCCACAAACCAGTTCCGTTTAATCTTTGCACACCTTATTTAAGAGCATAAGAAGAACCCTTTTAGACTGGGTGTGGCTGCCTGGACCATATAACACCGGTCCTGAAATGCCTACATTGCCTCCCAATACGTTTCTGAGCACAAATTCAAAGTATTGGTGCTGACCTTTAAAGCCCTAAATGGACTGAGCTGAAGGAGCGCCTCCACCCCCATCGTTCAGCCCTGACACTGAGATCCAGCTTCGATGGCCTTCTGGCAGTTCCCTCACTGCAAGAAGAGAAACTACAGTGGTACCTCGGGTTACGAACGCGATCTGTTCCGGGTCGCAGTTCGTAACCTGAAAAGTTCGTAACCCGAAAACGCCATTTTGCACATGCACAAAGCGCTATTTTCACTATTTTTGCGCTTTGCGCATGCGCAAATGTGTGCAGCGCTTCTGCGCATGCGCGTGCAGCGAAAATACTTCCGGGTTTGCACAGTTCGTAACCCGAGGTGTTCGCAACCCGAGGTGTTCGCAACCCGAGGTACAACTTGTACAGGGAATCAGGCAGAAGGCTTTCTCGGTAGTGGCACCCACCCTGTGGGACGCTCTTCCATCAGATATCAAGGAAGACATCTAAAGGCAGCCCTGTATAGGGAAGTTTTTTTATAATGTTTAATGTTTTATTATGTTTTTATATATGTTGGAAGCCACCCAGGGTAGCTTGGGCAACCCAGTCAGATGGGTGGGGTAAAATAATAATAATAATTATTATTACTATTATTATTATTATTATACCAAAGATCAATCCAATTCAGCCTCTTGTTTTCAGAATGGCAAACCAGCTGTCTATGGGAAACTCATAAGCACAATATCTCTTGCCCCATCTGTGTTCCTCAGCAATATATAAAAAATGTTACACATTTATTTGATTTGTTATTTATTTGGAATATTTGTATACGGCTTAATGTTTTAGGCAAAAAACCCTAAGCGGTTTACAGAAATTATGAAAGCAATAAAATAGAAATAAAGAGCAGAATGTAATAAATACATTTGATAGACATCATTTTTTATTTTTTTAATATACATTTTTATTAGTTTTTACATATATTTTCCAAATAGAGCATCCCATCTCATCTTATACAGTGGTACCTTGGGTTACAGACGCTTCAGGTTACAGACGCTTCAGGTTACAAACTCCGCTTAACCAGGAAGTGGTTGCTCCAGGTTAAGAACTTTGCCCCAGGATAAGAACGGAAATTGTGTGCCCGCAGTGCAGCAGTAGCAAGAGGCCCCATTAGCAAAAGCATGCCTCAGGTTAAGAACTGTTTCAGGTTAAGAACGGACCTTTGGAACAAATTAAGTTCTTAACCCAAGGTACCATTGTACAACATTTTGGCTATTTTAGCCTAAGACTTCCATCAACTGCGTCAAACTTCATCTCTTAATCTTACATTTGCTATCCTGTTACTTTTAATAATCCATAATTTATAAATCTTTTCTGCAATATTTCATATAGTTCTCCTTACAAAACTTCATGTAGTCCTACAAGCGTAGTCAGTTGGTTACAATTGTCTTTCAAATTACTCTTATATACTCCAATCTTTCAAGAATTTCTGGTCCTGCTGGTTTCGAATTCTCCCTGTCATATTATCCAATTCTACATAGTCCATCAATTTCATCTGCCATTCCTCTTTCGTTGGTAGTTCTTCCTGCTTCCATTTCTCTGCCAATAATACTCTTGCTGCAGTTGTCACATATAAAAACAGTTTTTCATCTAACCACTGAGCCTAGGGCTTGCTGATCAGATGGTCAGCGATTCGAATCCCTGTGATGGGGTGAGCTCCCGTTGCTTGGTCCCAGCTCCTGCCAACCTAGCAGTTCGAAAGCACGTCAAAGTGCAAGTAGATAAATAGGAACGGCTACAGCGGGAAGGTAAACGGCGTTTCCGTGTGCTGCTCTGGTTTGCCAGAAGCGGCTTTGTCATGCTGGCCACATGACCTGGAAGCTGTACGCTGGCTCCCTCGGCCAATAATGCGAGATGAGCGCGCAACCCCAGAGTCGGACACGACTGGACCTAATGGTCAGGGGTCCCTTTACCTTTACCTTTATTTTAATGTCAGTGCCTACAATACCAAGTAAAAATGCTTCTGGTTATATATATCAACATCTTTTTCAACTCATTATAAATCATTTCCCATAAGCCTTTCACTTTCTTACATTCCCACCACAGATGATAAAAAGTGCCTTCCTTTTCTTTACATTTCTTGATATCATTTAAAACAGTGGGTCAAGAACAGAACAGGATAACACTCTCAAATATCCAAATAGGCCTGAGTAAACAATTTAGTTTTTAGGAGACGTTTGAAGCATCTAACATATGGCAGGTACCAAATCTCTTTTTGTGAGAGTATTCTAGAGGGTTGGAGCTAGAACTCAGAATGACCATCTATGTATCCTAGTCCCAAAGGTATCCTGGTCCAAAATCACTTTATATATTTATTGGGAAAAGCTCTTGAACTCGCCTTGGTAGCAAATAGGCTGCCAGTGCATTGATGCAATATGTGCATGGCTAGAAGTACCACTCTGTACTTTAGCTGTAGCACTCTGAACCAAGCATGAGGGCAGCACCTCCTAAAGCAGTGTTGGCCAAACTTGGGTTTCCAGCTGTTTTTGGACTATGACTCCCATCATCCCTAGCTAACAGGACCAGTGGTTAGGGATAATGGGAATTGTAGTCCCCAAACAGCTGGAGACCCAAGTTTGGCCAACACTGTCATAGAGCATGTCACAGCCATCGAAAGATGCTGCAAGGACCACCAGATAGGAGGATACTTAGGCCTTGCTCTTGAAAATTAGCAAGGGTCCTCCTCAAAAGACATTCCCACCAGGGACGGCTGTGAATCTGACCATGTCACATTTAAACAGAGAATGTCTTTTCTCATATCCATGAACTGAAGTCAAGCTGGGTTTTGTTTGTTTGTTTTACTACCTACATAAAGTTATAGAATTTGCCCAGGATCCAGAGGGACATGCACAGAATTATACAGTATGTGCACAACAATTCCTTTCCCACTGTTTCATAAAATGCAGAGGGTTGGGGACCATCTGGATAGAATTTGATGTGATTCAAAGAGTTGGAGTTCTTTTTTCATCTGTCAAAGTGTTTATATATATATATATATATATATATATATAGAGAGAGAGAGAGAGAGAGAGAGAGAGAGAGAGAGAGAGAGAGAGAGTCATACCTCGGTTTAAGTACACTTCAGTTTGAGTACTTTCAGTTTAAGTACTCTGCGGACCCGTCTGGAATGGATTAATCAACTTTCCATTACTTTCAATGGGAAAATTCGCTTCAGGTTAAGTATGCTTCAGGTTAAGTACGGACTTCCAGAACCAATTACACTCATACTTTGGGTTAAGTATGATTCAGGTTGAGTACTCCGCGGACCCGTCTGGAATAGATTAATCCACTTTCCATTACTTTCAATGGGAAAGTTCGCTTCAGGTTAAGTACGCTTCAGGTTAAGTACAGACTTCCGGAACCAATTGTGTACTTAAACCGAGGTACCACTGTACACACACACACACACACACACACACACACACACACACACACCTACAGGGTTGCTTGGATTCTAGCCCTCTAGAAATATGGTTGTGCTAGCTGTTTTTAATATCCTGAATGCATCTCATGGTGTAGATTGCAAGTTATTGAGGGGTTTTGTTTTTGTTTGTTTGTTTTTTTAAAAAAACCCAACAACTAACTTCTCGATATGAGACACTACCTATGACCTGCGGCAGATTTTAAGCCAAGAACAAAATTTTGCCTTATCTGTTTGTAGGCCAAATTCATGTGAAGATCACTTATAGAAGTCCTCTGCTAGTTATCCCTCTTTGTGCATTTTCCTTCCCATAAAATTTTACCAAAAATTAAACCCAGGTATGTCTTCAATAACATTGTACAATATTTTCCTTGGATATGGTTTTTCGTAGACAGCGATGCATTGGTACAGTGTTCCTTTAGCGTACAACGTTTTATATTTTCATTAGACAGAATTATTTGTTGCATTTAATGGATTTCATGCTAAATATTGCTACTTAACCTGAATTTCCAGGTTGGGCTGGAAAAATGAAACCTGTGAAAAATATGCACACCTTCTTAAGTTTATATCCATAGCAACTATATTGTTGCAGTTTTAAGAAGCGGAACATGAATCCACAAATATTCAACACTGCAGCTGTTAATCCAAATTTAGTCTACTCACCTGTTACAACTATCTGCCTCTGAAGTTACTAGAACTGTTCCTGTTTACACCTGCCATGTAGCTTTAGCCCATAGCTTTCTGATCTTTTGAAAAGGGATACAAAGGGAGGAAGTTCTCTGCCAGCAAGTAAAGTGATCTGAACCCAACCCACCTTTAAAAAGCTGAAGAGGAGGGGAAATAATAGCGGCAGAGAATTATTTGCCCTTCTCTACATTTCCCCCCTCCCTTTTTTGCTGTTACCCAAACACAGCTGAAATGGCACAAGATTATATGATCTGCAGGACTGCTCTGAGCAGTATCCATGGTGACAGGTTGAAGGAGAGAAAAATGGGAAAATATTATTAGGATGCAAACGGATACATTAAAATCCATGGTTAGAAGGCAATTTTGTGTGTGAGCTTTTATTATTATTATTAATATTAACTGTATGGAAAGCAAATGCAAAAGAATAATAGCAGCAGTGACATACAGTAAGATGCAGAATTTTGCTTTGCTGATATTTTAGAATAGCAGCAGCAGCAGCAGCAGCAGGAACAGTCCTGAAATAAGCTGCGTTTTTAATGAGTAAGACCTTTTTTTCATTAGTATGTAAACTATCCAAGAGAGATTTGAACTGTCTTTGCTTTCCATTCAAGTTTCCCAATTAGACAAATTCACAAACAATGTATCTAAATAAAGTATCCCTGGCTGTATCCCTGTGCATACAAGTTGATGGGCATGGCTTCATTCTCTTCTTGTGAGCATGAACCTCTAGATCAGGCATCCCCAAACTGCGGCCCTCCAGATGTTTTGGCCTACAACTCCCATGATCCCTAGCTAACAGGGCCAGTGGTCAGGGATGATGGGAATTGTAGTCCAAAACATCTGGAGGGCCGAAGTTTGGGGATGCCTGCTCTAGATTATCATCTTTACAAACTTGACATTGGACTCCATAGACCAGAGATGGGTAACCGTAGGTCCTCCAGATGTTGGACCCCAGCCAGCACCATGCTCAATGGTTAGGAATGATGGTTGTTGTATGCCATCAACATCAGGTGGTCCAGCAAGTTTCTTCTCAGGTTTGAAACTTGGTTATGACAGTGAAGGTCATGTTGATATTCACAATAAATGTTAAGAGAACTTAATTAGCTTCTAATATATAACACCCAAAGGGGAGAAACCTATATAAAATAAAGTGTGAAACAGTTTTAAATTATTTGAGAAGCTGTATAACTGGGATATGATTTTTTATCTCATATATGGCCGCATATGAATTGTAAGTGTAATGCACAGTTGTCCTTAACTGTATTCTATTGCCTGGCGAAGATTTTTTTTTTTTGCGGTGAATTAAGTGCGGTCTTGGCAAATGAATGAGAGCAAGGGATTTTTAAGCAGGACAGGGGCACATTGGCCTGAAAAAGGCATTTGTAAATACCTGTAAGTCAGACTTTATCTACAATGGCTATTCTACAATGACTACATGATGAAAAACATCAACCTATGAGTAGCTGTAGGTGAGTACCATTTTAATAGACAGGAGGCAAGGAGATGTGAGAAAGAGCCTTCTCTGTAGCAGTGTCCTGCTTGTGAAATGTTCTCTCTGGCCCACAGTTGGTGCTGAGATATTCTGTCATTTCAGTACCAAGGAAGAACTTGTTGGCCCACCATTTTCAGTGTTTAGTATTAACTGTGGTAGGTACCATGCTCTCTAATTATGGGTGGTATCCAAGTAATGTGTTCCAGCAAGAATTTATGCTTCCATAGGGGAACTCCTCCCTCTTCAATTTATCCCCCAAATCTGTTATAGGTTTCACTACCATTAGCCTCCAGAGCTGAATTGGGGAGAGCATATTAAGTATAATAGATTTAATTGACACAGAAATGGAAAGCGCATGTATGTTAATGAAGGTTTAAAATGGAAAATGGCTAAATGTGTATTGCTGAAGGGTTGCTAACATTTTCCACCGTTGTTGTCTAAAGGACTCTGAGCTCCTTAATGAGCTAATGAATAATTGTTGATTGTTTTCTGTTACTCTAAAATGTTGTAACCTCAGATCAGGTGACCAATTTATTGAGTTGCAAATCCGCCATCTTGAAAAGGTGGTGGCTGTTAGTCAAAAGTTACATCCTTACAGAAGGATGTAAATGAAACTCTCAAGGTAAACCCTTTGCTTATACAGGTGAAACTCGGAAAATTAGAATATCGTCGAAAAGTGCATTTATTTCAGTAATGCAACTTAAAAGGTGAAACCAATATATGAGATAGATGCATGACATGCAAAGCAAGATATGTCAAGCCGTTATTTGTTGTAATTGTAATTATTTGTCGTTAGGTGGGTCAATTATAAAAGGAATGTAATTAATGAAATGTAATAGTGATGTTTATTTATGTTTATTTTTATATTATTGTAACTATTTAGTTTATTACTGTGGAATTTCCAAAAGAAAGCATTTGCAAAATAATAATAATAATAAGTTGCATTACTGAAATAAATGCACTTTTCGACGATATTCTAATTTTCCGAGTTTCACCTGTAGGCCTGTGTGGAGTTATCTTTTATTTCTAAGATGCTGAGCCTGTGCTGGACAGCACAGGACATTGTATGGATATTTTGGTAATATTTTTGATGCTTATGTTTTATTTTGGAGAGTTCTGCCAGTAAAGTTTGAATAATATTTTTATGGGCCTGGGCAATGCTTCGTTTCCAAGAGGAGTCAGTACTTATGCTTCCAGTTGCCTCAAACTGCACAATATTAATATCTGCAACAGAGCTTGTGTGGGGAGAGAGAAATTGAGGGAAGTTCATTGGCACAATGGAAAATCCCTGCACTGCCAAAACTTAGTCCTGTATCGGAAACAACGCTTTAGCTGATCTTATTGCTAAGTTAGTTGTTTATTACATCGCTGTTCTATGTAATTTTACTGGATCTGTATACTGGGAGGGTTGCCATATTTCAAAAAGTGAAAATCCAGAGACCATAGTGGTGGTGGTGGTGGGGAGTTGTTGACCTTTTTCCATTTTGCTTTGTTTTGGCCAAACTGGTTGAGCTTTCTTTTTCCAAATTAAAAAATAATAATAAATCAACTATTTTGGGGGAAATACACCAAAAAATCAACACTTCTGATCTTGGCATTCCCAGACATTTTAACCGATTTCTGAAAATTCTGCCCAGATACTATTTTCGGTGGATGAATCACAAATTCTGGATGTATGGCAGCCCTAATACTGGGATCCACTGAGATGAAGGGTATAAAAAATACATACATACTGTCACAGTGCCGGTAGTGGCTACTCTAGAGTAACGACGCCCCACAGCTCTGCATTTTTATCCTTTTATTCAGTGCAGTCTATTTACAGTGCAGAAACAGTGCTATGTACATGTTGTCAGTCGGGTGTAGAACCTCCGAATGGAGATTCCCGCGTTTTCCTCCAGCAAAGTAGCCTGGGGATCCCAAATCTCTGCCCACGACGTTTTCTGCACAATTCCGGGGTCGCTGGGATCGGTCTTCTTCCCACGGTCTCCCTGCTTCCCCCTTCCGTTCCCAAGCGGCGCCTTGGCTCGGCTACCTTGCTCGAGCCCTGGCTCCTACTTCCTGATTCCTCGCTAAAGACATCCCCCTCCCCGCTTCCACTTGCCCTTGGGGAAGAGCTTGTGGTCAAGATGGGAGGCGGCTGTCTATAGCTCCTGTCCCTCACACATACATAGATGCAAATAATGTATGAATACCAGCATTTGGGGGAAGCTTTTGGTACTAAATAAACATGTTTATATACATTTATACGTGACTTAAAGGGACACAGGTGGTGCTGTGGGTTAAACCACAGAGCCTAGAGCTTGCCGATCAGAAGGTCTGCGGTTCGAATCCCTGCGACGGGGTGAGCTCCCGTTGCTCGGTCCCAGCTCCTGCCAACCTAGCAGTTCGAAAGCACATCAAAGTGCAAGTAGATAAATAGGTACTGCTACAGCGGGAAGGTAAACGGCGTTTCCGTGTGCTGCGCTGGTTCGCCAGAAGCGGCTTTGTCATGCTGGCCACATGACCTGGAAGCTGTACGCCGGCTCCCTAAGGCCAATAATGCGAGATGAGCGCTGCAACCCCAGAGTCGGTCACGACTGGACCTAATGGTCAGGGGTCCCTTTACCTATACGTGACTTAAAAATGAGGAGTCAAAAGATGTTACAGTCAATGCAGGTGGAAGCATTATGAGGCTTTGTGAGAAATTAAGAAGTGGCAGCTGTGCACTTTGATTCTCTGAGAATTTGTGGGCTGGCTTGAAGTTTCATAATGGACAGGAACAGACTCTTTAATTAATAGGTTTTCCCACTGCAGACATTGTACTGGAAAAGAAACTATGGGCAAATCTTCTAGCAGCTGTAAATAGCAGGGCTGGTTCCAGGGGGCAGGAAGAGGGAGTGTGAGCCCCTCCAAAGTATGTCCCATTATGCCTTCTTCTACCCCACACACCTGACTAGAAAAGGAGCATAACTTCGTGAATCAGAGCAAATTAATTATCAAACAATCACAGTAGATTAATGTCTGAGTTTGAATTAAAATATTTAACAGCCTGCAGGTGGTATGGAATAAAAAACGCCTCCTTTCATCCTAACAAGGGAAGCTAGCTAGGAGTTAACTCTTCAGTCAGCAGACCTCTGGCCATATCCCCTAGCTGCCTTCGAGAAGCAGTAGAGCCTGAGCAGCTACCTTGTCTTCTTCTTCTTTGGCGATCACTCGTAGCTGAGTACGATTGTCTTCCATAAACACGGTTTTAACAATGAGTCCGTAAGTGACTGTGGAGGCCAATTTTGGATCCACACATCCTTCCACAGTGGGGACATTGGTTTCCAGGTGGGAGTTGATCATGGTGTGGTTTTGCCAAGCGTGCCTTCCTCTTAGCACGTTTCTCCCTAGCGTCCTGAGTTCGAGTGTCTTCAAAGCCCATGACACCTTTGGTAAAGGCTGTTCTCCAATTGGCGCACTCGCAGGCAGGTGTTTCCTAATTGTTGGTGTTTATACTACATTTTTTAAAAAAAATGCATTGAGACAGTCTTTAAACCTCTTGTTGACCACCAGCATTACGCTTTCCATTTTTAAGTTCGGAATAGAGTAGATGATAATCAGGCATCCGCACAACATGACCAGTCGAACAAAGTTGATTTTGAAGAATCATTGCTTCAACACTGGTGATCTTTGCTTCTTCCAGTACACTGGCATTAGTTCACCTGTCTTCCCAAGTGATGTGCAAAAATTTTCAGAGACACCGTTGATGGAATCTTTCGAGGAGTTGGAGATGGTGTTTATAAGTGGTCTATGTTTCTCAAGCACACAGTAAGATTGGTAGCTACCTTGTACAGCCTTTTGCACAGCCTTTTGCGCATGTATGTGTGCCTATCTTTTTTAAAGGTAACTTTCCCATGCAGGTATAGTTGGCACTTTACCTCCGGCTAGGGCCAGTGGAGAACTTACCTTGGGTTCCCTTTTTAATGCAAACTTATCTATTGCTTCACTTCCTGAAACAATAGGTGTACCCAAATGCAGCTATTTGTTTAAATTGCTTGCGTATGGTAAGCCAGATTGTATATCAAAGTCTGCATATTAGCAGAAATGTTCATTAAAATCCTAGAGCCTTTCATTAAGATATGAGAAGCTGATGGAAAATGAAACGTTTCATGGAGAAATTAAATGAATAGGAGAGAACTGTTCAACAATCAGGATGACTTCTCCAAGATGTTCCCAGTAGTCTGGTCAGTGTATAATGGACTAGTCACTAGGCCATTTAGGGCAGGCATCCCCCAACTCAGGCCTCCAGATGTTTTGGGACTACAACTCCCACCATCCCTAACTAACAGGACCAGTGGTCAGGGATGATGGGAATTGTAGTCCCAAGACATCTGGAGGGCCGAGTTTGGGGGTGCCTGATTTGGGACTTTAGGTAAGGTACAGGAATCGGTGGTGCTGTGGTCTAAACCACTGAGCCTCGTGGGCTTGCCAATCAGAAGGTTGACGGTTCATAGAATCATAGAATCATAGAGTTGGAAGAGACCACAAGGGCCATCCAGTCCAACCCCCTGCCAAGCAGGAAACACCATCAAAGCATTCTTGACATATGCCTGTCAAGCCTCTGCTTAAAAACCTCCAAAGAAGGAGACTCCACCACACTCCTTGGCAGCAAATTCCACTGCCGAACAGCTCTTACTGTCAGGAAGTTCTTCCTAATGTTTAGGTGGAATCTTCTTTCTTGTACTTTGAATCCATTGCTCCGTGTCCGCTTCTCTGGAGCTGCAGAAAACAACCTTTCTCCCTCCTCTATATGACATCCTTTTATATATTTGAACATGGCTATCATATCACCCCTTAACCTTCTCTTCTGCAGGCTAAACATACCCAGTCCCTAAGCCGTTTTCAGGTCTTTGTTTCCAGGCCTTTGACCATTTTGGTTGCTCGAATCCCCATGATGGAGTGAGATCCCATTGCTCTGTCATAGCTCCTGCCAACCTAGCAGTTCGAAAGCATGCTAGTGCAAGTAGATAAATAGGCACCACTATGGTGGGTAGGTAAACGGCATTTCCATGCACTCTGGTTTCCATCACGGTGTTCCATTGTGCCAGAAGTGGTTTAGTCCTGCTGGCCACATGACCGGGAAAGCTGTCTGTGGACAAATGCCGGCTCCCTCGTCCTGATAGCGCCACACCTCATAGTCGCTTTTGACTGGACTTAACCATCCAGGGGTGCTTTACCTTTTTGCCTAGGGCTTTAGATACTCACTGTAATACCTTGAACTTAGCTCTACTGAGCTCACACTTAATCTGCTACAACTCCAGAATCCCTTTGGGCCATTCTCAGACACTCTGGACTTCCATCTCTATCCCTTCAGCAAGTATCCCATCATATCCCTACCTCTCTTGGTTTGACTCTTTTTGGTGTGACCCTCTTCCACTGTACTCCAACCAACCCACCTTAGCATCACTTTATCCCTCTCCTTTTGCCTAGCTGTAAAGCTAGACAAAAACTTGATTTTTGTCCTAAATAATAATTGTTGGTTGTATTTAGGGTTAGGTTTGGTTTATAGCCAGTTTCAGACAATATTTGCTTAAAGATGATTTTAAAATAGTCGTGGAGAAATGTTGAAGACATTCTCAACGTCATATGCATTCTCAATTATTCTACAGTAATTGATGTGCACACTGAAACTGCCTCTATTTTGTTTTATTCTTAGAAAATAATAGCTTTTCTTCCAAAATAAACAAAGCAAAATTCAGGGCAATAACATATATCATATTTATTAATCATATCCAACTTGTACTTTTATTTAGGTTACAGCTTGTTCTATATATGGGTATTTTGGCACTAATTATAGAACAGATTGTGCGGGGATTTCTACGGGACTGCACTATGGCAATACAGATTAAGCAATTAACCTTGATGTCACTGTAATTATTAAGATACTTTAGCAAAATGAACTAATTTCCCCACAGGATGTTCGGCTGAAATCAACTTTCCCTCTCTTTAAGATGCCAAAATAGGAAATGTTAATGGAAAATTAAGTTTGCGATTTTTAATAAATCTACAGGGTATATGGCTCTTTCTCAGTACTGTGTATTTTAGGTGTTTTGTGCATAATAATTCCAGTTAAGGCATGACAAATTACATTTAGAGAGAATTTTATTCTACCTACATTTGCACGCCAAAAAAAAATGCCTGTATTTTGTGAAAGATACTTAATAGGATGTCTTCTAAAGAAAAGATACAGAATTACGGCTGCCCAGTGTCATGCTATATAGTGCCACAAAAAGGACACATTCCACAGTGGCACAATTTGCCCTCTACTTGCCATGCCATGAAAGGACAGCATACAATACCACAATTCTGATCCCTTCCCTTCACAAAGCCCTTAACACGATCCCATTGTTATCCTGGAAGACCAAATATAGTGCAATGGTAGCTTTTAGTTTCACCGTTTACAGATATTCTAACATATATCCTTCACATCGTTCCTTACTGATATGTTCCAAATATTCACACGCCCCAACTTCCTCTAGTTGTGGAAACGTTCTGGAGTAGTAGTTTTATAGTTTCTGTTTCCTTACAAGGAGAGTTGGTTGAAAAGAGAGTGGAGGCAATGGGAAAAGCCTGCAATTGTGCTATGTGCTAATCTTTTTGGCAGCATCAATTGACCCAAAGCAACAGCAAACATTCCCAGGGCTGAATGAATCTTTTTGTGTGTGTCAGCCATCGGCCATAGCAATAAAACAACAATACAATATACAAAGAATAGAAATAAAAAAGTCAATTATATAAAATACCTTTTAGGGTTTTGAATCAATAGTCAAATAGTGGATCTTATTCTGATTGCCCCAGCTAAAAACCTTGCAACCTTTGCTGTCACCTGTCTTGATCTCCCAAGAGGAAGGACACTGTGACAGTGGCTGGGCGACCCGTGAATGGGCAATAAAAGAGGAGTGATAATCTCATTCCTCAAGAAGGGCATGCACCACCAATTCGGTACTGCCATCTCCACAGGGACATAAGCGTTTTTCGTGAGGAATCTGTTGGAATCGTCCCTCAAGTACAGCCGAGGGCGATACATTCAATCTTGTGAGACTAAAAGCATGTCTATATTTTAGAATTGCTAGGTTATGCAGATAGGGGGGCAGAGAGTCGAAATGAGAAGGTGGAAAATAGTCATACCATGGGCAAAATTTCCTTCTTGTGGCCAAGTTGTTCTAATGCTCAATATCATTTAGGTGCTGTTCTCTCTGACAATATCCTGAAAATGCTCTGATTTTCCCCCCATCAAAATGCTGTCTCCCTGCTGCTAGTTGCTGGTTTGCTGCTGTGCCTTCTGATGTCACACTTTAACAATGCATTATGAAAGTTAAAAGTAGGATGTCATGTGTCCATATACATCATCACAACTCTACCTAAATACTTCCTTAACATTAAAAACCATGAGTGTAGATGTGCCCCAATTCAGGGAAGAAACTTCACCAGACCTGTTGTTGTTGTTGTTGTTGTTTAGTCGGTCAGTCGTGTCCGACTCTTCGTGACCCCATGGACCAGAGCACGCCAGGCACTCCTGTCTTGCACTGCCTCCCGCAGTTTGGTCAAACTCATGTTGGTAGCTTCGAGAACACTGTCCAGCCATCTCGTCCTCTGTCGTCCCCTTCTCCTAGTGCCCTCTATCTTTCCCAACATCAGGGTCTTTTCCAGGGAGTCTTCTCTTCTCATGAGGTGGCCAAAGTATTGGAGCCTCAGCTTCACGATCTGTCCTTCCAGTGAGCACTCAGGGCTGAATCCTTCAGAATGGATAGGTTTGATCTTCTTGCAGTCCATGGGACTGTCAAGAGTCTCCTCCAGCACCATAATTCAAAAGCATCAATTCTTTGGCGATCAGCCTTCTTTATGGTCCAGATCTCACTTCCATACATCACTACTGGGAAAACCATAGCTTTAACTATACGGACCTTTGTCGGCAAGGTGATGTCTCTGCTTTTTAAGATGCTGTCTAGGTTTGTCATTGTTTTTCTCCCAAGAAGCAGGCGTCTTTTAATTTCATGATTGCTGTCACCATCTGCAGTGATCAAGGAGCCCAAGAAAGAAAAACTCTCACTGCCTCCATTTCTTCCCCTTCTATTTGCCAGGAGGTGATGGGACCAGTGGCCATGATCTTGGTTTTTTTTGATGTTGAGCTTCAGACCATATTTTGCGCTCCCCTCTTTCACCCTCATTAAAAGGTTCTTTAATTCCTCCTCACTTTCTGCCATCAAGGTTGTGTCATCTGCATATCTGAGGTTGTTGATATTTCTTCCGGCAATCTTAATTCCAGCTTGGGATTCGGCTAGTCCAGCCTTACTACTGGTCTCTAAGGCGCTACTGGACAATTGATTTTTTTTTATTGCGTCAGACCAACACGGCTACCTACCTGAATCTATTATTATTGTTGTTGTTGATGTTGCTATTATTATTATTATATTAGTGTTAAGTCTTGATATTGATATGAAATGAATGTGATGGTGCTTGCATGAAGATTAAATCTCTGAAGTAGAGTTATTTGCAAATGAACAGCTGGGAATACCTGTTACAGCACAATTTTATTGTCTAAGTGAAATAAAACGAAATGCTATTAACCATGAGAACATGGGATGTTAGTAGCACCCGCACCCCCACAACCACCCACCCAAATTATTACCAATATGTATGAAGTTGACAAATCCAGAGATATCAATATAGGCAAAGAGGATTAATCCATTCCTCATTAATGGTTTGCATGCAAAACCATGCAATCTGGAATGACCATTGTGTTTAGAATGAAGAAGAAAAGTTACGAATCTAAAAGTAGCCTGTAATGTTAAAACTGACAGAAATGGAGCAGAAAACATTGAAAGTCATTAATTGCTTCACATTCCTTCATTACATATCACATTTAAACATTTTGAAAACTTCATTCTCTGTTCCTTGTGGATTCAATTTGGAAGTGTGTTAGATTTATTTTTGCATCCTTTTTTATTATGATAATGTTTAAAAATGTCTGAAATTATGCTGTGATAGATTCCTTTTTAGAGCATGATGAAAAGTGGAAGCCAGAGCTTAGTTCCTTTTCACCTCAGCTCCTGGTTGTGTTGAATGGAACACAATATCTTTCCGGGCGATTTTATGAATATGTACATAAGTGGGGAAGGTTTTCATCTATTTTGAAAAGAAATCCCATAGCCCTTAAGCAGTATGAAAATGAACAAGTCATTTCCTTATAGCTTTCCTATTGTAGATATTTCAAAAGTCCTTCATGATGTTATACCCATGGAAATTATTATTGCTGCAATGTTAAATATTAATCACACTCCACAACATTTTCTAGGTCTCTGAGAGTTTATAAGGTGATATGATTTCTGGTCTGAAATACTATAGTTATTTCCCAAAAGTAGAAGTGAAGAATACTACTGCCTCCTCCAAAACCTACTGAAACTCGAAACAGCATTAATATTGACTTCAATAGGCCTTGATTAACGTGTATTACCACCAAAGCTGCTACAGGGTAACTTGAGGTAATAGATGAGCTCTCTCTGTCCTTTAATAGCCCTGGATCTTTTGTTCGCTGTAAAATTGGAAAATGTGGAAGAGAACCTCGAGTCCCTTGAATTCGTTAACTTAGCTTGCCAGCAATCAGCACATTTTTCTACTGCTCCACTGTGCATCAAAAACCCCTATACGTTACTCCAACAAATAGTCTGTCCAGCAGCCTCAGCTTTTGTAGCTGGAGTCAGTCAATGGCCTCATCCTCGGCAGGGGTGTAGGAAGATAGGGGTGGTGGGGGCGGCCCGCCCTGAGCGGCGCGATTCCAGGGGCGCCATCACGGCTGCCCACCACGCCCCCCAAACACGCGCCCCACCCCCAAACGCACGCAGGTGGTGTCATGCTTGTGGGTGGCATGACGCCCCTCACTAGCCCACCCCTTGCCTCCGTCCAGGGAGAGAGTGTGCCACAGTAGGGAGAGCGTGTGTTGGCTGAGCAAGCCCCTGCAGTGCCTAGCGAGGTTTTCGTCGGGCGGCTGCCGGGACCTGCTGGCTCCCTTGGACGACGCACACTCTCCCTGGGTGGAGTTGAGGGGGGGACCAGCGAGGCAACGCTTGTGGTGCCCCTCACTGGCCCACCCCTCGCCTCCGTCCAGGGAGAGCACGCACCGCAAGCTGGTCCCGGCAGCCGCCCGGCGAAAACCTCGCTAGGCGCTGCAGGGCTTGCTCAGCCAATGCACACTCTCCCTGGAAGGAGACAAGGGGCATGCCAGCGAGGGGCATCACGTCCGCACGGCGTGATGTCACGCCCTCGGTCAGGTGGAAAAGGCCTGCAAGGCAGGGAGCAGGTCTCCCAGGACTCACAGCCAAGATACTCTGCATGCCATGAATGCAGTGTCTTTCTTTGTTCTCTTCTACTCTTATGCAGGGGCGTAAGTGTGGGGGCCTGTAGCCTCGTTTGTGGGGGCCTGTAGCCTTGTTTGCATGATTTTGAGGGGCTGTGAACCAGGCATACCCAAGCAGGGATCTTCATCCCACCCTGCCTGGATCCCGGAGCCTGGCCGAGCCTTGCCACTATGTCCCTGGCCCCTTCACTGAATGGTTGTCTGTCCGATGTTGGGGGTACACCCACCAAAGGCCGTGTAGACCAGCCAGGCTCCCCCCTGCACAGGTGGACAGGCAGCTTGGCATGGCCTTGTGAACTCTCTGTGCCCCACGCCCATTTGGCAGCCAGGGCTGGGCTGGTGCGGCAGGTTTCATTCACCCTCCACGCCCCACCCAGCGTACATGCATGCCCCGGGCACTGGCAAAGTACGCAAAGCCACTGCTCCTATGGATTGGAGTCCATGGGGAATCTGCAATAATATGTTGAGCATTTCACTTCAAGGGAAAGACCCGGCATATGTGGATTTTGGTCTCGCCCTCCAAAGTGTTTAAGTTTTCCTAATTTTGTTATGGATCCATCTTTGTCGTATATGGGAAGTACGTAGGAAGCTGTACAATAGTCCATTTAGCTCAGCATCATCCGTAGAGATTGACAGTTGCTCTCCAGAGGTTTAGGCATGAATTTTTTCCACCCTACCGCAAATTCCCAAAATGGAACCTGAGACCTTCTGCAGGCAAGGCAGTTATTCTAATGCTGAGCTATAGTCCTTCCCCTAGGCATTATCATTGTGTCTCAGAAGCTACTGTTTCACAATGTCTTAACATTTATTATTTATTTGTGCATTCATTTATTTCTAGGAATACAAAACCTGGAAGTTTGCCAGCCTTGTGTGGTCATTGGGTCAGCTGGTGCCATTTTATATAGACATGCCCACACTGTTTATAAAATTAGAAATGCTCTGTAAAAGAGAAATGTATAAAATGCAATTATGGAAAAATAAATGATGTCTTCAGGATATATCTTTATTATATTGTTCACAATGCATAGCTATTGCTGGACCATTTCCAACTTCAAACAGGGTTGTTGTGTGCCACTAATACATCATAAAACCCCATTTTAAATAGCTGAAACTTGGCAGTGAGAAATTTGCTCCAGGCTATTTCACATACAAATGTCAGCTTGAGAGCACATTGTTTAAAATACTTTCCGCATTGTTAAATAATAAAAGCAGAATAGTACATTCACATAGAAATCTAATATGTAAAGTTTGGTCTTTGCTTTATGCTTTTAAACTAGGAGGATTGCAGAACAGGAGACTAGTTGAGTGGGCAAATATTTACTATAACGGGCCAGAAATAGCAAAGTGAAATGAGCCTAAGTTCAGCCAGTCAATTAAGCCATCAATCAGTCAGACAAGACATTTAAGACAAAGTGATTAATTTCACAGCAAGGTATTCAACATTTTGAGGAAAACTGAAACACCGAAGTCTCTCTTTCTAAAAGTACGTGTTTAGGGCTAGCATGTTTAGCCCCAGTACTTTATTAGATAGGTGTGTTTTAGTTTAGGGTTCTTGGTTGTTGTTTTTTATAAGTACTGTAAAACATAATGAAAGAATATTTTAAAATAACTAACCTATAGATCGGTAAAAACCTCCCTTCTCAGTTGGGGAAGACTCAAGGGCGTTTCTTCATAATTGTGGGTTCTAGGAGGAAAGAAAATAGCAAAAAAAGAGGATGCTTTCTAAAGGTCTTCATAGGTTTACAGCCCTAAAATGAAGCCTTCTAACTGTGCATCGGCTGTGGCTGAATCCCAGATCTTGAACCAAACTGGGCTGATTTGAGTCAACTTGAGTAGGTTGAGGCCATCCCAGTTCACCCTGAGTCAGATAAGATCTAACTCAGGGGTCAGAAAACTTTTCCTCCCTCAGACCTGGGGGGGAGGGCAGACTATATTTTGAAGAGGGTGAAAGAACGATTTTTGCCAACCCGCAAAGAGGCCTGAAGATGCTTTGCTTTACCTGTCCCAGTCAGGGCCGTCTTAAGCATGCCCGGTGCCCTGGCGCGCCGGATCCCTCCGGCGCGCCCGCCCCGTTTCCCAGTGGGTGGGCGCCGCGTGCAGGGGGGCTGCCGCAGGCGCAGATGCACTGCGCCACCCAGCCTGCCGTAGGGCCGGCCCTGGGCCAGGGGGCGCTGCCCGCCCCCTGTTGTGACGCCCCTACGCGCGGCGGAGGCGGCTCCAGGCCCGCACGCCTCCGGAGAGCGGCCTGAAGCCGCTGAACAGCGGCGCCCCTGGTGGCCTGATGCCCTGGTGCCCCATGCCACCGGAGGCGGGCCTAGAGCTGGCCCTGGTCCCAGTTGTTGTTCTGATAGCTGCAGTTGGGCTTCTCCAGCCAGCCAGGCGCCATGGCGGGCTAGGAGGCTGCGTTGGCCGGTGAAGAGAGAAGCTGCAGCCCCGGTGTAGGAGCCATGGGTAGAGGTAGGGGAACTGGGGAGTCGCCAGAGCTTTTACCCTCCTCCTGCTGCTGCTCCTGTTGCTTCCCAGGAGGCACCATGGAGAAGAAGACAGAGCCACCCACCAACCCACTAGTGGTTGCCACGGCCACCGCAACGACCTGCCTGAACGCCATGGGAGGAATGAAGGAGGCAGGCAGGCAGGCAGCAACGAAGAACGCGTGTGAGGAAGCGGCACAGAAAAGGGGCGCAGAGAAGGAAGGAAGGGCGGACTGAGGGAGAGAGCGGAGGAGCGGGAGAGAAACACAGCAGCAGCCGGCAGCCGGCGTCACATGCCCCCTTTACAGTGCCACCCTGCTGAAGTGGGCAGGTGGGCAAGTTGACTCCTGCCATCGATGGCGCCCAGCATGGGACAAGGTTGCTCCATCCCTGGGGAGAAAAGCGCCACCGTGTGAGGGAGCGGGAGAGAGAGAACGTGCACGCTGGTGATGCACGCGGTGATTCCTGGACCGTCTGCAGGCCAAATCCAGAAGGCAATAGGGCCTGATCCGGCCCGCGGACCTTAGTCTGCCGACCCATAACAATAGCAGGTAATATTGAGTGGACTAGATAGTTCTCAAAGACCAAGCATCTCATAGCTACATTTGTCTTTTAAGGTACAGTGTATCTTCTCTGTTTTCACTCCATGCTGTTTCAGATACTGAGTGACATAAAATGTAGCCCTCATGCATTGGGGCTTCATCTTCATCTTCTCCCTGTGCAGCCCACTCCACCCCAAACAGTTCTAGATGATTGGAATACAGTCATACCTCGGTTTAAGTGCACCTCAGTTTGAATATTTTCAGTTTAAGTACTCTGCGGACCCGTCTGGAATGGATTAATCCACTTTCCATTACTTTCAATGGGAGAGTTCACTTCAGGTTAAGTACGCTTCAGGTTAAGTACGGACTTCCAGAACCAATTACACTCATACTTCGGGTTAAGTACGCTTCAGGTCGAGTACTCCGCGGACCCGTCTAGAACAGATTAATCCACTTTCCCTTACTTTCAATGGGAAAGTTCACTTCGGGTTAAGTACGCTTCAGATTAAGCACAGACTTCCGGAACCAATTGTGTACTTAAACCGAGGTACCACTGTACTCTTTTGTGCATTTTTGTGTGCCTGGCTGAAGCTATTATTTCGCAATTGACTTCCATTTCTGGGAATTTTATTTTTTATTTTATTTTTTGCTTCAAATATATTCTTAACCACACAATCCTACCCAATCAGGAATCACGTAGTGAATGTGATGACATCACAGCACCACATAGCTACATTGGATTTGGCTTCCTGATGATCTGAGTGTGGGAAATCCTTTCACCTCTGATGTTTCCTGCCTAACCACAGGGCCAGATTTAGGTTTGATGAGGCCCTAAGCTGCTGAAGGTCATGGGGCCCTTTATACGTCCAGCTGTCCTTTGTCAACAACAAATTATCGCTGTTTTTTTTTGTCTTGAATATATGTTATATGGTAATTGATGGACCTAATAGGTATCTAAAGCCATTTGCACATAACAAAATATGTATTTTATCAAAGCAATAGTTGAACTGAAATACAATTAAGAAGAAGTATATTAATAGTGAAATACAATTAAGAAGAAGTATATTAATAACATTACTTACATCATAGGAGCCTACACAACACAAAATACTGTTGCTGTATGTAGGTTTTATTTTATTTGTTTTTTATCTTATATTTTGGAAATGTACATCCAGTTGTTTTTTCCCTTTAAATTTATGTAAATCCAGCACTGCCTAACCATGAACTTAGCTTGAATGGCTTGGGCTGTGGGAGTATGGACAACATATTTCTTCTTTTGCCATGGTGTGCAAGATATTTGCAAAAATAAAATTTGAAAAGGGAGCACTCCTCCCATTAATTCTTTTGGAAATTCAATGCAGAAGGTTGTGTTGGATAAGTTGTGTTAAGACTATGTGTTGTAATCATAAAAAAATTAAAGAATTGTCCAGTAGCACCTTAGAGACCAAGTAAGTTTGTTCTGGGTATAAGCTTTCATGTGCTTATCTATCCAAGCTCCCAACTCGAGCAGGTACCATATTGTTGTACTAGCCCTGGCTTCATGAGCTACCCCATCAGCTCACAACTTTTTGAAGTGTTGCCCCTTTGAACATCATTTACTTCTTCCTATAGATGAACTTTGACGGAAAATACTGAACCTGCCTTTGAACGTCTACGTATTTGGACATTTTGGACGCTTCCTTTGATCTCCCTAGAAGAGGAAAGAGGACTCTCCCATCGTTTTCCTCTTTTATGCAAAGCTTCCCTGGTGAGGGCAGGTAAATTTTTAATAAGGCCCACATGAAAGGTACGTAAAATTCAGCTGGGAAACGAAAGAGTTAAGGTAATGGGTTGTTAAAGAGTTAAAGAGGCAGGCCTTAATCTTAGACCTTTCAAGTTGAGTCAAAACATGGGTAGAAGGAAGAAGAACAAAGCAAATCCCCAGTTGTATTGAACATGTGCACTTAGCTTTGGGAATGTAAATAAATAATATTCTATTCTCTATCACAGGCATCCCCAAACTTCGGCCCTCCAGATGTTTTGGACTACAATTCCCATCTTCCCCGACCACTGGTCCTGTTAGCTAGGGATCATGGGAGTTGTAGGCCAAAACATCTGGAGGGCCGCAGTTTGGGGATGCCTGCTCTATCACAATATAACTAACCTTCAGTGATTGAATGTTTGGTCCTATTAATTTAGGAGTTACTTTCTACTATCACCTTTTTTAAGCCACAAGGTGTGGTGTGTGTCAGTTCTTTGTGCGCTTTCTCCCCCAGTACGACCACTTAATCCTTGTCATAGATAAGAACCTGCATTATTATTTAGAAGATCTGATGGGGAGTAAAAGATCATAACAAAAGTCAGTAGCGTGAATAGGGGTGTTGGGTTTGTAAAACTGGACCAGTGGTTTTTTTAAAAAAAATATTGAATGGAAACAAAATTCCTAATAGAACTTATTCTATTCTATTCTGTTCTTCTCTATTCTATTCTAAATTCCTTTTTATGTCACCAAAGGACATAAATGAAGCTTAGAAAATGAAGTAAATTATTTAAATGATGCACTATACTGAAAGCCTCAATGTAATGTAGCAGAAGGTTCCCTCCTTTTCAGAACAGTGACACACACACCCCAAATACATATGCATGTCTTATTGTTTTGACGCACCTTATTGAGCCACCTGAGGCTCAGTCATGGGTCCTGACCAACCTCCTGAAGAGCAATGGCACAAAATATATCATTTGACAACAGATATTTTTGAAAATATGGTGGATTTACACAAAATTTGTTTAGGTCAAAACAAACTACCATGAGTAGTAGGAAACCCAGTGTAAGGGGAAGAGAATATAGGGATCCGCTTCCCCTCATCAGAAGCAGCCCCTCTTCAAGCAGCGGTAACAGCGAGGACGCTCAGGAGTCCAGTCAGGAAGTGGAGAGAGAAGGCCAGGGCTCTCTCAGCAAGGAGAGCCCCTGCGACACAGGAGGGAGGAAGAGAGAGAGGGGGAAATGGGGGAGAAGGAAAACATGGAGCGCAGACCCTCCCCCCCCCCCCGGTTCTGGCAGAAAACACTACAACTTGATTTTTGTAGGCTTCATTGTATGGGGACTACAGCGTTGTGTTTAAAAGTCTGGTTTTGTACATTTTTCAGATGAAGCCAAATTTCTTCCCTACCATCACCTCCATGAAGTGTGTGTGTGTGTGTGTGTGTGTGCGCGCGCATGCCAATTCATGGTTCACCTCAGGTGCCAAAATGTCTTGTTTCAAAGCGTTACTAATTCCAATTGTTAAGGCAAAGTATTGCAACCATGGCTAGTAGCCACCGTTTGCCTTCTCCTTCACTGTCTGATCGTCCTTTAAAGCCATCCAAGTTGCTAATATGCTAATATGCTAATATATGCTAATATACTGTGGTGTCCAGACCGGACTAGGACCCAGGTGTCTAGAGTTCAAACCCCTTCTTGGCTATAAAGCTCCCTGGGTGACCTTGGAGCAGGTTTCGGTCTCTCAGCCTAGCCTACCTCACAGGGTTATTGTGAGAATAATTTGGAGAGAGGAATTGCATCTTGAATGTACACCACATTGAGTTCCTCGGAGAAAAGATGGAGTTTTCATGCAAACCAAGAAAGGCCTCTAGGTGCACAACGATGTTTTAAAAAGATGCCTAGAGGTGGTGAATGTGGTGAAGGCAGAGAGAGGAGAGAGAGGAGGTGGCTCCATAATACAATGAAGCACCCCTCCACCTCCCCCCCCCAAAAAAAACATTTTTAAAAGAACATTCAGCCCACTGGAACCTATGACCAAATGATGGACATTCAGCCTACTATGATCAAATGATGGACCACTATCCAGCCAACCCCTGGGCAAACAGGTGAGTTTTAAGGAGGTGCCAGAAACTGGAGCCTGCTTTATTTCCTTGATTCTCCAGAAGGGTGCAAAGTTGGGAGATTTGGGGGAGCTCTAAGAGGAGCTTAGATCTAGCTTTCTGAGCCTTCTGCTTGGGGGTAAATGCAGGGCTGGGCCAGACGCTTGGCAGCTGCCTGAATGTGCCCAGGTGACATGGGCCTGGCAGAGAGAGCGTTCCTGAAGCCCAGAGCCCATTGGCTTCAGTCCTTGGCCAGGCTCTGACCTCACAACAGACTGTGGAATCCTGTGGAATGTTTTGTTTCCTAGGAGGCCAGGCGAATTGTTTAAAAGGATCCCTGGGGCAGTTGAAAGCACAGACAGTTGGAATGGTTGAAAGCCGTTCAGATCACATCTTCTGTTCTGGTATTTGGATTAATTGACTGACTGACTTTCGGCTTTCCAGACCTGTCACATAATGTGCCGCCGGTTCCGCAGACGGTAAAGCCATGGAAAGAGGGGAGAGATTGCCTAGTGCGGCAGGTAAACAGACAGTTGAAAAATGCACCTCTTAAGTAAGTAAATATAAATAAATAATACCCGTAAAGAACGCTGGGGCTGGTGAATTAACGGTCTGACTTGGGGAAAGCAGCTGCTTATGCTGCTTCAAGACCAAATAGAGCACATTAGAAAAACAAAATGCTCCAAGAGGCATTTGTCTTCCTTGTGTTTCTTTGAACTCTGCTATGAATCCCCCCAAACAACTCTTGTGGGGGGGGGCAATGCAAATTGTACAGCAGGAACATTAAGATATCCAGGCACAACAGTTTCACCCAACACCTCAGCAAATGAACAGTCACAAAGTTGGTCCCAGAAGATTTACCGCCGCAGTCATCTTGCGACTAGGTAGAGCTATTTAAAATGAAAATGAATTGACTCTCTACCGCGTGTATTTTGCAGGTAAATCACCTGCTTGGGATCTGCGGGAGCGATTTGCTTCTCTCTATTTCCCAACAAAACAAGACGCCCAGGAATCTTTTCCCAAAAGATACGACAATTTGAAATGCCTAATTTAGCAGGATTCCTCAGGAATTGCAAGAAAGCTGAATATTGTTGGGAAGGAAATTTCTCACAGGCATCTCATCACTAAGTAAACCTAGATTAGCTAAATGGCATGTTGACGTGTAGGCTTTTTTTCAGTTGCCTCAAATATGTGAGTATAAATTAGTGAATGACCAAAAAATGGTGGGGAATCTGAAGTGCAGCTGAATATGTGGGATGGGTGATTGCCAGCTTCAGTTTTCCTTCATTGCTTCCAACTAGCTTTCCCCAGCTGCCCTTACTTTCTCAAGGCTTCTTTCCTCAGCCACTTTCCACTGCTTCATCTACTCAACTACAGTACTTCAAAACTCTGTTTGAGGCAGGTAAAGGTAAAGGTAAAGGGACCCCTGACCATTAGGTCCAGTCGTGACCAACTCTGGGGTTGCGCGCTCATCTCACATTATTGGCTGAGGGAGCCGGTGTATAGCTTCCAGGTCATGTGGCCAGCATGACAAAGCCGCTTCTGGCAAACCAGAGCAGCACATGGAAACGCCGTTTACCTTCCCGCTGTAGCGGTTCCTATTTATCTACTTGCATTTTGACGTGCTTTCGAACTGCTAGGTTGGCAGGAGCTGGGACCAAGCAACGGGAGCTCACCCCGTCACAGGGATTCGAACCGCTGACCTTCTGGTCAGCAAGCCCTAGGCTCAGTGGTTTAACCACAGCGCCACCTGGGTCCCTGTTTGAGGCAGGTAATCCTTAACAAATGGCTGCCCAGTCTCTAAAGACCTCTAGTGAGGCAGAACACATTGACCATTGCTGAAATGTTGCTCCGACCATTAAAACAAATCACCAAATGTCCTACTAAAATCTCCATTTGATGTAGTCTTTCCCTCTGAGACAACATTTAGTATTATTATTTTTAGCTAAATGGGAAAATGTCATCTTTTTATACTACTGAGTCATCGTGGCCAAATCTAGACTGTTTGTCATTTCTACTCTTAGATCCATTATTTGGCTGTATTCTTTCCTGAGTTACTTTGTGTAGGGAGGTTCTCCCACGCAGAAATACACAGCTTTCAGGACAGAATAAAACCGTGTTTATGGAAGACAATCTTACTCGGCTACGAGTGATCGCCAAAGAAGAAGAGGAAGCCTTCTCTGAAAAGGAAAGTCCTTTAAGATGACTGACAAAAAGGCTTGTCAATCTATCCCTGCTGTGCCAAACTGGGTTCTGCTGCCAACTTTGCTTTTTCCAGGAATACAGTAGAACTGCTTGCATTCTCCAAATGTGAAGGGTACACTTCTTTCTTAAACTTATATTTTTCTGCACACACACACACACATTCTAACAAAACTCTGAGACAGTCACAAGCATCAAGAGGTTGCAGAAACCAACCTGTTGTGCAACAGTTTCTCTTATTATTTTGGCCAGTTTGCCAGGCATTTGTGGCAACTGCTTGACATTTTTAAGAAGAGGCACCATTTTAATATGTTAGATGAAGAAAGATGGGAACTCTTATAAAAGCTTAGCCATTTCACCAATTGGCAGTAAAGAGAAAGAACTGTGTTATTTACTATTCACACAGCTCTAATCATAACCTTTATATCCAAAAGCATCTGGTAGATAAAAACCACAACACTGCACACTGGAAAGTATTTTAATTGTCCCGTATTCATCCCACCTCTTTATTATTTTGTTATCTGAAATTAATATGGTTTGGAGGGGCTTTTTTTATATCAAGCTCTGTTCCATTTTGGACACAGGGATTTTACATCCTATAAATAAAATATTAACCTGGACCAATGTACAGTGAGCAGAAACTGGACAAAATTATCACATTAATATTAACACAGAGATACAAGGAATAACCAACATGAGGCCGAGCGAACTACCATTTTATGACAACCATTGCCCCTCTTTGCTTCAAAACATGCCTTAATGCTTGCTATTCATACGGTTTCACACAGTTTAGCTTATGTTTTAAATATAAACCCTTCCTTCTACCTAATTAGAAGGGGGAAATCTCCTCATTTAGGAGGTTTCTGCTGAGAGATAACCTTTTCTGCATGAGATAACAGTAGACTAACTTCCAAGCCACTTGGGAGGCTTGTAAGCTGCTGCAAAAAAAATTGTACTTGTATGTTCACCTATAGAAAGGTTATACAATCCTGAGGAAAGTATCATAGTAGTTAGTATATGAACCTACACCATCTGCTTTATTTAGTGCCGTGTTGAAACCTGCCTGCACTTTCTTAAAACATTTCTTCCCCTGTGGAAGAGGCTTTGATTTGTCTGTGTTTTCTTTCTCAGGACACTTTAGTTATTTGTCTTCAGATATTTGGTGGCGCAGCGTTGAGCTTACTATGTAGTTGTGAAGTGGCAGGAGTGGTGTGACTATCTCTCTTTCTCTCCTTTTCTCTTTCTTCCTATTAAACATTCTCGAGTGCTCTGCCATCTCCCCTGCTGCCTATGCTTCGTGATCTGAAATAGTCCCGTGGGAGAAGTTACCTCAGGTTGTCTTCCCCTGGGATTTAAGTGAAGAATGGGAAAATGAAGAATGGAAATGAAGAAAGGGAAATGCCTTAGACCAGTGCATTCAATCATTCTGGGTTGTTTTTTTTAAGGAAAGTCATTCCCTTTAGGTTAATAATAATAATAATAATAATAATCTGCACTGATTTCTTTAAAGTGTGTGTGTGTGTGTGTGTGTGTGTGTGTGTGTGTGTGTGTGTGTATGTATGTATGTATGTATAAGGGACTTTTTTCCCCAGCTAGGGTTCACCAAAACTCAGTTCCAGCACCTCTAAAAGAACAATGGCAAACTCTGGCATCTCTGTTTCTAGAAAAATAGCTCTCTCTCTCTCTCTCTCTCTCTCTCTCTCTCTCTCTCTCTCTCTCTCTCTCTCTCTCTCTCACACACACACACACACACACACACACAGCCCAAGAAGACAACAACAAGACCCCACCAACAGCATACAAATCAACCTGGCTAATCTGATTCAAACACACACACACATATACTATTCACACACAAAAACAAATTTCGCTACAGCCAATCAAAAGACAACCAACCGGGCCTAGGCCAATCCCAACTTCTCTCACCGCCAAAGAAATACAAGTGAATAGTAAAGAGAACCCACACAAGTGACGCTGACACAAAACCCCACACATACACTAAGTAGAAAGGAAGCATTGCCACCAGACCCCACCCCACTCATCCTTCTCCCCTCTACCACTTCCCCCTTTTTTTTCTTCCTAATGTAACACTAATGTCTCACAACGAATGAAACGGTAGACAACGCAACTTGAGAAATGAGACCTTGCACATACTTTTGTAAACCAAGAAATCTTTATTCACACAAAAAGAAAACATACAAGATGAGCAACTGCCAGGCACATAGTAGGTAGCTTCCGTGTCTTCTCATGATTATAAGGAAGCCTAGCTGAGGTTGTCCTGGAGTTGCCAGGAAATTCAGTCACTCAAGAGTGCTGACTCACCAGACAGATGATTTTTAGAATGAGAAAAGTACACTCTTCTCTGACACACACATTTTGTTCACCTTAAGAGGAAGGTAAGTGCCAAACCCCGACCCCCCCCCTCCAAAAAAACCCATGCATAATTTCCAAAAATGGTCTGGAAGTTCCGGTTAGGGCATAATGTTGCGACTGGGCTGTTGATGAGGACAGAACCTAACTGTGGTGCTTAAACATTCTCAGGTGACCTAAGCTGCTCATCTTGGCCCCAAGGAAAGAATTGGGCCACAATGTCTCAGGAAGCTCTTAAATATTTACTCATTTCCACAATTAGAAGCCTTACTAGAAAAACTAACCAACAAGCTGAAACTGGCACGGGGACAAATAGAAGAGGATGCCTTCACCCCGGTATGGTTCCCCTTTATCACACACGCAGCCCAACAAGATAATGGCAAATATTTACCGTCAGCATACAAATCAGTATGGCTAACCTGACCCCAAAATACCCACCCACCCCACTCACACATGAAAAAAAAAATTCCTTCAGTAGCACCTTAAAGACCAACTAAGTTTATATTTTGGTATGAGCTTTCGTGTGCATGCACACTTCTTCAGATACAGAGAAAACAAAGACCATCATAGCCAATCACAAATGAACAACTACACCCTTGGCCAACCCCAATCTCTCTCACCATCAAAAGAAGACAAGCGAATAAAGGAGTACCAGCACAAACAAAGCTGACATCAAGCCCTACATATATTAAGCAAAACAGAAACATCGTCACCTATTCTCACCCCTCCCATCCCCTATCTACCTCGTTTTCCCTCTTTCTTCTTAGTGTCTTAACAAATGAAACTGATTTGCAAAAATGATACATGTTAAAATATGAGTGACACTGCACACACCTTTGCAATTCAAGAAATCTTTAATTAAAAAATATATTATTTTTTTTAAAAAAATAATAGAAGTTCCACACCGGAGGCACAGAACAGTGAAAAGATAAGTTTGTGTAGAGTAACCGCGACTTGCCTGGATTGTGTTTGTGTTAAGTTACTTGGCTGTATCATTCATCTGCTCTGTATTTCTCTGCACAGATGGAGAAAAATAAAATCACTTTTGAGAGTTGCAGAAGCCAGCAAAGTAACTTCGCCCTGCGGTGTTCTAGAGGTTCTTAATTTAAACTATGAATCACTTGCCAAACCTAGAGAGAGACTTCTAAAGCGCCTTCCGTTGGGGGTGATTCTGCCTTTTCTTCTGCACTATATATTTCCGACATTTGGAACAAGTTAAAGCACTTGAATAGCTGACAGTAATCTTCTCACTTAACTGTGGTTGATCTGCCTATTATTCAGCTGCCCTATAGAAAGTACATGACTCTTTGTTCCTGCCCTCCTCCATTTGCAATGGCAGACCCCCAGGAAAGCGATGTCATCTGGTATTTGTACAAATCAGCTCAAAACAATCCACCGAGTTTGTTTGCTGCTGTTCCCTTGGAACAGAGAGAAGGTGATTCAGAGGATGTTCTTTGGTGAGGGCAGTAAATATCTGAGGCCACTGCAATCTGAGTAAAATTCACAGATCTGTGTGGCATCCATGCAGGCATTGATCATGGAGAGGAATATGTAGTTTGCATTTGTGAACTGGATCAAAATTCTTCTTAATTTACTGCAGCTAATTCTGAATCTGGATGCTGGACATACAGGGTTTTATAGATTTTTTTAAAATGGTAAAAATGGAAGAATCTTAGACTTTATTGAATTCCAGTAACAAAAACCAAACAATATCACAAGAAAAAAGGAAAAATAACAAATTGCACAAAAAATAAAAACATACCAAGAATACATAGATACATAGACTTCCCTCCACCCATGTTTGACCTCTTTCCCTTAATCTTCTTTTATTCATTGTGTTATTAGTATTACATTGTTTTTGTTCCACTTCCGTCCATTTCCTCAATATTTCTACCCTGTAAACCTGATCCATTGCATATCGATATATTTGTCCCAGAACAATGTATTTTTATTTACTCCTTTACACAATCCCATCCTTCAATTAATTTTTGATCTGTTTGTCCTCTTATCACTGCCTTATCTTCAAGTCCCATATTAGATGCGAGGGGAATAGGGATGGACGAATCTTGTCAATTTTGATTCTGCAACAATTATCTTAAAAGGAACAACAGCACCTAATGACTTTTCTTTTTACTAACTTTCACCCAGTGTAGACCTATTGAAATTAATGTGTTGAAGTTGGTCTTGGCTATTAATTCCATTGACTTTACTCTGAATAAAAGTTAGTTAAATACAACCCTGTGAAAATTCATCAGTATTCCAGTGCAGATCCCCCCCCCTTTTTGCACCTTTGGCAAGCAATTTCCCCTAATACAATGCATCTTATGCTTGTTTGTTTGTTTTTAAAAAACAAATATATGCATTTTATGACACCTTCCCCTAATAAATGTGGGTGTTTGTTTGGGGTGGGGGGTTACATGCTGGTTGGTTGGAGAACTGCATCACAAAATTTGGAGACTTGTGAATTTTGAAAGCTAGCTAGGTTTTGCTCCGCATATTCAGTCAAGAAATGTGAATTAGAGAGTTTCTCATGAAATGCGAACACACTCAAATTTCTCCTCCATCCCTAGAGAGGGGCTAGAACTGTGTCTAGACTGTGCATCTGCATGCCAGGTTTGTAACCACAGTTTAGGATCTGGGCTAAGACTTCACCGTGGCTAATGAAAAACAGAAGTGAGAGCTTCTGACCTCTTCCTTGTAGCCATACTGGAAATGGAGGGAAGGGAGGGAACCATGCAAGTCTGAGGCTCATCCTCACCATCCAAACGCAGCCAATTTGACAGAAATGATTCAGCAGAACTTCCAATCCCTGCTGAATTCTTGGTCACGTTTCTAGCAAGCACTGTTTCAATAATGTCTAACTGAATAAGCAATTGGACCCACGCTGAAACATACCATCAATGGCAACAATAAAGGTAAAGGGACCACTGACCATTAGGTCCAGTTGTGACCGACTCTGGGGTTGCGGCGCTCATCTCGTGTTATTGGCTGAGGGAGCTGGCATACAGCTTCCGGGTCATGTGGCCAGCATGACTAAGCTGCTTCTGGCGAACCAGAGCAGCACATGGAAACGTCGGCATTTACCTTCCCTCTGGAGCGGTACCTATTTATCTACTTGCACTTTGACGTGCTTCCAAACTGCTAGGTTGGCAGGAGCTGGGACCAAGCAATGGGAGCTCACCCCGTCACAGGGATTAGAACCACCAACCTTCTGATCAGCAAGCCCTAGGCTCTGTGGTTTAACCCACAGCACCACCTGCGCCTTTGGCAACAATAATAGAGAACAAATTTCCTTATCACTACCCTGCCACCTTTGCTACCCCCCAGCCTTCAGTATTGCAATGAGCACTCACACTTTACATTGTGGGTGCCCTTTGCAGGATTGCACGGTGCTACACTTCCCAGGGAACTTAATGGCAAACAGGGGCTGGCCTGCCTCTCAGTGTTATTATTTGGAGGTTCACACCCAGCCTCAGTAGTCAAGTTTCATTGGGGCTAGTCCCATATATATATATATGGGGAAGGCTGACAGTAGCAAGGCAGTTGGCTCAGGAGATTCACCCACCCTCCCCTCCCTTGGTTAATGTTTTCTTGCTTGCAGGTTAACTCTTGCTTCCTGTTTTTCGGGCGCTGCTACGGTCTTTGAAAGTTTTCTGCTGAAGGACCGGGAAGAAATTTTCCTGCACTGGCAGGATTTGTCTTCCCCGTAGCAATTTGTCACAACCTTGCCGGTTTATGGCCTTGGGTGGAATCCTTTTCTTCCCTATATGGGTGGGGGCATTAAGTGGTGTCTCACCCCCCTGGGGTGGTGATTCTAGGGTCCCCCTCTTAAAGGGGATACACACACACACACACACACACACACACACACACACACACAGTATTTCCCATAGGAATGCATTGGAAACGGAAAAATTCGTAAGTCGAAGCAACCCTATCTAAAAATTTGTAAGTCGAAAAATCCCTATCTAAAACCATATATATGTAGGTAAAGGGGCCCCTGACCACCAGGTTCAGTCATGTCCGACTCTGGGGTTGCGGTGCTCATTTTGCTCTATAGGCCGAGGGAGCCGGCGTTTGTCCGCAGACAGCTTTCGGGTCATGTGGCTAGCATGACAAAGCTGCTTCTGGCGAACCAGAGCAGGGCACGGAAACGCCGTTTACCTTCCCGCCGTAGCGGTCCCTATTTATCTACTTGCACTTTGATGTGCTTTCGAACTGCTAGGTGGGCAGGAGCTGGGACCGAGCTCACCCCATTGCAGGGATTCGAACCACCAACCTTCTGATCAGCAAGCCCTAAACTGTGGTTTAACCCACAGCGCCACCTGGGTCTCACTGGCCATACACTGAAAGGTTGTCAGTGCACTACCCTTTGTGCGGGGATATGAGGTGGGCTGCCTGCCTACACTTACGTCTCGCAGAGCACCCCCATATCCCATTTACCTTATGTGTCCCAGTTCCTCTGGCTGGGAGGCTGGGAGGGATACACGCCCAAGGCCTAAGCCAAGGTCTTCCTACATTCAGAAATTTAATAAAGTTGTGGCCTAATTTTAATTCCATATCACGTCAGAGTCTTTATTCCTTCCTTATGATCCCTGGGGGCTGGGGTTGTGGCCGCCTGGTCGTGCAATGCAGTCAGCCCAAACAGTTAGTGAGTGAGTCTGTCCTTTCCGTTCAGGGGCATCGCTTAGTTTTTAATAAGATCTGACTAAAGTTATATGGTATGTTTTTTCTTCTTCTTCTTTGAATGGTACATCAGCTGTTATCGTCACTGCCGTATTGTGTTTGAACTTGTCATCGTGCACAATACATATGTCTCTGTCAAAGCTCTTCCCATGGAATAATGATGTATAAATGTTGTTGTCCTTAGTTGGGATGAGGGAGGGAGCGAAGGGAGGCAACACCTTTCAATAAATTCGCTGAAGACTTTGTATCAGATTTAAAAGATACATCTAATATTGGGTTCCTTGTTTCAAAGACGCTGTAATTTGACAAAATGAATTACCTGCCAGAGCTGTGTTATACTTTCATCAAGATATGTTTCATAAGAAAGAAATGGCTGAAGAAAGAAAGAAAAACCAGGTGATAAAGTAGGATTCATTTAGCTCCTATGAATGGAAGACACATTTTCTTGGAGGTATTATTTCATTTGCCTGCTTTATTAAAACAGACTATCTGCTACCAAAAACAAAACAAAAAAACACACCCTAATAGCAGATTTTCAGCAGAACACTCTTCTGGTACATTATTACTTTCATTTATATTTTATTTGGTTCTTTTATTGAGGGGAGGCGCAAACCGGGGGGGGGGGAGAGATATAAAGCCCAATTAACTTTGTACAAGACATTGAATTGGGAAGCTGCAAATGCAATTCATATGTGGAGTCCTGTTTCGGCACACCTATGCCGTGTAAACATGCATTAGGGTTGAGATGGACAAACCAGTTTCTCTCTACTCTGTATCACTTTTTACATATAGAAATGAGCCGACATAGACATACACACATGGCTTAGCGTGCAGATGTTGTTTGGGACAGATGTATGTATTCACTTGTTCAATTCTGCTATGCATTTAGCAGCCCGGAGTGGGACTTCCATGTAGATTGGGTGACGGAGGGATCCAGGACTGGCCCACTTTCCAGGAATCGTAGCATGTGTGAAAGCAAGGTTTATCTCCTCCTCTCAAGCATGCAATTCAGAACCTCCTCCCACACCCCACACCCTGCACACACTTCCATGGGTTAGAATTTGGCAAATATGAGAACATGTTTCTAATTGTCATAGCTGGTTTGATTGTGTGTGTGTGTGTGTGTGTGTGTGTGTGTGTGTGTGTGTGTGTGTCGTGGCTGCAGAGAGAAGGGATAAACCAGAGGTCCCCAGACTTACCCAGCTTTGGGCCTGAGGGCAGGGGAGTGCGTGCCCGTGCGCATGCGCACACACACTTACTGGCGCGGTGGCGCGCTTCCAGGTCGGAAAAATCACCGGAAATCATTTGTTCTGGGTCGGGAGAAGCCCATACGCATGCGCACAAATGATTTTTGGTGCTTTTTTCCGATCTGGAAGTGCGCCGCCGCATTGCGCGCCATAAGAGCGGGCGGCGGGGGTCGTCGCGGGCCGGATTGGGAGGCCAATTGGGCTGCATCTGGCGCGCGGGCCGTAGTCTGGGGACCCCTGGGATAAACCTTCCTGCTCTGTGCCCCTGAAACCCCAGTGTGTAGCTTGGCCCGCATATACGGTAGAAGCCATGGGTGCGAACTTGAATCAGTAGATTAATCAACTTGCATTGGAGGGGCAGCTTAAATAATTGAAGTCAGTGGGAGTCTGATAATGTGCAGCTATGCGGTCCTCATTGATTAATCAGTTTTAGCTTTACTGCTTATTTCAGAATTGATCTCTTCATTGCTGTTTGCTAATAGGTTATGCAAGCTATTTATTTAGTCTTCTTCTAAAGAGAAACTAAAAAAGAGTAAGGTTACTCTCACACTCTTTTTAACAGATGCATTTGACAGGAAAGACACACAGATCCATCTGTCTCCCATTTATCAAAAAACAATGTAAGGAAAAACAATATTAAGGCCAAATATTTCCACGTTGTTGTTGTTGATGATGATGATGATTATGATTATCATAACCATAACCATAATTTAGTCATGTAACACTTGGATTAGGTTCCATAGGAGTCCATCCAAAATATCTTCCTCTAAATTTTGCTAGATTCAGTGAAAACCATGTCTGCTTGTTTGTTTTACTCCTTTATATGCCACTATGTGACCAATTTCTCAAGATGGCTACCAACAAGAAGAAAAGCAAATGAAAATCTCCAAAGATGTCAACAATAAAACACAGAAGAGCAGCATAAGGACAGGTTGCAAAAAAGAAAACTAGCTAGACCTAGGGCAAATTTCTAAAAGTCTGAGAAAATGTAAAGGTATTTGCTTTGAGTTAAATTGAGAGGGTTGGCACTATCATTAGTTAGAGTGAAGCGACTACCTCAGGGAGCAGATGCTGCAGGGTAATTCACCCGTGTTGAATTAAGATTTCAAATGCCAGCCCACTTGGCTTTTATAAGAGGAGGGAGAAAGAGTGCCACATTGTCCTGTGCTTCAGGCAGCAAAATGTCTTGAGCCAGCACTGCGAACAGAGAACAACCTGGGTGCTAATGAGGAGGACATTTGGTAGTTAGAGTGTCAGCACCAAGAAGGCCTTTCCTCCAGGAGCCACTTGCTCACCCAAATATGGCACCTAGAGAAGAGCTTCCTAAATGTTCAATGATTTGTTATGTTTTTATGTATGTTGGAAACTGCCCAGAATTGCAGGGGCAACCCGGCCAGATGGGTGGGATATTATTATTATTATTATTATTATTATTATTATTATTATTATTATTTATTGAATAGGACATCATTACAGTGGTACCTCCGGTTGCGGACAGGATCCGTTCCAGAGCTCCAGTCAGATCCTGAGGTTTCTGCAACCTGAGGTGCCTGTTCTACACATGCATGCGGCACAATAGAGCACTTCTGTGCATGCGCGCCACGTAGAGCACTTCTGCATATGCGCGAGTGGCGAAACCCGGGAAAAATACTTCCGGGTTTTCCGCTTTTGCAACCCGGAGTTTGTGTTACCTAAGGGTAACGTAAACCAAGGTTCTACTGTAATTTCATCAGAGAAATGTTGGAGGTTATTTGGGTTTGAGCAGTTTTTTTAAAAAAATTTGGTAGGCTGGCTTCAGTAATAGTAAATGTGGGTATACATACATACATACATACATACATACATACATACATACATACATACATACATACCATGGATTGTATCCATAAGTGCTTCCTGTTTATGGAAATACCTTTGATGGAGCAGAGATTCTTCTGAATGGAAGGGGGATAAATAATTTTCTTAAATCTGCTCCAGAGAATATGGGGACTCTCCAGAACAGTATGGGATGTGCGAAAGTGAATCAGGGGAAAAAACAAACCCTTTTCCTTCTTCTGTTTGCAAGACTCTCTTCTGGATTGAAGGTCCTTCTGGGTATAACAAGGCATGGTTGAATCCAGCGCTGTAGGTATACCTATAAAGCACAGGGGAAAAATATTTACTGTGGGGTGATGGGAGCAATGAAAGACGACAGGGACGAGTCTAGGATGTTGATCTGGAAGAAACTAATTAGTTCCACTTGTCTCATCAAATAGTACTTTCATGCTTATCAGATTTTTAAAAAGGCCCTTTTTCTTCCTCCTTGTTCAGTTACTGCAAATTAATAGCAACACTGCCAAATCTCAGCAACTGTTGTTGCATTAAGGTATTCCAAATGGGTACAAATGTCTACTGGTGGTATAGAGTTACACTTTAAATGAATAGCAAGGGTAATTTCACTCCATTGTAAAATGATTTTAATTTTAATTTTACTGTATTACTGAACCAAAAAGAGACTAATTTTGTATCTAATTTAGCAGAGCTGAGTCGTAGCTATTGTTTTTAATGGTATTGTGTTTTGCTGGTGGGAAATGCAGAAAGCAAGGACGTTTTAATATGTGAAATTATAACAAGGCCATTTGTTCATCTGATGGTAGCTGTAAATGGAAGACAAAGCCAAAGGAGAGAGAGAGAGAAATGGAAAATGCAGTTTTTAAATATGGATACCCCCCACAAAAAGCTATGCCACTACAAAAATCAATATTAATTTAGAGTGTAAGTATTATCCTTTTATGTACTGTGCTCTCGGGGCAAAACTTACTTGTTCAATCACTTGTAGTTTGGGGAGGCAGGGGTTGTTCAAAAAAGTGGGTAGTGGGCAATGGACAGATGGCCATACAATAGTGTGGTGGTCTCATGTGCAAATTTTATTCCCCAGGAAAGGAAAATAATGTTTGTGTGTGCCTCCCTTCCCAACCAAGGTTTGCCAATCCCCACTAGCAGGTAACAATTTATAACCATGGCAATATCCAAGTCCATTCAGATGAGAAGATTTGGTGCAGGATGCATGTGACAAAAATGAAAAGATTGGATTGAATTTTATATCTAGGAGTTGAATTAATAAATTGACTCATATACCAAAGAGCATTGAGATGGCATTTAAATCCAGCCTTACCTTCCACACCAACAAAGCTGAAAAGATATTCATTGGCTTCACATATTGTGCTCACTTAGAATACAATTTTCATCAGGACCACACCATGGCGGCAGTGACAGCGGGGTAATTAAGGGAGGGGCAGTACCTCTGGTGGGGGAAATGTCATGCTCCTTCTAGGGCAGTTAGTCCATCTTTTGTCCCCACCCTGCACTCAGCTCTCATCTGTGGTTCCTAGAAGCTGTTGGCATGTGACATCCCAGGAACGGCTTTGACTGGCCAGCTGTCAGCTGTCAGGGGGTGGGCAAAGGAAGGGGATTGGTGGAGACCGCCTCCCCATCCTGACCCTTCCAGGGAGGAGGAAGAGGAAGAGGAAGACAGCATAGATTTACAACGGGTTTGTGGGAGGTCACAGCTCAGAGGCAGATGAGGGGGAAAGTTGGGAAATCATGAGAGAGCCAGAACAACACCCAGCTGACACGTTGTCATTAGAAAGCATTCCAGACCTTCAATCTCCCAGAACCCGGCAAGCCTTAAAAGTAGGAGAGCAAGGAGCTCAAAGACAGAGGGCACGTAGCAGCACCTGTAGAGGAGATGATGAGGATGACAAATGAGGAAGTGGGAGAGACAGGGGGTGGAGATTCACTCGGGACAACGCCATTATACAAAAGATTGGGTTCTATAGCCTCTCTCTGTAAAGACTGAAATAAAAAAAGGACGGTAAGAAACTTTTCCTTGTCTTTATACTTTCCTGGGCAACCAGCCGGGAGCCGCTGACAGCATCCTGACACTAGTTAACCCAGGTGAGGATAGCCGATGGGTCTCAAATCTTTGGTGAGTTAGAGATTTCTTCTGCATGTCAAGACAGGTTCTGATGGATTGAGCGGATGAGACCAACAGTGGATTCAGTCAAGGCTTTTTTTAAAGCCGGAACTCACTGGAACTCAGTTCCAGCACTTCTCAGGTGGGTGCCATTACCATTACGTATAAGAGAACAAGGGAGGCATTAATGGTGAGTTCCAGCACCTCTTTTTCTATAATCCAATGGTCAAGAAAGCAATTTCTGCACATGCTGCAGAAGGAAGTGAGGGGCAGATGGGGCTTGTAGACCTGGGAAAGTAGCCCATCTAGGACAAGTAAAACTCTGATTCTAAACCTCTGCTCTGCTGCCCTGTGGGATATATTTGGGAGAGGAAAAGGTTAAGGAGTAAATAATTCCAGAGTGGAATCCATAAAATGGTTGGACGGTTCCTTGTACCCTTGCTTCTGCAACTCCAGTAGCCAAGCTGGAGCCAAGCATATTGCGCAGCTTTCCTTTGGACTACATCAGTGAGGTTGAGAAGGATGTACAGTGGTACCTTGGTTCTCAAATTTAATCATTTCCAGAAGTCTGCTCCAAAACCAAAGAGTTCCAAAACCAATGCACGCTTTCCCATAGAAAGTAATGCAAAATGGATTAGTCTGTTCCAGACTTTAACAAACAACCCCTGAAACAGCAATTTAACATGAATTTCACTCTCTAACGAGACCATTGATCCATAAAATGAAAGCAATAATCAATGTACTGCACGATAAAATAAATAAGACAATATTGTAGTAGATGATTAAAAAAATTAAAAAAAAATTCTTACCTGCACCGATGATAGTCATTGTTTGGATGGGAGGCTTTTATCCATTTCCGCAGCCACACAATCAATCAATCAATCAATCTCAATCAATCAGTAGCTGAACTGGGTTCCACACAGTCACACACACAAAAAAATTAACCAAAAAAGGCTCAAAAACAAAAACGCAAAATAAATAGCAAAAATAAAAGTGCCAAACTTAATCCATTCCGGAAGTCCATTTGACTTCCGAAATATTTGAAAACCAAGGCGCAGCTTCTGATTGGTGCAGCGCCCAGAAAACAATAGCCAACAGCCGCATCGGACGTTCGAAAATTAGAACACTTACTTCCAGGTTTTTGGCATTTGGGAACCAAGGTGTTTGAGTACCAAGGCGTTTGAGAACCAAGGTACCACTGTATTATTGTCTGGGCAGCCCAAGACCTCCAGACACACTGCCCAGGTTTGCACCCTCGGGATGTTACTCTAGTCTTGCTAACATAGCAGTTTGGCTTCACTCCCAGAGGAGCACTCCATTGTTTCTTGAGACAGACAGATGCCATTAACAACAACGTCATGAGGGAAATGGATAAATCATATTTTCCCACTTGTCACTGTTCCAGTCTTGAACAGTTGCCTCATGCAGTTGTTATTTAAAAAGAAAAGAAAAATCTGATGTGTTAAGTGTACCTGATGCGTTTGTTTCAGCACTGTGATCAGCACAGGAAGGAAGGATCAGAGAGCTGGTAATCTAAACAAAACACATGTTCTCTCCTGAACTCCTTTTGACCTGACTTCACCTCATCTTCCTCTCCTTTTGTTCTTTCCAACTGTGCCAAATGTAAGCTCCTCAAGTCAGGAACCTGTTTCATTTGTGAGACCATTTCCAGAAAGAGGGTTCTTAGCACTTACCCAACAGCAATGATCAAGTCTGATATATTTGGTTTGCTCTCATTTTTCCAAAAGTAAATTCAGTTCCTCACAGCTCCACACCACTTCACAATTCTTTTAAACAAATCCTCATGAAAACCCATCAGCATGGTATGAATATTTGCGTACAGAATTTCCCCCAATGTACACATTTCTGCAAAGCAATTTTCACCAACACAATGCATTTGTTATGGTTTTTAAAAATCAATGCATGTATTTCTATCCACACTTTATCCGATATATGCATTTTGAGCACATTTCTTGGCTTAAAAACTGCACTACAATTTTTTAAAAATGCACATTTTGAAGAATGGCCCTTTCTGTTAGCAAACTAGATACAGTGGTACCTCGGTTTATGAACACAATTGGTTCCGGAAGTCTGTTCATAAACTGAAGCGTTCATAAACTGAAGCGAACTTTCCCATTGAAAGTAATGGAAAATGAATTAATCCGTTCCAGATGGGTCCGCAGCGTTCATAAACCAAAAATTCATAAACCGAGGTGTTCATAAACCGAGGTTCCACTGTACTAGAATTAGGGCAGGGTTTCCCAAACTGGGGTCTCCTGCTGTTTTTGGACTACAATTACAACCATCCCTGACCAGTGGTCCTGATAGCTAGGAGTGATGGGAGTTGTAGTCCCAAAACAGCTGGAGACCCCAGTTTGGGAAACAATGAATTAGTGAAACTCAGTTCACTAGGTGCAAGGAGACTAGACGAATTCATAGCACAATGCTACACATTTACTCAGAGGTTGTCATAATAACAGAAAAAGAGGCAATGACCCATCTAGTCCAACATCCTGTTCTCACAGTGGCTAATCAGCTGCATATGGGATGCCTGAGTACCTTTTGAGTCCCACTAAGCCCACTGTCTTAGGCTGCAATCCTGACCCTTCATTACCTATGAGTAAACCCCATTAAAGTCAACTGAATTTTCTTCTGTGAATACATTATTCAGATTGCGCTGTAAGGCTCTGATCCTATACTCACTTTCATTGGAATAAGCCTGATACAACATAGCAGCATAAATATTGGTAGTTAGCATTTATGCTAAATTTGCATTGTTGGCAATGTATTGTCTCTCTTGATAATGTAGATATTTGGGGGGAAAGTGAAATTACTCTGCAATTACCCAGGCATTTTGCTCTCTCCCACTTAAGTAAAAACTTCTAGCAACAGACTCACACCTTCACTTGAGAAAGCCGGAAAGAGATATGCGGAGAGAGGGGGTGGCAATGGGAGAGGGATTTCAGACAGGAAAGAGATGCAGGAGGAGAATTATGTACACAGCAGATGACAGCATGAATCAGGAATTTAGAGAGCTTGGAGCTCAACATTATAATATCTTTTTGTCTTGTAACTTTATAATGTCTTTCTGTCTTGTAGGTTTTATCTTTTTGTATATGCAAAAACAATTCATCAAAGAACAATAAAAATGCAAAGAGGGGAACGGTTCACAGCTTATATCTGCTCTCTGTGTAATTACAGGCACACATTTGTAAACCGAATAGCTCTATTAAAGCTGTACGGACTCAGTACAATCCTCCATAACCGAGCTTTTAGAATTGGCATTGCAATATTACAATAATGGGGGGGGGGACACAAAACCCACCATAAATAGAGACTACAGAATGGAGAAAGAGGAGGCTGGCAGAGAATAAAAAGACCTGGAATGTGATCAGTCAGACTAGAGGTCAGCATGGAAATGTAGCCAATCACAGCCCAGCTCCCTGATGAATGGAGTTTGAATGGAGTTGTAGGATAGCCATGTTTGTAGATTCATCTTTTTTCCCACATTCACTCACCAGATGAATGCTTAAAACATCAATGGGACATGGGTGGTGCTGTGGTCTAATCCACCGAGCCTGTCTAATCCCCCGAGCCTGTTGGGCTTGCTGATCAGAAGGTTGGCGGTTCAAATCCGTGCAACAGGGTGAGCAGGGTGAGCACCAGTACCATAGCTCCCTAAATCCAGTGACACTTGCATACTCATTCATTCAGCCTTTATTGACATAATTTAGACAATGAAAATAAAACATCCATGGAACAATGGCAATCCGGACATATTAAACACATAAAGCATGTAAAAGACTCAGCAGTGGTTTTAAATAAATTAAGCAGTTTTAAATTTGCCTTTAAGAATCTCAACTAAGTATCCTGAAACAACACCAGTAGTTTCTGGCATATCATCTCTCAACAGATATTGGATTTCTCACACTCTGGATTATAGATTTTTTGCAGACTCTGGCATACAAAGTAGTCACGCCATTTCCACAACACTACTGTGGTAGGGAAGTCTTGACTCCCGATTTTAGGACTGATATTTCCAACCATGCTTATTTTATTAACTAAATTTATATGTATACCACTCTTCATCTGAGGATCCCTAATGTTTAGGGAGGAATTAAATGTTGCACTATCATTATTGTTTTGTCAGCGCAAGCATTTCAGCTTTCCAGGTGAAACAACCCCCTTCTTCTCCCCATGTGCTATTTTGGGGTTCTCCCAACCTTTCAGAGTGAATTTTGGTGGGGAATGTAGGTGGAGGAGAGGGGAGAAAGACCCATTTTGCCAGTGAGAACCCTTGTGCTTGATACCACACTGGGCTGGTTGAGTTCAGTCCTTAACGTAATATTTGGTTGATCCAGTCTAATCTAACCAGCTGTATTACTTCAGGGTGTGAGTTACAGGTAGGTAGCCATGTTGGTCTGAGTCGAAACAACACAGACATTCTATACAAGATCTCAAAGCAGCTGTTTTATTACAGAAAAATTTCAGAAGCAGACTGGAAAGAGAAGTTGCTGAATTGCAACTCATTAGCAAGCTTAAAACCATGGAGCCACCTGGAATGAACAAAGACATAGGATTCTTATCTCATTATACATGATCAAGCTTTCCTTAGCACCTCAGCCCTTGCTCTCCCCCCCCGCAAGACCAATTGCAGTCATTAACAGTCGTTAACAGTCATCAACAGGTTTACCACTCCTATCAGCCCATCACCATTCCCATCACCCCCACCCTCTGAATATACATAGGGTCTGGTGGCTTCTGTTTCAGTGTATCTGAAGAAGTGTGCATGCACACGGAAGCTCATACCAAAATAAAAACTTAGTTGGTCTTTAAGGTGCTACTGAAGGAATTTTTTTATTCAGGGTGTGAGAAAGTTAAAACACAGGGGCTCCAACATAATCGTGCATGCACAGTTTTCAGACCCCTGCAAACGTAGCTGGAATGTTTAGCTATGAGAATGGGGGAGACTGAATCCAGCCATTGGGAGCAGCTAATTGGTGCAACTCCAATTTCTTGTACAAAGAAATTTCATGAGTAGCCCTATAGTTCTCTCCCACTGAAAGTTACAGGGCTTAAATGTCTTTAACTTTGTCTGAATCATGACTGCTGTTTGTGAACTTGATACACAAAGGACTGGCACACTCTTATATATGCTTGTGGTGTTCTCTTACTTTGGAACTGGTTTTTGTGGTTGCTGTTAGTTGTTCTATGAAAAGCTGTCCTGATCACGGAGATAACGCCAAATGTCTCGGTGGATTGTTTTGCATGAATATGTTTGGGCAGATAGGTATGAATATGCATGCCTGCTATAATTAAATCTCAAGGAAATAGGGTTTCATCTGGAAGTCTACATAAACTGAAACTCTAGGTCAAATATTATTTTAATCACATTAAACACTTTCAGACACCGATTTAAGTTTAATTACAAGTGCTGCCTGAAACAATATTATTAACACAAGTTGCTTTCCATCGTTTGCATATCTTGACCCCAAGTAATAATGGGAAGTTGTCACTAGAATGTAACAGTGCTAATTATATTAATTAGTTTATATGGAATGGCTCAAGGAAAACAGCACATTTCTGACAAGGTAATCCCAGATCAAACCAATCCTCTAAGGATGCAATTCGCTGCATTTATAAAATGGAAGGTGAATTCTGCTTTGCAGCCCAGTTGTATGTGTTTTTATCAAGAAGCGAGCTCTACCTGAGTTCAAAGGGGCTTCCCAATTGAGTGTGTACAGAATTTCTGCCACATATGTTTGCTAATAGGGGAAGATCCAGCTAAGGCACTGTAACCCCATAGAGTTGGTCAGTCAGAGAAAAAGGTCCTTACCAGCACAACCTTACCAGCACAACCAGCACTAACTCCAGGAAGCATAACTTCATTTATTCAAATATAACAAACAACCAAATAAACATAATTAGTCAAATCCAACTATACTCTAGACAAGGAAGCTCTGTTGGATGTGTTTACAGGCTGCACCAATGGCCCCACAGCAAAAGGATTAGGAGGAATTTTTCCTCTTTGCTTCGAAAACCTTGGGTATGCGAACCCGACAAGGGCATGGTGGCCCTGCTGGGTCTTCTTCTTTGGCGATCCCTCATAGCCGAGTAAGATTGTCTTCCATAAACACGGTTTTAACAATGGGTCCGTAAGTGACTGTGGAGGCCAGTTCTGGATCCACACGTCCTTCCACAGTGGGGACATTGGTTTCCGGGTGGGAGTTGATCACAGTGTGGATTTGCTAAGCATGCCTTCCTCTTGGCACATTTCTCCTTTGCATACTGAGTTCGAGTGTCTTCAAAGCCCATGACACCTTTGGTAAAGGCTGTTCTCCAACTGGAGCGCTCGCAGGCCAGTGTTTCCCAGTTGTCAGTGTTTATGCTACATTTTCTTAGGTTTGCCTTGAGAGAGTCTTTGAACCTCTTTTGTTGACCACCAGCATTACACTTTCCATTTTTAAGTTCGGAATATAGAGTAGTTGCTTTGGAAGACGATCATCAGGCATCCACACAACATGACCAGTCCAACGAAGTTTATGTACGCATTCACTGGCTGAGCTTGAAGAGCAACCAAAAGGACCCAAAGCAGTGTAGGGTGAAAAAGAGCAAAGAACAAAGATGGGGAACCCTTAACCCTCCAGGTGCTGTGGGACTCTAACTCCCATCAGCTCAAGCCAGCATGACCAGTGGTCAGGAATGATGGGAGTTGTAAGTCCAACAACACTTGGAGGGCCAAAAGTTCCCCACACCTGCTCTATTTTTGTGTGCTAATGTTGGGGGCATGCAACTGTGTGTTCGGAATAATACAGAGAGAAGCAAAATGGCTGCCTGATGTTTTCCAGCTCCTCTTCTCATTTTTGTGGTCTCATAAAGCCATAAGTTGGCTTATTGTACTGGACCAGTATTAATTCTTTTCTTTTTTTTCAAATAGATTTTATTGATACATCAGAACACCAACAACAAAACAAAAAAATATACAGCAATAAAAGAAATTAAAAATTAGATAATGACAATAAAAGTTACAACCAACGAAACTTAAACATTTACACCACATAAATATAAATAACATAAAGTTTTGACTTCCTTCACCCTGATATCCGCTTTTTAATTTATTTCTTTTCAACTGTTTCCATTGTGAATTATAGTTATGATTGTCTCACATACATAACCTAAGAATCGTAAACCATCTTGCAGAAATTAATCAAAACAAGTCCAGGTTTTCACTTGGGGACACTGTTTTATAAAGCAATCTTTACACTTTTCCCATTCTGTTCTGAACTTTTGTTTAGGTTTGCCTCTGATTCCTTCTGTTATTAATTCTAACGTCATGCTCAAGTTCCTTCAGGTTCTGTCCTTTCAGAAGAAACGTCTGGTAGCCTCTTACAATTCCAGCGATTCACCATTCTAGAGCTCCACAGTCTGCCCTTTCAAAGTGTTGTTTAGTACAGCTAATAATATGGTTTATTAAAAGATTAATATGCATTACTTTCTTTTTATCAAGGAAAAATGCTTGCATAATGAATTCCATTAAGCAGAGCTGACATGAATTTATTTTCCTTAGTCCTAACAAAAAAAACCCCCACAAAACCAAAAACCAAAAAACATATTTGCCATTCAAATGTGGCTCACGTAAATTTATTAAAATGTAATCTAGTTAAAATGTTTTATGTATAATTTCAAAGGCACGTGGGGGGGGGGGGATCACTACTGATGTTTCTCAAACTATGAATTGTATTATGAGTAGGTTTCTGATGGTTCTAGAACAGAAAAAAGACCCTATTATTTAGGCAACATAGGCTCTTACATACTGAGTTGTTTTAAAGTTCTTTCAAATAAAAAAAAATCTTCAAAAAAAACCACACCATTGAATGGTTGCGCTTGTGATGTATAATAATATGCACAATTGACATAAGCCTCATATGCACACATGCAAAAAGACGGTATATGAAAAACTAGGGCTGCCATAAGTCCGGGGTTATCCGGGATTTAGACCTTGAAAATTGCATCTCGGAGGAATTTCCAGTTCGCGGCAAAATGTCTGGGAAAACTCAGATGTATGACAATGCCTTTTTTAGGCTCCAAAAGTGGCAAAAATAAGCTCCAAAAGAATGTGAATTTGCCCAAGGGGGTCATTTCTTGTGTCAGGCGGTGGCAGCTGAGGCGAGAGGAGGTGCGCAGGGCATCGCCGTCACGTAGGGAAGGGGCTCTGGGGTGCTGGAAGGTGAGAATAGATATGTACATGTCTGGTCAAGCAGTGAAAAATGCCCCCTGCAAAAAAACTCAACCCTCAGCTTCCCCGGGCTGAGGGAGAAGGAAGGTGCCCTGGGCCGCAGCTCAACTTTTGCACTTGCCTCTCAGAGGCAGTGGCTGGGGCACCCCACTCTCCCCCGCTGCAGGGGAACCGAGGGGCCGGAGGCTCTGGAGCAGGATGTCGAGGCAGTACCCGCTCTGTGCCGGGCCATGGCAATCGAGCAACCGAGCCGAGGAAGGCGGGGAGCAGGCTGAGGGCAGGTTTGAAAGGGAGAGAAGAAAAGGAAAGTAGTGTGAAGAGAGGTAGCTGAGGCAGCTCTCAGAGGTGGCTGCTGTCGAGTTGAAAGGGGTTGCAGGAGGTGAGCCCACTGGTGGAGCAAGCCAATCAGGCGCCAGGGGTGGTGCACGTGCCCTGCGCCGAGAGGCTGGGCCAGCCACCTGCAGGGCTGGGCCAGTTGCCCACAGGAGCGCAGGACGCTCTGCAGGGCCTCCTAGGTGTCTGCCTGCCTCCTCCCACTCAGCCACCCTACAGCAGAGGGGGAGGCGGCGGGTGGACCGTTTGGGGCAGTGCGGAGCCTGCGGGTGCCCAAGCCACCACGTCACTCCCAGGAGAGATGTGTGGCTCAGGCGTGCTGCAGGCCTCACAGTGAGTGCCACCAGGAATGTGTCACACACACCCCCCCCCAGTGGTGACACCTAGGTTGGACCGCCACCACCGTCCCCCCTCCTCCGCCCCTGGGCAATACGGTCACCAGTGCTCCCAGATTTTCACTTTTTAAAATAATACAACCCAATGAAAAACTACTGTGTTTGACAGTGCGTACCATAGCTGCCAAGTCTCCCGTTTTTCGCAGGAAACCCCCGTATTTAAACCCGTTTCCCGCTGTTATCCGGAATAGAGAAAAATCCTGTAAACCTCCCAGGTTTCCTACCTGCCAGGGAGGCTCCTTCTGCGCATGTCTGGACATGCACAGAACCGATTCCGGGTGCCGCTCTGCCCATGTCTGGTCACCGGAAATCGGGCAGCGCCAGCACCGGAAGTTGCTTCTACGCATGTCCAGATATGCGTAGAAGTGACTTCCGGTGCCATGCTGCTGCTGACCCCGGATTTTTTCCCCCCGGGAGTTGGAGGGTATGGTGCGTACATTTCTGCTGCATCAACGCACGATACCTGTTCAGCCTTGTATTAAGATGGTCACACTGCACATTTCCCTTTGCAAAACTGCTGTAACATGAAGAAGCGACTCTGTATTTCCACATTGTCGGCCTGTATGAGATTTTTTTTTGTTTTCTCTACATGGAAAACAAAGGGAGCTCTTCCTAATGTTTACAGTCATTAGGGGGAAAATACAGTCATAGCTCGGTTTAAGTACGCTTAGTTCACCAGTGAATCTATTCATTTTCCATAGTGGAAAAGCACATATTAAATGCTTGTTATTGTGTTGATAAAGAACTAGTTATTTTCTATTTTTCTTATGCAAGGCTCAGGTCTCCACCACCACCCACATCTCAAACCATGATAATTAAAGATACAAGACCTCTTCACCCTGGCCTTTGACAGCTGGTGTTTGTGTGTGTCTGTGCAGCCCCTCTAGTTCTGATTGTATTTCATTTGAAATTGTTATTAATGCTGTATTTTATAATGCTGTAACCTATCATGGAACCTTCTGATGAAGGGCACACAATTAATACAACAACAACAACAACAACAACAACAACAACAACAACAACAACAACAACAACAGGACTATTAACTATTATAATTAAGTTTGAAGTAGCCCATACTTATCATTATTTTCATCCTTTTTATTTTTATTTCTTACAAGAGTCTCTTTTATCATCAGTCTTACAATAAGGTTAGTTCAAACACTGCTATTTAAGCGTTGGGGTGTTCAAGATCTGACCTGCAAGGGACTGTAAAGGGACAAAGGCTGACCCCGTGAAGTAAAGGGCATTTTATTGGTAGGCTATTGCCATTTAACTGATTAAGCTTGAACTATTATTTAAAACCTCTCATCACCTTTTATCAGAGGAAGTATGAGTACCTAAGGGAGAGTACTATATTAGCATAAGTAAGGAGACATTACAGCTTGTTGAAGTAAGAGCAGCAAAAACACAGCTAGGAAGCTGATTTGCAAAGAAGAAGATCAGTCATATATATGTGCAGATCGCTTCTGCGCATGCACACATGGTGGAACCCGGATGTAAACACTTCTGGGTCCGTCGAGTACTTAAACAAAGTACTCAAACCGAAGCGTACTTAAACCAAAGTATGACTGTATTTTCCTCCTAATGACTGCTCCAGAGAAGCGGACACAGAGCAATGGATTCAAGCTACAAGAAAGATTAGAAAGAACTTCCTGACAGTAAGAGCTGTTCAGCAGTGGAATCTGCTGCCAAGGAGTATGCTGGAGTCTCCTTCTTTGGAGGTCTTTAAGCAGAGGCTTGACAGGCATATGTCAGGAATGCTTTGATGGCGTTTCCTGCTTGGCAGGGGGTTGGACTGGATGGCCCTTGTGGTCTCTTCCAACTCTATGATTCTATTCTATGATTCCTCCCTTTGCAGAGCTCAGCACTTAGCCTTCTCAGTTAGGCCATGTCTTGCAGCTCCTATGAAAGATTTCCACTTTTATCTTCTCCTGAAGCTTTGCACTCCCAACACTCTATTCAACTTAGCAGTGTTTACAGTGGATTCTAAAACACAGTCATCTTGCTTTATATAAAACAGAGTCATTCCTTCACTAGATACCTCCCATGTGACTGATGTTAGCCAATTACATGGGAACAACTTAGGAGTGTTCACAGTGGATTCCAAAATGCAGTTATCTTTCTTCACAAAAAATGGGATCCCTCCTTCACTAGATACCTTCCATGTGTCCAACGTTAGCCAATCACATGAGAACTACTAGAGAACTCGCTAGAATTCAGTTACCAACCAATCAATCAAACTTAAACACATAGTAATGCATACAAGCATTTACAATTTCAGTGAATTAAATTACTATATTTAGCATATCCTTATATAATGTGCATGAACACACATTTATGAATAATTACTAGAATTTAAATAAAAGTTCAATACATTTTACCATAGTGGGGACACGGATGTTACCAGTCTCCTTGCCAGGGCCGGCGCATCCATTAAGGCAAACTAGGCAGTTGCCTAGGGCGCCAAAATGGAGGGGGCGCTGGTGTGTCTCCCCACTCGCAAACGCTCTCTCTGCCGCCGCCGCTTTCGCTTCTGCTGCTGCTTGCTGCTGCAGAGAGACGCTTCCCTGCAATGCCCTGCAGTGGGCGCAGGGCAGCGCCACACGATGGAGCCAGAAATCGGGGGGGGCGCTCAAACCAATCAATTGAAGCAGACGGGGAGGCGGGGGAACCTGAGCGTGCGCGCGCCCAGTTGTTAGGCAGACGGGTTGTTAAAAAAGAAAAGGAAAAAAAGAGTGTGCGGCCTTCGGGGCGGGGCGGCGGAGGACACATTCCACACTCCAGGCTCCTCCCCTCACGTGCCTCCTTGGCCAATTGCCGAACGGGAAGGCCGGGGGGGGGGGCAGAAGGTGATCTTGCCTAGGGTGCAAAAAACCCTAGCACCGGCCCTGCTCCTTGCGCCCTAGGTCTGCTTTCCAAGGACTGACTGTGGATGGAGAACTGACTGTGGATGGGCAACTTGAGGGTCTTGGCTCTTCCTGCTTATGGTTCTTTTTCTTTAAACCATACTTTAAACATCTAAATTTTATGGGGCTTGAAGGCAGGCTGCTGTACCAAGGCAAGAGCCATTTCTATTTCTCTGCACACTTTTTGCCCCTGATCAGCCTGGAATGTGGCCTCTGGAAGGCTCCTGATGAGGGAATGTGGCCTTCAGGCTGAAAGAAGTTTCCCACCTCTGAAATAAATCATCCCAGCTTGGCCAGATTAATCCGCCTGGAAAGCATCTGTATAATCTGCTGTACTTCTCCAAAAATCCAGAAAACAAATAAAAAGATATTCAAATAAAAATATATAAGTATCTCACTTGTTCTATATAAGATATAATGGCAATAAAGTTAGGGTTTTCCCCTAAAACTCTAATGGTAGAAGTGACCTTATTAAAATTCCACTTCCTCCATAGCTTTTTTTAAAAAACCAACCCACAAACTAATTACTGGTAGTAATTGGAGCAGAAATGACATTTGCAGATCATTAATATTCAACAAATTGTTTTTGAAGATGTTCTTCCAGGGTTAGTAGTCAATCTTTAGCGTTTCTGTATTTCGAAGTCATCTAGGATAATAGTTTGCATTTTAATAGGACTTGTCTTTATTAAATTGACTTTATTTATAAAGTTTTAAATTGCTAATTAATTTGTGAGAATATCTGCTGTAATATTTGTAACACATGAACTGAAAGGTGAACGTAGTAGAACAGCTAGTGACTCATGCTGTGGCACTCTAAATGAGTATGAAAGATGTAATATTGCCCTGATAAGGATTTTCATTATTCTTTCTTAGAAATGTCAAAAACAGGTTTAATGTGTCACACTTTTATGCACCTGAATTCAGAAGTCAATTTATTTGACTCCACGGAGTTGAAGCATATCAAAACAATGAAGTATGGAAAATGTTCTTAATTAATAAAACCCAGCTAGGGTCCTATATTAAAAGAAAGTAAACTGTTTACATTGCATAACGAAACCCCACGTTTATGTTCGTCAAATGTTTGAAACCTAGGGCACATTCGCTTAAAATGTGAAACACTTTTTACTCTTGCACTCAAAATGATGTGTCTTTATTTTCATGAGCCACTCTCCAAAAACTGAACAAGCACCCTTCCTGTAAGAATTGAATGGACAATCTAATATTAGTTCCATTTCCCACTTCATTCAGAATCAGGAAGTGGCACAACTGTCACATCCCAACATTGTAACTAGGCTTGCTCTACCTTCCCCTCACTTGCCTATAATAAGCACACGCACAAACTGCCTTCTTCACCGCTGGACCCACTATTAGTCTCTTCCGCTCAATCCACCGGATCCTTTCTTCGCATGCAGTGGAAATCTCTAACTCACCGAGGGTTTGAGAACCTATTGGCTACCTTCCCCTGGTTTAGCTGGCTGGTCAAAGCCATTCCTGGTGTGGGGCTGCTGTCGCATGCCGACAGGTTCTAGGAGCCACAGGTGAGAGCGGACTGCAGGGTGGGGACCAAAGGTGGGCAAACTACCCTAGAGGGAACACAATGTGTCCCCCGCCAGAGGTACTACCCTTCGCCTAACATCCCATTCACACATTCATTGTTTCCCCAGACTGGCTGGGAAAACCCAGCCAGATGGGCAGGGTATAAATAATAGATTATCATAAATTATTATTCTCTCTCTCTCTCTCTCTCTCTCTCTCTCTCTCTCTCTCTCTCTCTCTGTGTGTGTGTGTGTGTGAGAGAGAGAGGAATGTACAGTGGTACCTCGGTTTATGAACACAATTGGTTCCAGAAGTCTGTTCACAAACTGAAGCGTTCATAAACTGAAGCGAACTTTCCCATTGAAAGTAATGAAAAGTGGATTAATCTGTTCCAGATGGTCTGCACAGTACTTAAACTGAAGCGTTCATAAACTGAAGCGAACTTTTCCATTGAAAGTAATGGAAAGTGAATTAATCCGTTCCAGGTGGGTCCACGGCGTTCATAAACTGAAAATTTGTAAACCGAGGTGTTCATAAACCGAGGTTCCACTGTACCATACTTTTCCGTGTACAAGACTAGGTTTTGTTATCCAAAAATCCTGTTAAAAATTGTGGGTCGTCCTATACATGGATAGTGCATTGTGGGGACGTGGGATTGGTTGCTGCTGTGAGTCAGAGGTTGTTATTAGTGGTTTCGGCAAGGGCTTGTGTTGATTGACTGCTGCAGCAGCAAGTGGGCAGGTGATTTGCTGCTTTTGTCAGCGAGGGGGCGGAAAATAAGGGGCTTTTGCGACTGCACAACTGGTATTGTCGGTCTGGCGGGTGAGCGATTTTCAGCAATCCTCCCCCCAAAAAAATCTCAACAACTTGGGGGAATCTCCCCCCCTTTCTTAATTTTGAGTCCCCCAAAATAGGGGGTGTCTTATACATGGGGGCAGGGACGTGGGTGGCACTGTGGGTTAAACCACAGAGCCCAGGGCTTGCCGATCAGAAGGTCGGCAGTTCAAATCCCCGCGACAGGTTGAGCTCCCGTTACTCGGTCCCAGCTCCTGCCAACCTAGCAGTTCGAAAGCACATAAAAAGTGCAAGTAGATAAATAGGTACTGCTACAGCGGGAAGGTAAACGGTGTTTCAGTGTGCTGCTTTGGTTCGCCAGAAGCAGCTTTGTCATGCTGGCCACATGACCTGGAAGCTGTATGCCGGCTCCCTCGGCCAATAATGCGAGATGAGCGCTGCAACCCCAGAGTCGGTCACGACTCGACCTTGCTGTGCCTCTCAACACAGAGGCCTAAAAACAGCGGAGGGAGGGTGGGGATCCGAAAACGCAGCCAAAGAGAAAGAGAAACCTCTCTCTTTGGCTTAAATACCCAGGGGGCTGACCCATTAACTTGCAACATATAAATTTGCCCAGCAACAGCCACTCATGCCCCCACCTTTGGAACCCAGGAGTGGTTTGCTAAGCCCCCACCGCAAATCGTGCTCACCATGATGGTGAACCCGCATTATCGCCTAAAGTTGTCCAAAACACAGCGCCATATCAGAATAAATTGCACATTTGTCTCCTTTGCAAAATGAGTTTCAGTAACAGACATATAGAATAACACTCCCTAAACCTGCATAATTTTGAATCTTCATTCAACATAAAAACAAATATAGTTAGGTGCTTCAGTGCGCAGTGAGAAAGTGTGTGCTTCACGCAGGGAGACAGAATAAATCTTCCTCGGGTTTTGAAACTATCAGTTATGGCCTTCCACATTTCCCTTCTTTCCTAAACTCTGTAGAATATTAATTTAATCAGTTTCCTCTCCGCTTTGGAAGAATAAATATCCTGACGTTATTTCATCATAATATTCATAATGATTTGGACTCAGGTGTAGAAATTTGAGGCACAGTGTGAGGGAGCAAGGGGGTGGAGATAAAACAAAACAAACTTTAAAAACCCTAAACACCCAACCCTTCCATAGCTCTTGAGAATCATAATGGCCCTTAAATGCAAATTCTTGTCTACAGCAGGGCAATTTTCCCCATTAATTTTTTTGAAAGGATAATGCTTTGTCATACAACTTATTCCTACAGCAATCAGTCAGATTAATGATACTGTTAGTTAAGGAGTCTGCTTATACAATAGAAAAGAGATGCATGTGCAGAACCAAATCCTACACTGCTTGCTTAATCCCGTGTGCGCGCCCCAAGCACGCACACGCGCGCGCACACACACACACACACACATGTACAAATTTTGCAATTCTGGGGTTTGTGTTTAAGGGAGTCATTGTGTGTGTGTATATATCCCAAAATACCCATAACAACCTTAGTAAAACATCATACATTTGTCAAAACTATGTCATAAATTAGGGACCCAGGTGGCGCTGTGGGCTAAACCACTGAGCCTAGGGCTTGCTGATCAGAAGGTCGGCGGTTTGAATCCCTGTGACGGGGTGAGCTCCCGTTGCTTGGTCCCAGCTCCTGCCAACCTAGCAGTTCGAAAGCACGTCAAAATGCAAGTAGATAAATAGGAACCGCTACAGCGGAAAGGTAAACAGCGTTTCCATGTGCTGCTCTCGTTCGCCAGAATCGGCTTTGTCATGCTGGCCACATGACCTGGAAGCTATACGCCGGCTCCCTCGGCCAATAATGCGAGATGAGCGCACAACCCCAGAGTTGGTCACGACTGGACCTAATGGTCAGGGGTCCCTTTACCTTTATCCCAAAATACCCATAACAACCTTAGTAAAACATCATACATTTGTCAAAACTATGTCATAAATTGGGAAGGGTCTTCTGACAGAAACTTGAGCACCAGGCTTGCTCTGTCCCTCACATGTCCTCCATCTTCCAACCTTTAGGTGAAACAAAGGCAAGTATTTAAGTATTTACATTTTCCTGTCTTCCCAGCCAAGTTAAGCAGACCCTTTGTCTTGACCATCCACTGAGCTTGGGTTTGTGATTGTTCTTGGAATGACTGCCTGTCTGGCACTCAGGTGCCAGGATGCCAATGATTATCACCCAGGCAGTGGGGCCGCTGAGTACGTGGTCTCAGGCTTCAGGGATTATGGTTGTCCCTACCCCATGTCCCAATCTCCTCCCCTCTAGCCATTTTCCTTCCGAGTAGAACAACACTGGAATGGTGTAAATCCGTCGCTGGAGTGATTTTATCTGAATTTCTTAAATTTCCCATTGAACCAGCACATAGATTCATTTTTCTGTGAATTGCTACATTTGGTAGATCTCCCATCCTGCTTCCAATTCCCCAGTAACACTTACAGTGCAATTCTGAGCATATTTACTCAGATATATGCACTATTGAGTTCAACAGGATCTGGTGAATTTGGCAAAGCACTGGTACTCTTATGTGCTCTTACGCACCTAATTTAACTGGCTTTTCAGGACTGTATTCAAAGGCAGCGTCAGTACAATTTAGTGTGGTAGTTTGGTTTCGTATCGTCAGATACCAACTACCAAATCGTCAGCACTGAAATCAAATTTCAGAGTCTGATATCCAAATATTGATATTGCACATTGCAACATGCAGTGAAAAATCTGACATCAAGAATTCCCTGAAGCGAATATTTCGGAGCACATAGATTTCAGTTCTGTCATCCTCACTCACCTCCTCATGGGACTGTTGTGAGAATGAGTGGAAAAGCATTATAGAAACTATTACAAATATAAAAACCTTTATTTTACCCAGTCCTTTTTTTTTCTTTTTTTTTAAAAAAATGTTTAGGGGTACTCTCATTTTGACTCAAGAAAATAACCATTTTGTAGTTCAAATCGGGGAAAATAAATACAGTACATGGGCAAAAGTACAAAGATTCACAAAATGTTTAGGGGCATGTGTACCCCTGTATCCCCTCAGAAAAAAGCACTGATTTTACCCCTTTGAATTGATCCCTCCAGGCTAACAGGGAGGAGCAGAAGTGTGTTTTGCTATCAAAAGAAAGCACTTCATAAAGCACATAGTTAAACTATAGAATTCACTCCCAGAAGATGTAGCGATGTCCACCAAGTTGTGCAGCTTTAAAAGAGAACTGGAGAAAATTTCTAAATGATAAGGTTATTGATGGCTACTAGTCATGAGGAATAGGACGCGGGTGGTGCTGTGGTTTAAACCACTGCACCGTTTGGACTTGTCAATCGGAAGGTCGGTGGTTCGAATCCCCGCGACGGGGTGAGCTCCCATTGTTCGGCCCCAGCTCCTGCTAGCAGTTCAAAAGCATGCAGTGCAAATAGATAAGCAGGTACCACTCTGGCAGGAAGGTAAATGGCCCTTCCGTGTGCTGCTCTGGCTTCGCCTGAAGAAAGTTAGTCATGCTGGCCACATGACCCCAAAAAAAGTCTGCGGAAGCGGAGAAACGCCGGCTCCCTTAGCCTGTAAAGCGAGATGAGCGCCGCAACCCCGGAGTAATTTGCGACTGGACTTAACTGTCAGGGGTCTTTTACCTTTACCTTTAGGCATGAGTGATATGTTCTCTCTCTACTGTCAGAGACAGTAGGCATCTGAATAGCAGTTGCTGTGAACTTGTTCCTTTTTGTTCAGCTATTGCTTGTGTTCTTCCTATAGTGGGTTCCCATATTTCAAACAGTGAAAATCTGGATGGAAAAGTGGCTGAGCTTTATTTTTGTGTGGCAAAGTTGTTGAGCAGTTTGTTTGTTTGTTTGTTTGGCCAAAGCTTTTATTGTTGTTGTTTAGTCGTTTAGTCGTGTTCGATTCTTCGTGACCCCCATGGACCATAGCTCGCCAGGCACTCCTGTCTTCTACTGCCTCCCACAGTAGTTTTGCCAAAAGTTGTTGAGCTTTTGGGCATTTATTTATTATTAGGTTTTATAGACAAGAATAATGTTATACAAATAAGTATACAGAGTTTCCTCATGTCATATGTATATCACAAAATAGCAGAATAAATGTGGGACAATATCTACAACGTATGTTTCATTATTAGTGGTCAATGTATGAGTTCTTGGTTTATGAATTGGTTTAAACCAGGCATCCCCAAACTTTGGCCCTCCTTTTTTTTTTTGGACTACATGTGCATCTTCCCCGACCACTGGTCCTGTTAGCTAGGGATCATGGGAGTTGTAGGCCAAAACATCTGGAGGGCCGCAGTTTGGGGATGCCTGGTTTAAACAATTAGGAGGAGGAGGAGGAGGAAGAAGAAGAAGAGGAAGAAGAGGAAGAGGAAGAGGAAGAGGAAGAGGAAGAGGAAGAAGAAGAAGAAGAAGAAGAAGAAGAAGGGAAGAGGGGAGGGGGAGTGTTGGGTGGTGTGGGGTTGTGTGGTTATGCTTCTATTTTTCTACTTAGTGTGTATGAGGGGTTGTGTCAGAATTACTTGTATGGGTTCTCTTACTATTCACTTGTTGTATTTCCTTGGGGGTGAGAGAAAAACTGCAAAAATGGCACTGCTTACATGGGCTGTCATACTTCCAGATTTCTCTGGACATTTATCCAATTTTCGCCTCAACACTTCTGATGATTGCAGTATTCCGGATACGTCCAGGTAGATCCAGACATCTTGGCAACCCTAGAGATCAGGATGCTGTTCTAGTTGAGCCTTTGGCCTGATCCAGTGGTGCTGTAAGGTTCTTATGCTGTTTGCCATGCCCAGGTGAGGGAATTCACATAATTTCCCTCTACATATCGTTCCATCTCTTTCCAGTCAAGCTTCTGCCCTTATGCAATTCCATCATGTTTCTCAACGTTATCCTCACAGCGCCAAATTTCTAATTTCTGTTATCGTTTCCCCGTCCCCCTCCCAAACAATCTTTGTTTACACAGCTCTACAGTACACGGCAATGCATTTCGCAAAGGTATCTGCCTTAATAACTTTCTCCAATAAAGAGGTCAACAGGAACAGCACAGACGGCCCCATAATTGGATCAGAGCTCTTTGCTTAAAGTGATTAAGCTTTCAAAGTCATGTGCGGACAGCTATGCTCATACATCCCAACCGGGGCTTAAGAACACATCTCTCTCCCAGTCCTGATCCCTAGAATTAGCACTCCGTGACCTGGGATGCGAAACCTACTCATGAAAGAAGCTATCTGCAATCCCACCGCTCCGGGAGAATAATAATTAGCGACAGAGCGGCTTTGGCAACGGTAAACAGTTTTGTGGCTGGAGTTTAAACCAAAGTGAAGCAAATATTTATAACTTTATAATTATTTTTGACAGGGCCGTCTTAAGTATACCTGGCGCCGTGGTGCAAAGATCGCTCCGCCGCCCCGTCCCCTGTTTCCCAGAGTTGCCAACCTTTTTATGGCGCTGCTGGAAGTTTTGCGGGGCTGGAGGAGGTGGGCAGCAGTTGGAGGGTGGCTCCTCTGGCAGGGAATAGGCGGAGGCTCAGGGGGCGTGGTACTGATTCAGCGAGGCAGGCGAAGGCAGCTAGCTGATGCCAGGAGACGCCGTGCCCAGCCTCCACCTCTTCCCTGGTGCCCGTGCCGCAGTGGCCACGGCAGGTGGAGGTTCCGGGCGCGGCATGGCCTGGCGCCCTCCAGAACTTGGCGCCCTGTCCCCCCCCCCCGCACCACTTGCCTCTATGGGCAAGACACCCCTGATTTTTGAATAATTAGATGCACCCATTAGATGTGGGTTTATTATAGTGATCGTGTTTGTAAACATATTCCGGACTAGTGAAGGATTTTGCCATTGAATACCCATTTGGGGGAGATGCGAATGAAGCATTCTCTATTTCATGCAACATTTTCTCTCTCTCTTATTTCTGTACTTCTTAATCATTTTTTTATTGAAAGTTACAAAATAATCTTGTCTTTTAAAAAAATTATTTATGCTTTTCAGGTTAATACATTTCACTAATTTTACAATCATTTCAAAACGTGTCTTCCTTCCCCCTCTTTCTCCGGTTCCTTAAATTAATTTTTAAAATCTTCTACATATCCAAATTAACTTAATTGCTCTTTTATTCATCTACTTTAAATATATACTTTTATATAACTGCAGGTTATTACAATAATCCTGTCAATGTTCTTATCTGTTTACAATTTATCTGTAAATATTCAATAAACCATTATCATTCTTTTATAAACGTTTGCTATCTTGATTTCGCATTCTTCCGGTAAGTTTTGCCATTCCTGCATATTCCATAAGTTTTTTGTATCCATTCTTCCTTTGCTGGGACTTCTGTTTCTTTCGATTTTGGGGCTAGTAACATTCTTGCTGCTGTAGTCACATACATGAATAAGTTTCTATACAGTTTAGGTCGTTGTGTCTCTATAATTCCCAAAAGAAAAGCTTCTGTTTTTTTTGTTTTTTTTTGTTTTACAAATGTTATTTTAAGCATCCTTCTCAATTCATTATATATAATTTCCGAGTAAATGGAAAGGGAAACAAAATAATCTCTGTTGGGACTATACAGCTGCAAATAAAACCTTTTAAGTGTGTTTTAAATGCAATACACAGTGTGACACTTGATGGTGAAGGTGAGCCTTATGGAAAATTCAATGCATTTTTAAAAACGCTTTTTTTAAAAAAAACAAACATTTCAGAACTTTTTTATATGTGTGTAGATTTCGAAGGAGCAGAGGAACCAGAGACCAAATTGCAAACATGCGCTGGATTATGGAGAAAGCTAGAGAGTTCCAGAAAAACATCTACTTCTGCTTCATTGAGAAGAAACCACTTTCTGGAACGTACTTTGAATCAGCACTTCTCCCTCCCCAGATGTCCTTATATTAACTAAATTCCCAGACATCCTTTATACAAAAAAAGGAGTGGGGTTGGGTTCATATATTGCAGTTCATAGTCTGTCACACAAATAAGGCTCCTCCATAGTGTTTCATTACGGTGTGTGTTTTTTCTCAGGGAAGCATCCAATTTAGCATCTTTATTTCCATCCACTGGTCTGGCTCCCAATATCTGGATTTTCTGGATTATCTTCCAATTGGGCTGAATCTCCCTGGTTTCTGATACCTGCCTTGACATGACTCCATGTCTCCTTGACTGCACCCTGAGATTTTCCACCATTCCATACAAATGCAGATCTAATCTGATCCTTAATGAAATTGTAAGTGTAAAGGAAAAGCGGCGGGGGGGGGGGTAACCATTTTGACTAGGCTTTTGAATTATATTTGATTTCTCTTAGATGTTTGAAACATATTACTGGAAAGCAATAAAATACTGCTCACGCTGTAATGCCTTGTTGGCAATGTGCAGAGATGATAGATAACTTTCTTATTAAAGACAAAATCCCATTCCATTCTGGGTACCTTATCCATATTCTAACAAAAATATGCATAATAACACATTGAAGCTAGACAACCAGCCATTAATTCTAAATGAAAGTGATTAATTATGGCTGTTCCCATAACAAAGAGAAACATAGCTCAGTTTAGGGTTGTTTTTTTACAACAAAATATAACAAAGCCTATTTTAACACAGTCTATATTTGGGTAATATATTGGGACCTGGAAGCCATGGTTTTTAAACCCCACAGAACCAGGAACAAGCTTTTAACAAGCCCTTTTTAATTCAAATGCATCTCCTCATCTGAGGTCACTACCTATCTCACAGAGGTATCATGAGAAAGAATGAGAAGCAGGCTGAGGAAAGAAATATATCTACAGCGATTTAGAAAAAATATTGACTTTTTAAATATATGGAAGCTAGATCATGTGTTTTTTAGTTTATTGCTAATTTAATGTTATGAGCGTTTTCATTGTTTTCACTTTTTATTTTTGTTGCAAATTGCTTTGAGGGTTTCTTTGTTTACTTGCTTGTTTACAACCAAGTGGTATATAATTTTTGCCAAACAAACAAACAAACAAATATAGTCCCCTCCCTCCCACTTCAGAGACGGACTTACTTGAGATATCTTATCCAATATTCAGTATTCAATCTGTTGCTCTTTTCCATTTTCTAAAGTTCATTGCCCTTCAAATATGTTGCTTTTGCTAAAACACTAAGCTTTTTTTTTCTTATGAGGGAAAAAGTTTTATCCCAACAGGGGGCTGCTTGATGGCTCAGAGCTTGTCTAAAAGCTGCCCGGCGTTGGGTTGTGCTAATGCATGGTTCACAGTTGTGATGAGGGACCCAGGAAAAGAGAGCCTCTTTGTTCCACATTGTAAAGCCCTGTTGCTAATGGCCAGAGTTTTATGTCACTGTGCAGCAGCAACTGAAGAAAGGACCCACAGGGAGATAATACTGCTCTTAGGTCTATTAACTCTCAGCCAGATTCCTCCGTAAGTTTACAGCAAGTCTGTGGAGAATGGCACTATGGAACATAACCCAGATACTGGCTTGATCTCGCTACTGATTCGAGCTGCGTGCTTATTCTGCTTTCCTAACAAATATTTTGAAAAGCAGTAAATAAATAAAACCTAAATGCTTGGGAACTACAGACCATAGCAAATGGCACAGCCACTAAATGCAATGAGGTAGTGGAATCTTACTTTGTGCTACTTTTCAATTGTGTCGGTTCAGAATGTAGGTGGCCATGCAAATACTCCCCACTCATTAAAAAATATCCCTACCTGTAGTAGACTAGGGTGTTGGGAAGACAGAAGGCTGCCTTGTAATGAGGCAGATCATCCAGACATCTAGCTCCGTATTGTATCATGGGCCAGGAGGCAGCTTCACCTGCTGAAGAGCAGCCTGAAGGAGAGAAGGAAAAGTGATTCCACCTGCAGCTCATCAGCCTTCAAAGACACACAGGGGAAGATGCTGATGAGAACCAGCAGCTTCAGCCTTCTTAAGCAGAGCTTCCAGGAGCAGTCAAATTCTGGAAACAATGCTTGTAGTTCCTGGCCCTAGCTTTGGGCTTCCTGCTAATCTTGACCTTTCACCTATGATCATTGGATTCCTTGACTCTTGGACTGTTTGACCACATGGATTACTGTTTGCCTGACCCTAGGGCTGGACCTGACTTTGGATGCTGACTCTGCCTCCAGCCTAGTACACCTCAGAGACTCTGCTGGTTGGCTGGCCTCACACTCCACTGATCTCTGCACATGATTGCTCAGCAATGAGACTGTGACATATTGTCCATATGGACTGGCAGAGGTTCTCTGGAGTTTCAGACAGGTTATCTTTGCCAGCAGCAGCTAGAGATTGAATTTTGGTCCTTTGGTGAGCAAGCCAGACGTTCTAACACTATGAACGTCTGTGGGCTATGGCCTTTTCCCATAAGGGAAAATTTGCTTGTGTAGTGTCAGGGGCTGGTGTGGATTGGAAGATTGGGGAATGCAATCACAGGGAAATCAGTGCCTAACAGAAGAGGAGGGGGAATATTCACACACCCCTGCTTCCAGCATTCCCAGAAACAGGCAGACAGGCAGACACAGAAGCTGCACAGTTGAGAGAGGAGCTACCCAGCTATGAGATAGTAACTAAGCAAGCAGAAGGGATGGAGCAGCTGGGTGATACATCAGTTGAGAGTAGGGAGGGACCCCCTCCCTCCCCCCCAAACTCGGAGGTCTGAGCATGTCAGAGAACAAAGGAGACGTGAGGGGGAGAGACTTCCCTTTGGCTCACTTCTTGCTGCAGAAGTGGTGAGGAGACAGAGTAAGAAAATGATATCCTTGCGGAGAGTTGCCTATTTGTGCTTGTAACAGAATGCTGTAATAAAAAGACTATAAATCTACCAAATGCTCGTTAATTCTTATTGGTGAGACACTGGAAGGGAAAGGGGAACTACCGTACATGACATGTAGCCACTCATCGATGTGCTTGCTTATTGCATACAGAGACCTTAGAAACTCAACCACCTCTGCCTGCTTTCTGAAATGGTGCACTCCATAATTCCAAGCCCCAAATCTACCTTTTAGTTCTGCACAATGTAGAGAATGGTTGTGATTTAGCTCGGGAACACAAAGGCTCCCTCCTGGAACTGCATTAGCTTCCAATAGTCTCTATGCTTGGCCTTACCTCTGATCCTGTGAGACACTGTGTCAGTTTGGTGGAAATGCTCCAAATGCTGAAGGATGGTGAAACTATGAGTCAGTTTTCGATGTCTGAGGTAGACAAGGGACACTTGCTGGTGTGTTTGTTCTTCCTACTTGTTTTTCTTCCTTTGTTTCCCCCCACCCACCCTCAGTTGCTGCCACCTGGATAGATCTGGTGGTAATTCTAATGGGCTCTGCATTTATCCAGGGTAAACTCGGCCTTCAAATTGTCATTATAGTCTTTGAATCAGTTGTTCTCTCCCTCTCCATCCCATAGGCTGCTTTAAGGTGCACCCGTGTTTTCAAACGTCTCTTTTAAAATCCACAGAATTGCAACACAAAGGAGAGAGCAGCATGCCAGAGCGTATAAACATTGCCAACCTGGTTGCAGCAGCACACTGCTTGTTTGCCCCACTGGGCCTGGAGTGCAAGCCTTTGGCCTGGGTTGCAAGCAATTCATCCTGGTTGAGCCTTGAATTATGTTCACCGGGAGACTTCACATTTTGCTGTTTAGCCTGACTGAAATGGACTGCCAGCTGCCTGCGTTAAAAATGTCCAGCGCTGTCATTGTTTCATATCAGCTTATGACACCTGTTTGTATTTTCTTCCAGGGGGAACCTATTAAAATCCTCTTCATTAACCCACCAGAAAGCTCTGTGCTTCAAACTCTCTGATGCTTGTTTTTTTGGTTTTGCAATTAGAAATGACTACCACAGGGCGGGGGGGACCCCTCTCCCTCATATTTGTCACAGAATAGTTATAAACTTCATTGTGTAGTTGGTTTGTAGATTTGCCTAGAATGTCAAGTTGCCTCCTGTAGCAGCAGCCTGTAAACAGAAACAATCCTTTGAGGTCTTCCTGGAGTACTTAAAGTCACTTTTGGAGTAATTATCTGAAGGCAATTAGCCTTACTACTTTAAGCAAATAAAACAGAACTTCCACAGAAGCAGGGAAGTTAGAAGGAAGATAAAACAGGCCAAGAATAGAGATGAATGAGTCTATTTCTGGCCTATGTCACTTGTGCACCTTTTTGAACACAGATCAGCAGCAACTGACTGGGTTCCACAGAGCTGCTTGGTTAGCTTTCTGGCAGGTGGATTGCTCAAGAGAAGGAGCAAGGCAGAGGAGAGGTCAGCATGGTGCAAACGCTCTGGCAGGGGTGCCGGGTTGGCTTCACTGCTGTGTTTGCATTATGGTGGTCCTCCTCTTCCTCCCGTTAAGTAACAGTGACCTCACCTGGTGGGATGCTAACATGGCAGCTCCACCCCACCACAGGATTAACTGGTGATAGCAGCAATTCAAGGACAGATCGTGAAGCTGAGGCTCCAATACTTTGGCCACCTCATGAGAAGAGAAGACTCCCTGGAAAAGACCCTGATGTTGGGAAAGATTGAGGGCACTAGGAGAAGGGGACGACACAGGATGAGATGGTTGGACAGTGTCCTCGAAGCTACGAACATGAGTTTGACCAAACTGCGAGAGACAGTGGAAAACAGGAGTGCCTGGCGTGCTATGGTCCATGGGGTCACGAACAGTCGGACACGACTAAACGACTAAACAACAACAACAAGCAGCAATTCAGCCTATGACTTTCTGCCTACAAAGGATTTGCTTTACCACATTAATCATGATCACGTGCAGAGTATTTATTTATTTGAAATCTTTATGTCCTTTCCTATATAGGGCTTCTCACAATGTCTTAAAACAACAGCAACAAATACTATAGAAATCCAAAGAAGAGAAGAAACAGGTCGCTATTTTTAAAGAAAGAAATCTTAAACAGAGTTCACATAAAGCCTTCAACCTAGCCAAAAACTACAGACAACAAGCAGCAAATTAGTTAATAACGGGAGACCAAGAGAAAGTTGCCTTCCCTGGGTAGCCTAGAATGTGTTTCTTTCTGTGTAAGTCAACATTTCATGCTGTCTTGATGGCTATCTTCAATCAACGGGGTTTAATCAGGGCATGTCAGCATTTCATGCTGTCACAAACACAATCCTGGATCAAAGAAAGGAAGCCCGGAGACCAAGGCAATGGTACCAGTTTTCAAAATTGAAGAGAGCTCTCAGTCATATAACACATTCATACATGCTCTATGGGGATAGAGTTACCGAAGACAGATCCTGTACCTAACTAGATAGTCAGGCTAGGAGCACAGAGGGATGGTTGGAGCTGGGCAATGGTGGAAATTTCACCCTGCTCCACGGGGTGTTGCAGAGGTGTTTGGACAAAAAATATCCACATATTTCTTATACTTTGATCTTGCTCTCTTTTGATATGTCACAGGTTGACTGACATGTTGATTGCAGACATTCTTTTGTAATGTCTCAATGTGTGACAACGGGTCATTATGATCTTTTGGTCTTGCTAGGGTGCCTCTGGGCAAACAGTCATAGCCGTCCTGGAACATGTCATTTCTTTCTCCGAAGAAGGTTGTTTTGCCATCTCATTTCCCAAGAAATGTTCCCCTTTAATCTGATTAAATCCATTGATCTAATGCAGCCATCTGCAACTCATCATTGGCAACCCTGCACAGCCTGCTTTTACTACAAATGTCCCCAGTTTTTTCCTCATCCGTACAGCTTGGAATTGATTGCAATAAAAAACCCAGTAATAAAACTTCCCAAAGATGCATCTCATATTCACAAAATCTTCAGAGGATTCATTTTACCAAACCATATCTAATGTGCAACGTGTAATGATCTCAGGCAAGCAAGCAAGCCCCGATAAGAAGCAATGACTCTCTGACAGTTTTATGTTATGTTTATTTACAAAAAACACATCCAGAGCATGGCTTCTCACCTGCTCACATTGACAATAGTTGGTTAGTCTAAATCTTCGCCCCTTTTACAGCAGGAAGGACGCCACATTCTTGCCCTTCCTCTCTTGCTCTTCTGTTGTCCTCTGACCTTATCCAGTCTCCTAGAACGGGGGCTGAGAGGCTGGTCTTCCCCCTCCCCACTTCCACTTGACACACTTTCAGTCCTCTGCTTATCTGCTGATTGCCTAGCAATGCTCTGGCTGCCTCCCAACTCTCCCACTTCTTGAGAGCTAACAGTTCTAATCTGCAGAGTCGGTCTCTCTCTCACTTAGCTCAGTTTCTGAGTCTGACTCTTCCCCTGCTCTCGGGTGAGCCACTTTCCTGGCACAACGGGTATAGGGCAAAACTCTCTCCCCCCGGCAAAGAAAACAGGGGGCTAGGAATGAGATTTGGACCCTGGGTTGTTGCTTTTGTTTGGAAATGAACCACTGGTCCTAGCAAAGACCACAGAATTTCCTATACGTGCAGCTCTGAGATGACAGGGTCTGTGTGGAGGGTTATTGTCATGGAGCAAGCTAATCAGTAAATCACACTGTTTCTCATTACTAGAGAAATACAATCTTCAAAACCTGGCTGAGTTTCAGGCCTAAGGAGCACAACAGCTCATGCCCGGTTGGTCCTACTCTGTGAAAGCAATTGCATACCCTCCAACATTTCTCTGCTGAAAATAGGGACACCCTATATAACAACAACAACAACAACAACAACACTATTTACAGTGGAACCTTGGTTCTCAAACTTAATCCATTCTGGAAGTCTGTTCAACTCCCAAAACTGTTCAAAAACCAAAGCACAGCTTCCAATTGGCTGCAGGAGCTTCCTGCACTCAAGTGGAAGCCACATCAGACATTTGGCTTCCGAAAAATGGTCGAAAACTGGAACACTTACTTCCAGGTTTTCAGCGTTTAGAAGCCAATTTGTTCGTCAACTAAGCCGTTCGAGAACCAAGGTACCACTGTATACCCCACCCATCTGACTGGATTGTCACTCTGGGCAGCTTCCAACGTATATGAAAACATAATAAAACATTTAAAACTTCCCTATACAGGACTGCCTTCAGATGGCTCAGGGGTCAGATAACTCCATATCCTCCAACATTTCACTGATGAAAACAGGGACATCCTAAAGTGGGACATTCTGGTATCAAATCAGAAACCGGGATGGCTTCTGTAAATCCGGGATGTCCCAGGAAAATAGGGACACTTGAAGGGTCTGCAGTTGCCAATACTAAAAGCCTCCGCCCCCTGCAGCTGTCTATGTCTCCTCTCCAGGGTTTCTTGCAAGCAATCAGAGACTGTGCCTGCCTGCAGCATGCCTTTGCTCCTCCTGTTCCATTGCTCTTTCAGTTCTGGGAGTCAGGAGGGTAGGGGAGCCTCTTACAGCAGGTGGAGAGACATCTCAGCATTGCACCTCCCATTCTCCTGCTTCAGCTTCTGCCTCTGATTATGGATTTTTCTCTGCCATAGACTGAGCCCTGTTACCCCTTCAGCTTCCAACACTCCTCTTCCCAGTCTTCCTCCCCTTCTCCCTGTGACCACTCATTGTTGCCCCACCACGACTCCCCAGGATCTGAGCCTCCTTCTTCCCTTGGTGGTTCCTCCCACCGCTCCTCCATGTCCAACCAATCCTTGACAGTTATGCAGAGCACATACATTGACCAAATGTGAACTGAAAGCTCTCCCGCAAACTTGGCCATTGCTGACAAACCCTCGTTTATATGGCAAGGTTTTGAGAGAATGGTCTTCTGCATCAGTTTCACTGTAAGTTATTGCACTGCAGGCAAAAAGAAACAAAAAAAAAGTGATCAGAATAGTGATTAAGAAATGTTACATGTGGAGAAAAGCACAGCATGAAACCTGCAAAACACTCTGTTTTGATTACATGTTTGAGCTGCAATGAAAGATCACGGGAATGTGAAACTAGGGCAGACTGTACAGGAAGCTGTAATTATTGCCTTTTATAAATAACACTCAAAAACATGTTCTTTAGGGCTATTAGAGCAAAAGGTTCATACTTGAGACTAATATTAGGGTGACTGAGGTTGCTCAGTTATTTTAACCGTAAGTGTCTTTGTTGTGCATAAGAACAATGATGTTGTTACAAACAGCAGACTTTGACTGTTTTTGTAAGGCTTTACTAGTTCCCATGCCCCACGGTAATTCAGCGTAACCAATTGTAACTGGGGAGAAAAACTTGCATATTACTTCCCAGCTTACCCCTCTGTTTCCACCTCCCTGTCCTTCCTCTGTTGTTGCCCCTATATTGTTGCTGATGACAACGTAGTGTGTGCACACTTAGAGGATGACCTCCAAACCATCCTAAATATCTTCACAGAAGCTTACAAAAAGCTTGGCCTATCGCTCAACATCCAAAAAAGCAAAGTGCCGCACCAACAAGCACAAAAAAATTCCTCTGCAACACCACAAATCCATCTCAATGGTGTAACGCTGGAAAATGCCGATCACTTCTCCTCCCTGGGCAGTTATCTTTCCACAAGGGCCGACATCGATGCTGAATTCCAGTATCACCTGAGCTCTGTGAGTGCAGCTTTCTCCCGATTGAAGTGCAGGGTGTTTAAAGACTGGGACATCACAGGGAAACCAAAATGCTTGTTTACAAAGCTATTGTACTACCAACCTTACTGTATGCTTGTGAAACATGGACCACTTATAAACGCCATCTCCAACTCCTCGAAAGATTCCATCAATGGTGTCTCCCAAAAAATTTACACATCACTTGGGAAAACAGGCAAACTAATGCCAACGTACTGGAAGAAGCAAAGATCACCAGTGTCAAAGCAATGATTCTTCAACATCAACTTTGTTGGACTCGTCATGTTGTGCAGATGCCTGATTATCGTCTTCCAAAGCACCTACTCTATTCTAAACTTTAAAATAGAAAGTGTAATGCCGGTGGTCAACAAAAGAGGTTTAAAGACTCTCTCAAGGCAACTCTAAAAAAATGCAGTATAAACACAGACAACTGGGAAACACTGGCCTGCGAGAGCTCCAATTGAGGAACAGCGTTTACAAACAGTCTCATGGGCTTTGAAGATGTTCGAACTCAGAACACAAGGAAGAAACGTGCTAAGAGGAAGGCATGCTTGGCAAACCCTCACCATGATCAACTCCCACCCAGAAACCTATGTCCCCACTGTGGAAGAATGTGTAGATCCAGAATTGGCCTCCAGAGTCACTTTACAGACCCACTGCTAAAACCATGTTTATGGAAGACAATCTTACTCAAAATGCAAAGATTGCATTTTAGGATGATGCTTCAAAGATGTCTGCAAACGTAACATGAAGGCAGTGTCATGGACAGGCTAGATGCACAGGTGTGCTGGGAGGCACCATCTGGGGAACCCCTAAGGGAAGAAGGCTCAGAGCTGGAGGTTAGTGGTGGGATGAAAATGAGTTGTCAGAAGGAGAAGAGGGAGTAGACTGGGAGAAGGAGGTGTCATGAGCTGAAGAGGCAACAGGATTTAGTGAGCAGGAAGAGTCTGTGGCAGAGAGCAGTCCAGAACCAGAGGCAGAAGAGGAGGTTGGAGAGGGTCAGGGCCAAGACAGAGGTGAAGCAGGTTGCTGAAAAGCCAGTGGATCTCTCCCTACTGCTGTGACCAGCTCCCCTCCCTGCTGGTCTCCCAGAACCAGAAGAGGTATGAAAAGGCAGAAAATACATTGGAGTCTCAAATTGCCTAGGAAGGACCCGGGGGAAGAGGAGACTTAAGGAGTTGTGGTCAGGCAGGGATCTTCACTCCTCACAAGTGCCTCATTGGGCAAGATCTAGGAGGGAGAGGTGCTGTGCTCGCTAGGCCTGGCCTCCTGACTTGTTTTGTTTCTTTGAATAAAGAGAGTTAACTTTACTGGCACCGTGTGAGTTCTTGCTGTCCTGCTGCTGACCTTCCCCCTGACAACCTAGCAGCATCAACCCCGCTGTGTGGGAATCCTTTACAGATGACCACAGTGCCTGGAGACATACAGTCAAGTTGTGAATCCGTAGCAATGACAAGAGAAGGAATGATTGCTGGGAAGAATGCAGAGAGAAGAAACCGTGTGGCGCATCTGCAGAAGCACAACTGGAAGCCTTCATCAGCCCCAACTGCCACAAAACATGTCTCTCCCATATTGGCCTCTACAGCCGCAGCGGGTAACCTTCCAATAGTTTGACTTCACCCCCAAAGGCACATTTCTCCATAGTGTCCCAAGACAGACAGATACCAACACCAACACCAAATTGCATTTTAAATTTCAGATTGCAATTCCTCCCCACCACTATTGCATGCCCCCACACTGCACTTAAATCTGCTCTGGAGGGTTGGAGAACAACACACCCTGGTCAGATCTTGGGGGGAAGGAGAGGGAGGGGAAGCTCCATTGCACATGCAAAAGTTATTCCCCTTGCCCAATGACATGGATACAACCCAGCATCAGTTTTAAAAGGTAAAGGTAAAGGACTCCTGACAGTTAAGTCCAGTCACAGATGACTCTGGGGTTGTGGCGCTCATCTCGCCTTACAGGCCAAGGGAGCAGGCTTTGTCCACAGACAGTTTTTCTGGGTCATGTGGCCAACATGACTAAGCAGCTTCTGGCGCAACAGGAAACTGAAACCAGAGAAGCACACAGAATTGCCATTTACCTTCCCGCTGGAGCGGTACCTATTAATCTACTTGCAGTTTTTGGTGTGCTTTCAAATTGCTAGGTTGGCAGCAGCTGGGACCAAGCTCACCCTGTCATGGGGATTCAAACTGCCAGCCTTCTGATCAGCAAGACCAAGAGGCTCAGTGGTTTATACCACAGCGCCACCCACGTCCCATAGTATTAGTTTTATGTCAACTCCAATGGTTCATACTATTATTCTGTTTAGTTTTAGATATTGTTTGGTCATTTGGAGGATTATTCATTATTATCCTGGTGTGTAAGCTACCTTGAATATAAGAGAGATTGGTGTGTGATTATATTTCAGCTGACCATTTCAGGGTCTTGTGAAGCTGCCAAGTTTTCCCTTTTCTCGCGAGGAAGCCTATTCAGCATAAGGGAAAATCCCTTTAAAAAAAGGGATAACTTGGCAGCTATGGTGAATTGGCCATAAGGCTGTAAAAACCCAGAACAAAAACAGAGATACTTGATTGACTGGTGAAGCGAAGTCAACAGATTCCAAATCCTTTGCACTGGCAAAGATCCATAAATATTCATACCTGCAATATAGTGATCGTGACAATAACTGGATTATATTTGAATGCCGATCAAACCCTCGCTATCACAGTTGTTATTGTGTTTATGGATAAAGCACATGCTTCATCCAAAAGAAACCCATTTCAGTGTTCTCTCTTTGCCTGAACTTATTCCACCCTCGGTACCGAGGACATTTACCCAAACAGTGAAAGAAACCATTGAACCTATAGCAAATTAAGGAAATAGCCCATCAAACAGATGGAGGGGAAGAAAGACTAATCAAAGAGTAGCTCAAACAAGTGGAAAATGAAGATTTAGGTTGCAACTGTTTCCCCGACATCTTTGCATCTCCATTCATTCTCGGATTCTAAATTGCTCTTTATTCAACTTGGGTATGCCTCTTTAGCTAGCAAGATTCTTTTAAATGCCTCCGTTTTAATTCACACAGACGATACTCACAGCTAGTGGTGAGACAAAGCTGATTAGCTCATTGGCTCCCTACTGCTATACTCGGCAAGAAATTTCTGATTCTGACATGTAGATATTTGGGATTTAGCAGCGATGGAGTGAGAGAAGGCTCTGAATGGGCTGGTGCTTAATTGGTGTCTAGGCCCTGCTTTGAGGATGAACCGGATTTGAAGTTTTGAAGTTATCACAACCTCCGAAAGGGTTTTCCTCTGATTTTGTAGAAGAAAGCTGGTGATCTCCCCATACTAATTCTGCAGACAGCCCTTGCTGCCTGTTTTTTCACGCCGCACTCAGTCAAATAAGATGCATGAAATTCATTAGATGGCAGGGAATTACTGTAATAAATTGGATAGCAACTACTGGAGTGGCATATATATACATCTGAAACATTGACAAGGCTGCCTGGCATGTTTGCTTACTTATTTGTATTTTTTACCTGCCTCCCCCCATGCTTTTAGGTCTGGTAATGATATCAGAGATTCAAAAAACAAATAAAAAGGGGGGGGTGATTAAAGGAAAGGAAACAATAGAAAAGTACAAATAAGCAACTCTAAATCTCACTGAACTCACTCTATTGAACTCAGTGAGATTTATACTACAGTCCTATACACATGCACCTTAAAACAGGACCACATTGTTAAGCATCCCGCCAAGCACTTAAGCCCCATTTACTTTCGTGGGTTGGGACTTGTCTGACTTTTGCCAGGCATTTCTCCAGAGTGCAAGATCCAAAGGTCTTCGAGTCTCATGTGTGTACCTGGAGCTTTATAGGAGCAAGAACATACCCACCCAATTGTGGTTGCAATTTGCACAGCTTCCCAAACAGAAGAGAATTGGGTGATTTCTGTTGGCATGTAGATGCTCATGGGTCTTCAGAGTGTCAGCAAGCACTACAGAGCTCTCCTGAGGCAAAAATACTAGAGATGAAAGGTTAAGAAGACATACCAATGAAAGAAAGGTTCAACAAGCAGTAAATCAAGCTAGGTAACTGGTATTGAGGACATTCCCTGCCATCTAGCTTTTCCCCCATTTCATGTTGGGGATTTTTATTTTTCTAGATTGCAAAGTCTTTTTGACCCAACAGTTGCTTTGGCAATGCGAAGAATGGACCAGCTGGAGCTAAGAACTTTTAAAGGCATATTGACTTCCCATGACATTTTGATGAGGTTCTTTACTCCTTGGGCTCCACCAGAACATTGTTATTTTCACTTTTTTAAAAAAAAATATTAAGGGCTTTCTTGGTTTACAAAGATATGTGCAATGTCTCTCTTAGCATTTTTACAAATCAGTTTCATTTGTTGAGAGATTGGTGAGGAGAGGGGAAGGAAAGTAGATGGGTGGGGTGGGGTGGGGTGACAATGTTTCTATTTTGCTTAATAAGTGTGGAGTTTTTTTAGTCTGCGTCGCTTGTGTAGGTTCTCTGTTGTTCACTTGTTTTCCTTTGATGGTGAGAGATGTTGGGGTTGGCCTTGGATATGGTTGTTCCTTTGTGGTTGGCTGTGGTGGTCTTTGTTTTGTGTGTGAGTGGGGTGGGTGAGTGTTTTGGGTCAGGTTAACCGTATTGATTCGTATGCTGTTGGTGGATTTTTGTCATTGTCTTGTTGGGCTGTGTATGTGATAAAGGGGAACCATCTTCTTCTATTTGTCCCCATGTCAGTTTCAACTTATTGGTTAATTTTTCTAGTAGGGCTGTTTCCCATACTATTTGGTACCATTGGTCCATGCCCTCTCCTGACAGGTCTTTCCAGTGTCTGGTTATGGTGCTTCTGGTTGCTGAGAGTAAGTGGCTTATGAGTTCTTTGTGATGCAGGTGGGCATTATTGTCCTGGAAAATGCTTAGCAAGGCCAATTCTGGGGTAAATTCTAACACCACGGAAACTAGTGATAATACGCTCAGGAACCGCATCAAAATGCTGGAGAGGATGCACCTCAACAGGCAAATATTTCCACATGTGGTGGGAGTGCCCCCAAATCCAACTATTGTGGACAACAACCATAAGAGAAATAGGTAAAATAACCCAAGGAACATTGTTATTTTCAGTTGCATACTAGCAAATTCAGGTTATGGCCTCAAAGTTGGTTGGGATATCTTCTGCAGCAAACCCCCCCCCCAAAAAAAAATCTGACTGTTTTGTGCTATGGAAAGTGATGAGAAAATGCCCTGTGAGTGTGAGGTTATGTCTGATGACGCAGCATCTTCTAACCTCCCTGAAAACAAATCAGAATGAATGCCAGATAAACAGCTGACATTGTCTAAGAAATGAATCAGGATGAAGGTTCAACAAAGTAGAAGCACACTTTGTCCATTGTTTTTGGAACACAGTAGTTAGCAATAAAATAAAATAAAAACCTGCATATTTCAAATTTCATTGTGCTGCAGACCCAACAGAGATTCGAGCAATTAAAACGTTTGCTTCAAGACATATTAGTTCCATTGTAGCTACTGGTGGTCGTGGAGCTGATTAAGTTCAACGATGCCCCTGCGGCTGAACTCCATTAACAATCCACTCGTCATGTCTTGAGCAATTGTTTGTACCATTTACATTAATAGCAACCTCAAGGGCCATTTTTGCTAATAGGATTTGTTTGTTGCTATTAACAAAAAACACAACACATACCCCCCCCCCAAAAAAAGAGCAATAGATGTAATCAACTTTGTGTCATTTGCAATCCTTCAGCAGAATGGGAAGGAAATTATTGGTTTCTGACCCCTATGCAGCCCGTCATCCTCCTAGCTTTTGGAGGTAATCTGTGGAGAATATTTGGGAGGGTCTGTAGGAACTGAAAGGGCAGCGGCGGCAGGGGTTGCCAAAAAATTGCCCCCTCTCTGCTCCACTGATGGACACTTTCCATCAGTGGAGTGACACCAATAGGATTCCATGCTGTAAGTCAGGCATCCCCAAACGTCGGCCCTCCAGATGTTTTGGGCTACAATTCCCATCTTCCCTGACCACTGGTCCTGTTAGCTAAGGATCATGGGAGTTGTAGGCCAAAACATCTGGAGGGCCGCAGTTTGGGGATGCCTGCTGTAGGTGATGTAATTATTAGTACTAAACAGCTTTGGCCTGTATACCTGAAGGAGCATCTTGACCTCCATCGTTCAGCCTCAACACTCAGGTCCAGCTTTTTGAGGGCCTTCTGGAGGTCCCCTCATTGCGAGTAGTGAAGTTACTGGAAACCAGGCAGAGGGCCTTCTTGGTAGTGGCGCCTGCTCTGTGGAATGCCCTCCCATCAGACACCAAGGAGATAAATAACTATACAACCTTCAGAAGACACCTGAAGGCAGCCCTGTTTAGAGCTGTTTCTAATGTTTGATGTTTGATGGTGTTTAAAATATTCTGCTGGGAGCTGCCCAGAGTGGCTGTGGCAACCCAGTCAGAGGGGCAGCATGATGGTGACAATCCACAAAGTCCTGAATTAGAGCCATTAAAGGTGTTTTTGCATTTTTTTTAAAAAAAATGAAAGTAGCATCCATTGTGGGGCTGATAATCATCCAATAGATTTCCTTCCTTTAGAGGAGGATTTTTCCTCAGTACAGCAGCAGGAAAGGGAAGAGATTCTGAGAATGACCAGGCTCTTCCCAGCAGAAACCCTATGCATTAGATTTTAACTATGGATGTAATAAATTAAATGTACTGCTTACATCATAAGAGGATGTCCCCTGCCTGAAACTCTAGAGCGTCACTGCCAGCCAGTGTCAGCAATACTGAGCTTGATAGACCAATAGTTTGACATGGCATTAGGGAACTTGATAGGTTCCTATAAGGAAATGACAGAAGAGAAAACACAGAAGAGAAAATCATGTAAAGGTATTTTCATTCATTCTTTTTCTTTTTTGTTCATTATTGGATGTAACATTTTTATAAACATTGGAGGAATCACACTTCAGTGTTTGTTCAGAGATGCCCTGGGCAGATCAGATTCATGGAAGTCTCTTTGGAATGCAGGACTCATGAAGCCCTTATATATTTGACTACCTGGACCCAGCTTCCAGGCCGCAGCATAGAAAATATAAGACCTCCCCTTGCCTTCAGAGAGAAATATGGGTACCTTTGCTATGTATGGAATGCCTCTCCAAATGTACTGTGATGTTTGCTGGGATTACAAACTCAGATGTTGCAGGTTAAGCAATCCTTAGTTTTCTTTTTCTGCAAAGTACCATTTGGTGTGGGGCATGGGTGGCGCTGTGGTCTAAACCACTGAGCATAGGGCTTGCTCATCGGAAGGTCAGCAGTTCAAATCCCTGTCACGGGGTGAGCTCCCGTTGTTCGGCCCCAGCTCCTGCCAACCTAGCAGTTCAAAAGCATGTCAAAGTGCAAGTAGATAAATAGGTACCACTCTGGTGGGAAGGTAAACGGCATTTCCGTGCGCTGCTCTGGTTTTGCCAGAAGTGGCTTAGTCATGCTGGCCACATGACCTTGGAAAAACTGTCTGTGGACAAACGTCAGCTCCCTTGGCCAGTAAAGCAAGATGAGCGCCGCAACCCCAGAGTTGTTTGCGACTGGACTAAACTGCCAAGGGTCCTGGACCTATGATCCAGAGATTGGTGGATATGCTGGCAACCTCACTCATTCCTGGAAGCAGGACTCAGCCTTCCTTCTCCATCTTCTGACATTGCCAAGTTTGGAATTGAGGGCCCCCCCCCACACCTCAATAAGGGCGGAACCTTCACTAAGATGAGCTTCCGTTAGCTCAGGTACAACTTCACACAGACACTGAACAGGTCCCACTCTATGATCTCCCCACCCCAAAAAATAAATCTATTCGTAAGCCATCTCTTCACACTCCAACAAGAGGAGCTGAACGATTTAACGTATTGTCAAGAGATGGCTTGTGATCATCAATTACTTAGCAGACTGGATCAAAGTACAGATTGCTTGGATCAGTCAATTACAGCCCAAATAGAATAAAGGCATCACATTGTAATCAGGCCTTATGCAATTCAGCATGGATATTAAGGGAAATAAAGAACAGTCATAAATACATTGACCCACTTATCTCTTTATCTTTCTGCTTACTAAACATGAGCATTAAGTTCAAGCAAACCGATTTGAAAAGCAGAACTGAGCTAATTAGCTATACTGAATTACCAGAATATCCAAATTGGATTTCACTTCAAGGTTTAGTTGAAACTTATCTTAGCTTGAAGCTGATTCTGATGGGGATAATGAATGTATAGAAAAGGGATGAAAAGAATATTTTGTCATTGCAAACCAGAGCTAAAAAGATATAGTTAAGGGACATTGTTACCACCCACTGCCTACTTTGAACTCTCTGCACTGGTAATGAGCCTTATTTTACTTTTCATGGATAACCAGAACTGGGCTTTGACACAATTCAGAAGGACCTAGTATTTATTTATCTGTCTATGGTATTCTTACCCACTTTCACCCTAAGACTGAAGACTGGTTACAAAGCTAAAATACAATCACAAAAAGAATGGATAACCAACAAACCATAAAACACTGAAAGCATACAGTGGGTACAGCTAACAATACCATTTATACAGAAGGGAACTTTTTTTTTTTTAAAAAAAGATTTTTATTAAAGTACGAGAATTTTTACATACATTATATTCTCTCCTTCCAATTTTTAATTTCCCGTACCATTTTTCCTTTCCTTTCCCTTCCCACCCCCTCCCCCACCCATAATCCATTGGAAGGGTTCAAACTGTTGTCCTCAGCCACGGGCACAATGTCTTTAATTTCCACTGAATGTCTTCTGGTCCAGTAGTTGTTATCCATTGAAGATAGGGGTTCCATCTGGTCCTTATAATAGTAGACTTGGCCCTCCATGTTATTTCCTGTGACGGTACTGCCACGATGTCTGACTGAATAAATTCAAACAAATAATTAGTCCAGACCTCTACTGTCCATTTTTCTCTATCTTTCCAACCTAAAGCTATTGTTGCCTTTCCTGCTAGTATCACTGCTTTGAAGGTGTGCTGGTCACCTTTCTCTATGGCCATGTTTCCTAGTATACCCATTGTCATAAGATTGAAGTCTATAGGTAACTTCACTTTAAAAACTTCATTAATAACCTTAAGGATTTTATTCCAAAATCCCCTTACCTCTGGGCATTCCCAATACATATGGGAGAACCATCCCTTGGCTTGTTCACAGTGCCAGCAGTTAGGGTTCAATCCTGGTATCATATTAGTCAGGCCGGGCCGGAGTTATATACCATTTTAGAAAGAATTTTAGTTCGATCTCCCTAAATTTGCTTACTTTAATCTTGTCTATTCCTTTCATTATCCTTTCGACCTTTTATACGCGAATTTGTTCTTCCTTACTCCACATCTTTTGAATAAGTTGGGTTGTCAGTTCTTTATTTGTAATCATCCTCTTATAGATGTTACCTATCATTCCTTGTTTAGTTTTTTTCCATTTATATAGTTCTTCTATTGGCTCTTCTAATCTCATATTTCCTATCTCTTGGGCTTTAAGGATTTTATTATATAACCCTCCAATTTTTAACCAGTATTTGTTACCTATGTTCACTGTTACTTCCTGCAATGACTTTAAGGACTCTCCTCTATACATATCTTGGACTTATACAGAAGGGAACTAAAAAATAAATAAATAAATACTTCACTTTCAAAGGCCAGGGCAAGCATGTTCTCATGGGAGTACTGACACATAGCACAGTTTGGCGCAGCTCAGAAAAAAAAGACAAGGCCACTCCAGCCTAGCTCCAGTTAGTAGTTTTATTAGAGAATCAGAACAGGAAACATACAGAGACTGTCTTGTACTACCCACTTCACTGCATTCCCTCTGTGTCAGGCCCCTCACACTGTTTATGGCGCATCCTAAGGGACCCTCTCTGTCTTTGCCTCTCTCTCTCTGCTTTGTTATATGGATTAAACACCGGGTTCTGGGAGAGAGAGGAAGGCCTGTGGTGGAAGCTGCTAAGTCTTGACTCCTGCCTTTGCTCCTTGTTGGGGCACCTGCCTGTTTCCTCCTCTTCAACATCCTTCAAGCTCCCAGCCTCCGGTACCTCCCAGCTCTTCCTCTCCTCTAGGGTGTGTCCGTTTTCCCACCACCAGAGGGACTTTGGGTCAAAACGAGAGCAAGAGCATCAAGTAATATTGAGGACAATCCTAGTTGTGATCCAAAATCACTGTTCAAACAGAGTCCTGGAGAAGATTCATTTAATTCACTGCCAATAGCAGGTCCAAGCAAAGCTCAAAAAAAAGAAGAAGAAGAAAGTTTGTCAGCAATATTTGGGTAGCTATTTGAGTCTCAGTTTTGCATGGACTGGGACGTAGGTGGCGCTGTGGGTTAAACCACAGAGCCTAGGGCTTGCCGATCAGAAGGTCGGCGGTTCGAATCCCTGCGATGGGGTGAGCTCCCGTTGCTTGGTCCCAGCTCCTGCCAACCTAGCAGTTCGAAAGCATGTCAAAGTGCAAGTAGATAAATAGGTACCACTCTGGTGGGAAGGTAAATGGTGTTTCCGTGTGCTTCTCTGGTTCGCCAGAAGCAGCTTTGTCATGCTGGCTTTCCACATGACCTGGAAGCTGTACGCCGGCTCCCTCGGCCAATAATGCGAGATGAGCGCGCAACTCCTGAGTCGGTCACGACTGGACCTAATGGTCAGGGGTCCCTTTACCTTTACCTTTGCATGGACTGGAGATGAAAATGTCCCTCAGCCTATGTGTTGGATTTTTGGTGAGAAGCCTTCCAATTCCAATATGGCCCCCAAACAAGATGGAAATACATCTGTTGTCAAACCATGGAAATCTGGCCAAGCAAGAATGCTCAATATTGTGAAAGTCTTTTGGAACACCAGAAATGCCAATGATCATATTTTGGGAAATGAGTAAAAGTCTCAGATAAGATACAATGTATATCTTTCCAAGTGGCTGAATTGATTGCTCAACAGAGTAGTTGAAATATGGTAGTTGAAAAATTAATTAAGCCTGCCTGTAGCTTGATTGTGAAGAATTTGTTTCGTGATGATGCTGAGTGACAAGTTATGGAAATTCATTTGTCTGATGATTCAATGTGCAGAAGAATGGTTGATACAGTGTGTCGGCTAATATTGAGAAGCATGTTTCCAAAACTATGGAGAATTCTAAATTTTCCATTCAACATTGGCGGAAAAGCACAGTTGCTTGCCTACATCAGATGAAATAATTACAGAGTTTCAACTTTGCAATGACCTAGTAAAACATACCAGAGGACAAGTTATTTTCCAAACCTTGTCTGAGTATTTTTTTTTGGGGGGGGGGAATGAGATTTTATAGGTTCTTGTTTTGAAATTTGTATGGATGGAGTGTCATGTATGACAGGGAACAGAAGAAGCTTGGTGGTACACATCAAAAATAAAAATCCAGATGTAGTATCAGCTCACTATTTTTTTTACACAGAGAGGCATTAATCACAAAAATCCTTTTAGCTGATTTGAAGTTGGTTCTAGATCAGACTGTGCACTTTGTGAATTTCATCAAATCAAAGCCACTAAAAATGCTCAAATCGGCAAAGACATGGAACCCAAACATCAGTGCCTAACTGTGCAGCCCAAAATTTTGCTGGCTGTCACACAGAAAAGTTTTAAATCAGGTGTTGAAATTGAAAAAAAAATGAATTAAGAGAGTTTTTGGGAAAAGAAGTTTTCACATGTAAGAGGCTCATTTATAATTTTGGGAATAATTCATGTTCTTATTCAGCTGCATAGTTTTTATACTTTCTGAATGTCCCAGGGTCATACTGTAAAGTAGTTGTGTTCTATGTTCTAAATGAGGCATAGGCAACCTCGGCCCTCCAGATATTTTGGGACTACAACTCCCATCATCCCTAGCTAACAGGACCAGTGGTCAGGGACGATGGGAATTGTAGTCTCAAAACATCTGGCGGGCCGAGTTTGCCTATGCCTGTTCTAAGTCAAGCACTGCTAGAAGTTTCTTCTTTGGGTTTTCCAATGTATTTCTTATCAATAAAAGATTTGGTATGGTGCAAGCAAATTTTTATTCTGAACGTGTGGCCCAGAAATTGTTTTTGAGAGCCATTGGGTTAGAGTATCTGAGAAACATGGTTTTGGAAGCCTCTGAAAATAATTGGGCATATTTCGTGGATTATTAGTTTTCTTCACTGGATGCATTTCCCAAAATCACTGCAGTAACATACATATAAAAAAGCTAGGAAAGAATCCATACTCATGCCTAAATTTACATGGGCATCTATGTGTTATTTCCCCTCCATTATGGAAAATCTCCAGAGACTGGTTCTCCTGTGGTGAAACTTCCTTCTCTGTTTTCATCGCTGTGGTCAGATCAATATCTAAGTATGTCAGGTCCCCCCCCCCCCAATTGCTGTTGCTGTTGTTCTGAAGAAATCACAATGGACCAAAGCTTCCAAACACGGAAATGAGATGATTGTGTACATTTGTCCAAATATGAAAAGAAAGGGGGGAAAACTAATGAATTTCCTGTTTTATTATTTTTACCAGCATAGTGACTGCAAGAAGAAGACTCCAAAGAGAGGCATGGAATGTGAGAAGTACTCAGTAAGAATAAATAGGAGGTGTGTGTGTAAAGGTGTTTTAAGGTATATCAAGACAATATATTAATAATAGAGGTTTGTGGTTATCAGTCTTTAATGGAATCCATCTGGACTTACTTGGCTATAATTGCATATCCTACCATTATTATGTTTCAGAAAAACAGATATCTTACAGAATCGGGCTAATTTGCACAATCCTGAGATCATTTTGTAATAATAGCAAACTTAGGAGCTGCGTTAGGAGGGCTATGTTGCAAAAATCGGGATAGCGAGAAACAAGAGGGAGACCTCAACATACTCATACCTGCCAAGTTGCTGTCGGAGAAATAAGGGACCGGGCGGAAGTAGCAGACCGGAAGTAGCGCTGCCGCCATTTTGGAACTGGGCGGAGCATGCTCAGAAGTGACTTTTGATGCTGCTTTGCCCAGTTCCAAAATGGCCACCGCGCCAGAAGTCGCACTGCAGCCATTTTGGAACTGGGCAGAGCAGCATCAAAAGTAGCTTCTGAACATGCTCCGCCCAGTTCCAAAATGGCCGTCGCGCCAGAATAAACCGGGGAAAAACAAAAAGAATCCATTTTTTCAGCTAGGAACAGCTGGAAAAACGGGGGTTTCCCGGGGAATACGGGAGACTTGGCAGCTATGCATACTTGGAGAAATCTCAAGCTTTGCAGAAAAAGAAATATTAGGGAAAAGACTTGGAGGATGGTGTGTGAAAACCTTCCAATGAGACCAAGCATGTTCAGTGGCCACAGAACGCCGAGTGTCTATCCGAGCAGGGCTGGGAGACCACCAACCCATATATAGGAACTGACCTGGCAAGCCTTTCTGGACAGTGTACCAGACCCCCTTCTTGGTGGCAAGGGTGCCAGTATTGGTACTGGAACTAGGAGAAGCAATGGCAACAGAAAAGCACACCAAAGCCAACCAAATGCTCCATTTTCCTTCCTCCCCCAATGTTTCCTAGCTTTCCCTTCCATTATGGTGGTGCAGCAATGCTGGTGACAACAGTACACACACACACACACTGAGCCCTATGAGAGCCACCTCTTTTATAGGAAGCCATTCGCGCATGGTGACTTCTGTGCAATCTTCTTTGTAAATGGGGGGAGTCTTCTGGATCACTCATTACCAGTTCTTGGAAAACACTGATCTAACTTCTGAAAGTGCTCAGTGGTCACTGGAGGAGATCCTGCCCTACCCATCTTCCTCTTCACCTGATCCCATTGCTGTGTGGGGCTGGCACAGCAGTTCCATCAGGGAAGTGGGAGGTGAGCTAATGCTTTAGGAGAAGAAGGAAAACAAGCTTTCTGATTTTTATCCCCACCATACTGCCGGCCATGAAAATCCCCATCAGTTAAACAGCCGGGGGGGGGGGATGTGTGTGGCTAAGTAGCATGTGAAAACATGTGTATGTGAGTTAAGTATGTGCGATTCATAGATTTGTAGAGTTGTTTTCTGTCTTGGGCCCAGTCTTATTCAACATCTTTATCGATGACTTGGATGATGGACTTGAGGGCATCCTGAGCAAGTTTGCAGATGACACCAAATTGGGAGGGGTGGCTAATACCCCAGAGGACAGGATCACACTTCAAAATGACTTTAACAGATTAGACAACTGGGCCCAAAGCAAACAAGATGAATTTTAACAAGGAGAAATGTAAAGTACACTGTTTCTCATATTTTAAGACATACCCATAAAATAAGCCATAGCAGGATTTTTAAGCATTCAAGGAATATAAGCCATACCCCGAAATTAAGACATAGTGATAGGCGCAGCAGCAATGCCGGCCACGACAGGAGGAGGAGGAAAAAAATAAGACATCCCTTGAAAATAAGCCATAGTGTGTGTTTTTTAGGAAAAAATAAATATAAGACATGTCTTATAATATGAGAAACACGGTACTACACGGGCAAAAAAAACGAAAGGCACAAATACAGGATGGGAGACACCTGGCTTGAGAGCAGTACATGTGAAAAGGATCTAGGTGTCTTGGTAGACCACAAACTTGACATGAGTCAACAGTGTGATGCAGCAGCTAAAAAAGCCAATGCAATTCTGGGCTGCATCAATAGGAGTATAGCATCTAGATCTAGGGAAGTAATAGTACCACTGTATTCTGCTCTGGTCAGACCTCACCTGGAGTACTGTGTCCAGTTCTGGGCACCACAGTTCAAGAAGGATACTGACAAGCTGGAACGTGTCCAGAGGAGGGCAACCAAAATGGTCAAAGGCCTGGAAACGATGCCTTATGAGGAATGGCTTAGGGAGCTGGGTATGTTTAGCCTGGAGAAGAAAAGGTTAAGGGGTGATACGATAGCCATGTTCAAATATATAAAAGGATGTCATATAGAAGAGGGTGAAAGGTTGTTTTCTGCTGCTCCAGAGAAGCGGACACGGAGCAATGGATTCAAGCTACAAGAAAGAAGATTCCTCCTAAACATTAGGAAGAACTTCCTGACAGTAAGAGCTGTTCGACAGTGGAATTTGCTGCCAAGGAGTGTGGTGGAGTTTCTTTGGAGGTCTTTAAGCAGAGGCTTGACTGCCATCTGTCAGGAATGCTTTGATGGTGTTTCCTGCTTGGCAGGGGGTTGGACTGGATGGCCCTTGTGGTCTCTTCCAACTCTATGATTCTATGATTCTACTCCAATCCCCTCCAGTGCAGTAATCTTTTGCCCAACGTGGGGTTTGAACCCATGACCCTGAGATTAGGAGATTAAGATTAAGGTTGTGTGTGAGAGAGAAATTGAAAACTGGAAGTGAGGTAGAATAGACCATCCTGGAAAATTGCCTTTCTGGTTGCCTAGAACGGGAGCGCTTTACACAGCAACAGCCACATCCCCCCACACCCCGGTGTCCTTTTCTAATCTCTGAGTCTGTTACTGTATAACAAGGCCTCCATGATTGATTCAATTCATGCGCACCACTCTCCAGGATAGTTGCTAGCAACTTCCAGTATGTTTGGGTAAACGAAGTTCTGATATGCAAGCCCATTTATTTCAGTTTTCTTTTCAGAGTTAATTAGGAAGCATTAAGTATGGAGGAGGGCAGGGGGTAAAGAATTTTCAGAGACATATGCCAAGCAGTTTCTGCAGCAAGTCTAATTAGAATTACCTTTCTCAGACATGCAAAGAAGCCATCGCCAGAAGGTCATTAGGAAGAGGAATGCAAAAACCATTTAGGATTCATTTGGGTCCTGAAAAAACACCCCTAAGAATGTATTGTATCTGTGTTCTTTCCTCTCCCGCTTTCATAACGTAAGAATAAAGATTGATTTCCTAATTTACTTCTCAGGTGAAAGCAAAGCCTGCCTTTGCCGTTTAAATGTGTGTTTTTCCTAATGCTTTTTACAAACATTCCACTAAAAATGATATGACTCACCAGCCTTTTCCTCCACACAAATTTTCAGCTCTAAGCTCTTGCTCCACTTCTCCCTGGGGTTCGTACAGTCAGCTGCAATCTCCGCAAATCACCTTGTGGTCCTATAGATCTCTATTCGGGCACTGCTGTAATTGCTAAAAAATAACATCCTGATTGACCTCGCATACTTCCAGTTCATGAGATACATTTTTGATATGGCCAGATGCATTTGAATGCCCCAAACCATTTCTCTCTCCTTTTTTTTAAATGCTTGTGTAGTTCTTCTGTCTTGTCCAGCCTTACGGCTACTTTTCACATGACGTTGGGTTATGTGGGCTCATGAGAAAGGTAGGTTTAAAGGTGAACCTACCAGATCTGCACTAACTTTTGAAATTTCCACTTTTCTGAAGGAAAGGGTTATAGCTCTGGGGTAGGGTGTCTGCTTTGGATGCAGAAGGTCCTAGGTTCAATCAAAAACATCTTCAGGAAAGGCTAAGAAAGAACCTCATCTAAAATTCTGGAAAGCCTGGTCCGTCACTGTAGACCAGGGTTTCCCAAATTTGGGTCTCCAGCTGTTTTTGGACTACAACTTCCATCATCCCTATCTAGCAAGACCAGTGGTAGGGGATAACGAGAATTGTAGTCTGAAAACAGCTGGAGACCCAAATGTGGGATACCCTGATCTATACTACACTGAACGAGTTGGAACCAATGATTTCACATAGGATAAGTCAGCTTCCTGTGTTCCCCAGCCAACTAATATGTATAAAAAGCCACATGTTAGGGTAAAGTGTGCATATAAATGCATATATTAGTGAAAGTAACATACAAAGTTGTATTATATATGGGGAAGTTGCTTTGAAAAAAATGTGCATACAAGCATTGTATTGGGAGAAATTTGTACTGAAGTTCTGGTGAATTTCCATGTGGACTCTTCATAAAAGGATTGTAAACTGCTGTGGAAATGGGGAGGACCGAACTTGATTAGAAACATGAGAAAATGAAGGGGTGGGGGAAACATCCCTAGCCAGAGCCCATGAAAAAATGTTCAGTCTCAATGGTTAACTACAACATGCTCTGAGCTGAAAAGCCAGTGGTGGACAAACCCTTGGGAATTCCAAATCAAAGAAGCAGAAAGCACCAAATATGCAGACCAAATTTATCAAAAGAATAATGTGGACTACTATGTCAGGGACGCGGGTGGCGCTGTGGGTTAAACCACTGAGCCTAGGGCTTGCCGATCAGAAGGTCGGTGGTTCGAATCCCCACGACAGGGTGAGCTCCCATTGCTCGGTCCCTGCTCCTGCCAACCTAGCAGTTCGAAAGCACGTCAAAGTGCAAGTAGATAAATAGGTACCACTACAGTGGGAAGGTAAACAACGTTTCTGTGTGCTGCTCTGGTTCGCCAGAAGCGGCTTTGTCATGCTGGCCACATGACTTGGAAGCTGTACACCGGCTCCCTCGGCCAATAATGCAAAATGAGCGCCGCAACCCCAGAGTCGTCCGCGACTGGACCTAATGGTCAGGGGTCCCTTTACCTTTATCTTTATGTCATCCAGCAACTGCAAGATGCCTATGTTCACTCCAGACCCACACAAACTTTTGCAGAACTGCTGGTAGTTCTTTGGGAGGCTGCAAAAAACCCTAGCATTTCTTATTTATTCTGGTGAAAAACTATTTGTGGAATTATTGGGTGAACCTATTTCCCCCCCTTCTTCTTCTTCTCATTTTCTCTGTATAAAATGTTGCATTGTAAAGTGTTTGTATTAAGCTGCCTTAAGAATGTGAGGAAGGGACCCAGGTGGCGCTGTGGTTAAACCACTGAGCCTAGGGCTTGCTGATCAGAAGATTGTTGGTTCGAATCCCTGTGACGGGTGAGCTCCCGTTGCTTGGTCCCAGCCAACCTAGCAGTTCGAAAGCACGTCAAAATGCAAGTAGATAAATAGGGACCACTCCGGCAGGAAGGTAAACGGCGTTTCCATGTGCTGCTCTGGTTTGCCAGAAGCAGCTTTGTCATGCTGGCCACATGACCTGGAAGCTATACGCTGGCTCCCTCGGCCAATAATGTGAGATGAGCGCACAACCCCAGAGTCGGTCACGACTGGACCTGATGGTCAGGGGTCCCTTTACCTTTACCTTTAAGAATGCAAGGAACAGGTTGGGACAATAAACAAGGAAGTGGACTCAACTGAGTGCATGGGAAAACTGGAGGTGATGTTTATTCTTTCTATTTTGAAGGGGGGGGGCTCCAATGTGGAACATTAAGACAGAAGATGAGTATATACGTCACTCAAGATTCACATTACAGAAATGTAAAACAAAGAAAGTAAGATTCAATGGTCTTCTCTCTAGGAAACGCCATCATTTCCAAACCTCAGCCTTATAGGATCAAGTAGGAAAAGAATATGAAATTTATAGGTCTATGTATGACTACCCTCTTCCAATTCAGGGTCTGATTCAGCACTTTGGAGCAGCCCTGACCTGACCTAGGATGATCCAGGGCTGACCTAACCCAGATGGGGAACATTGCACAGTATTTCATTGGTCTGCCTTGCTCCCCCATGCCACCACCCTAACTGACAGCTCCAAATTGCTCTAGGTGAACCCAATCCAAACTAGGGTGACCAAAAGCTGACTCAGCCCACCAGTGGGATCCCGGGGGACCCTGAAGTCAACCTGAATTGCCCCAATGCAATCCAAGATTCCAGCCCAAACTGGAAGTCAATTTTTCAGCAAATCTCTGCTTTCAGATTTCCCCCCTCCAGTATAAATGCCATCCCTCAGTATCCCATGGAACATGATGTCATTGGAAACAAAGATTCTGTGTTATCCCTGCCCTCACCTGAGACCCAAGTGAAAAAAAAATATGGAACATCCTTTTTGATCCACAGCATCTGTCACTTTGGCAGATTCCTAAGACTCTTGTATTGGCATCTTTGGAATAACCTCTGCATCTGTCGTGAAGCGACTACCTTGTCCTTTCCTGCTACATTATTGTGCAGTGATTCAATTTGTTTCTGAATAATGTCTGTAATTTTATGTGATTAAAGCTTCAGCACAAATCACCTAAGAGATCTCTAAACCAATCCAGCTATTGCAATGTGCTGGACTTATTAACTGTTGACAATCTTCCCTTGCCTGCCAACAAAATATTTGTTACAATAAAAAAAGCTTACAGTTTGTAATTACCACCCTGTTCTGGAAGGGTGCCATTTTCTACAGTTGTGGAAATCTCTAGTTATCATGCTCTAGAGGAGATTTTTCAAAATGGTATCCAAGTTTCTGGGACTTCAAGGCTGATCACACAGCAAGTGGAATGCATTGCACAATTCATGTAACACCAAATTTTCAGTTCTAATTCTACAGTCCTTAGTCTGATCACACTTTAGGGATGGGGGACAAATTCACAATTCCTTGCATTTCAAGGTGAATCTTCCTACCTAATTTGCACTTTCTGAAACCATATGCAAGCCAAAGCACAGATTATATTTCTGAATTTGCAGCTCCGAATTTTGCAGTGCAGTACTCCAGCCATGCACAATATGTACAAAAATACACTAGAGTGAAATGTGCTTAGAAGCACATATATTATGGAAAAAAATGTAAACAAATGCATTATATTGGGGAAAACTGCTTTGCACAAATCTGTATATTAGGTAAAATGGCCTACAAAAATGTGGATGTTCTCTTGAAAATGCTGATGAATTTTATTGAGGACTTGGGGTCGGAGGGCAAACCGATCTGGAAATGTGGATAACCAAATACATTATGCCCACATCTTAGGCACATTTAGCTTTTGAGATTTCAATTATACACTGTCACAGTGGCCGGAGCGGACTACTTCAGAGTAACGACTCTACCCAGCTCTGCATTTTATTCTTTTATTGGTGCTGCGTATTTACAGTGCTGAAGTCATTGCTATTTACACAGAGCGATGTGTTCAGTCAGGTTCAGAACCTCCGAATGGCTTTTGGCGCGTCTTTCTCCAACACAAAAGCCTGGGTAGACCCATCCTCTTTCCTCTCCTCTTTCTGCGCAATTCCGGAGTTCGGGGGATGGGTCTCCCCCCCTTATTTGCCCCTTCCTGTCCCACCTGGGACCCTGGCTCCGCTACCTTGCCTGAGCCTCGGACACGACTTCCTGCTTCCCCACTGGAATCGGAACTCTCTCTGCTTTCCCCTGTGCTCGGGGATGGGCTTGAACTCAGGAGGGGAGGGACTTCGCGATATCCTCTGTCCCTCACATCCACCCCCCTCCCAAGCTCCCCTTCTCCCCTCCCCAGGTCTCCCCCCTGTGTCGGTGACGACTGGAAGCCTAAGAACTCAGTACTTTCCGAGCCCGTTGGTGTGAACACCTCCCCCCAGTCCTTCGTGCCCCCCCCTTCCGCCTGGGAGGACTGGCATCCCAAAAAGTCCGTGGCGTCAGAGCTGGTGGGGGTAAAAATGTGCTGCCAGTCAGCTTCTTCCTCTGACAGAGTGGATCTCGGCGACGCCCATACTTCTTCCTCTGGTTCCTCAAACTCCGCTTCCCATCTCCATGGTGAACTGCTCTCCCATACTTCCTCCCCCTCCCCCTCCCCCTCCCTTTCCATGTGCCAGGGCTTGGGTCTGTGGGGAAAGAGGGCGTGAAATTCTTCCACCAAGAATTCCTCCTGTATCTGAGTGGCTGGGACCCATTCATTCTGTGACGGTGGAGCATCCTCCCATGCCATGAGGTACTCCAGGCCCCCCACCCCTCTCCGTGAATCAAGGATGGCCGTGGCCTCATTGAGTTGCTCCCTGCCTTCCCTCTCCCCCCCTCCCTCGGGGGTTTGTTTGCTGTCTCGGAGCCTGCTACTTTCCCTGTACGGCGACAGCAGCGATCTATGAAACACTGGATGCACCCTCATGTCCTCTGGTAGTGCCAATCTGAAGGCTACCGGGTTGACCTGTTGCGTGACCGTGAAGGGGCCCAGCCGTCTGGGCTCCAGTTTTTTGCACCTCCCTCTGGTGGGCAGGCCCTCCGAGGACAACCAGACCTTGTCCCCCACCCTGATGACCTCCCCTTGTCGCCTGTGGCGATCTGCCCCCTTCTTGTACGCCTCCTTGGCCCTCTCCAAGTGTTCTCTGAGCTGCTGGTGCACCGTCTCCAGTTCCTCCGCCCAATCCTCTGCCAGTGGGCCCTCCTCCTCCTCCTCCCCCTCCCTTTCCGGGAAAGATCTGAGGTCGCGCCCGTAGTTGGCCTTAAAGGGCGACACCCCTGTGGAGACGTGCACTGCATTATTGTAGGCAAATTCCGCCAGTGGCAGGCGATCCACCCAATCTGTTTGTCTCTGGCTGACGTAGCATCTCAGGTCGCTGCAGAATGGCGTTGACCCTCTCCGCCTGTCCGTTGGTCTGCGGGTGTCTAGCCGTCGATAAGCTGACCTCCACCTGCAGGAGGTTCATGAGCCGCCTCCAGAATCTGGAAACAAATTGGCGGCCACGATCCGAAATAACCCTTAAAGGTAAGCCATGCAGTCTGAATACGTGGTCAACAAACAGTTTGGCTGTCTCTTCTGCAGATACCGCTCTGGCACACGGTATAAAGTGGCACATTTTGGACATAAGGTCCACCACCACCAACACTGCTGTCTTGCCCCTGGACGCAGGCAGGTCTGTGATGAAGTCCATGGACACCACTTCCCACGGCCTGTGTGGTGTGGCTAATGGCTCCAGCAACCCTGCTGGTGGTGCTCTGACCACCTTTGCTTTCTGGCAGGTGTCACAGCCCCGTACATAGTCTCTAACATCTTCCCGCACCCCTGGCCACCAGAAGTGTCTCATGACTAGGTGAGCGGTTTTGTCCCTTCCAAAATGACCCGCCGTTGGGTTGTCGTGCATCTGCTTGAGGACCGCACGTCTAAGCTGGGTGGTGGGCAGGTACAGTGCACCCTTGTAGAAAAGCAGCCCCCTGCGTTCTGCAAAGTCTTTTGCCTGCTCCCTCCCCCCTCTCAGTTCTCTGAAGATGCGGGTGGCAAACTCATCAGCTGCCGTCAGTGCTGTGAGTTCTGCCTCGCTCACCACTGCTGCTCCGCAGGACCATGCTGATGGGGGGAAAATGTGCCGGGGCGCTGGTGGCAACTCCTGCTCCATGTACTCTGGTTTGCGGGAGAGGGCATCCGCCCTGACATTCTGCTCCCCCGGGATGTAGTGGATGGAGAAGTTGAAGTTCGAGAAGAACTCTGCCCACCGTATCTGTCGCTGGTTGAGCACCCTGGCCGTTCTCCAGAACTCCAGGTTCTTGTGGTCTGTGCACACCTGGATGGGGTGCTTGGCGCCCACCAGGAAGTGTCGCCAGTGCTGGAAAGCAGCGTGGATAGCAAGAAGTTCCCTATCAAACACCGTGTAGTTGCGTTCAGGCTGTGTCAGCTTCCTGGAGAAGAAGGCACAAGGTCTCCACTCTCTGTTGGCGTCCAGTTGCAACAGGATCGCTCCCAACGCCCGGTCTGAAGCGTCTGTCTCCACGCGAAGGGGCGCATCCTGCACCACGTGGAACAGGTTCTGGTCGGAAGTGAACACCCTCTTGAGGCTTTCGAACGCTGCTTGCGCCTCTGGTGTTCACCTGAACTTCTGCTTGCCTCTCAGGCAGTCCGTGATGGGAGCCGTAACCCGTGAGAAGTTCTTGATGAATTTCCTGTAGAAGTTGGCGAAGCCTAGGAGGCGTTGGGCATCTTTGCGCGTCCTGGGGCTGTGCCAGTCCAGGATGGCCTGCACCTTGTCCTTGTCCATCGCCAGCCCCTTGTCTGACAGTTTGTAGCCCAGGAAGTCCACTTCCCTGGTGTGAAACTTGCACTTCTCCAGCTTCACATACAGGTGGTTCTCCTTCAGGCGCTGCAACACCTCCCTGACATCCTTCACATGTTGCACTGGGTCCTCGGAATAGATAAGGATGTCATCCAGGAAGACCAAGCAGTTCTTGAAGAGAAGGGACCCCAGGACGTGGTGCATGAAGGCCTGGAAGCATGCTGAGCCCCCTTGCAACCCGAAGGGCATCACCAGATATTCAAAAGAGCCCAGAGGCGTGAACATCGTGGTTTTCCACTCATCACCTTCCCGGATCCTGATCAAGTTGTACGCCCCCCTCAGGTCTAGCTTGGTGAAAATCTTGCCCCTGCGTGCCGCTGTCAGGAGATCGTCCACTCTGGGCATGGGGAAAGCCACAGGCTCTGTCACTGAATTGAGCCGTCTGAAATCCACCACAAGACGGCGCTGTTGCGTGTCTTTCTTGTCCACCCAGAAGACCGGGCTGCCCCCCGCTGCCTTGCTTTCTCTGATGAACCCCCGTTTGAGGTTCTTGTCTATGAACGCACGCAGATCCTCCAGTTCCTGATCTGACATGGCGTACAGCTTGGCTGGGGGTATCGTTGCCCCTGGCACCAGGTTGATCTGGCAGTCGAAAGACCTGTGTGGGGGTAGGTGGTCGGACTCCGCTTCGCTGAAGACCTCCTGCAGGTCCCAGTACGGCTTGGGTATCGCCTCACCCCCTTTGACATGCATGGTGGCCACCGTGGCTATTGGAGGCCCCTCCCCTGGGTGGTGCTGCATGCAATGTTCCAGACAAAAGTCCGACCCAAACGTGATGCATCTCTGGTGCCAACTTATGGAGGGGTCGTGGCGCGCCAGCCAGCTCATGCCCAGGACGATGGGGGGGTCTGAGATGGTTGTGACGTTGAAAGCCAGTGTCTCTGAGTGCCTTCCCACCGTCATTCTCATGGGGGGGGGGGGTTTGATGAGTGATGGCCCCTCCCAGCAACTCTCTGCCGTCAATGGTGGCTACGTGCAGAGGAAAATCCAGCTGCAGAAGCTGGATCTGGTGCTCTTCTGCAAAGTTTCTGGAGAAGAAGTTGGCTGAGGCACCACTGTCAATTAAGGCGAGGACCGTCAGGGGATAGCCATTTGGGAGCGTTAGCGTGACTTCTAGAACCACTCCTGCTCTGGGAGGGTTGGGCTGGCTCTGCTCCTCGCTGTGCGGGTGGGCGGGCTTGGGCTGTTGTCTGCTGACTGCGCCTGGCTGCTGCCCCTTGTCTCCTGCAACCAGGCTTTCCCGTTTCCCTGCTGTGGTGCTGCGTCAGTGGGGGAGGGCAGAACCGTTCCCGCCTTTCCTTGCCATTCTCTGCGATGTGGGCAGTCTCTGACGCGATGCTGGGGGGAGTTGCAGAGAAAGCAATTCCTGCCCCTTCCCTCCTTGCGTCTTGTCGTCACTGGGGTTTGAAAAGCCCCCGCGCGCGCGCTATCAATTTGCATGGGTTCCTGGTCTTGGCCGGCCCCTGGCATGGCGTGAGGTGGCTGTTGGGGGAGTGGCTTCTCCTGCGACCGTGGGAACCAAGCCCGCTTTGCGCGCGTTGCTTGCTTGTCGTTCCACCGGGATTCCTGTCTCACCCCCACCGCTAGAGCCGCTTTGCTCAGTTGATCCATATTACTGGGCTTTGGACCTCTTGAGAGCTCATCTTTCACCTCCTCATTCAACCCTAGGTAGAACGCCGCTTCCATGGGAGGCGAGTGCAGTTCCCACCCCAGTCTGTGCACTAGCATGGTGAATCTCGCCCAATATTCGCGAACTGTCATTGTTTTTTGCCTCAAATTATGCAGTTCCTCTTTGGTCTGGTCCATATGACTATCGGATGCATACATAGTTTTCAAAGCCTCTAGAAATAGTTTGACATTCTTCATGCAAGGATTTTTTGTCGCGATTAACGGTCTTAGCCACTCCCTGGCTGCCCCTGTAAGGTGCTCCACAATAAACGCAACCCTGTGCTCATCATCCGGGAAGTCATCATGGTGCAGCTCAAGAGCATACACAATCTCAGTCTCAAAGCCATGATATTCCCTCGGGTCTCCATTGAACTTACTTACTAGGGTCCCCGCTCTCCTTCCTGGCAGCACTTGGAGTTGGGGGGCCCCTCCCGCCTTGTTTTTCTCGGCGTCCAGCTTGTTTTGGAGCTCTACCGCCACCGCCCTTAATTGCAGCTCTTTGTCCTGAAGCGCTCTCACCTGTTCCGCAAGTTGTAGCCGGTCCTCCTTGACCTTCTCGGTTTCTTCTTTCGCTGCCTTTAATTCCCCCTGTGCCTGCAGCGCCAGTTGCTGCAGGTCCTGTTGGGCTTTCTCCGCGATCTGCCGCCATTTCTCCCCCTCTGACACACTCATCCCGGCACTCCAAAGTAGCCCCAAAAAGATTCGGAGGTTGCTGTCACAGTGGCCGGAGCGGACTACTTCAGAGTAACGACTCTACCCAGCTCTGCATTTTATTCTTTTATTGGTGCTGCGTATTTACAGTGCTGAAGTCATTGCTATTTACACAGAGCGATGTGTTCAGTCAGGTTCAGAACCTCCGAATGGCTTTTGGCGCGTCTTTCTCCAACACAAAAGCTTTGGTAGACCCATCCTCTTTCCTCTCCTCTTTCTGCGCAATTCCGGAGTTGGGGGGATGGGTCTCCCCCCCTTATTTGCCCCTTCCTGTCCCACCTGGGACCCTGGCTCCGCTACCTTGCCTGAGCCTCGGACACGACTTCCTGCTTCCCCACTGGAATCGGAACTCTCTCTGCTTTCCCCTGTGCTCGGGGATGGGCTTGAACTCAGGAGGGGAGGGACTTCGCGATATCCTCTGTCCCTCACATACACCAACAAGCTGAGATGCTCTCATGAAGTCAGGTTGTCCTACAAGATCTCGTGAGGGCATCCCTACCAGTCCCTGAACCAGAGTGCTGAGCAGGCTTTCCCCAAGAAGCAAGGCTGAGAGCTTAATATCTCTTTTCACAACACACCAGGTACCCCAAGTGGACCAGGTGCTAGAAGACCTTTTAGGATGTTGACCTTGTTTCCATGGAAGGCCTGCTCAGTGTTCTGGCTCTGGGACTGGGTAGGGGTGCTCTCTCTCCTCTTCCTCACTGGCGACCTTATAGAAGGCAGGCTGGCTAGCAATGGGGCAACACCAGGGTATATGTTTTCCCCTTGGAACTAAACCCCAACTGCATAAGACTGGAAAAATGAGAAACTGAAATTGACCCATTTGCCCATCTCTGAATCCCAAATGGCTCAGTTCATGTAAATGTCATCTGGAATGCAGTGGGGGGAGACTAATGTTATCCTTAGCTGTCATCATGGCACAAATCCTGCAAGGAAGGTCCAGAGTTAGGAGTCTGATGGCACATGGAGAGCTGCACTGATCATTGCAAGGCATCCCTAATCATTGCTATTGCATAATTCTAAGAGTATTGTATAATTTTAGAATGTTGCATAATCTTTGAAGCAGGCATGGCTGTGACTATCAGGAAAGGATTCTGCACTTCTGAATTTGCCACAGCACTACTGAACATGGGATAGAGATAAATGAACTACTGGGGGAGAGGAGGATCACCCAAAATTGAATGGATCTGTGTCTAATATGGGATGGTTTCCACTTCCCCCAGTAGCCCCCAGTGGTGTAGCGTGGGTTGCCAGTGCCCGGGTCAAGCAGAGGGGGAGGGAGGGAGGGGAATATGCAGAGTATGCATCTGCATTCAACTGCCCAATGGTATCTGCATCGCCCAGGAAATCGCAGCCACAGAAATAAGGAAAGAAGAGCCATTCCATTGTCTGGAGAGGTCACTTTCTGGTTCACATAGAGAAGCAATTTTCATTGGAGCCCAGCGATGGAAGCACAAAGCTGTATCGTGGCAGCACTGGGTGCTCAATTTTTGCACCCCTAGCAATTTGCAACTCAAGGTACCACTGTACTTTCCTTCCACGAACTTCCTTAAGTTAATTGTTTTTAGGATTGTGTTCTACATTTCAAATATCCAAGACATCGCACCATGACCCCTCAACCTCACCATCGACCAGTGGACCATTGCGTGTTCTGAAAGTTCTGAACCCAATCCTTTTTTATATCGAGCTTCATTGTGTTTGTAATTTGGCTTAAGTACTTTCCAGACATTTAGGATTATTTTACACAGGCTGTGATAAGAAAATGAATGAGCTTATACAGCTGGCATAATGTGGAGAGAGGAAATGGAACATTTAGCTGGTTATCAAGTGATAAATTCGTACTCTGTGTTTTAGCAATGATTGATGTATGCCAGGCAATCATATGCTTGACCCATTTTAGGAACTTCTGCCTGAAAGTAGATTATTCCTGTCAGAAGCTATAAAAGTTTTGAATGTTGATTCCAGAGAACATATTACCATACTTCTACTACCCCCCCTCCTGCTGTGTATGGGATCACTGCTGGTGAGATTTCTAGAACTACAATTTGATGACACTACTTACTGGTGAGTATCTTTATTGATTTCAGTTGAATAAGCCCACACTTACAAATTTGAGAATCACAGCTTGATGTGTTATTTATTTATTTCAACAACTGATACACTGCTTTAGCATCGTCGTCTCTAAGTGGCGTACAATAAGGTCACAAGAAAGAAACAATAGACATGAAATCAGCTAAAATTAACCATACAAGTGCCCACTGAAATATGAATGCTTTGACAGAGATGAAACCTATCTCAGTCAGTGAGGGGTTCCACATATTTGGACCCACAGTACCTAAAATTGACTCCAGGTGGATGAAAGCCATGTGTCAGAACCATCGGATGACAGCTAATAGAGAATCTCCCAGGACCTTGGTGATTGGGTGTCAGGAACTGGGCAGAGGAGGAATGGTGGAGACCGCCTCCCTGGCCTGATCATTCCAGAGAAGAAGAAGACAGTTCAGAATGACAACAGGGGTTTGAGGGAGATCACAGCTCAGAGGAAGATGAGGGGGGAAGTTAGGAAATAATGGGAGAGGAGGAGGAGGCAGATCAGGAGCTGACATGTCATCACTAGAAAGCTTTCCACACCCACCATCTCCCAGAACCCGGCAAGCCTTAAAAGTAGGAGAGCAAAGGGCACAGAAGCAAAGGGCCCTCAGTGCCACCCATAGAAAAGATAGCGAATCAGGAAGTGGGAGAGAAGGGGAGTGGAGATTGACTTGGGGCAAAGCCATTATTCTAAGAGCCTGCATTCCCAAGCCTCTCGCTGTAAACAGTGAATAAAAAGGAGATGGCAATGAGTTTTCCTTGTCTTATCCGTTCCTGGCAACCTGCTGTGAGGGTTGGTTCCTCTGCAGCCTGACATTGGACCATAGCTGCCAAGTCTCCCGTATTCCCCAGGAAACCCCCGTTTTTCCGGCAGTTCCCAGCAGAAAAAACGATTTTTTTTTGTTTTTTCCCGGTTTATTCTGGCGCGGTGGCCATTTTGGAACTGGGCGGAGCATGCTCAGAAGTGACTTTTGATGCTGCTTTGCCCAGTTCCAAAATGGCTGCAGCGCAACTTCTGGTGCAGCGGCCATTTTGGAACAGGGCAGAGCAGCATCAAAAGTAGCTTCTGAGCATGCTCCGCCCAGTTCCAAAATGGCGGCAGCGCTACTTCCGGTCTGCTACTTCCGGTCCAGTCCCTTATTTCTCAGGCCGGAACTTGGCAGCTATGCATTGGACAGGGTTATAAGGGAACATGCAGTCCTTACGATATCCTGGACTCAAGTTGCAAAGCACCACATTGTTAAAGGTGGTCACAGAGGAGACGCCAGTCTCTAAAAAACTGAGCAGCACAAACAGCATCCCAAGCAATGCCACACTGATGGTCGCAGGTACGATCCCAGCATTGTAGGATTGTGGAAGACTCCTGCAGGGAACTTTGAAAAGATGCTCACTGTCAGTGCAGAAAAGAATGGGGTAGGTGGAGTCTGACTCAGTATAAGGCAGCTCTCTAGGTTTCAGTAGGTATGTGTAAAGGGTTTTTTATATATATTAAGAATAATACGTATCATACAGAGTGCATTCTGTTACTTCCCATTTCTTCTGAGATCCTCATTTCTCTCTGCCAACCCTCCCACCCCCACTGCTGCTTTAGTCTGCTTTGAAAACTACACAAGATTTATATGTGCTGTACGTGATATTGGCACAGTGATACCAATATTCCTGATAAAAAGATAAAGTGGAGAATTTGCACAGGCTTTTTACCAGCATCTGAATGAAATGGAAGGAACTGTATAAAGAATATCGATGTGAGTGAAACAATCCCTCGCATGCCTGTAATGCAGTGATCAGATCACCAATACCTCGACTTTTTAAACGACCATCACAGAGGGTCACCATTTCAAGAAGAAGTCAAATAATAATAATAAAAAGACTGTATAAAAAATGTCGTGTGCTGTTCTTGAGGTCAGTTTGGGTGGCCAAGCAAGAATTAAATAGCTTCTGTTTTTGCTCTCGGTCCCAAGGCAACAAATGCGTTTCACAATTTGGACAGTGAGTTTTTTTTCAAATACATTTTTTTCCAATGTATTCTTTATTAAAGATTTCTTGGTTTACAAAAGTATGCGCAATGTCTCTTTTTTCAAGTCACATTTTCTACAGATCAGTTTCATTTGTTGAGACATTAGTGTTACATTAGGAAGGAAATGGGGAAAGAGGTGGAGGGGGCATGGTGAGTGGTGGTGGGGTCGGTCGGCGATGCTTCTATTTTACTTAATGTAAGTGTGCGGTTTTGTGCCAGCATTGCTTGTGCAGGTTCTCTTTGCTATTTGCTTGTCTTCCTTTGGTAGTGAGAGAGGTTGGGATTGGCCTAGGGCAGGCAGAGGCAACCTTGGCTCTCCAGATGTTAGGACCTACAACTCCCATGATCCCTGACCACTGGCCCTGTTAGCTAGGGATCATGGGAGTTGTAGTTCCAAAACATCTGGAGAGCCAAGGTTGCCTATGCCTGGCCTAGGGTGTGGTTGTTTGTTTGTGATTGGCTGTGGTGAACTTTGTTTTCATGTGTGAGTGGGGTGGGTGGGTGTTTTTGAATTACGTTAGCCATACTGATTCGTATGCTGTTGGCGGATTCTTGTCGTTTTCTTGTTGGGCTCTGTATGTGATAAAGGGGAGCCATACATTGCGTATGAAGACCCCCCCCCAAACAACCCCCCAGCAGTGTCGCTAGCCTTCTGGCTGCCTGGGGCGGCAAACCCGAAGGCACCCCGCCGGGCCGTCCGTCGCATGCATGCATCACACGTCATGAAGCATGCGTAACGACGCATGATGCACACGTTGCACTATGGAGCGGGTTGTCGGGGGGCGGTGCTCCAGCGCCCAGATCTGAGGATCCCAATGCTAGAGGGCACTGCCGGCAACCCGCTCCGTAGCTTGCTGACGCCCCTCGCAGCTCTGCCTGAGGTGGAAGAAGCACAAAGCACGTGGCAAGCCGATCCATAGAGCGCTTTGTGCTTCTTCCTACTCAGGTGGAGGTGGAGCAGCGAGGGGCGTCAGCGGCTGATGCTGATGCTGCTCTCTGGCCTGCCACTTGCCTCCGCCCCACCAGGAAGAAGTGAGGGGTGAGGCCAGAAACATTGGGGCCACCGCGATGGCGGTCACGCCGCCGCCACAGTAGCGGCAGCCATCGGTGGAGGTGGCGAGGTGGCGCCGTGCTGCCCCCCACAGAGTGGAGCCCGGGGCGCCCCGCCCCCTATTGCGACGCCCCTGCAACCCCCAAATGAAGACACAATAGACACAGATTTTAGTTTAAGGTTTTTGGCATTAAATTTTGACCACAACTTTATTGATTACAGCATGTGAATGGTTGCTTAGGCATTGGTTCCAGACTACCTGAACCTGCACGGTGGCAGGAACAGGACTAACACTGGGCACCACCATATGACAGTAAGGGATAGCATCCTGGGGGAGTGAGAACTCCTTTGATCTCACAGCTCATCCCAAATGCTCCCAGCGGCTCTGGCGTGGCCCATAGCTGACAAGTCTCCCGTTTTCCCCAGGAAATCCCCATTTTTCCAGCTGTTCCTAGCTGAAAAAACGGATTTTTTTGTTTTTCACCGGTTTATTCTGGCGCAGCGGCCATTTTGGAACTGGGCGGAGCATGCTCAGAAGTGACTTTTGATGCTGCTCTGCCCAGTTCCAAAATGGCTGCAGTGTGACTTCTGGCGCAGTGGCCATTTTGAAACTGGGCAAAGCAGCATCAAAAGTCACTTCTGAGCATGCTCCGCCCAGTTCCAAAATGGCGACAGCGCTACTTCCGCTCTCCTATTTCCGGCCCGGTCCCTTATTTCTCTGACAGCAAGTTGGCAGGTATGGCGTGGCAGGGTTCTGATAAAAGGAAGGCAAGCCCCTAGCAGCAGCAATGGAGGGCCAGGCACAGCCAACCACGTCCCCTCCCCAAAGCATTGAACCAAATGCCTAACTGCTAACCTTACAAAGTTGTGACGATTTGCTACATGGACAAAAGCCAAGTGGCACCAGCCAATCAGCCAAATGGCAAAATTCCTACCAGGCCCCTGCCCTAGAAAGGCATAGCAAGGCCATAAGAACAACCCTAAATATAGGGAGAGGAGGGTGGGTGATCCGCTGCACATCACAAGAAAGTGGAACTCTCCAGCGATGTGCAGCAGCTTAAGTACCCCCTCAGCAGCCAATAGCCAACCCAACTGACCAAATTTCTGCCTCAGCAAATTTCTGACCAAATTTCTGCCTCAGCAACAGAGGGGCAACCAATGGGGTGTTGTGGCCATCCAAATGGTCCCGCCCCACAACAAGAAGGCAGTTTCTGGCGATCCCACCACAACACATGCCCTCCATGATGGAGGACCTGACTTCTCAGAAAAGCTTATATGGGTTTTTTTTTGTTGTTGTTAAAAGCATTGGATGCATATCCACACATGGTATATCAGTCAATTTGTCAAGGTAGGATTACAGAATCAAAGAGTTAGCTGTCCAACCCCTGCTCAGTGCAGCACGTGCAGGACCGGAGCCTACCACAACTTCTCAGACTCTGTTTAAATACTTCCAGTGAAGGAGTGTCCCCTGCCTCTCAGGGTAGTTTGTTCCATTGCCAAACACAGTGGTTCCTCATGTCCATTGGTATTGGTGAGGTTGAAGGCAAGGAGGTAACAGCCAGAGGAATCAGCACCATTGTTAGGCTGGGCCAAAGCCAATGAAGGGCAGAGCCAACTAATTCGAGCTTTGCTCCGTTCCCCTCCCTGCTGAGTTTAATAAAGAGAATAAAGGTAAAGGACCCCTGACAAGTCCAGTCGCAGACGACTCTGGGGTTGTGGCGCTCTTCTCACTTTCAGGCTGAGGCATAGCTGCCAAGTCTCCCGTTTTCCCCAGGAAAACCCCCTTTTTACTTATCTTTTCCCGGTGGTCCCCCGTATCACTTCATCTCCCATTTTTCTCCGTTATTTTCTCCTGCCGGCGGCCATTTTTTCTCTTTCCAATTTGCCCTTCTATGGGCACCAAAAATGGCCGCCGCCAGCTTCAAAAGTCGCATCTACCGTGTTTCCCCTTTTTTAAGACACCGTCTTATAACTTTTTTTCCTCAAAAAAACACACGGTGTCTTATTTTCAGGGGATGTCTTTTATTATTATTATTACTGTTTTTATTACAGTACCTTACAGCTGTTCTGGGCTTTGTATATCTACAAAAGAACTTGAACTTAGCTTGGTAATATATGGGAAGCCAGAGCAGGTGGAGAGCATGCAACACTGTCCAGAACAGGGGTCAGCAAACTTTTAATGTGGGGGGCCGGTTCACTGTCCCGCAGAACTTTTGGCAGGCTAGACCGTGCACGCGCGCACACACACATACACATACGCCCATGCCTTCCTTCCCTCCCCACGTTCAGATGGAGCAGGCTGGGCTGGGGAGGGAGCACCCCGTCGGCCCTGGGTCTCGGCTTGTGCTGAGGGGCCGCAGCCACCCTGCCAGGAAGGGCCCCTACCCCGGGGTGTCCATGACCATGCTGCTAAAGTGCCACCGCCAAGCAGCACAGAGGAGTCCTCCTCCTCCCTCCTCGCAGGCTCTCTGCTTCCGTGGCTCTGCTGGGCTCTCCGAGCACTCTGTGCTGCAGCAGCCGCCAGTTCTGGGCTGCGGGGTGGCAGGCCTCCTCAGCTGGGCCAGGCAGAGGCCCGGCCGCTGGCTCGGGTGCTCCGCCCGGTGCTGCTGCACACTCCGCGCTGCAGCAGCTGCCAGTTCTGGGCTGCGGGGAGAGCAGGCTGGGCGTGCGCGCGCAACCTGCAGGAATCAATGCGCTCCCATCTGCGGCGCATGCAAATGGCCCGGGAGGGCTGCCTCCGCCACCTCCGCTGCCAGGTCAGGTCCCCGCTGTAGCTGCAGGCTTCCCGCGGGGGCTGCCTGCGAAGCGCCGCACCGAGGCTCCCCGGGAGAAGGCGCGCGGGGAGCGCATTCTGGCCCCGGTGATGTCAGGCGCGCGGCAGTCCCCTGAACCAAAGCGCAGCTCGGGGGACTGGCGGCAGCAGCGGGGCTTCCTCAGGGAAAGCAGGCAGGCGACAACAGCCCTGGAGCCGAAGCTCAGCGGGCGCTGCTTGCCGCCTGCCAGCCTGCCTTCCCTGCCACTCCCCCGAGCCGAAGCACAGCTTTGGGACTGGTGGCGGCAGCGGGGCTTCCTCGGATCGGCAGCTGGGGGTGGGGCGGCAGGAGGCTGGCGGCGGCGGGGAGGGCCCGATGCGGCCCTCTGGCCGGGTCGGCAGGTCGGCGGGGGGGGGGCGGAACTCACTCGGCTTCGTCGCTCTTCCGGACAGCAGCAGCAGTGGGAGGAGTGCGCGCTCGGCCCTGGCACCATGGCACAGCTACTGCAAAAGTGCCGGGCGGAGTGACAAGCCTTGGAGGAGAAATTCCAGAAGCTCACATTTCTGGGCTGTGGGGTGGCAGGCCTCCTCGGCAGGGTTGGCAGGCATGTCTTATTTTCGGGGTATGTCTTATACTTCGCAAATGCTTAAAATTGCTGCCCTGGCTTACTTTTTGACTACGTATTAAAAAAGGGGAAACACGGTACGCATGTCCAGAAGTGCATAGACATGACTTCCGGTGTTGGCGGCGGCCATTTTGGTGCCCATAGATGGGTGGAGCGACACCGGAAGTTGCGTCGGCGCACTTCCTGACATGCGTACAAGCAACTTTCGAAGCCGGTGGTGGCCATTTTGGGTGCCCATAGAAGGGCAAAGCGACACCGGAAGTTACCGGTGGGATATGGGATAAAATATATTTCAGACTCTTACATGAAACATTCATGTTCAGGTCCACGTCATGAGAGACTGGAGTGTATTTTACATATGGAAAAAGCTTTTCTCACAACTCGGGGAGACATGACTTCCAACTATTTTGATGCCTTTTGCAATTTCCATTTATGGGTGTTTTTAATACATGCATCTGGATCTCCAAATGAAGCGAAGATTACTTCTCAATTGCAGAAAGGGGAATTATAGAAAAGAGTCTGAAGTAGTGAGTGACAGTCCCCGCATTCCCAAGAATGGAGATAAAATGGAATCTGGGCATACAAAGTATCCCCACCGGCATCAATAGGAATTTTCATGTGCTTAATTTTAAAGGCATGCTCGAATAAAGTTTATGAGAATAGAAGGTGGTTCACCATGCCTGATGGAGCTGAGGCAATGTTCAAGCACGCACACCCCTCTCTGTCTTCATGAATAAGGTTTTATTTATTTACTTTGGAAACTTGGTTCATTTTAGCTCCTCTTAATACATTTCGCTTTAATATTTGAGCATGCTGAACCCAAAGTTGTCACATGAAGTGGAAACAGGGGAGCTTTGCGATGGAATTCCTCCTCAACACCACAAATGGCCTGATTGTGGCTTCCCCATAGGCATCTTGTTGGCCACTGTGAGAACAGGATGCTGGACTGGATGGAACTTTGGCCTGATCCAGTGGGACTCCTCTTATGCTCTTATATAAATGTTGTTCTCAGACATGCATATAATATTTACTGAAATATTTACTACAGAACCAGACTCATAGGCTACAATGGAACGGGGGCTACAATGGCCAAAACTTTATTTGTTGTAGAGCTTATTTGTTCACAGGGTGGTATCTAATGAAGAAGTTCTATTAGTGCCATTGGTACAGTGGGACTTCACTCATCTCTCTCCATGTGCATGTTGCTCAAGACGGTTGTGGGGAGAAACCTTAGAACAGATTGGGGGGGGCATGGAAAGAGGAGAGGGATGTTCTGTTACACAGCCAGAAGTCCTTGCAGTTACAGAATTACAGTGGTACCTCTGGTTACAAACTTGATTCATTCCAGAGGTCCATTCTTAAGCTGAAACCGTTCTTAATCTGAGGTGCCACTTTAGCTAATGGAGCCTCCCACTGCTGTTGCGCCGTTAGCGCGAGATTTCTGTCCTCATCCTGAGGTAAAGTTCTTAACCCGAGGTACTACTTCAGGCTTAGCGGAATCTGTAACCCGAAATGTTTGTAACGTGAGGTGTTTGTAACCTGAGGTACCATTGTACTTCTTTTGATAACATCCACAGAGTTTGGCATGGCAGGCAAAGGTAAAGAACCCCATGACAGTTAAATCCAGTCAAAGGCGACTATGGGGTTGCGGTGCTCATCTCACTTTCAGGCCGAGGGAGCCAGCATTTGTCCACAGACAGCTTTCCGGGTCATGTGGCCAGCATGACTAAACCGCTTCTGGCACAAAGGGACACAATGACGGAAGCCAGACAGCACGGAAACACCATTTACCTTCCCGCCACAGTGGTACCTATTTATCTACTTGCACTGGTGTGCTTTCGAACTGCTAGGTTGGCAGGAGCTTGGACAGAGAAATTGGAGCTCACCCCATCGTGGGGTGGAATGTGTCCTTTTATTTAAAATGCACCTCTGGGTTATTTGTGTGGCTGTCAGGTGTTTTTACACGAGTAGAACTTGTGCTGTTATTTAAAATGATCTCTGGGTTATTTGTGGGGCATAGGAATTTGTTCTTTTTCCTCCCTTCAAAATATAGTCCTGCCCCCCCACAAGGTCTGAGGGACAGTGGACCGGCCCCCTGCTGAAATACTTTGCTGACCCCTGTTATAGCGCATCATACACACTCGGAGCAGCATGCTTGCCAGACAATGCCTGCATGCTGGAATAATGTTAATGGAAGTGGCACAATTCTTGGCCCCTACCCTACCCTGGAACAATCTGCTACTGGGAGGTCCCTTGTACAGGCTGGCAGTGCAGCAGCTGTGCCAACCTCTCAAGGTGGGGCTGAGGCCTTGAAGGAACACCCCAAAACTTCCTGAAAGGATCCCCTTAATGCAAAGTGGAGTGCCCATCTCCTGCTCCTAATACCCACCACATACATACATTCTTCATTATGGTCCAAAGACCCACAAAAACAGTTTGGAAAGCAAAATACAGCAGAAATACAGAGGAAACATTCCAAAGCAGTTACTATGTTTTATCCAGAGCATGTTGATTTCTGATTCTTAATACCTCAAAGAGAAATTTTACCACGGCCAGGGTAATGTCATTTGCCTTATCTTCAAGACAGGGGTCAGCAAACTTTTTCAGCAGGGGGCCGGTCCACTGTCCCTCAGATCTTGTGGGGGGCCGGACTATATTTCGGGGGGAAAATATGAACGAATTCCTATGCCCCACAAATAACCCAAGATGCATTTTAAATAAAACCACACATTCTACTCATGTAAAAACACCAGGCAGGCCCCACAAATAACCCAGAGATGCATTTTCAATAAAAGGACACATTCTACTCATGTAAAAACATGCTGGTTCCTGGACCGTCCGCGGGCCGGATTTAGAAGGTGATTGGAACACATCCGGCCCCCGGGCCTTAGTTTGGGGATCCTGTTCAAGAAGATACTTGAGATAGAAGGTTTCAGAATTTCCAGGTAAATTTACCCAATAAGGGTGTAATTAATTGATCCCTGGCTTATTCACACAGCCCACAGTGTAGTAAGATATTCGTCTTGCAATCGTCAGCCAGTGAATAAAAGCAGAGTCTATTCTGATAAGGTATACCAGTCAGTCTGTCGTTTAGAACTTCAGATGGAAATACATTTAATCTGGCTACCGTGGAAAGTTGTGACGGGTATCAATGTAAATCAATAACTATGAAAAATACTGCTGTGGGGAATACCTTATGACGTGTAGTTCACTCAGTGCTGTGAGCAGGGCTTTTTAAAGGGGGAACTCATAGGAACTCAGTTCCGGCACAACTCAGGTGAGCGCCATCGCCATTGTAAGAGAACAAGGGAGGTGTTCAGGGTGCATTCTGGCACCTCTTTTTCTAGAAAAATAACACTGGCTGTGAGTAAAATTCCTTTCCAGACCCATCAACTGGGAACTAGCCTTCTTACATACCCAACAACAACTTTAGACAGTGAGAAGGGAAGACTCTGTCAAAGATAAGGAATGAACCTCTACTTTAGGTCCTGGAGCAAAGAATGGATCAGAGACAGCAAAGTCACACCCACACCTTATATTTGAAGTACAGTGGTACCTCAGTTTAAGTACAGAATTGGTTCCCCAATCTGTACTTAACCTGAAGCGTACTTAACCTGAAGCGATCTTTCCCATTGAAAGTAATGGAAAGTGGATTAATCCGTTCCAGACAGTCTGCGGAGTACATAAACTGAAGCAAACTTTCCCATTGAAAGTAATGGAAAATGGATTAATCCGTTCCAGACGGTCTGCGGAGTACATAAACTGAAGCGTACTTAACCTGAAGCAAACTTTCCCATTGAAAGTAATGGAAAATGGATTAATCCGTTCCAGACGGCTCCGCTGAGTACTTAAACTGAAAGTACTCCAACTGAAGCGTACTTAAACCGAGGTATGACTGTACTCTTATGCCACTTTAACAGCCATAGCTTCTCCCAAAGACTCGTGGGTACCATAGTTTGTCTCTTAATAAATTTCAGCAATCTTAACAAATAACAGTTCCCAGGATTCTTTGGGGGAAGTAATGTACGTGGTGCAGTAGTGTTTCAAATGTGTGGTGTAGATTTGACCTAAGTTCCTTCTCAGGTCTGCTCTCCAGCAATAGCTGCCAAGTTCTCCCTTTCTTTAAGGGAAATTCCCTTATGCTGAATAGGCTTCCTCGTGAGAAAAGGGAAAACTTGGCAGCTATGTCTCCAGCCCTGCCTCCTTAAAGCTGCCCAGCGCTCCAATCTGATTGGAACCTTCTACCATATATGGTGGACATGTCCAGAGATCAGAAAGTTCTGGGACATGATCCATGAAGAAATAAAAAAATTACTAAGAACTTCACATAGCAAAATACCAGAAACATATCTTTTGGGAATATGGAATAGTGATATTTGAAAAGGAAATATTAAATTCTTTCTGTACGCGACATCAGTGGCAAGAATCCTGGTGGCTAAGTACTGGAAGGGTAACCAGGTACTGACCAAAGAGGATTGGTTATGTAAATTACGTGAATATTTGGAACTGTCCAAATTGACAGATATAATAAGAAAGACTAAAGCCAATGAATACAGTCAAGAAGGAATGGAAGTGTTTGAATGATTATTTAGAAAGACAAAGTTCTAATGTAAAAATTTGGCTGTGTCTAGAATGACCCTGTGAATGGAAAAGGTGAAATTTACATATATACATATCTATATATTAAGATGAAAATAATTCTGAAATACAGATAAAATATGAAATGTGAAAGGAAGTGTTGTGAGAGTGATGGAAGTCTATTATTACTATTCTTTTGTAAAATAGTGTTTATTGTATTGAAATATTTTATTTTTCTTTATTCTTTTTGTGTATACTTTTCTTTGCATTTTTTTCTTCTTCTCTTTTCTTTCTTTCTTTATATTATTCTTTATGTATGGTTTGGTACTGATGTATTTACTTTGCAATAAATAATAATAATAATAATAATAATAATAATAATAATAATAATAATAATAAATAAGGTGCCCAGTGCTGTTGATTTGCTTTTGGAAGATGACATTTTCTTTCTTTCTTTCTTTCTTTCTTTCTTTCTTTCTTTCTTTCTTTCTTTCTTTCTTTCTTTCTTTCTTTCTTAAAGGTAAAGGACCCCTGGACAGTTAAGTCCAGTCAAAGGCGACAATGGGGTACAGCACTCATCTCACTTTCAGGCCAAGGAAGCTGAGTTTGTCTGCAGACAGCTTTCCAGGTCATGTGGCCAGAATGATTAAACCACTTCCAGGGCAACGGGACACTGTGACAGAAACCAGAGTGCACGGAAACTCTGTTTACCTTCCCGCCACAGCGGTACCTATTGATCTACTTACACTGGCATGCTTTTAAACTGCTGGGTTGGCAGAGGCTGGGGCAGAGCAGATTTTCTATGGCTACAGTGCAGCTGAGGAGTATTACGCCTTGTGAGTTACCCACTGTGCCCATTCTGAGTCAGACAAGTTTCCCCCACCCCATACTCATGTGGAACGCAAGCAAAATCCCCATTTAGCCATGGACCCAGGGCTTAGAATAATTAAAAAAAGACCCAACATTTGAATGTTACTGCTCATCTTGCCCTCTTGACTGAAATAAAGTATTCAAGGTAAACATTGAAATGCCACCACTGACCCCAGCCCCCTGTAACCAGCAAATGCTTTAATAGGTACCTTGCACAGATGTTTCATAAAATTCCAATTGTGCACTCGTGTAATATTGAAAGCACGGGAGATATACATGTATATTCCACTGCTGAACTTTCTTTCAAACCCCATCCTATCAGTGTTCAATGTGTTGCTCTACGTAAGAGAACTGTAAAACAGATCGTAATCTCCTTTCGTTTCTATTTTGCGTTAAAGAGTTTGTATTGATTCGAGAGTCATTGCAAAGAGTGAATGATGCAATTTTCTTCGTTCCCAAGGATTTGCAGGCATTAAAAAAAGAGAGAGCCATTTTCTTGGTTGTTTCATACATTCGGAATGTCTCTATTGCCCAGGTTTCTGTCTGATAATACAGCTTTTAACATTCAGGTTGAGAGCGCAGGCTTTGAATGTAGCTTTTACTGCTTATTGAATTTTATGTCAGAGAGTTTGATTTCAGTTGTATTTTTTATTGGTTTGATTAGTTTTATTATGTAAAACACCCTGTGATACGACGCCTGGTGGCACAATAAAAAATATCTATGGCACACAATGAAGCGTCCTCGCCAAAGGAGGAAAAAAACAAGGAGAAAACAGTTCAAACATGCTTCACAGTTCATTTTAGTTTCATGCCTAGAAAAGCATGCAAAGTCCAACTGTACATTAAAAAGAAAGTATTGTATTTCTTCCAAATAATTTCCGTACCCACTAACTCATGGGTAATGAACCTGATTAAAGGTAAAAGGTAAAGGTAAAGGACCCCTGGGCGGTTAAGTCCAGTCAAAGGCGACTATGGGGTTGTGGCGCTCATCTCGCTTTCAGGCCGAGGGAGCTGGCGTTTGTTTTCTGGGTCATGTGGACAGCAGGACTTAACCGCTACTGGTGCACAGAGGACTGTGATGAGTGCCAGAGTGCACAGAAACACTGTTTACCTTCCGCCGTAGCGGTACCTATTCATCTACTCGCACTGGCATGCTTTCGAACTGCTAGGTTGGCAGGAGCTGGGACAGAGCAACGGGAGCTCACCCCATCACGGGGATTTGAACTGCCGACCTTCCGATCAGCAAGCCCAAGAATCTCAGTGGTTGAGACCACAGCGCCACCTATGTCCCCAATAAACCTGATTATTGTGCAACCAGTACAGCAAATACATTCATTCTGTTTTTGGCCATGTTCTTTTGGACAAACTTGACTCAGTAGGCAGTAAGTTACTATGCAGGATCCGGTTGTCACATCACTGAATTCAACTCTGACTTTTCCTTCGAACTAACCAAGAGCTAAGGGAGTGGGCCCACCCATTTGCCATCTCACAGAATCCCTTTCATTTGTTTCCCTTAATGGCCCATCACCCAGGTGATCGATCACCTCAATACAGGAAGCTCACCTGGCTTATATTTTAACACTTGCTGGATGCAGAGGTTAGGAGGGTCTCTGCACATAGCCTACATCCCTCCACCTTAAACTCATAACAATATTAATTTGGCATGACAAACTATAAGGTTTTTATTTTAATGTAAATGCACTTTCCTCATTTATGATATGTGTAGTTCATAATTGTAACCACAAGTCTTTGTTGTATTTTTCTGAAATTTGTTTTTTCAAATGAGCTAATTTCAGTCTCCGACTCAGCCACCACACTAATTTCCTAGTTTCTCCTTTACAGCTCCTCATACAGACATTTTGGTGACATCCCAAAGCAAAATACTCTCGTCGTCTTTCATGAAATTAGTTTGCTTGATGGAACTGGAACTTGCAATAATTTTATGAAGTCAAAGATAAAGTTTACGGATGCGGTTTTGCTTGCAGTGTGGCAAGTCAAGGAGTCAAACGCAATCAAAAGCCAATAAAATTAAAAGTCCAGCACAACCCGGAGAGCAATATTTATCCATTTACTCAGTTATTCATGTCCAAATACCTGAATCTGAGATTTCTTACACTGGCCATTCAACTTCAGCAGGGTCAGCTGTGGATGCTACAGCTGCACCTGCTAAGATAGGGTACCTGTGGTCTTCCAGATGTTGTTGAACTATGTCTCATCATCACTTACCATGATGAGACATAAGGTGGACTGATGGAAGTGGAGAGCTATATATTCCCTATCGCTGAGCCAAGACATGATTCATTCCGGGTGCTGTTGTTCTTGGTGTCCTGCTCTGAGGATGTCACAGGACACTTTCGGGTTGTTTAGCATGGGGTTGTTTTTGGGGGAGGGGTATGTTGTTGTTGTTTAGTCATTTAGTCGTGTCCGACTCTTCGTGACCCCATGGACCAGAGCACGCCAGGCACTCCTGTCTTGCACTCTCTCCCGCAGTTTGGTCAAACTCATGTTCGTAGCTTCGAGAACACTGTCCAACCATCTTGTCCTCTGTCGTCCCCTTCTCCTAGTGCCCTCAATCTTTCCCAACATCAGGGTCTTTTCCAGGGAGTCTTCTCTTCTCATGAGGTGGCCAAAGTATTGGAGCCTCAGCTTCACGATCTGTCCTTCCAGTGAGCACTCAGGGCTGATTTCCTTCAGAATGGATAGGTTTGGTCTTCTTGCAGTCCATGGGACTCTCAAGAGTCTCCTCCAGCACCATAATTCAAAAGCATCAATTCTTCAGCGATCAGCCTTCTTTATGGTCCAGCTCTCACTTCCATACATCACTACTGGGAAAACCATAGCTTTAACTATACAAACCTTTGTAGGCAAGGTGGGTATGTAGTCAAACACAAAACTTTATTGCAACATAACTAGACAGAGAGCAGAGAGCAGAGCTCCAGCCAGCAGCTAGAACTGGAAGAGAACTGCAAGATCACAATCAGGCACAAAGGCACTAGCTTTACCAATTAGCATGCACAACATAATGGATTTCCTATGCAAGCTGAGAGAGAAACAACCAAAAAGGGAGTCCGGAGGCAGATCAAGTCATGGAAGGAGAAACCAAGGCAGGGGGAAACCAGTTGTGGTGAACACAGCCATGGACCAATGAAGAAGCTAGGAAAGTGTTTAAAAGTTGGGGAAGGGCATGGGAGAGGAAGAGTGAGGAGCAAGAAAGGGCAGGTAGGGCCTCTCGTAGGGGTGGCACAACTATCCAAGGTTTGAGCCAGCTGGGCTCAAGAGAGAGAGAGAGATTGTGAGGGTGGTGGTTGAAACCCCCAATGCTGGCTGCTGTTAAGCCGAAATGGGTGCTGAGCAAGCAGAATTTGGAGCTGGCTGTGATTGTTCAGTCCAAGCTTATGCGTGATTTTTCAGTAGTAATGCCTAGTGTTTTTGATAGGGCTTTGAGTCTGATTAGGATGCATAGGATAGCAATCATGGTCTGTCCTTTCATGCTGAAACCTGTGCACATGCTGTGTGTCTCAGCTAAAGCAGCGAACAAGTTAATGCTGTATGTGCTGGCGAACATTGCACATCATTTGATGAATTAATATGTTCTGGAGGTTTGGGCAAACCTCAAAGCTGGCACAGGGAAGAAAAGAGGGAATCGGCAAAAATTTCCTTCCCTTCCTCTGCTGCATATCTGTTCCTTCTATCCATTGAAGAAGCCTTCTATTTGTGGAAGGGAAAGATGGAATTCAGCCCATGGAAAACTTGCATTGTTTAAAGGGGGTGTAAAATGCTTGCTATATTCAGCCCATCAGACAAAGCTCATTGCAGTGTTTTCCAGTACATTTCTTGAGTGTGGAGTGGGATATAATATTTTGACACCTGAATGCTGGGCTATGTGTGTTTATTGGGGGAAAGAACCTGATATTTGTGTTCAATTATATCAGAGGGAGGAGAAATAAAAAAAAAAAATTCTGTATGCAAGGCTAGTCCTGCTACTAAGTTACTGGTTCCTCAGACTATCACAGTATAAAGTCCACTAGTTTAAAGAGAAAGAGGGTGGAATAGTGTGAAAAACAGTATATGTAATATCAAATTCCGGACAACAACACATCCTGAAAAGCAGCAAGCGAGAATGTTGCCCAGTACATAAAGAACTCTCCACAACGTCAATAAATTATGTACTGTATTTTATTTTTTAAAAGATGCACACAGCAAAGCAGAAGTTTCTTATTCCCTCCCTGCCCCCATCTCACCTCCACTTGTTATTGCACATGATGTGAAATGCTTGAAAGCCAGGCTCCAAATTAGGCAGCTGTTTTGAACATGTGGAGACAGAGCAAGTGGTTCCAGTGGGAATCAGATGAAAGCTCTCAATGTTCTTTTCCTCTCCCGACTGACAACTTTTCATCAGAGAGAGAAGATACATTACTGCCTCGCATGACCACTAGGCATGGCAGCGCACATTAATATTTGGTTCACTTCCTTTCCTCGATGGCCCCTCGCGCATCTCCAAAGCGGTGAAGCATAAAGTGAAAGGAAAAGAAGAGGTGTGCATTGATAGTTCACTTGTGAAGATTCACGTGTGATAACATATTTAGAAGGGGCAGTAGCTTCCAATGCTATGAAATGTGTGCAAAAGAAGAAAACTGCAACTTTGATCAGTGTAACCCTGAACTCAGACTAAAAGCAACCAAACTATGTGTTCAGATATGAAGAAGAAGAAGAAGAAGAAGAAGAAGAAGAAGAAGAAGAAGAAGAAGAAGAAGAAGAAGAAGAAGAAGAAGAAGAAGAAGAAGAAGTTTGGATTTGATATCCCACTTTATCACTACCTGAAGGAGTCTCAAAGCGGTTAACATTCTCCTTTCCCTTCCTCCCCAACAACAAACACTCTGTGAGGTGTGTGAGGCTGAGAGACTTCAGAGAAGTGTGACTAGCCCAAGGTCACCCAGCAGCTGCATGTGGAGGAGCGGAGACGCGAACCCGGTTCCCCAGATTACGAGTCTACCGCTCTTAACCACTACACCACACTGGCTCTAAACTTACTCTGTTAGTTTTCCGAGTTAAAGCGCTGGAGGTGCTGTTGTGGCATCTATTGTTCCTTTTGCACTGTTATGTTATGGAGCAGTGGCTTTTTGGCTGAATACCAACACACTGCAGTAAATTTTATTCACACCAGTGGTTGTGCTGTGACACAACACCAAATGTCATTGACATACCTTCCATCATTTCTCCAATGAAAATAGGATGTCCTATTCCACATTAATAATAACAATCTATCTCCCACCCATCTGACTGCATTTCCCCAGTCACTCTGGGTTAGGGCTGCTGTACGTCCAGGAATCCTAAAAAAGAAACCTCTACTCTGGGTGGCTTCCAACATGTAAAAATCAAAATGAAACATTAAGCATTAAAAAACTTCCCTATACAGGGCTGCCTTCAGTTGTACAGTTACTTATCTGCTTGGCTTGGGGGGTCACATAACTCCATACCACCCAACATTTCTCCAATGAAAACAGAGACATCCCTCCAACATTCATCCAATGAAAACAGAGATATCCCCCCAACATTTCTCCAATGAAAACAGATACAATCCCAAGTTTCATCACAGGATTTCCCAGGTTAACAGTTGAAAAAGTTTTCTTCTCCCCGCTCAAAGCAATTGAAATGGAAATGAACATTAAAATACCACTAGATTGCACAGTGTGGGAAATGATTCACTCCCCTAGATTAAGTTAAATCTCAGGGCTAGATTCAAAATCCCGTTCAATTCAAAATAAATAAGCAAATAAGCAATTACAGGAGGATCAGCAACATTTGTTAATCACTTTAAGCAATTTAAGATAGAATACAAAAATGCACCACTCCCTTCCCAATGCTTTCTTTTTTACCCCTCTTTGTTATTCCAGACATATTTGGGCTCATTATGAACTGGAAAACTCCTCATACGCCAAATCAAATGGCGTTCTGATCAGAGTGACTCTGCATTTTAACCTCCCTTCGCAAATAAAAGCTTTTTAGTGTGAAGATAAGCATAAATAAATTACTGGGCCGGCGTCTTTACACATCACACCACTGCCTTTATAATCAAAAGGAAATAACAGTTCTGGAGCAGTGTAGAAAAATAATGGGGCCTTGTAGGGAGAATCGTCCTTGCTGCAAGCAGAGGTTAAATGAGGGAAGTAGTTCCTTTCTGCAGAAGAATTTACATTTCTTTGTAACGTGACAGCTTTCACTAGTAACAAAGCTAAATTTAACCTCGCCGACGATTGCCATCTTGCAGCTCTCTGGTTACACGGCACATCCTGAAAATGTAGTCCCTTTTTTGTTCTTAAACTTTTCATGCTCGATCACCCTCCCAACGTGAATATTTCTGGAACATTTGAGGAAAGTCCTTCCAGCTATTGTGGAGTTTACGAGGGCACGGGGATACTCTCTCTCTCTCTCTCTCTCTCTCTGTCTGTCTCTCTCTCTCTCTCTTATTTGAGGTAACAAAATCCTGACCACTGGATTGCCTTTAAAGCATGGATCAGTTAAAAGCAGCTCAACTTTGAGTTTTCTGAACTTGACATGTGCCTAACCTTTCTTGATTCATGGATGCTTTGCAAAGTGGGAAAAATCAAAGATCTGTAAAATAGGCTCTTCCCCTAAAGTTGTATGCAGTTTCTTTCTTCTGTGGTATAGTCTATCGAATTCAAAATGACTCTGCAAAGGGAATCCTTCATAGGATGATCTACCTTCTGGGAAGGAAAAAAGGGTATTCTAAATATTCAATAATTTATGGACTATATTACTGGAATGAATGTATTTAGTCAGCCTTAGGCACTATGCAGTCGGAGCTTGGAAGGGGCATCAGTCAGCAAAATAGGTTGGGCCAGCCCAAGGTTGACCACTGTGGGAACAGAATTCTGGACTATGTCCTTGGTCTGATCCTGCAGGTTTTTTCTTATATTCTTATGTTATTGGTGTGTGTGTGTGTGTGTGTGTTGCAACTGTCATGCAAATAGGGGTGCTCTCTGCAACGAAACTCTGGCGCTGTCAATAAATTATGAGACGAAGGGGTCCAGGGGATGGAGCAATCCCCCACTCCAACTCCTTTCACCTTAAAATATCCCCTCACTACTTCTGGGCTTCTTAGTAATGAGAGTCTAATTCCAGCTTTCGTGGCCTGATCTCATAAAAACCCAGGGCTACTTAAATGAACAACCTCTTGTAAAGCTAGGATCCCCACTGTATCAGTTTGCCTTTTCACCTTGGCAAATTTGTGGCACTCTAGGTTTTCACCCTATTGCCCCTTTTGTGTGACTCTAGGACACAAACTATTCCCCTTTTCCCTGAGGTGAATTTTGCCCTCTTCTGAGTCTCCATCTCTGTGAGTTTTTATACGCTGCTGGAACCACTGAGACGATTCTCTTTGGCACAACAAAGATGAATTTTATTTTCTTGAGAGCTTTTTTCTTCTTTTCTTAACGATTCATAAGGTTACAAACTTAATTACGGTTGTACGCTAACTCTGTCAAACTTTAACTCCAAGATAACCTAAGCCTAACCTAAACCACCCCTAACCTCACTTCACACCCTCCTCCTTCCGTCTTTTTTGTCCGCAAGCCCTCCACTCTCTCCCCCCAAACGGCTATCCCCTCCTCTTTTGAACCGGGAACCGTCCCGCCTCCAAAAGATGCGCTGTCCATTAAATTGGAGATGGATTAACTCTTTCTAATCCTCTTTCTAATGAATCTTCCATACCAGGGCTAATCCGTTACACTCTCAAGCTAGGTTTGTGAACCACTCAGTTGTGGTCCATTGGTGTGCCCCCCTCTCAGCTATAGCAGTGCTTCCACTGACCAGTTCTGGGGCAAGGTGGCCAATGATGGCAGGGAACGAACTGTGATGGTGGCTAATGTCCCCCCTCCCCATGAGTGGCAGTGTTGCTACAACTGGAAGGATTGTGCAGCAGTCATTAGGGCTGGGCAATATATCGTCCAGAACTGGTTTGAATTCCACATTGCAAAATTGGTTTCATAAATATTGACCTGGCAATATATTGTGAATCGTGGTGTGGGTGGGTGTGCTGTGCAAAAATCGCAATGTGGGGAAAACCGTGAAGCCAGCCAATGCCTCTATGTTGTTGTTGTTGTTGTTTGATGTTTAGTCATTTAGTTGTGTCCGACTCTTCGTGACCCCATGGACCAGAGCACGCCAGGCACTCCTGTCTTGCACTGCCTCCTGCAGCTTGGTCATAGCACGCCAGGCACTCCTGTCTTGCACTGCCTCCCGCAGTTCGTAGCTTCGAGAACACTGTCCAACCATCTCGTCCTCTGTCGTCCCCTTCTCCTAGTGCCCTCAATCTTTCCCAACATCAGGGTCTTTTCCAAGGATTCTTCTCTTCTCATGAGGTGGCCAAAGTATTGGAGCCTCAGCTTCATGATCTGTCCTTCCAGTGAGCATGCCTCTATGTAGCTCCATCCTTATTTCAGACATCGTGATATGTATATCGGTAAATTGTGATGTTTATCAGGTGATGTTGAAAACCAGATATTGCCCAGCTCTAGCAGTGATTCCCCTCTTTACACACCACAACAAAAAACCATCTCTAGCATTCCTTTTATTTCCAAACAATCCGCTCTGGAGAAAAGATAAAGGATGGGTAGATTGTAAAGATGGATGAGAAAGCCATAATGAACTGTACCTCTCTGTAGACGATCACCATTCTTCATAGTCTGAGGAAAAGACCACCAGCAGCAAAATTCACATTCCTCCACAGCCTGGCTTTTAAGAATCGACATTTCTCCACCTCTTGCTTTCGTCTTCCTTCCAAACAGGTCTACCCAAGAGAGTTGCAATAGCTGTTTTAATTACGAGTCACAAAAGAAAGAGCAACAGATGTATAAACATATTTTAGGTATCTATTAAATATCTGCTGAATTGTTATACTCCTGTTGGCTCATTAATGAAATCTCCATGGATTAACAGCTGATTTCTAAACACCTTCATCTACAAAGACACAAGGAAGATTTGCATTTTCACCTTATGTACACTAATTACAATTTCTTTTATATATTCCTAATTATGCACCTTTCCCTTTCTTCCCTTGTTTCTTCTTAGAGAAGGGCTGATTGAATGTCTGACTACAGTTAAAAATAAAAGGAGGAAAAGCCATAATTGGTGCATAAATACATATTGCTACAAAGTCTTTATTCATATCAATCAAGGTTAAGTGGTATCAACCGGTAAATAAACCAGGGAAGTACCTTTGGATTTGAAAATGAAATTACTTAAAGAATTGTTTTCCCTGTCATAGTCATGATTTTTAGGGTGGGTGTGCTTAACCCTAGATATAAATAGTTCTCTATTCCGGGCAACAGGAGTTTACTGTTAAACAGGAGGGAGAATCAAATGCCCACTAGGCATGGCCAAGATTTGGAGCCACCTTAAGATAGCTTCATCAATGGCCTATGTTTTCTACCAGGGGGGCAGCCCACTAACTCTTTCTTCTCTCATGCTGTATGCAGGGCGCCAGGGTGCAAATATCTGCCCAGTGCCCCCAAATTACCACGGATAGCGTTGGGGTGGCCGTAGCTGCGCACTGCCAGCCATCCAGGGGGGTGCAACTCTCCCCCATGCCACTGCGGGAGAGCGATCCCCACAGAGGCTTGGGAGTTAAGCTGCGCCCCCCCAAGCCTCTTTGGGAGGAGAGCGATCCTCTCAGAAGCTTGGGAGGCTTGGTAGGGTAGCTGCGCACCCACCAGCCATATGGTTGGTGGGGTGCAGCTTCCGTCCTAAGCCTCTGTGGGGATTGCTCTCCTCCCAAGGAGGCTTGGGAGGGAAGCTGCATTCCTGCCAGCCTTATGGTTGGTGGGGCACAGCTGGCAGGTGCGCAGGGAAAGGGGAGGCTGCTGGCAAAGCCGTGCAGCTTCTCCACTTGCTGGGGCGCCCCTGAGAGGCCGGTGCCCTGGCGTGATGCACCACTAAGCCATATGGGAAAGACGGCTCTGCCTGTATGTGAGGAATGGGAACCCACAGACCTCCAGATTTTGCTGCTCCAAATTCCATCAGCACCAACCAGAATGGCCAATGGTTAGGGATGATGGGAATTGTAGTCCAGCTTCTTTTTGGTGGACAAGGTTCCTGATCCACACTGAACACAAATAGAGCCCAGAAAGGCAGCCAGCGAGCCATCTGAAATGTGATCATTTCCAAATGCAGAAATGTACCTAGAATAATTGCCACACACAGGAAGAACAAGGAAATAGTTTGAGTGCCTCACTTGTAGCTTTATAAATCATTTAACGTGTCAACACGAATAGAAGTTATCAATATTGCAGTTGTTGTATAAGGGATCATTATGATGAGTGGAACGTAATTGAAATTAATACGATTTTGGAATGCAGAAATAAAGAAAATAATCAAACCATAAATTCTAGCATGCGAGGGGGCCACCTTATCTAAATTATATAATTCGGTATTTGAATGATTAGTATTAGTAATTGCATTATAAATTGGTATTGTTATAACGAGGCTATTATTGGATTGCAATTGAAAACTAATAAAAATTATTATGAAATAGCAACAGTTTGGGTGTGGAACTACAGTAATGTTTCATTAAGGTTTAAAACAGAGCCATGAGGATTTGGGAAGGAGAACTTGAACTGTTGAGCACAGGGGCGATACTGGAAGTGTATGTTGCCCGCAAGTGTCTCTCCTAAAGGAAAACCTCTTGCATAACATAATGGTCCACCCCAGGTCCTGATTTTTTTGCAGGGTTCCCCCCCCCCAAAAAAAAACACCCCTGCCTGATACCTTCCCCACTGATGGTCACAGATTGCTCTGCCCCTCCAAAATGACCCATAGTGCTTTCTACCTGTCTGAGCCGAACTCTTCCAATGCCTCAGTCCATCTGAATAGGCCTAACTTGGTTTGGGGCCTGGCTAAATCCAGGGCACATCCCTAGTGATAACTGAACCTGGCAGATGGCCATAAGCAGCAAGGCCCTTTCACTACTGGCACCCATACTTTGGAATGCCCTTCCCTTGGAGACCCGTTGTTGTTGTTTAGTCGTTTAGTCGTGTCCGACTCTTTGTGACCCCATGGACCAGAGCACGCCAGGAACTCCTGTCTTCCACTGCCTCCCGCAGTTTGGTCAAACTCATGTTGGTAGCTTCGAGAACACTGACCAACCATCTCATCCTCTGTCGTCCCCTTCTCCTTGTGCCCTCCATCTTTCCCAACATCAGAGTCTTTTCCAGGGAGTCTTCTCTTCTCATGAGGTGGCCAAAGTATTGGAGCCTCAGCTTCAGGATCTGTCCTCCCAGTGAGCACTCAGCACCATAGGACACCCTTGAGAGTCCCATGGACTGCAAGAAGATCAAACCTATCCATTCTTAAGGAAATCACCCCTGAGTGCTCACTGGAAGGACCCGTTGTTAGTTTGGTGCAAACCTTGTTCGTTTTTTTATTTTAATTAAAATTTTATTTATTTATTTATTTATTTATTTATTTATTTATTTACTTATTTACATAACAAAAGCATAAGTTCATTCCACGTATCTTTACAATTTGCCTCCCCCCCTTTCTCCCCAGTCCTCCCCCCTCCCTTCCCACCCCCCACCCCTGATCGGGACTTCCTTCTTCATATCTTTAACCATGTATACAGTCTGTTCATTCGTGCTTGTATTTTCGGGTTGGCTTCTCCCCTTTCTACCCGATTCCTATAAAATGCCCACTTGTTTGTGATTTTTTTGGCATTTATTTTCCCATGCATCCTCTGCCACTACTGGTATCTGTGCAAATATTTCTGCTTGTACATATTGAAAAACATAATCGTTCCATTTTTCCATATCCCATTTAGCTTTTTCTTTCCATCCTAGAACATTAACTGCCATTCCAGCTAATGGTGCAAACCTTGTTAAGCCAGGAGGCTTTGAGTGACAATTGTTGCCATTGATTCTCCTTAGATCCTGTTACTGTTAACTTTTGTCATTTTCTGATACTTTGGGACCTGGCTTGATTCTTACTATTTTGTTGCTGTTTCAGCATGTTTTCCCCTCTTGAATAAAGAATTTTTTTTAAAAAAATGTACATTCTTGGCCACTCAGAATTTTTTAATAAGATAAACAGTAGGCTATTTTAAGGAACAGAATAAAATAGTCAGAATTAGTGTTATATACAAAGCCCACTTGGGTAAATTGGGCATTCTGTGTGCATTAGGAGGAAACTGTCTTCAGCTGTGGAACTGGGAGATTAACAGTGTTTTCCTCTTCATTTGAAAATGAACTGTAAGTTGCAAACCTTTACAGCTGGCTTTTTATTTTTAATTATGTGAAGCATTTATTGGTGAAGCACACTGCTTAAGTTCCAATTAGATGAAAATGTGTTATCGCCATACAACTTATATTTCCTTTCTGCACATGGATTAGACAATTTGAGTTCAATATTCATTCACTGTTTAGCATTTTATTGTGCTAAAATGAAACACGCATGCACACACGCACACACATAAATGTACATTTCTTCCCCAATATTAAATTCAGATTGCACTTTTCTGACCAGTTTGCATTTTTTCAGGTCCTCAAAAATGGTCTGAATCTTAGTTGCCACCAAAAAAATATCATATTTTTTTCTTAGATTCAGTGTGCCACATACTATTCATCCTTCATCAATATTCATATGGCAACTATTGACATAACTCCAGTATATCTGATATAAAAAAGTAAACTGGTGTTCATTCCTGAAATATCTGATTTCAGCAGAACTCTTCTCATCTAGAAGCATAATTGCTATTCAACAAAGTACTGTGCACTATAATCTCGACAGCACTATGCTATCAGCTTCAACTCCCATCTCCTCCAAGACTATTCACTACGTCAGTTCAGTTGCCTACCGAGATATATTATATCTTTGCTTCGGAAGAATAGAAAAAAACACACATGGTCCAGCCAATTATATTTTGCCGTTTTCATTTGCTTTTCTATTTTCTCTTTCTTTTTTAGGCTACAGTCAAGGATGGCAGATATAAATAAACAAATCTACTCCCGCTTTGTCCTCCATAACTGTTTCACATGTGAGAATTCATTACTGCAGCATTCTTAACCTCACTGACAGCAGAACTTACAGTCACAAAGCGATCCAAAAGTGCTCCCTCCAAAAATAATAACAAGGGGAAATGTATTCAGTCGGCATTCAGTCCCATTTAGGGAAGAAAGGTTCCAAATATTGTCCTATTCTCTGAGCTGAGTTGAGGAGGGGTACCTAGGTAGCGGGTGGTTCACACATGTGAATTAGGTAAGGGAATTAAGTAATATCAAGGGCCATCCAGTCCAACCCCCTGCCAAGCTGGAAACACCATCAAAGCATTCTTGACATATGCCTGTCAAGCCTCTGCTTAAAGACCTCCAAAGAAGGAGACGCCACCACACTCCTTGGTAGCAAATTCCACTGCCGAACAGCTCTTACTGTCAGGAAGTTCTTCCTAATGTTTAGGTGGAATCTTCTTTCTTGTAGTTTGAATCCATTGCTCCGTGTCTGCTTCTCTGGAGCAGCAGAAAACAACCTTTCTCCCTCCTCTATATGACATCCTTTTATATATTTGAACATGGCTATCATATCACCCCTTAAGCTTCTCTTCTCCAGGCTAAACATACCCAGCTCCCTAAGCCGTTCCTCATAAGGCATCGTTTCCAGGCCTTTGACCATTTTGGTTGCCCTCTTCTGGACACGTTCCAGCTTGTCTGTATCCTTCTTGAACTGTGGTGCTCAGAACTGGACACAGTACTCCAGGTGACGTCTGACCAGAGCTGAATACAGTGGTACTATTACTTCCCTTGATCAAGATGCTATACTCCTATTGATGCAGCCCAGAATTGCATTGGCTTTTTTAACTGCTGCATCACACTGTTGACTCATGTCAAGTTTGTGATCTGCCAAGACTCCTAGATCCTTTTCACATGTACTGCTCTCAAGCCAGGTGTCTCCCATCCTGTATTTGTGCCTTTCATTTTTTTTGCCCAAGTGTAGTACTTTACATTTCTCCTTGTTAAAATTCATCTTGTTTGCTTTGGCCCAGTTGTCTAATCTGTTAAGGTCATTTTGAAGTGTGATCCTGTCCTCTGGGGTATTAGCCACCCCTCCCAATTTGGTGTCATCTGCAAACTTGCTCAGGGTGCCCTCAAGCCCATCATCCAAGTCATTGATAAAGATGTTGAATAAGTCATCTTAATACATAAGAAGCTTCAGGTGTTGGCTTCTGTGCACAGAACTGGGAGGTGAGTCCCATCTTGTCCTTTGACTGAATCCATTCTGTTCCTTGTCTCTGATATACAATAATACGTTATGTAGATTTATTGTTTAGTATGCGTGTTATGTTACTTGTTTTTGTATAAAACTACATCACATTATGTTTGTTTGTATAGACAAAGCCCAGTTGTGCGAAACAAGGAATTATCATGGAATCCTTGTCTTATTTTCTGCATGTGCCATTCTTCCAAGTTTTTTGTCTGAAACCTGCATACAAGGAATGCTAGAATTCTTAGAAGCATCTTCACATGGAACACTACAAGATTGATATAAGAATTCCACTCTGTGGATATTGCTAACATGAGAACCCAATAGATTGTATTTCCTGGTTAATCTGCTGGACTTTAACTTTTCATAATATGTTTCGTTTATATGATAAGTTGCAGGGCCGGCTCATCGTAGACCCCCAGTGGCGCAGGGCACCATGGCGCCAGCCCGCCAGGAGGGCGCCGCGAGCTGCGCCCGCCCGCTGGCTGGCCGGTCCGCCAGTCCGCTGCGCAGCTGCACGTGGTGCCCACCTGCCCACCGCGCTGGGAAACGGGGCGGGAGGGCGCCGGAGAGATCGCGCTGTGTCTGCCCGCCCGCCGCGCAGCAGCACCGCGCCCACCCACCGCGCTGGGAAACGGGGTGGAAGGGCGCCGGAGAGATCCGGCTCACCATGGCGACAGGGGCGCTTAAGACGGCGCTGATAAGTTGGTCTATAGAACCATATATTTTGATATGATATTTTGAATCGTATTTGAAAAAGAATTTATATAGTTACATACAGCCTGTTGCATTGTTTGTGTGCTTATCAGTTTTGCATTTACGTGACAAAGCGTTTGGTCGTGTTTTGACTTTGCTTTAGGCAGAAAATGGTCTTGGGCATACTTTATGTTGCCCAACTAGTTGTTAGCTTTGAAATTTGACTAACAATCTGATTTAGTCAAATAACTTTTGCAGTAGCTCGTGGTGCCTACCAATAATTCAAGGATTTCATGGTGAAATTGTGAGGTAATTTACACCCGCGCATACCCCGTTATATGCTTATAAATGTTTCTGAGGCTCAAGTAAAAACTAGTTTTCTCGGTGATAGTCAGTAGTAATCGTCTCTCCTGATCTCATCAGCCAGACCAGCTGTTCAGATGTTAATCCTGGCTCCTGGTAGGCAGCCATGGGGGTTTGATCAATCCTCATCTTTAAATCAAGCTCTGCAATCAAGACTAGCACCACTTTTGATGATGATCGAGATGACACTGCTAATTTATTTTGTTAATAGAATCTAGTGCTGGAATGAGAATTCCTCTGTTATCCACACATCATCCATTAGAGGTATATTACCCTTGTTAATGAGCATGCTGTTAGCCTTTTAACCTGGTACTAATTTTAGTTTGTGTGGTTGAGCATAGACCCCTTTTTATTCCCAAAAAATGGCTTGCAGGGAAGAAAGTTTACCTTTCCTTCCTATTTTCTTTTCTGTATTTCCCAAAGGGCAGGGATACATTTTTCCCCAAAAGCTACAATACATTTAATATTAGAACAGAAAGTGGTTGAAAACAGAAGAAATGTGAAAATATTATTTTGGTAAGATAGCAATTCTATGTGCTGTTTCTTTGTTCTGTGGCTATAGATGTGAAGGACCTACAATTCTAACAGGGATTTAAAGGTAAAGGGACCCCTGACCATTAGGTCCAGTCGTGACCGACTCTGGGGTTGCATGCTCATCTCGCATTATTGGCCGAGGGAACCGGCATACAGCTTTCCGGGTCATGTGGCCAGCATGACAAAGCCGCTTCTGGCAAACCAGAGCAGCACACGCAAACGCCGTTTACCTTCCCGCTGTAGTGGTTCCTATTTATCTACTTGCACTTTGATGTGCTTTCGAACTGCTAGGTTGGCAGGAGATGGGACCAAGCAACGGGAGCTCACCCCGTCACAGGGATTCGAACCGCCGACCTTCTGATCAGCAAGCCCTAGGCTCAGTGGTTTAGCCCACAGCGCCACAGGGATTTAGGATAGGTCTAACTATGCAGTTGTAGAATTGTGAAATAATAGAATGGGGTGTTGTTGTTCCATAATGCAGGGAAATGTTACTCTTGAATGTTTCATGAGTTTGTTTTTAATGCCTTTTAAAGAGCAATCTCATAACATTATCACATCTGGATATCTCTTCACTTCTTTGCTGTGCTAGTTTTATGTTCAGGGAAGTTCAGGTAATTCATCTACAGCCAAGGTGGCACAAGTTGCTCTCTCACCTACCCTGTGCTGCCACTTATTGAGAGGAAGATGGGCAAGGAAGAGGCACGGGGAGCCTGGCGTTGTGCACAGTGTTCTGGTGGGAGCATCAGATTGACTCTGCCAACATGCACCACACTGCGCCAAGCTCCTGGCGCCTTGCCCCTCTCCTTGTTGGCATGTGGCAGAGACATGCTGTGTCGGGAAGCCGGAAGAGTAACAGACTATTACAGCAAAGTGGAAGAATAATTCAGTTTAGAATGAATTACTGTGGTGTAGCATCTACATACAAACATTAGATCTTGAGCGTAGTTCATCTAGTGCCATATCTTCAAAAGGATTAAAAATATGTTCTTAAATATATCCATATCCTGAAAGATTAAAAAAAAATATTCTTAAAAAGATAGAGAAGGGTGCTATATCAGGGATCCCAAACTAAGGCCCGGGGGCTGGAAGCGGCCCAATCGCCTTCTAAATCCGGCCCGCGGACGGTCCAGGAATCAGCATGTTTTTACATGAGTAGAATGTGTCCTTTTATTTAAAATGCATCTCTGGGTTATTTGTGGGGCCTGCCTGGTGTTTTTACATGAGTAGAATGTGTCCTTTTATTTAAAATGCATCTCTGGGTTATTTGTGGGGCCTGCCTGGTGTTTTTACATGAGTAGAATGTGTCCTTTTATTTAAAACACATCTCTGGGTTATTTGTGGGGCATAGGAATTCATTCATATTTTTTCCCAAAATATAGTCCAGCCCCCCACAAGGTCTGAGGGACAGTGGACCGGCCCCCTGCTGAAAAAGTTTGCTGACCCCTGTGCTATATTAACAAAACAATGAACAATGTAAATAATCAACTGATCAACCTCTTTTTTAAATCAATTTCCACCTCATTGCAACCCAGAGTCAGGCAGCTGGACCTTCAAATCTCAGGCCACAAATTGAGAATAATGGTCAAAAAAGTGGTGATTGCATGACCAGGCCACGACCACCCCAGCCTCCGGGGATCATAAGAAAGGAATAAAGACTCTGACAAGGTGTTATGGAATTAAAATTAGGGCACAACTTTATTAAACTTCCGAAAGAAGCAAGACCTTGGCTTAGGCCTTGGGTGTGTACCCCTCCCAGCCCCACAGCCGGGGGAACTGGGGCACATCAGGGTAAATGGGATATGGGGGTGCACTGTGAGACGTATGTGTATGCAGGCAGCCCAGGCCATATCCCCGCACGCAGGGTAGTTCACTGACAACCTTTCAGTGTATGGCCAGTGACACCCATTATATGACCCCTTTAAGAGGGGACCCTGGAATCACCATTGCATTTAGGGAAGATAGACTAAAGGTTTCCAGCCAAGGGCCATAACCACCAAAGTTGTGATGAATTGCTATGAGGAAGAGGACAACCTCCCAATGCAGGAAAATTTCGTCCAGGTCCTTCAACAGCAACCAGTCAAAGACCGCAGCAGCGCCCACTAAACAGGGGGGGGGGAGTTAACCTGCAAACAAGAAAACATTAAACTAAGGGAGGGTAGGGTGGGTGAATCTCCTGAGCCGACTGCCTGGCTACTGTCGGCTCCACCCCCTATATATAAATGGGACTGGCCCCACCTCCCAGCAATGAAACTTGACTACTCAGGCTGGGCGTGAACCTCCAATATTAACACTGAGAGGCAGGCCAGCCCCTGGTTGCCATTAAGCTCCCTGGGAACTGTAGCACCACGCGTGATCCTGCAAAGGGCACCCACAATGTAAAGTGTGAGTGCTTATTCCAGCATGGCACACTGGTATCGCTAATATTTTAGAGCAGTATATGAACCAAAAAAGAGGTTGCCATAAACTGCCATGCTAACATAATCATGTGGTTAAGAGAGTGACTGAATAACTCTTGTCTATGGCAATATCACAGTCTGATTTCTGCTGACGATCAAGGCATAGAAAGATGTTTGAACATTTCAAAGCAGTTCTAATATATCTTACAATCCACTTTTCCTAGCATAAAAGGAATGCTTGCTAATCGTTTTTTTTGCATTACATCACAGAGTTTGTGTCAATTAAAAGGTTTAAAAGTGGAATACCACGAATCAATCTTGATCAGACTCCAGGGGTGCATAGCTGTCAAGTTCTCCCCCTTTTTAAAGGGAAATTCCCTTATGCTGAATAGGCTTCCTCGCGAGAAAAGGGAAAACTTGACAGCTATGGGGGTGCAATTTCATCGGAGGCTTTCTGTTGGAAATATCATGAAGGAAGCCCTGCTCCAAGCCTAGCAACCAATTTGCATGTGATCTAAATACCACCACAAGTTATTTCTCATTGACTTCCATGTAACTAGAATTGCAGCAGGTGATACGTGGAGAATCAGAACTACAAACAAGAAAGTCAGATTCCTGGAATTAAAATGCCTAGGTGCTAAAAGACTGCTTGTTTCAAAGACAAGGGATTCATGGCCTCCATATGTTATTTCACTCCATCTTTCATCAGTGCCAGCCAGTATGACCAATGGTTAGGAGTGATGGCAACTGGAATCACACAAAATATAGAGGGCGACAGGTTCCCTGCCCCAAGTCTGTGTGCTTATCGCATTTTTAGAAAGTCCGACATGAACATTCCTCCAAATACATGAAAATATGTGAAGATTAGCTGCTTCCTAACCTTTCCTCCGGACTGTTTTACAGAACTTGAACATAGTCCATAGCAGGTAAAAAAAGTAAAAAGGTAAAGGACCTTTGGACGGTTAAGTCCAATCAAAGGCAACTATGGGGTTGCAGCACTTATCTCGCTTTCAGGCTGAGGGAGCCGGCGTTTGTCCACAGACAGTTTTCCGGGTCATGTGGCCAGCAGGACGAAACTGCTACTGGTGCATGGAGGACTGTGACGAGCGCACGGAAATGCCATTTATCTTCCTGCCACAGCAGTACCTATTTATCTACTTGCACTGGTGTGCTTTTAAGCTGCTAGGTTGGCAGGAGCTGGGACAGAGCAATGGGAGCTCACCCCATCACAGGGATTTGAACCACCGACCTTCTGATTAGCAAGCCCATGTGGCTCAGTGGTTTAGACCACAGCGTCACCCGCATCTTGGCCCTGTCATTTGTGCCATTTGTGTTTCATTAGGCTGTTTTAGACGTTGTCTGGAAAGCACACAACTTATCTTCCTGGAAGACTCTCTTCTTGCTACACCTCACTATTGGTTATTACCAGGCAGGGGCAGACTTAGGTCTACCAAAATTCAGCAGCGCCCTGGGTGAGCCCAAAATTCGTCTCCCCCTAACCCACCTCTCACCTTTCTTTCTGCTCAATTCGCTATGTCAGGGTTTTCCAAACTTAGGTATCCAGCTGTTTGTGGACTACAACTCCCATCATCCCTAGCTACAAGCACCAGTGGTCAGGGATGATGGGAATTGTAGTCCACAAACAGCTAGAGACTCATGTTTGAGAGATCTGGCATGGTGTCGTAGTTGTGACGCCCTGCGGCGCCCCCTAGACTTGGCATCCAGTGTGGCGGAACTGGGCTCACTGCCCTAAATCTGCTTCCATAGCAGGAAAAGAGAGACAAGTTGGATCAGTAACAGAGGTTTCCTTTTTTCAGCCATACCATGAAAGCAATCATGGGTAGAATCAATCCACTCCCCTAACACACGTTGTGTTGTTTTTTCACCTCCTCCCCACCCCATCAACTCTCAAGTCTGAACCTTGTTGCATGTGCTGCACAGTTGATTCCTTAAATCATGTCATGAAAAACAGACATGGTTTAAATATAGTTGAAAACTGGATCCTTTACTTAACACCAGCCGTTTCAGCAGAAGCTAAGAGAAAAGGAGAAATAGAACATAAACTCACAGGTCAAGAAGGCCCCTTCCCCATCTCCAAGATATTTTAACCCCTTATGGGCTCTTTCTCTCTCTCAGCACAGTGGGTCTTAATCAAAGGCCGTTGCTTATTCTAAAAGCATAGTCATCTCAAGGCATCGTCGGTGAGTTTCCCCACCCCTTATTCCCTCCAAAAGAATACTTCTGCGAACTTTGTGTATCCCGCAAGCCTACTGGGACCTCCCTATTCTGCATGGATGTTGCTGATTTGGCTACATAAGCAACAGCACTTTCACATGGATATTGGAAACAGAGGGAATGATGCAAAATATATACTGGGTGAGATTGATTAGTCCCAAACAAACGAAGCAATTGTGAACTCCCAAAGCGATGGCAACTCTTTCAGGAGATGCTTTCCAACAAGGCTCTTTCCTCTAACTCTACCTGAGGAAATCACCATCTGTCACTGAAGAGAAAAAAAAGGGGGGCCTTTCATGAAATTGCATGCTAATCTGATGAATATGGATGCTTGGCAACCTCAAAGTTGTTGAATAGATGAGTATCTGGCTGCCAGATGCAGTGCAAATGTGGTGTGAAAGAATCTGCTAGTAGAAGAAAGCTTTTAGTTGTGAATGACATTGATGCCTAAGGATAGAAAGAAAAACTATAGGGTTGTGAGTTTTGGGGGTGGCGAGGAAGCAATATCCTTCTAAACCATAGATCCGGTAAGTGTTAATATATACGCCAGACTATCTTCCTGTGTTGAGGTGATCACCTTGGCGATGGGCCATTAAGGAAATGTGCAAGACTGCAAATGGTTAGAAGGACAAAGTCTGAGTTGAGAGTTGAGAGTTTGCAGGGATGTGACCTAGAGGTAAAGCAGCAAGCTGGATAGAGAGAGTCAGTGCACAATGTTTGATGTCTGGTTGAATCCAAGGCTGTGGCTATGGGAGAAACAAGACCCTTTTGGAGTGTTGCTGCTGTGAACCCCTCCATCCCAGGCTCGGGTTGTATATATATGTAAATAAACCATATATCCTAAAGACACCACAGTCTCATCCGTCCCTTATTCTCAAAGGAAGCATGAACCGTGGGTAAGCTCCTGGAACCCCCGGGATCTTACCCCCTTTGGAGACTGGTGTGCTGTGCAATGATATATAATTTTATTATTCACAGTAGCCACATTATAGGTTCTTGAACTCTGGTTACCCCTATAAATACATCATATATATCCATTTGTGACCTACTGAATCATTATTGAACGGCTGGTTGCACTGGCTGTAATTCTCAAGCCACTTATGAGGGGAAAGTCCCAATGGATCTAACCTACAGCTTGAGATATACGAGTCTTTCTATAGTGAAATGACTTCAATTGCATTTGAAAGCTCAGGTTCTTCTTCTTATTTTTAAGCTGTTAGTACTGTGGACATCTCTGAGGATATATTCACAAGTAAGGCTAAATCAAGTTTGAGTCTGAGTCTCTCTCATGCTAGACAGAATCTTAAAAAAGCAGAGACATCACCTTGCTGACAAAGGTCCATATAGTTAAAGCTATGGTTTTCCCGGTAGTGATGTATGGAAGTGAGAGCTGGACCATAAAGAAGGCTGATCGCCGAAGAATTGATGCTTTTGAATTATGGTGCTGGAGGAGACTCTTGAGAGTCCCATGGACTGCAAGAAGATCAAACCTATCCATTCTTAAGGAAATCAGCCCTGATTGCTCATTGGAAGGACAGATCCTGAAGCTGAGGCTCCAATACTTTGGCCCCCTCATGAGAAGAGAAGACTCCCTGGAAAAGACCCTGATGTTGGGAAAGATGGAGGGCGCAAGGAGAAGGGGACGACAGAGGACGAGATGGTTGGACAGTGTTCTCGAAGCTACGAACATGAGTTTGACCAAACTGTGGGAGGCAGTGGAAGACAGGAGTGCCTGGCGTGCTATGGTCTATGGGGTCACGAAGAGTCGGATACGACTAAACAACAACATGCTATTTAAGTTTTTGTCTGCTCACGGGACATGTTTACATTTGGACAAAAAAATTCATGTGTGGAAACACCAATGTCTCTTTCAATTTCCATAACTTACTGCCTTGTTCATAACTCCCAGGACCCCTCCCTAGATAGATACTGGCCATCATATCTGATTTTAAAAAGGCCTTTATTTCCTTCTCATTTTTGCCACTGCACACAAGCTCACATGTGGTTCAGAAGAAGGTCGGTCTAATCCAGTAAATTTCTGTGGCTAGCAACATGTCTTGAAACAGACAGAGCAGGAAGCTTGCAGACCTCTCCTGATGTTGTTTACAGTATCTACCGTGTTTCTCATATTATAAGACATGTCTTATATTTATTTTTTCCTCAAAAAAACACACTATGGCTTATTTTCAAGGGATGTCTTATTTTTTTCCTTCTCCTCCTGCCGCGGCTGGCATTGCTGCTGCGCCTATCACTATGTCTTATTTTCGGGGTATGTCTTATATTCCTTGAATGCTTAGAAATCCTGCTATGGCTTATTTTATGGGTATGTCTTAAAATATGAGAAACAGGGTAGTTAACTCTTATTTACTAGTTACAGGTAGGTAGCCGTGTTGGTCTGAGTCGAAGCAAAATAAAAAAATTCCTTCAGCAGCCATTAACAGCCATCTACAGGTTTACCACTCCCATCAGCCCATCACCCATTCCCACCCACCCCCACCACCCTCTGTATATATATATAGGGTCTGACACTTCTGTTTCTAGTGTATCTGAAGAAGTGTGCATGCACACGAAAGCTCATACCAAAATATAAACTTAGTTGGTCTTTAAGGTGCTACTGAAGGAATTTTTTTATCTTATTTACTAGTCACTGATTGGTTTTGTCCCATTCATTTGTCTAATCCAGGGATGGAGAACCCTCTCCAGTCACTAGGCTGGATGCTTAGGTCTCCCAACTCCCACAGGCATTGCCCACCTGTCAGTTATCTGATGTCCCCATAAAGTCAAGTGGAATACAGGACATTGCATGTGCTGACGATCAGGTGATTGACGACACTGCAAGAAGCGCTTCCTTTGCCCATATGGTTTCAAATCAATCCACACAGACAAAGGCTGATAGCTGGTACCTGCAAACCCCTCTTTCAGCAAGAAGATGTTTTTTTTTTTACTTGCCCGGCACCTGGTATCATATATGACATCAGGTGTTGGGCAGGTGGGTGGGGCTTGGGGAAAACAGCATCATGGGTGCAAATAGACCTGCGGCTCCTTTTTAAAAAGTCATAGAATCATAGAATTGTAGAGTCCTGCAGTACAGGAATCATAACTAAAGCACCCCCCACAGAAGACCACCCAACCTCTGCATAAAAGCCTCCAAGGAATGAGAGTCCACCACCTCCCAATGGGGACTGTTCCACTGTTGAACAGCTCTTAGTGTCAGAAAGTTCTTTCTGGTGTTTAGTCGGAATCTATGCAGTCTATGCCTTAGTCTACTAAATATATGTCTTGTCTCTCGTAGTTTAGCCTGGTCGTTTTCAGACTTCATGCATTCCAGAAACGCAACACAGAATGCCAAAGAATGTCAGCGCATTGCAGAAGATTCTGGGGTAG